>NC_135815.1:71211046-71818958 GCF_964213995.1 Mustelus asterias | reverse complement strand
GAAGGGGTGGAAGAAGGGTGCGGGGAAAGGAGCAGAAGAGGGGTGGGGAGAGGAGCGGAAGAGGGGTGGGGGAAAGGGGTTGAGGCATGGGGGGAAGAGGGGTGGGGGAAAGGGGAGGAAGAGGGGTGGAGGGAAAGGTGGGGGAAACAGGGGAAGAGGGGTGGGGAAACAGGGGGGATGGGGTGGGGGAAGAGGTGGGGGGAAAGGGGGAAGAGGGGTAGGGGAAACAGGGGGGATACATATTGACTATTGGTGAGTTATTGTATTACTGTTGGTTATGAAAGGAACCTGAGTGTCAGCAATATTATTTATTAAACAGTGCAGGTTTAGAGGGTTACCAGTAGTTACTGTTAGAATCAAAGTTCTTCCCACCTCTAATTTCCCCTTTATAACTCACTTCCCCACTCTCAGTTTACCCATGTGTTCACAGGTTGTTCCCTGGTTCTTGGAACTTCTCGTAAGAATAGCTGCCTGTTCCACATCACAAATGAATTTTCTCAATACTCAATTCAACGATAAAGTAAATACAATAATATTTGTGGAAGTCATGAGCTTAGATGCCTTGTAATGTCACATGGTCATAACTAACCCTCAGAACACCTCCAACCATAGTTAGTAATCCTCTGCTACAAGCCTTGCTGGCAATCTCACACCAGCTATAATATCCACCTTCAACAATAAATTAATTCTTCATCAATATCTTCTTTTGGATCTTGTTCAAACATCAGTCTCTATAAGTGACATGATTAATATATTATTTCAAACAATGGTGGTGGGATGAAGCTTTTAAGTGGTTACTTAAAGGCGTAAATTGGTCCCCTCCCTGAGGCTTGATCGGGGGGGGTGGGGGTGGGGGGGGGGGGGGGGGTGGGAGGCGGTAAGAAGGCAGCGCCCCACCCCAGCCTCCAAACCTGCTTCAGGATGAGGGGAATTACATTTAGCCCAGAGGGAGAATGTGGTAGTGATTACTTTTAAATCGTTCAGCAAAGAACTGGCATATTCATGATAGCTGAATGGTGCAGTAAGCCTCTTTTGGTTATCGTATATTCTTTGTGTAAAGAGAGATCAAAAATTATGGTGCAACACATTTAATCCAAGGGCACAAAGTAAAATTGCATATTGCCAAGTGAGTGTTTAGCTCTTATATATATATATGTTTCCAATATGTTGCTCTAATAATGGAATTTATCCCTACTTTGTTGGTTATGTATAATTTTCCCTAATATGGTTGTGGCAAAGTTTTATTATTGCCTCAGTTATAATTGTTAAGGCGTTAATGACCAAGAAATGACAAAGTGCAGTTTAATAAAGAGTTGTCTGCAAAGGACCCCATAATGTGTCAACCAAAAAAAAAGGCCCACAGAATGCCTGTCCATAATGTTAATTGGTTAATTTGAGAGTTATATAGAATCACAAATATCTTTATAATTGTCAAAGGCTTCCTACGCACTAAATCAATAAATGACTCTGTTCTAACATAATTCACATAAATGCAGTTGGGTATTGGTTTTGTTTCAAGATGTGTACAAAGATGGTCCCGAGCTACCTGATACATCAAAGGACAGGCTCAAAGCTGGGATAAAGGCTTTGAATAACAACTGTTTCAGATAATCTTGAGAAGGGAAACAAGAAAATTCTCGTCCTTTTTGACTGCGCTATGATCCCCATAGAGATTAATAACTTTCAAAAGTGATGAATTTCCCAAATGACCAAAGGATAAGATTTCACTTTTTAAGACTTACACTGTAACAAACAAACTCCAATCAACATAGTTCAAACATTAATACATCAAAGAAAAAGGTACATTTTACATTAACGAATGCAACCAAAATATGCTTGACAAAATGCTTTCACGCTCCACCTTGCTTCTGGCAGGTAGTTGCTTAAAAAGACAATCTCAAAGTTACTCCCAGCTCTCCAATAGAGGTTCACCTCCCTGCCATGCCACAATTGGTCACAACTGTTCCACTCCACCTAAATTTTCCAAGTTCGATTATCGCCAGCAAAAGCCCATTGAACCTTTAAAATTATTCCGCTTGTTGTTTTTTAACACTAGCGGATTTCCCTGCTTATCCATGGCAGCAGTTTTTCTTCTGTTCTGTGAACTCTTGTCAGAGGTGCTAAAAGTGCCACATGACACCACATGGCAAACCAAGATCACAAGGTCACTCCTTAGAATTGAAGTGTTTACTAGGCATTCATCACACCCCATTTTAGAACTTGTTGTACCTGTTCATTCTCAGATATTTTCGACCAGTTTGCTTACTCTAAGGTTTTACCCCAGTGTCCTTATTTGCAAGATGGAAAAAGGACAAACACAAGTAAAGGTTCAACAAGTTTATTAATAATAACACTATTAACCCTTAAATTACCCACATAAAACAAGAGGATACCCCAGATTCAAGTATACTACCCGTAAAGATGGTTTGGTTGAACTGCAGGCTCGAATCTCTGAATCCCTCTGGTCCATCGTCACAAAGGTGAGTCTCGATGGCAGCTTCTTCCTTCCTTCCTTCTTCGGTCAGTCTTCCGAATGGGCAAGGCTGTCTCCTTCATCGAGTCTTCGCTCCTGTGTGTCTCCAAGTGTGTCCCTTTATCCCCCAGCCTGTTTGCCTTTCCAGAAACTACTCTGGCTTCTGGCCAATGAGGTTCCAGGAGGGGATTCCAATACCCAGTGGGTTTCTTGATGTCTGCCTGACAGGACACCAGGGTCCGCCCCCCAGGTGTCCATCTCCATGTTGTTGCTTATGTATAACTTGTTATCAGATAAGGTATCCACAGGAACTCTTGGTGACAGAAAGTCTGGCCCGATCTGGGCTTCTAACAATAGGCCGGTGCATTTCAATGAGGTGCAATGATCTCCTGCTAAGTCTCGATAGATTGTAACGACCTTTGATGGGTGGTTGATGGGTCAGGCGCAGACACGTTTGTGTATTTGTACAATTGGCCTGCCTGAGGTTTGACTGTGTTTGATTTTAATGTGCCCAATTCTTTAATTTAGGATATCCAATTTTATCAGCCTTAAAACTAGGCCCTGTTTATATCACCACATTCCCTCCTCTTGACCCAATGAGCGTCAGCGAACCGGATCACACAATCCTCACCAAACCATCTCAACAAGCAAGTACCCCGAATCTGGGGTTGACAGTACCATCCCTAACCCACAATGGTACCAACAAATTGAAATGAAGTAAAATAATTAAAAGAAACAATAAGAAACAATACATCAATCGGGTATATACAAAACAAAGCAATAAACAGTACAAAATGACAAGTGACTAAAATAAAATGTTGGGTATGTGGCATGTGCCCTTGTTGTTGGAGGACTATGGCACAGTATGACAATAGATTCTTCATCCCACAACCAAAATGTGGTGTGTCGGAAAATTATGACGCAGTATAATGTGGGCAGATAAGAAACCCTTTTCAATTGGGTGATGCGTGGAGTGGATGGATAAAGCTATTTACAATCTGGACTGTGATGTCCTGATTCTTTCTTAGTGGGGGGAACCTATATGGGCGGGCTTTGGCAGCCAGATACCCACTGCATTACCACCTCTGGTGGTGAGCGCCGGGTCAAACAGTCCTGGGAGTCCCGGTACCAGGGGCGCCACAGCGGGTAAGGTTTACGGGTTCCCCATCCTTTCCATCGGGGTCCCCTGGGCCGGGGTTTTATTCCTGAAGCCCTGTAAATTGGGGCGGGGACCGAGGTTGCGTGTGCTGTTCCTGGGGATACTGGGTGGGGGTTGATAACCTGGGGTACAGATTGTGGTCCATGGTTTAGGTCCGGTGCTGTGGGGTGAGGGTTGGGGCTTCCTTGTGACTCAAAGACTCCTTCCAGGGTGACATGGTATTGGTGAAAATTTTGCTGGGAGCCAAATGCCTTCATTTGGTTCACATGATACCACCCGGCTTTCTTGTGGTCTACCATGACCTTGTATACCGAGGAGCTGGCCTTATCTACCACTGGATAGGGTCCAGCATATTTGGGGGACAAGAACGTACCAGGCTGGAAGACTCTGAACATTATCTGTTGCCCAACCTCATATTCGATGGGTTTTACCTTCCCATCAAAATAGGCCTTACTTTGCTGCTTCCGTTTGCCTTTCTTAACGGCTGCAGCCTGTTGTGCGGCCTGTATGTTTTCCAGGATGGCTCTCACGGCATTTTCGTGGGTGAGGGCTGTGACTTCGCGCCCGGACAGATTCAGCCCGAGTAAAGGTTCAATTCCTCGCATAGGTCGCCCGGTCATGAGGACATGGGTGAATCCAGTGGAACTAGATACGGAATTGCACACTGTCATTAATATGAAGGGAAGGACTTTGTTCCAGGAGTGATTGTTCTGCTGAACGGTCTTACGGATCATATCTTTGAGAGTACGGTTCATCCTCTCTACTACACCGCGAGATTGGGGGTCGTAAGCAATGTGGAATTGTTGCTTTATCCCGAACAATTCCATTACGCGTTGCATTACCTGGGCAGTGAAGTGAGTGCCCTGGTCCGAGTCGATGCTGCGGGGAAGGCCCCATCTAGTGAATATGTGCTGCACTAGGATGTCAGCCGTGACCTTGGCTGTGTTAGTGCGGGTTGGAAAAGCTTCCATCCTGTGGTGAACCATAGATGGTTATCACTATGGGTACTTGTACATATGTTACTCTTGTTACTGTTGGGGTTAGGGTTGGGGTGTTCCACCTGTTGGCATTGTTCTGTGGTACACTCCGGTTGGCTCCGCCTTCCTATAGGAGTATAAAGGTCACTGCACTTCCTAGTGACCCTTTAGTCTGGGATTGTATTGTTAAGCAGTATGCTCTATTCTTGTTGCTAATAAAAGCCTTTATTTCCCGGGTACGATCCAGCCTCCCGAGTGAATTAATCGCGCATCAATTTTATTAGCAACAATTTTTGTTTTGAAAGAAAACATGGAGCAAATGTTAAAACCCGATCGGCTTACCTTAGATCCGCGTGCCGCTGGAGCGTCGAACACTTTCGACCATTGGTTGAAGTGTTTCCAGGATTATATCGACGCCTCAACAGCAGTCCAAAACGACGCCGACAGATTGCGGGTCCTCCACGCAAGGGTAAGCGACACTGTGTATGTAACAATCCGTGATTCCCAAGACTACAAAGAGGCCATCGAATTACTCAAGAAGCTGTACCATAAACCGCCAAACGAGATTCATGCTCGTCACCTACTAGCCACTCGATGGCGGCAGCCCGGCGAAACGACGGGACAGTACCTGCGCGAACTTCAGCAGCTAGCCAGAGCCTGCAATTGCAAGCCAGTGTCGGCTACTCAATACACTAACAATCTGATCCGAGATGCGTTCGTGGCGGGAATCAGCTCATCCTATATTCGCCTGCGGCTGCTAGAGCAAGGTAACTTGGACCTAGCGAAGACGGTTGAATTGGCTGATGCGATGGAAACGGCCTCCAGAAGTCTTGAAACTTACCCCACCGACCACGTGGGAACATCGTGGCAAGTACAGCCACCGACTCAACTCTACCCAGCGGCTCCTAGGAACTGCGCGATCGTGCTTTCAACCTCGGACCTGACGGCTGCGGCAGCTCCAGGAGGCCCACGGTGCTATTTCTGTGGATTGGCGAAGCACCCTCGCCAGAGATGTCTGGCCAGGATGGTATTTTGCTCCGCTTGTGGAAAGAAAGGGCACTATGCTAAAGTGTGCTGAACGAAGCCCCCTTCGAAGCCAAGCAGTGCTGCGTGTATCTCCCCAGGATCCGTCTCCTCATCTCCAACTTCGTCGAGGCCTTCAACCACGTGCGATTCACGGGCGCCGCCATTCCTGATGACGACGACGCAAGACACGTGCGACCTGCGGGTGCCGCCACTTTCAACGCCATCGACCACGTGCAATGCATGGGCGCAGCCATTTTGGTCGACACCGGCCGCAGACGACCAGCAGGGGTCCTCATCATCGACCATCTCAGCTGCCTGCAGTTGCACTCGGGATCCAACAGTGGCGTCAATCCTCCTGGACCAGGCCAAGCCTCACAGACTCGACAAGTCCATGATGGACATAGAGGTAAACGGACGCCTGATACATTGTCTGTTTGACAGCGGGAGCACGGAGAGTTTCATTCATCTGGATACCGTGAAACGGTGCACTCTCCGAGTACAAACTGTCAGGCAGACAATCTCGATGGCGTCGAGGTCCCGATCTGTTACCGTTCTTGGGAGCTGCGTGGTAACTCTAACGGTGCGGGGCACAGTTTATGAGAACTTCAGGCTCCTCGTGTTACCGCACCTTTGCGCTCCAGTACTCCTGGGGCTAGACTTTATGGTCCACCTGAGGATTGTGACCCTGCAGTACGATGGGCCACTCCCTCCACTTTCAGTGGGAGAACAGCAGCTTCCAAATTGCCCAGCGCGCTCCACGTGCAGTTTCTCGACACTCAAGATTACCCCGCCTTCTTTATTTGAAAATCTCGTGCCAGGCTGCAAGCCCATCGCAACTAAGAGCAGGCGTTACAGCGCTGAGGATCGGATCTTTATTCGATCTGAGATTCAGCGGCTCCTCAGGGAAGGGATCGTTCAACCTAGCACTAGCCCATGGAGAGCGCAAGTCGTGATGGTCAAGACTGGAGACAAGCCCCGGATGGTCATAGACTATAGTCAGACCATTAATAGGTACACGCAGCTGGACGTGTACCCTCTCCCACGCATATCTGACATGGTCAACCAGATTACGCAGTACCGGGCGTTCTCCACCATCGACTTGAAGTCAGCCTACCACCAGCTCCCCATTCGCCCAGAGGACCGAAAATACACGGCCTTTGAGGCGGATGGCCGTCTCTACCACTTCTTAAGGGCCCCTTTTGGCGTCACTAATGGGGTCTCGGTCTTCCAGCGTGAGATGGACCGAATGGTGGACCAAAACGGGCTACGGGCTACCTTCCTGTACCTGGACAACGTCACTATCTGCGGCCATGACCAGCAGGACCACGACGCCAACCTCCTGAAGTTTTTACGCACTGCGACTCTCCTGAACCTGACCTATAACAGGGAGAAGTGTGTATTCAGCAAGCACCCCCTAGCAATCCTCAGATACGTGGTGGAAAACGGGGTCATCGGCCCCGATCCAGACCGTATGCGTCCCCTCCTTGAACTTCCCCTAGCCACTAGCATCAAAGCACTGAGAAGAAGCTTAGGCTTCTTCTTGTATTACGTACAGTGGGTTCCCAATTATGCGGACAAAGCCCGTCCGCTCATAAAATCTACCTCTTTTCCCCTGGCAGCAGAGGCTCGCTTAGCCTTTGAAGGAATAAAAGCTGACATCGCGAAAGCCACGATGCATGCTGTCGATGAGTCCATCCCCTTCCAGGTGGAGAGTGATGCAAGTGATTTCGCCCTGGCCGCCACACTTAACCAGGCGGGCAGGCCCGTTGCCTTTTTCTCTCGCACCCTCCAAGGCCCTGAAATTCGGCACTCCTCTGTGGAAAAAGAGGCTCAGGCCATTGTGGAGGCCGTACGGCATTGGCGCCATTATTTGGCTGGAAAACGATTTACCCTGCTCAAGGACCAGCGGTCCGTGGCCTTCATGTTCAACAACACGTTAAAGGGAAAAATTAAAAATGATAAAATCTTGAGGTGGAGAATCGAACTCTCCACCTACAACTATGATATCATGTACCGTCCGGGGAAGCTCAATGAGTCCTCAGATGCCCTGTCGCGTGGAACATGTGCCAGTGTGCAGGAGGACCGGCTACAGGCCCTCCACAATGATCTCTGCCATCCGGGGATCACTCGGCTCTTCCATTTTGTAAAGGCCCAGAATCATCCCTACTCCATAGAGGATGTCAGGTCGATAACTCGAAGCTGCCAGGTATGTGCTGAATGCAAGCCGCACTTCTATCGACCTGACAGGGCACACCTCATTAAGGCCACTCGCCCTTTTGAACGACTGAGTGTTGATTTCAAGGGCCCCCTTCCTTCGACAGATCGGAATGTGTACTTCCTCAACGTGGTTGACGAGTACTCCCGATTCCCTTTTGCCATTCCCTGTTCTGACATGTCCGCTGCCACGGTCATCAAAGCCCTGCGGAGTCTTTTTAACCTGTTTGGTTACCCCAGTTATATCCACAGTGATAGGGATTCGTCGTTAATGAGCGACGACTTGAGGCAATACCTGCTCTTGAAAGGAATTGCCTCAAGTAGGACTACGAGTTCCAACCCCAGGGGTAACGGGCAGGTCGAAAGAGAAAACGCTACAGTCTGGAAGGCTGTCTTACTGGCGTTAAGGTCTAGGGGTCTTCCAGTCTCCCGTTGGCAAGAGGTACTTTCTGATGCGCTCCATTCAATCCGGTCCCTCCTGTGTACGGCAACCAATGCTACCCCACATGAGCGGATGTTTACCTTTAGGGCGGCACGGTAGCACAGTGGTTAGCACTGCTGCTTCACAGCTCCAGGGACCTGGGTTCGAATCCCGGCTTGGGTCACTGTCTGTGTGGAGTTTGCACATTCTCCTCGTGTCTGCGTGGGTTTCCTCCGGGTGCTCCGGTTTCCTCCCACAGTCCAAAGATGTGCGGGTTAGGTTGATTGGCCGTGCTAAAATTGCCCCTTAGTGTCTTGAGATGGGTAGGTTAGAGGGATTAGCGGGTAAATATGTAGGGATATGGGGGTAGGGCCTGGGTGGGATTGTGGTCGGTGTAGACTCGATGGGCCGAATGGCCTCTTTCTACACTGTAGGGTTTCTATGATTTCTTCTATGATTTCCCTAGGAAGTCTTCCTCTGGGACCTCACTGCCGTCTTGGTTGACGTACTCAGGACCGGTCCTCCTGCGGCAGCATGTTAGGATCCGCAAGTCCGACCCTTTGGTTGAACAGGTCCATCTCCTCCACGCCAACCCTCAATATGCCTATGTAGCATATCCTGATGGACGAGAGGACACGGTCTCTATCCGAGATCTGGCGCCTGCAGGGGACCTGGAAACCCCCGTCGCTCCCGCACCCCTGGTTAGGGTTCCTTTGCCCATTCTCTCCCCTCCTGACACGGCGCGGGCAGTATCGGGACCTCCACTTAATCCTCTTACTCCCATGTACAGCTTGCCTGAGTCCAGGAGATTGTCGCCACCTCGAGGCTTGCCTGAGTCCAGGAGATTGTCGCCACCTCGAGGTCCACCCGTCCGTGAGGAACTGGAGGAGTCACTGGACACCACCTTGGAGAGATGGACACCACGGTCACCAGAACCGGCGCTACCGCCAGTGCTGCGGAGGTCGCAGAGACGGTGCGGACCTCCGATACGACTGAACTTGTGAATATATGGACAGTTCGTACTGTTTTTTTGCCCCACCGGCCTTTGTTTTTAAAGGAGGGGTGAATGTGGTGAACCATAGATGGTTACCACTATGGGTACTGAACCATAGATGGTTATCACTATGGGTACTTGTACATATGTTACTCTTGTTACTGTTGGGGTTAGGGTTGGGGTGTTCCACCTGTTGGCATTGTTCTGTGGTACACTCCGGTTGGCTCCACCTTCCTATAGGAGTATAAAGGTCACTGCACTTCCGAGTGACCCTTTAGTCTGGGATTGTATTGTTAAGCAGTATGCTCTTTTCTTGTTGCTAATAAAAGCCTTTATTTCCCGGGTACGATCCAGCCTCCCGAGTGAATTAATCGCGCATCACACCCATTTACTAAAAGTGTCTACGATGAACAGGATGTATTTGTAACCTCCCACTCCGGGCGGTAGAGGACTAATATAGTCAATCTGGAGATTTGTCCAGGGACCTTCCACAGGGCGAGTATGTTCCCCTTTGTGGGCATACTTATCAGGATTTTTCTGTGCACAGATGATACAATTATCCATGTAATGCCGCACATCCTGTTCTAGGTTTGGCCACCAACACAATCCTTTGATTCGCTCACTTCTGGTGAGCAATTCTGCCCCTTGATGGCCCTGGACATTGTGGTTTTGGAAAATGATTTGGTTACGGTCCCTGGTTGGGACCACGTATAGGCCGTCCTTAAGGACAAGCCCATCCTGTACCGATATTGCGTTTCGCCATTTTTCAAAGGAGGCGGGGTTTGCCCCTTCCTGAATTTGTTTCAGGTCCTGGTCACTGCTCTGGGCTTGTTTTAGGTCTTCAGCCTTGCTCTGGCAACAGTCACAGCTTCAATTCGCTCTGTAACTATTAGAACCATAGAACCATAGAAAATTACAGCTCAGAAACAGGCCTTTTGGCCCTTCTTGTCTGTGCCGAACCATTTTATGCCTAGTCCCACTGACCTGCACTTGGACCATATCCCTCCACACCCCTCTCATCCATGAACCCGTCCAAGTTTTTCTTAAATGTTAAAAGTGACCCCGCATTTACCACTTTATCCGGCAGCTCATTCCACACTCCCACCACTCTCTGCGTGAAGAAGCCCCCGCCTAATATTCCCTTTAAACTTTTCTCCTTTCACCCTTAACCCACGCCCTCTGGTTTTTTTCTCCCCTAGCCTCAGCGGAAAAAGTCTGCTTGCATTCACTCTATCTATACCCATCAAAATCTTATACACCTCTATCAAATCTCCCCTCAATCTTCTACGCTCCAGGGAATAAAGTCCCAACCTATTCAATCTCTCTCTGTAACTCAGCTTCTCAAGTCCCGGCAACATTCTTGTGAACCTTCTCTGCATTCTTTCAACCTTATTTGCATCCTTCCTGTAACTAGGTGACCAAAACTGTACACAATACTCCAAATTCGGCCTCACCAATGCCTTATATAACCTTACCATAACACTCCAACTTTTATACTCGATACTCCGATTTATAAAGGCCAATGTACCAAAGGCACTCTTTACGACCCTGTCCACCTGTGACGTCACTTTTAGGGAATTCTGTACCTGTATTCCCAGATCCCTCTGTTCAACTGCACTCTTCAGAGTCCTACCATTTACCCTGTACGTTCTACTTTGGTCACTTGTCTGCGTTAAATTCCATTTGCCATTTTTTAGCCCATTTTTCTAGTTTGTCCAAATCCCTCTGCAAGCTTTGAAAACCTTCCTCACTGTCCACTACACCTCCAATCTTTGTATCATCAGCAAACTTGCTGATCCAATTTACTGCATTATCATTGATATAGATGACAAACAACAATGGAGCCACCACCGATCCCTGCGGCACACCACTAGTCACAGGCCTCCACTCAGAGAAGCAATCCTCCACAACCACTCTCTGGCTTCTTCCATTGAGTCAGTGTCTAATCCAATTTACTACCTCCCCATGTATACCTAGCGACTGAACCTTCCTAACTAACCTCCCATGAGGGACCTTGTCAAAGGCCTTGCTGAAATCCAAGTAGACAACATCCACTGCCTTCCCTTCATCCACTTTCCTGGTAACCTCCTCGAAAAACTCTAATAGATTGGTCAAACATGACCTACCACGCACAAAGCCATGTTGACTCTCCCTAATAAGTCCCTGTCTATCCAAATATTTGTAGATCCTATCTCTTATCACACCTTCCAATAACTTGCCCACCACCGACGTCAAACTTACTGGCCTATAATTTCCCGGATTTCTTTTGGAACCTTTTTTAAACAACGGAAGAACATGAGCCACCCTCCAATCATCCGGCACCTCCCCCGTGAATACTGACATTTTAAATATGTCTGCCAGGGCCCCTGCAAGTTCAACACTAGCTTCCCTCAAGGTCCGTGGGAATACCCTGTCTGTCCTGGGGATTTATCCACTCTGATTTGCCTCAAGGCAGCTAGCACCTCCTCCCCTTTAATCTGTAAAGGTTCCATGACCTCCCTACCTGTTTGCCCTATTTCCGTAGACTCCATGCCCACTTCCTCAGTAAATACGGATGCAAAAAAACCATTTAGTATCTCCCCCATCTCTTTTGGTTCCATACACAGTCTACCACTCTGGTCTTCAAGAGGACCAATTTTATCCCTCACTATCCTTTTGCTCCTGACATACCTATAGAAGCTCTTTGGATTTTCCTTCACTCTGTCTGCCAAAGCAACCTCATGTCTTCTTTTAGCCCACCTGATTTCCCTCTTAAGTAGCTTCTTGCACTTTTTATACTCCTCGAGCATCTGATCTGTTCCTTGCTGCCTGTACATTTCATACAACTCTCTCTTCCTCTTAATCAGTGTTACAATCTCCCTTGAGAACCAAGGTTACTTATTCCTATTTACTTCGCCTTTAATCCTGACAGGAACATACAAACTCTGCACTCTCAAAATTTCTCCTTTGAAGGCCTCCCACTTTCCATTTACATCCTTACCAGAGAACAGCCTGTGCCAATCCACACTTCCCAGATCCCTTCACATTTCATCAAATTTGGCCTTTTTCCAGTTCAGAACTTCAACCCGAGGACCAGATCTATCCTTATCCATGATCAGGTTGAAACTAATGGCATTATGATCACTGGATCCAAAGTGTTCCCTCACACTCACATCCATCACCTGCCCTAACTCATTTCCCAATAGGAGATCCAATATCGCATCCTCTCTAGTTGGCACCTCTATATACTGATGTAGAAAATTCTCCTGAACACATTTTACAAACTCTACCCCGTCTAAACCTTTAACAGTATGCAAGTCCCAATCTATATGTGGAAAATTAAAATCCCCTACTATCACAACTTTGTGTTTCTTGCAGTTGTCAGCTATCTCTCCGCTGATTTGCTCCTCCAATTCTCGCTGACTATTGGGTGGTCTATAATACAACCCCATTAATGTGGTTAATAAGTTAATAACCCCATTATTGGTTGCCAAAATTTCCCCTCTCTAGCACCCTGTTTGGCTAATTCATCCGCCCTTATGTTCCCAAGTGGGGAGGTGCGGTGGTGGGCCTTTACTTTAATTATGCCATACTCCCGGTCTTGGGCAGCCTGGAAAATAAATCTTAACAGTGGGGCTGATGGTAGAGGTTTCCCATCTGCAGATATGAATCCCCTTGCTTCCCATAGGGGCATGAAGTCTGTTAAACTGTTGCAGACATACATACTATCGGAGTGTATGTCTGCGGGTGTGGGGAACAGGTCAGGATGGCTGACTACGTATGCTATCGCTGCCAGTTCTGCAGCTTGTGCACTCATGTGTGCTGGAAGTTTTAAGGCTATCTCCCTCAGGGGCTTGCCTTGTTGGTCTTCCACGTATATCCCACATCCTGTCCTCCTGTTTCCCTCTTCCACCATGGATGACCCATCTACAAAAATATTTTAACTATCCTGAGCCTGGGTTTGGCTGATTCCCCTGGCAAAAATGGCCCCTTGGGGTCTTTTATTGCCAGATCCTGGCATTCATGGGGCTCCCCGCCGTAGGTTAGGTTGTCTGCCAGGAATGTGGGGACCCGGGTGTGTTTGACCGCAATGCCTCGACCCTGTAACATGAGTGTCCACCGTGCTATAGGGTTTTGACTAACCGTCCCATCTTTAATTCGGCCGTTCAGCAGTGGTTGTATGGGGGTGTGTTCTGTAAGTATAGTGAGGGGGTTCAAGCTGACTATGTAGTTAAAGCGGTGCACTGCCCAGAACACTGATAGTAAGTGGGTTTCGCACACCGAAAAACTTCATTCCACCGGAGTTAGTATGCGGGAAGCGTAAGCAATTGGGCCGAGTCGTCCGTGCCGTTCTTGGAGGAGCACGGCAGCTAGTGTGCTGTCAGTGGCCGCTACTTCAAGGGCAAAGGGGAGTTCAGGGTTGGATACCTGTAAGGCAGGGGCTTGTGCAAGGGATTGTTTGAGGTCTGAGACTGCTTGTGTGTGTCGCGCAGTCCAGACCCACGGGGTGTTTTTCCGTAAAAGTTCGGACAGGGGAGCGGCTTTAGTGGCGAAACTGTCTATGTGGTTGCGGCAGTACCTCACTAAGCCCAGAAAGGAGCGCAGGGAGCTCACGTCCTTTGGTAAGGGAAGGCGTGTTACAGATTCGATTCGCTTCCTTTCTATCTCATGCTTTCCCTCAGTCACTACTGTACCCAAGTAAGAGACCTGTCGTCTCATGATCTGGGCTTTCTTGGGATTTACCTTTAACCCTAATGTAGTGAGGAGGTTCAGCAGTTCATCCAATAACTTTAGATGTTCCCCTCTTGTTTCAGTCTGTAAGAGGAGATCATCTATGTATTGTACCAAATATTCTGGTTTGGAGAACCCCTTCAAGCCTTTTGCTAAGCGCTGGTGAAATATGGAGGGGGAGTTATGAAAGCCTTGTGGTAAACACGTCCAGTGTACTGTTGTCCCTGGAACGTGAAGGCAAATTTGTATTGACAGTGATGGTCTAAGGGAATTGACCAGAAGCCGTTACTGATGTCCAACACTGTGAAAAGTTTTGCGTGTGGGGCTTGTTTCATCATGGCTTCTGGGCTAGTCGCCACTGTGGGGGCTGTGATTGGGATGGTCTGATTTAGGGCTCGATAATCGATTGTGAGTCTCCAGGAACCGTCCGGTTTCCTTACCGGCCATATGAGGGAGTTGTTAGTGGAAGCAACAGGGCGCAGGACTCCTTGTTTTAATAAACTGCTAATCACCTTGGCCACTTCCCCTTTGGCTTGCTTACGGAAGCCGTACTGTCTTTGGGGTTTATGGTCAGGACCTTCTATGATTACCTCCCCTGTTATTCGGCCACAGTCATGCTTGTGACTGGCGAATGCCTGTGTGTGTTTGGCTAATATACCCTGTGCTTCAGGGTCTTCCGTCATTTCTGTGGGCCTGACCCACAATTCCCCAAAAGTAGATATTCGATCTATGTTTCTGCCGGTGGCCACCTCGACTGGGGATTGACAGGTGGTTGGCATTTGCCAAATGCAACAGTTAGCGGGGTCAAACGATAGGTTGCATTTCCTCATCAGGTCGGACCCTAGAATGTGCTCTGCCTCTGGGTGGAGTTTAACCAAGATAGCTGGGTGATGACATATTATATTACCCAGTCGAAATTCTAATGGGTCTGTTTCCAAGCCTTCCTGTAAATGTCCCATAAAGCCACTTAACATTATTGTTTTCCTGGTAGGCCAAGTGCAGCGGAGGTCACGGGATGTGTTAAGAGTGGTACGGGATCCCCCTGTGTCCCATAGGAACTCGATGGGGCGGCCTCCTACTTTGCCTTTTACAAGGGGCCTCCCTACACTATCCCATTCAGTGTTGCAAACCCAAGTTGGGAAGGTCTGACACAGTCATGCTTCCGGTCCGGAGTCTAATTGGGGATAGAGGCTGAAAGGGGTGTCGGAGGCATCCACCGGGGTTGTGATGCATTGTCTGGCGGGTCCTTCTAATGACATAGGTCGGGGTTCTCCTCTGTGAAATCGTTGGGGCGGTCGTGGGGTCTGGCTGGGCGGGGCTCTACATTCCCTGGCAAAATGGCCGATCTGGCCACAGTTGTAACACTGCGCTTGTGGGGGTGGATATCTGGAAGTGGCTTTGTCTTGTTCCCTGCACCTGGGGTTGGGGATATATCGGGGTTCTGCGCGGGGCTGCGGTTTTCTGTATCGATGATTGGCAGGGGTATATGGGGGTGGGTGCCCTGAGTTTCCCTGTCCCCTGTTTCCACCTTCCCCTTCGTTACGCCAAACTGGGGCTGGGTCTGTGTGGATTGGGTTCATCTTTCCGTGTTTTGTGGGCTTGGGGGTGTCTGTTTGTCTGACTTCCCGTTCCCACACACGAGTCATTTTGCAGATGGCCCAGGCTTCTGTGTGTGTGTATTATCATCGGGATCAAAATTCTCACAGGCTTTCCGACTCCCCTCGGTGGCGTGTGCTATCAGGGTCTGGATCCATGTGGGCCGGTGGTGTGCAGTTAATTGGACTCAATTTAATTGGCCGAAAACCGCAACAAATTGGTTCCATAGTCAGCCAGCATAGGCTGTCGGGTGCTCCCCTCTCTTTTGTTGGCAGTTGTTTAAGCCTTGTACCGGGTCATCCCTATTGTAGCCTATGGCGGCCAGAACGGCCGCCTTCATTTCTGGTAGGGTTCCCCCGGCCACGTTCTGGGGTTTGGGTAGGGCGGAACGGATGGCAGGACTTAAACGTAACAGAATAAGTTTAACCTGTTTTGCCTCGTCTAGGCCGTTTAAAACACGATATTGGGTGACCTGGTCAAAGAGAGCATGTGGATCCCCGGAGGGTTCAAATACTCCAATCACTTTAGCTGTGTCAGTGAGCTGTGTCATGGTGTATGGAGTTACATAAGTCACATTGTGATTCTGTCCGTCCTGTCGTTGGGTGGTGACTGGATTCATCGGTACAGGAACCGGATTAGTGACTGGGCTTATTGGGATGGTAAAGGACGAGGAGCTGAGACTGAGTTTCCCCAGGTGGGGGCCGGATTAGGTGGTGCTGTTGGTTCCACTACCGGGAAGGGAGGTGGGGGTCCCCCGTCGGCAGTGACGCTAGCTGTTGCATAATGGCAGGCATCCTCTTCTAAATCCCCCCACTCTACCCCTGGGTCACTATCCCGTTTCAGTCGTGTATGCACACATTACACCCCTTTTTATGGCTAGTTGTGCTTTTAAATCTTCAATCTCGCGCAGGCATTTGGAGTGGTCTGTTGCGCGGGCTGTATTTACTTTTCCTGCTTGGTGCAAAACTTTTACTGCAGCCTGTAGGTCGCTGCATTGACGTTTAACTTCCTCTACCTGTTGCAGCGCAGCCTCTCTCTCACGGACAGCAGGCTGTGCCTTTAGGTGGGCTTTATCACACTGAGCCTGGAATTGGCTCATGTATATCATATTGATTTGGTTCCTTTCCTCTCGTGTGTTTACCTCTGCTTACAATTGTTGTATGCGCGCGGTCTTCCATCGGGCGCACTTAAATGTGAGGATGGTTAGGTACACTGCCATAAGTAGGATTCCTATTATGGCCAGTTGTGACAGAATGCGGACCCATGGGTGGATTTGGACCTTTGAACCCCAATCCCAGAGATCTTCCCATTCAGCATGACTGGCCATGATTATTTCCTTTTAGGATTCGTCACTTGAGTATAGGTAAGGGATCAGGGTAGGGGTCCAGTTTTCACTAAATTCCCTCCCGTAGATTTTACCCAAATTCCCTAGACTGTTCTAGTTCTAACTACACAGTTTGTCCACCTTGTGTTACAGACACCAGGTTTATGGCCCAATTTACTGGTTGAATCTGTATTAGTCCTTCACTCACTTAAGACTGGCCGTCACGTGGGGCAGCTGCCCTCTTAAATTCAGGCTCAGACGGAGTGTTGGAGAATACCGGGTTGAAGGTTTGACTTCGGAGTAACGTATCACTTCTTATCGAAGTCCCATCTGGGGTGCCACTGTTGTACCTGTTAATTCTCAGATACTTTCGACCAGTTTACTTACTCCAAGGTTTTACCCCGGTGTCCTTATTTGCAAGATGGACAAAGGACAAACACAAGTAAAGGTTCAACAAGTTTATTAATAATAACAGTATTAACCCTTAAATTACCCACATAAAACAAGAGGATACCCCAGATTCAAGTATACTACCCGTAAAGATGGTTTGGTTGAACTGCAGGCTCGATTCTGCAGTCCCTCTGGTCCGTCACAAAGGTGAGTCTTGATGGCAGCTTCTTCCTTCCTTCCTTCTTCGGTTAGTCTTCCGATTGGGCAAGGCTGTCTCCTTCATCGAGTCTTCGCTCCTGTCTCCAAGTGTGTCCCTTTATCCCCCAGCCTGTTTGCCTTTCCAGAAACTACTCTGGCTTCTGGCCAATGAGGTTCCAGGAGGGGGTTCCAATACCCAGTGGGTTTCTTGATGTCTGCCTGACAGGACACCAGGGTCCGTCCCCCAGGTGTTCCATCTCCATGCTGTTGCTTGTGTATAACTTGTTATCAGATAAGGTATCTGCAGGAACTCTTGGTGACAGAAAGTCTGGCCCGATCTGGGCTTCTAACAATAGGCCAGTGCATTTCAATGAGGTGCAATGATCTCCTGCTAAGTCTCGATAGATTGTAACGACCTTTGATGGGTGGTTGATGGGTCAGGCGCAGACACGTTTGTGTATTTGTACAATTGGCCTGCCTGAGGTTTGACTGTGTTTGATTTTAATATGCCCAATTCTTTAATTTAGAATATCCAATTTTATCAGCTTTAAAACTAAGCCCTGTTTATATCACCACAACTTCTAGTTTTACTTTAAATTAAAGGGGTAATTTTAAAACATATTTTTCTTGTAAAGTTCAGCATTCATTATGATATTCAGTTCAGGACCAGAATTATCACACTATGAAATTATATTAAGGGACAAATTGCAGCCAGCTACTAAGTATGTGAACTTTGGGATCAATGTTTGTAAAGGTGTGTGTGTTTTAAAAGTTTCAGTGACAAGCTGGTAGGAGATGAGAAGCTAGTTGGCATGCAGTAAGTAGATTTCTGTTTGAAATAATTCAAGTAATTGAGTGGTGTCTGTTATTCTTATATTTAAAGGATTTCTTTTCACTCTGTTCCACTGTTCACCTCCCACTTAGCTCAAAATTGCATCTTGATTTGTGAGGAATGTATATCCAATCAGACAATTAAAAACAGAACAATCACATGACAACGCTTGACAAGGGTTCTCAGTTACGACCTTGGAAGTTTTTCCGCCATTGTTCGCAATATTGGGCAAGAACAGATAAACTCCAGATTACAGGAAATACAAAAACCCCTTATTCAAACTATCCCAAGAAAATATTCAGAATAAAATATAAAAACCTAAACATATGAGAATAATATAGGAGAACAACATGACTGATATTCCATTATTATGTAGATTCCATTTCATATTACACTTAAGAGCCCTAGAATCCTGTGAAACCTCAAGGGAAATTTCCTTGACATACACCAAATTTTCCAGCAAGGAAATTGAGATTTTGTGGCTTTTCTTTTTCATTTGTTCATGGGATGTGGGCATTGCTGGCTGGGCCAGCACTTATTGCCTATCCCTGAGGGCATTTAAGAGTCAACCACATTGCTGTGGATCTGGAGTCACATGTAGGCCAGACCAGATAAGGACAGTAGATTTCCTTTCCTAAAGGGCTTTAGTGAACCAGATGGGTTTTTATGACAATCTATAATGGTTTCATGGTCATCATTAGACTTTTAACTCCAGATTTTTATTAAATTCAAATTTCACCATCTGCCATGGTGGGATTCGAACCCACATCCCGAGAGCGTTGCCCTGGGTCTCTGGATAGCTAGTCTAGTGGCAATACCACAACACCACCACCTTCCCCTTTTACCAAGTGGTCTATACATATTTAAAACTTAAATAGAACATCAGCAATTTATTGCTTGCAAAATTGCAATTGCTCCTCATTGTTCCACAGGACCAGGCTGAGGAGAAGGCAGTTGGTTTGTTCACTACATTTATTTATTTATTTTAAGTTAAATTTGTGTAAAAAATCGGAGGTTTTTTTTTAAAACAGGAAGTGGGCCCAGCAGGAGTCTGGGAAGGTTTTTGGAGGGTTTAAAAGTAGGCCGCACTTTTGAGCGGGCAGCAGAGTGAGCATAGAACATAGAACATAGAACATTACAGCGCAGAACAGGCCCTTCGGCCCACGATGTTGCACCGACCAGTTACAAACAAAAAAAAAAGTGACCCTCCAACCTAAACCAATTTCTTATCGTCCATGAATCTATCTACGGCTCTCTTAAACGCCCCCAAACTAGGCGCATTTACAACTGATGCTGGTAGGGCATTCCAATCCCTCACCACTCTCTGGGTAAAGAACCTACCCCTGACATCGGTCCTGTAACTACCCCCCCTCAATTTAAAGCCATGCCCCCTCGTGCTGGATTTCTCCATCAGAGGAAAAAGGCTATCACTATCCACCCTATCTAATCCTCTAATCATCTTATATGTTTCAATAAGATCCCCTCTTAGCCGCCGCCTTTCCAGCGAAAACAATCCCAACTCACTCAGCCTCTCCTCATAGGATCTCCCCTCCATACCAGGCAACATCCTGGTAAACCTCCTCTGCACCTTCTCCAAAGCCTCCACATCCTTCCTGTAATGTGGGGACCAGAACTGCACACAGTACTCCAAGTGCGGCCGCACCAGAGTTGTGTACAGTAGCAACATAACGCTACGACTCCTAAATTCAATCCCCCTACCAATAAACGCCAAGACACCATATGCCTTCTTAACAACCTTATCTACTTGATTCCCAACTTTCAGGGATCTATGTACACATACACCTAGATCCCTCTGCTCCTCCACACTATTCAAAGTCCTCCCGTTAGCCCTATACTCAACACATCTGTTATTCCTACCAAAGTGAATTACCTCACACTTCTCCGCATTAAACTCCATCCGCCACCTCTCGGCCCAACATTGCAACCTGTCTAAGTCTTCCTGCAAACTACGACACCCTGCCTCACTGTCTACCACACCACCGACTTTGGTGTCATCAGCAAATTTGCTAATCCACCCAATTATACCCTCATCCAGGTCATTAATAAATATTACAAACAGCAGTGGCCCCAAAACAGATCCCTGAGGTACACCACTTGTAACCGCACTCCATGATGAATATTTACTATCAACCACCACCCTCTGTTTCCTATCCGCTAGCCAATTCCTGATCCAATTTCCTAGATCACCCCCAATCCCATACATCTGCATTTTCTGCAGAAGCCTACCATGGTGAACCTTATCAAAGGTTATATATATTATATTCAAAATCCTTTAAATATAAGCAGGAGGCAGAGTGAAAGCTGTAGGGCTTTGGCTCACAGGGCTTGGGCGAGCAGGGGTGAGTTAATTCATTTTTTGCTGTTTCTACCTGGTACTGGCAAGGTATCTAGAGGGGATGGGTGTGAAGGCAGTGCAATGTTCCTCTTGCACTATGTTCGAGGTGAGGGACGATGTCAGTGTCCCTGCTGATTATACCTGTGAGAAGTGCATCCATCTGCAGCTCCTCCAAAACCGTGTAAGGGAACTGGAGCTGGAGTTGGAGGAACTTAGGATCATTAGGGATGCAGAGATGGCCATAGACAGAAGCTTCAGGGATACAGTTACTCCGCGGAATGAAAATAGATGGGTGACGGTGAGAGGGGCTGGGAAGAAGCAGTCGGTGCAGGGATCCCCTGTGGTCGTTCCCCTTAGCAATAAGTATTCCGCTTTGGATACGGTTGAGGGGGACGACATACCAGTGGTGAGCCGCAGTGAGAGGATCTCCGGCACTGAGTCCGTCCCTGTGGCTCAGGAGGGTAAGGAGGAGAGCGGGAGGGCAATAGTTATTGGGGACTCTTTAGTTAGAGGGATAGATAGGAGGTTCTGTGGCAGCAAAAGAGACTCGAGGATGGTTTGTTGCCTACCGGATGCCAGGGTCCGTGACGTCTCGGACCGTGTTTTCCGGATTCTTAAGGGGGAGGGGAAACAGTCACAAGTCGTGGTACACATTGGTACCAACGACATAGGTAAGAGAAGGGACGGGGATTTAAAACAGGAATTTCGGGAGCTCGGCTGGAAGCTGAGAGCAAAGACAAAACATGTGGTCATCTCTGGTACGCTACCGGTGCCACGTGATAGCGAGTTGAGGAACAGGGAGAGAGTGCACTTAAACATGTGGTTGCAGGGATGGTGCAGGAGGGAGGGTTTCAGATACGTGGATAATTGGAACACGTTCTGGGGAAGGTGGGACCTCTACAAACAGGACGGGGTGCACCTGAACCAGAGGGGCACCAATATCCTGGGAGGGAAATTTGCTACGGCTCTTCAGGGGGATTTAAACTAATTTGTCAGGGGAGTGGGAAAAGGAGTTGTAGTCCAGAAGTCAGTGTTGAGGGTGGTGAGGTATTGGGGAAGGTATCAAGGTCAAGGGTGGGTACCGGTAGACAGGAAGGTGGGTTGAAGTGTGTCTACTTCAATGCAAGGAGCATCCGGAACAAGGTGGATGAACTTGGGGCGTGGATTGCTACTTGGAACTACGATGTTGTGGCCATTACGGAGACGTGGGTAGAACAAGGACAGGAATGGTTGTTGGACGTTCCGGGGTATAGATGTTTCAGTAAGTGTAGGGAAGCTGGTAAAAGAGGTGGAGGAGTAGCATTGTTAATCAAGGATAGTTTAACGGCTGCGGAAAAGCACTTTGAGGGGGATATGCACACTGAGGTAATATGGGCTGCAGTTAGAAACAGGAAAGGAGCGGTCACGTTGCTAGGAGTTTACTATAGGCCCCCAAATAGTAATAGAGATGTGGAGGAAGAAATTGCTAAGCAGATTATGGATACGTGTGGGGGTCACAGGGTAGTTGTCATGGGGGACTTTAACTTTCCAAATATTGATTGGAACCTTTGTAGGTCAAATAGTTTGGATGGGGCACTTTTTGTGCAGTGTGTGCAGGAGGGTTTCTTGACACAATATGTGGATAGGCCGACAAGGGGTGAGGCCACATTGGATTTGGTACTGGGAAATGAACCGGGCCAAGTGTTAGATTTGGTTGTGGGAGAGAACTTTGGAGATAGTGACCACAATTCGGTGTCTTTTGTTATTGCAATGGAGAGGGATAGGGCCGGACGGCAGGGCAAGGCTTACAATTGGGGGAGAGGTAATTATGATGCGATTAGGCAAGAATTAGGGGGCATAAGATGGGAACAGAAACTGTCAGGGAAAGGCACTGATGAAAAGTGGAACTTTTTCAAGGAACAAATACTGGGTGTCCTTGATAGATATGTCCCTGTCAGGCAGGGAGGAAATGGCCGAGTGAGGGAACCGTGGTTCACAAAAGAGGTGGAATGTCTTGTGAAAAGGAAGAGGGAAGCTTATGTAGGGATGAGGAAACAAGGTTCAGATGGCTCGACTGAGGGTTACAAGTTAGCAAGGAACGAGCTGAAAAAGGGGCTGAGGAGAGCTAGGAGGGGACATGAGAAGTCCTTGGCGGGTCGGATCAAGGAAAACCCCAAGGCTTTTTACTCTTATGTGAGGAATAAAAGAATGACCAGGGTGAGGTTAGGGCCGGTCAAGGACAGTGGTGGGAACTTGTGTATGGAATCAGTAGAGATAGGCGAGGTGATGAATGAATACTTTTCTTCAGTGTTCACCAAGGAGAGGGGCCATGTTTTTCAGGAAGAGAAGGTGTTACAGGCTAATAGGCTGGAGGAAATAGATGTTCGGAGGGAGGATGTATTGGCAGTTTTGAATAAACTGAAGGTCGATAAGTCCCCTGGGCCTGATGAAATGTATCCTAGGATTCTTTGGGAGGCGAGGGATGAGATTGCAGAGCCTTTGGCTTTGATCTTTGGGTCCTCGCTGTCCACGGGGATGGTGCCAGAGGACTGGAGAGTGGCAAATGTTGTTCCTGTTTAAGAAAGGGAATAGAAATGACCCTGGTAATTATAGACCGGTTAGTCTGACTTCGGTGGTTGGTAAATTGATGGAAAAGGTCCTTAGGGATGGGATTTACGACCATTTAGAAAGATGCGGATTAATCCGGGATAGTCAGCACGGATTTGTGAAGGGCAAATCGTGCCTCACAAATTTGATAGAATTTTTTGAGGAGGTAACTAGGTGTGTTGATGAAGGTAGGGCGGTTGATGTCATATACATGGATTTTAGTAAGGCGTTTGATAAGGTCCCCCATGGTCGGCTTATGATGAAAGTAAGGAGGTGTGGGATAGAGGGAAAGTTGGCCGATTGGATAGGTAACTGGCTGTCTGATCGAAGACAGAGGGTGGTGGTGGATGGAAAATTTTCGGACTGGAGGCAGGTTGCTAGCGGAGTGCCGCAGGGATCGGTGCTTGGTCCTCTGCTCTTTGTGATTTTTATTAATGACTTAGAGGAGGGGGCTGAAGGGTGGATCAGTAAATTTGCTGATGACACCAAGATTGGTGGAGTAGTGGATGAGGTGGAGGGGTGTTGTAGGCTGCAAAGAGACATAGATAGGATGCAAAGCTGGGCTGAAAAATGGCAAATGGAGTTTAACCCTGATAAATGTGAGGTGATTCATTTTGGTAGGACTAATTTAAATGTGGATTACAGGGTCAAAGGTAGGGTTCTGAAGACTGTGGAGGAACAGAGAGATCTTGGGGTCCATATCCACAGATCTCTAAAGGTTGCCACTCAAGTGGATAGAGCTGTGAAGAAGGCATATAGTGTGTTAGCTTTTATTAACAGGGGGTTGGAGTTTAAGAGCCGTGGGGTTATGCTGCAACTGTACAGGACCTTGGTGAGACCGCATTTGGAATATTGCGTGCAGTTCTGGTCACCTCACTATAAGAAGGATGTGGAAGCGCTGGAAAGAGTGCAGAGGAGATTTACCAGGATGCTGCCTGGTTTGGAGTGTCGGTCTTATGAGGAAAGGTTGAGGGAGCTGGGGCTGTTCTCTCTGGAGCGGAGGAGGCTGAGGGGAGACTTAATAGAGGTGTATAAAATGATGAAGGGGATAGATAGAGTGAACGTTCAAAGACTATTTCCTCGGGTGGATGGAGCTATTACGAGGGGGCATAACTATAGGGTTCATGGTGGGAGATATAGGAAGGATATCAGAGGTAGGTTCTTCACGCAGAGAGTGGTTGGGGTGTGGAATGGACTGCCTGCAGTGATAGTGGAGTCAGACACTTTAGGAACATTTAAGCGGTTATTGGATAGGCACATGGAGCACACCAGGATGGTAGGGAGTGGGATAGCTTGATCTTGGTTTCAGATGAAGGTCGGCACAACATCGTGGGCCGAAGGGCCTGTTCTGTGCTGTACTGTTCTATGTTCTATGTTTAGAGTTATGAATTTAGAGGTGTGAAATAGATAGAGTCAGCCCGGCTGCCTGTCAACTGGGCACAGGGAGCAATCCCTACACTAAAATGGAAAAGCCTGCGCCAACCTGATATTGGGCCTTGAGCCTCCTTTAAATAAGACCCCAGCATGCTGCAGACACTGGCTGAATACTCCTGTGTCTTCTGGTTCCACGTTCAGATTTTGTTTTTAGAACTTACCTTTTCGATGATGGACTTCAATACTCCCTTTATGGACCACTCATTCAGCTGCAAAGACTCAGGTATCTGAATGCAATGGGCCCAGGTCCTTACAGTCTGCAGCCAGACCTACATGTAGTATGAAAATCAGGTTTGAAAAGTGCAATTTCAGATTGCACAACAACAACAAATGATAGATAAGGAATAATGTTGCATTTGTTTATTTCTATCAACAGTGCACACTAACTTTTATTCATTAGATGGTAAAGCAAAATCACAAATCTTAAATCTCATCATAAACTCTTCAAAATAGCAATGACAGATTGATTCACAATATTTATTTATTATTTTAACTGATTTGAATAGAGTAAACTGGACTAAAAGTGACCAAAGATAGACATTTTACTAGTTTTTCTCCCCTCGACTCAGGGAAGAGGTTTGCGAAGGCTCACGTAAACCTGTTTGCAGGACCCTCTAGCAATATCCTAAGTGGATAGGGAGGCCTATTCATTCTATCACCCTATTGTTCTTTCTGTTGGAAGGTAACTAGTCTCTATTTAGACTCCCCATAGGATTGTGGCTTAGATCAAACTCAGCAAAGTGATCATCCTATTAAAATGACACTGTATATCCTTACTGCACAGAAAGAAAAGGCTCTGTTGATTCTGTAATAGATCAGAACAAGGGTGGCATAGTGGTACAGATGTTAGTACTGCTGCCTCAGAGCACCAGGGACTTGGGTTCAATTCTGACCTTGGGACTGTGCAGAGTTTGTACTTTCTCTCCATGTCTACATGAGTTACCTCCGGTGCCTCCAGTTTCCTCCTGCAGTCCATAGATGTGCAGGTTAGGTGGATTGGCCATGCTAAATTGTCCCTCAGTGTCCACAGATGTGTAAACTAGGGGGATTAGTGGGGCAAATACATGGGCTACAGGGATATGGCCTGGATGGGGTGCTTTGTCGGATAGTCAGTGCAGACCTAATGGACCGAATGGCCTCCTTCTGCACTGCAAATATTCTATGAAAAAAAACAATGAACTCATTCAAAATGGAATCATTACACTTTTGGATGTTGCATGCAACTCCTCAAATAGCCGGTGATATCCTGTCATGAAATATTTCCAATCCTGGCAGCCTATCATTGCTTATTACTACAAACTCACTTCAGCATCTCTACATCAAGGCTACCACTACAAATAATTGTAATGCAATTTTTACACATCTATTTACAACACAATTTTAAGCAGACACAATCTCATTTGTATATTTATATTTACAAACCTTAGAAACTTAGAAACCCTACAGCACAGAAAGAGGCCATTCAGCCCATCGAGTCTGCACCGACCACAATCCCACCCAGGCCCTACCCCCATATCCCCACACATTTACCCACTAATCCCTCTAACCTACGCATCCCAGGACACTAAGGGCAATTTTTTAGCATGGCCAATCAACCTAACCCGCACATCTTTGGACTGTGGGAGGAAACTGGAGCACCCGGAGGAAACCCACGCAGACACGAGGAGAATGTGCAAACTCCACACAGACAGTGACCCAAGCCGGGAATCGAACCCAGGTCCCTGGAGCTGTGAAGCAGCAGTGCTAACCACTGTGCTACCGTGCCGCCCCACGATTAAACCTGATTAAAAAAAGCATGCAAAATCAGTTAACTAAGAAGACAATTAATTTGATTATCAGCATTAATTGTCCTAGAAAGGTAATGGACAGTGGTAATTTTAAATGTTATCAGAATTCCATCTACAAAATTAACTTGCATTTTCAGATCTAACAGTTGTGACAAAATATAAAATAAATGCAAGCTACAATTTTTATAGAAAAAATAATTCTTGGATAGAAAAAAAGCAAACATAAAATACAAATGAACAAGTATTGTATTATTTTTAAAAATGAGTTTCCATGATCAGCTTATCTTTGAAATATGTAATTTCCACTTGTCATAAGATATGTGAATTGGTACAAAAGAATATCTCATAATAAACCCCAGAAATTTGAACACTAGTGAATTGCCCAAGTACTGGAAATTTACAACTAAGTCCCAGAGCCTGTTGGTTCTGATATAGGTTGTGTATATGTATAGCCTATGACTAAGTTATGTGTAGCAAGACCAGGACAAAATTCAAGTTTATGCTGAAACGTGACAAATAACGTGCATGCCACTCAAGAACCAGGCAAAATCAGCCTAAACCTCCCCTTGACATTCAATGGCATTTACAATCGTTGAATCCCTCACCATCAGCATCTTAGATGATGCCAATGACCACAAACTTGACTGGACCAGCCATATAAATACAATGATGACAAGAGCAGGTCAGAAGCTGAGTATCCAGTGGTAAGTGACTTGTTCCCTGACTCCCCAAGCCTTTCCATCATCCACAAGGCACAAGTCAGGAGGAGATGGAATGTTTTCCACAAGCCTAGATGCTCAGAATTGCATTGTCTGTGTTGTAAGATAGAAATGATACCCCGGACTTTGTGTCAGGGAGGGAAATTCCATAGAGCTTTATTCATTCTAACTTTGGCCATCTTTATCAGGAGATTCAGCAAAGTGACAGATGGAGAAAATAGAAATGGTCTGTGGAGAGAAAGAACTAGGAGCCTCAAGGCCAATTCTTAAATTCCTCATCCCCATAGTATGTAATAATAGAAGAAGAATGGAAGATATAGAACAAAACAGCACTTAAACGTTCTGCCTTGATGTGAAATTGGAATTTTAAAAATTATGTAAAAAGCTGATGCTCACATGGTGAAGGATGATGGGTTGTCAATATCAAAGTCAGAAGTGCGCCTGGTCACATATGTTTCACTGCTACGTCTTGATGGGTTGTGGCGAAATGTAATGTACCTTTTGCTTAAACACCAGATATCTTGAATAATCTTTGTAAAATAAAACCTGAACTTAACGCCAATAAATGCATAGAGGACAGGGTTCAGACAACAGTGGAAAAAGGCCAAAGACTGTGTCACTGTACGCAAAATGGCCATGAGTTTGTGATCCTCACAGTGAGGCGTTTTATACAAAGTCTTATGAAGTACAATGACATTGTATGGCACTTGACAAATGACGAATGCTACCACTACCGCCATTACAACTCGAAACGCCTTGTGTCTCTGGAAATTTCTAGCTTGGAGAAGCGTGTTAATTATCAGAGAGTAACAGAAAACCATGATTAACAGAGGTACAAAAAATCCCAATGTTAGTTGTACTGATGGAGCAACCAGTTTACCTATCCTTGAATAGTTTTTAGGGTATCTAACATCACATACCAATTCTCCTGTTGTCTCGAAGTAGTACATTTGACTAAAAATGAATGTAGGCAGGGATACAACAATTCCAACCAGCCAGATAGCTACACAAATAATTTTACTGTAAACCAGTGACTTTCCCCTGTAATTGAAGGACTTAGTTGCATGAACAATAGCAACATATCGATCAATACTAATAACAGCCAGCAACAACATCCCACTGTAGAAGTTGATGCTGTATACTCCCTTGAGAATTTTGCATGCACTGTTCTTAAAGATCCACCCTTTTGCTTCGTTTACAGCCCAGAATGGCAGAGTAACTACAAACAGTATATCGGCTATAGCCAAATTCATTAGGTACATGTCAGTCATAGACTTCGCCTTCTTGTAAAAGGAGTAGGTTAGCACAACCAAACCATTTCCAATAAGACCTGTTATGGTAATGATTGAATACAAAATTGGAATAAACACCCATGTGAATTTCCTGGTATCGCTCATTGTACACAAGTATGCCATGTCTTCATAAACAAAAGAACTGTTCTCATAGTATTCTTCATAGTATTCTTCCGAATATTCCATGATGTTTGGTCAGTAAAATCTGAAAAACAAATAAACATAATTAATGGTCAGTAAAGGCAATAAAGCTGTTCATATGATGCTGTTAGACATCATGAGACCATCTTGAGTCCTCAGTGATCCAGTTGATTCCTCCCCAATTCTTATAATCCATTTATAACCATCCTAACATTTATTTACAACATACCATGAAGAGGCAAGCCTCTGAATCTGGAGTAAGGAAACATTCTGCCCAGATATTCATCATTCCCTGCAGCCTGTGGTACTTTAATTTAAAGCCAATGCCAACAGGTTGTGGAGGTATGGAATGTGCCCTTCCCAAAAACTCATTGTCTCCTGAGCTGTTTTTGTTGGCAATTTTTATCTGTGGTGGCTTGCCATTACCTTCCACTATCAAAGGCAGAGGGGTGATGCAAGGTCCACAGTCTACCTCAGCCAGAATGAGACTTGAAATCATGCTGTTGGCAGCCTTCTGAACCACATGCTAGTCATCTAGTCAACTGAACTAACTGGCCCAACTTGTACATTCCTAAAATGTAGGCAGGTGTTAAAATAACAGGCGTTTTCACAACTTTTCTGTCCTAATTATGCCTTTTTAAGTTTAGTTACATGCCCACATACCATCTACAAGAGGCACAGCAGCAACATGCTCTGACAGCACCTTCCAAACCTCCACCCAGAAGGACGAAGGCAGCAGATGTATGGGAACACAACGACTTGTAAGTTCATCACCTAGTCACACATTCCAAGCTTGGAACTATATTGCCATTCCTGATTGTTGCTGGGTCAAAATCCTGGAACTCACTTCCTAATAGCACTTTGGACTGCAATAGCTCACCATCACCTTCTCTCAAGGGCAATTAGGGCTGGGCAATAAATGCTGCCCCTGTCTGTAACATTCACATCTGAAGAATGAATGAGTAAAACAAAAACTACCTCCCTTTTAATGTTCTAACTCTTATGAGTCTGATGGCTAATTCAGAGATTCTTGAGATAGATCCAGCTATGTTTTTTGTGCCATTCCCAGTGCCGATGACCCAGATATGGGAGGGAGACTTTTCATTAACATTAAAATAATTGATGGGCTTATCTGTCACAAGTTTACATTTCACCATTTTAAATTAAAAATCTTGCCTGATCTAAAAATGCTTAAACTTCAGCAGAATGAATGGAAGGGAATGGAAAGAATGTTGAGATTGTGTAGTTCCTTAGAATTTGAGATAGAGGTGTGAGATCTATCTAACTGAAAATATTCTCAAGCAGCATTTGGAAGAAATTTTAAATATAGGGGAAAAATAGTAATTTCCGTGCAAGTTGTAATGCGCAGGTTTAACAGGGTTGCTGTTCATGTTGCAGTGCATCCTACAGTGGCAACTGTAATGCACACACATTAACCAGAATTTAGTCAGTGCAACAGGAGCTCTGACAACAGGCCCATGAACTGGGAAAACACCAACCTCGGCTGTCTGTGGAAAAGCCCTGGTCACATTTTTTCATTCACCCCACAACTAATTAGTTACCAACGGGGTTCCAGTCCCTTTATAGGATGCGAAGCTGCCTTCAGGAGCTGCCAGCCAGTTAGAGCTCAACAGTCTCTGTCACACCATTGGGATTACTGGCCACAGCTGGGACTGCACCAAGCTGAGAGGATGACATGGGAGAAAGCCACTCTCGCAACAAACTAAATGAGCTTTGGGGTAGCTGGGGCCTGTCAGGCAGGACCCAGCAAGGGGGTTGGGGGGGGGGGGGGGGGGGGAGCTGTGAGAAGGAGCAGGGCATGGGAGATGTTGCCACAGAGGGCCCTATTTTACCATTTTGATTCTAAGCGCTGGGCGGACTTGAAACTGGGAGTGTTTCAGATCCGACTTTTAGACCCATTCTCAGGTACGCCCATACGCACCCTGCCTGAAAAAACATCAGCGATTCTGAATCTCACTGCAGAAACCTGTGGGCGGGGCTTAACGCACCTGAAACCCTGCAGCTCCGATCGGCACCTCCAACTGCGCATGCGCAGAAAAAAAATGATAGAATGCCGCTCTCCTGCCACATCCCTCTCGGGCCAGATAATGCCTTCCCCTGGCCCCCACAGACATTGCCCCACCCCACAACATTATTGAACCCCTTATCCCCCTGCCATCCAGACCGATCGCGGCCCCCTCCCTCCACTGATCTCAGGCAGAGTGGCAGCGGACCCCCCCCCCCCCCCCCCCCACCCCACCGATCTCAAGCAGAGAGCCATTGGATGCTGGGCACTTACCTCCTGTTTAACCCTCACTGATGGAGCACCCGAATCAGACTTATATGGAGCATGTCTGTTTCGCGCCGATTCCGGATGGGCAAACGCGGTGGTAAAGGGGGAAGTGCTGGTAAAGTTGGGCGTGCAGCCCATTAAGTCCATTTAAATGGCTGTGGCGCCTGTTTCAGGCGCGGTCCTGATCGCGGCCATTTTCGGGCCTTGGTAAAGGGGGAACCAGCGTGGAGGCGAGCGCGGATCGCGCAACTCGCCTCACGCCTGACTTTAGCAATGCAATGGTAAAATTGGGCCCATAATTTCCATCCCTATGTAATTCAGCCACCTTCAGATAAAGACCAACATTGTGTTTGCTTTTTTGATTGCTTTTGTAGCTACTAAATTTAAATGATTTATGTACTTGAACTCTCAAATTTCTCTGCTCTAACTTTCTCAGTAGAAATACAATACTCTGATTTATAATTTGTGGGTCTAAAGTGGATAACTTCTCACCTGTCTGAATGAAACTTCGTTTTCCATTGTTTTGCCACCCAATTAAGTTGTCTTTGCTCCTTTACAGCTTCCTGACCCCATATATGCTATTTACTTCTCCTCCTAATTTGGTATCACCGACAAACTGAGACATATGACTCTTTATTCCTTTAACAAAGTCATTAGTGAAGACTGAACGGATGCCCGGGAAGCTTTACTCATTACCTCCAGCCAATCTGACTAAATGCTTTTTATCCCCATACTCTTATCTCCAACCTCCCAACCAATTTTCAATTAAAATCAAAATTCCACCTCCGTTCCCACATTGTTTGAAGCACTTTGAGGCATCCTGGGGTCAAGAACCACATCAATTCATGTTATTTATTTCTATCATGAATGTATTTGTTACCTGTTGAGTAGAATGATGTCTGTTTTTCTCCAATACAATGTTATATCAGCAAGATGTAAATTATTCCAGTGTGTTCACCTGCAATTTCAAAGTATAATACTGAATATAAATCATGTAGTAATATGTATTCTAGTAAACTGATACGAATTTAGGAACCCTGGTCTCTCAAATTCTATTATGTATGTATGCCTTCTGTGTTTAAAAAAAATGATCATAATGCACACATCTATCTCTCCTAAAAACCAACAAGAATTGGCGCAGTTTTATTTTTAAAATAAAACATATCCATATTAATTCTAATTATATTTTATAATGCTCTGTCTCTCTTCATCCAACTTTGTCATTGACCAAGGGTTGCTAATCATAGCTCTCCAGACATCTTTGTGCCATTATCTCGCAATGGAGCAAGACAAAGAGACAGACTCAAAGAACTACCTCAGCCAGTATGGAGATTGAACCCACACAATTGGCATTATTAAGCACCACACACAAGCCAATTGAACTAACTGGCCCCCTGAAGAAATGCTACATCGTCAAAAGTAGCAGGATGCAGATTTTTTTAATAGTAAAACATCTGCGATACACTTGATCTGGACTCCTTATGCGAAACATCCCTCCACTTTGACAACAAAGCAAGTAGAACTGCTACCATTAATGTTCAAAGACAGGTTAGTATCATTAGCCAGCACGGGAATCAAACCCACGACCGCGGTATTATTGGCACCCTAACTTCTGAGCTAACCGGCCGATAAGGCATTAAACTGGGGCAAGAGATAAAAGCAAATTACTGTGGATGCTGGAATCGGAAACCAAAAGAGAAAAGGCTGGAAAATCTCAGCAGGTCAGGCTGCATCTATGAGGAGAGAAAAGAGCTGACATTTTGAGTCCAGATGACCCTTTGTCAAAGCTCGCAAAGAATTTGAATTCAATTTTTAAAAAATCTGGAATTAAGAATCTACTGATGACCATGAAATCATTAAACTGGGGCCGTGTCTGTGGCGGTTTTAATTGATGAAAAGCAGGAAGTTCTCCTCTACCAATACTACCAAAAAAGATTAACTGGTCTGACACACACATTGCGTGACAGGATCTTCCACTGCAATAGTGGAAGATTGTGAACTCAGTCATGCAGCATTAACTCGCCAATAGTAACCCTCAGGTTAATGTCAACAGATAGTGAAATAAAAGAGGTTTTTTTCAAATATTTAAAGGGCAGGAGTTTCAGATGCCTTTTATGGCTCCCCTTGACTGTTTTCCTTGACTGCTCCCCTGTGCACTTTTTATGCACATCCATGTCTACTTTTAACTTTCCAAAAAGGCACCTTGTCTCTCACAAAGAACACCTTTCCTTTCTCAAAAGGCACCTGTCCTCCATATCCAAAAGGGTATCTTATCTCTCCAAATGAGCATCTTACCTCTCCAAACAATTCTGACAGCTGTAGACCTTATTACATGAGTTCTAAATTGCATAAGTTGTGTTTTGGACATACCACGAGTGAAAATCAGAAAAGCCTGAGGCAACTTCACTTTAACACATGCAGTTGCCTCCATGAGCCATGGATGTGCAATTTAGTATCTGCCCCTATCCCCTCCCATGAAAATAGCAAATACTCACAATTCAGTGGGTCCAGTTAAAGAATTAGTTGGGTTTTCACTTGGTGAGTCATAACTCGCAAGCAAGCTCGAGCAGTCACTAATGATAGGGACAACTGTGTCTAAATAGGTTTGCGATCTTCTCCAAGCTCTACTCAAAGGGAGATGGATGCTGAACTCTGGGGACTATTACTGAGAAGGAACATGCTGGAGGTACATTAGTAATTCTGCCTACGGGATATCTGTCATTCTCCACAATGGGATGGTGGAGTACAACTTGATCATTAGTGGATTGATGATGTAGGGAACTTTGTTTATATCTGCCATGGAGAGACAGTCCACCTTCATGGAACATCAAGTATGGCTCTCAAATTAGTCTATGTGGGTTACGTTCACAGTCGTGCAGAAGATGTCTACTGCCTTAGCCAGGAAGACAGATAGCTTATCTGTGGCATTCACCAAACTGGTCAGCAACAGAGTGCTTGGAGATATGGCACTAGCCCAGGATACAGATGATTGTGTAAGTGGACATAGGAGTGTGAACGCCAACCAAAATGTTCCCACTTCTCACCTATTGTCTCTTCTCCAGCGAGTACATGACATGTTACAATATGTCCCAATGCCTCAGTTTACACCTGCACAGGTGGAGCTGTCTGTGGCACAACTATCAAGTGCTCCAAAACCCAGATGTCATGGACCAAAAGCATGTCAAGAGTCAGGCAGGGATCTGAAGAGCGTTAATTCCCCCCCAGGACCACCTCAACAGGTTTGATCAGAGATTTGGGCAGGATTTTTGCCCCAACATGGGTGCAGGAAGGAAGGCAGGTGGACACAGACCCATAACTTCCAATCTCCAGTGGCCGAACCCCAGAAGATGCACTGGGGGACCCCCTGGAAGCCCTCGCACAAAAACTGCATGGGAATTGCCCAAGAAGTTCAAACTTCTGATGGGCAATCAAATTGCGCAGGAAAGACTAGAAGAATTCAAACCACATCTAACTCTTTGATAACTATAGTACAAACTCCACTCTGCCCCCTCCTCCCACTGGACCCCTGACTACCATCCTCCCACGGTCCCCTGGCTATGCCCCACACCCAGGACTAACCCTCACCTCCCTACCCCTGACACCTTCCGTCTCCCCCTCCCCACCTTAAGCTAACTAAGAAGTCAATTAAGGCCAATGATCAGAAGCTCTTGCAGTGCAGCAGCGGCCTTGAGGCAGCCTCCAAGCGGCAGAATGGGGAGAGCAGTGTTCCAAGAAGACTGAAGCATCCCCTCACCTACCTAGCCATAGCTGTGGCTTCCCTCCCTCAGTGGTGGTCTGGCAGCTGTGGACATTTTTTAGTTCAGAGTTTTTGAAGTTGCTGAAAGGATGTCCCAAAATGGAGACACCTCCTTCTGCCTCACCTGCCACGACCCATGGTAGCACCTTCCATGCTGGAGGGCCCACCCACTCCCATGGCAAACTCACTCTCTGAGCACGAATTGGCCAATCCAAACAGAATCCATGTCAGGTGACAGTTCCTGTCGCAGTGTGGGGTCAGGAATTGGAGTTGACCCCAACATTGAGGTCCCAACCAAAACGACAAAATCCTGCCCTAGACGTGAATGGAGATCTTGCTATACTCAGCTGAATGGTCAATAATTGTCCACTTAGCAGTTGGATTACAGGGATTGAATAAAGCTTGAATTTAAGGCCATTTGGTCCACCTTAAAAGTATGAAAACAACATTATGCGAGATAATGCCAGACTTCTGGCAATAAAACAGACAAAGTGAAGGAAAAGGTGGAATTTCACATGTGAATGTTAATAATAACCTTGAGCTATTAATGGTCGGAACAAAAGGTTCTGGAAAACACATCCAAGGCTTCACAAAGTTTTGCGTCGTGACTGAGAGCAGGAGGCGCTGCACAAAATCCCACATTCCCATTCAAAATGTTAGTGAATATAACTGCTGCCAGAATGAGAAACACCTACCCAATTCATTCCCATTCCTAATGTTGTACAATGAAATCAATGAAATGCAGGCATCATTTGGGTTCAGTTCTTCTTACGATACAGGCAGGCAGTAATCATTTGGAAAGTTAACTGTATTTGCATATATGAATGATTACCTAGATTATTAGATAAGACACTGACTAGAACAAAGGAAATATGATTTGTGTGTGTGGATGTGTGAATATCTCACACCATCTGCAGTTCACTACTTAGGGACAATTATTGCATTTATATTAAAGATTGCTATGTGATATAGACCAATGAATGATATCTTGTAGACATGACTTCCTATGATAACCCCCATGATGTGCATGGGGAAATCACTAATTGATCTCCCAGTTGGGCTCATGAAATATGAGCTCCCTGGGGATTTGTAATTAGCCAACCAGGTGGAGTTCGTATACTGAGCCCTGTATAAAGCAAGACCATGAGTAAGTCCATTATTCTTTTGTCCCTGTTGGGATCACCACAGGCTTGTGGTTATTCTTTATTTTCATTTAGCGCAATAAAAGTATGGTTCTTTCACTGCCGACTCCTGGCGTTATTATACTTCCCACTCACCTCAATTTTCAAAAAGTCAGAAAATGGTAAAGAATCACTCACAGGTGTTGATGATTCATTTCATGGCTGATGGTATAATCTTCAAACACACCTATACTGTGATTGAGTTACTCATCACAGACAGCTTCAAGTTTAAAAGGAAGTGCATGCAGTCCTTTATTTGTCTGTTTTACATCTGATTAAAATTAACCAAATTTAGCTGTCGCAAACTATGCTCAAAGTATGAGACTGTGAATTCAATGCTATTAATTTGAGCTACATCTCTCTACCTAGATGCAAACAGGCTTATTTATCTTGGAAATTAAGCATGGGACTAACGGACACAAAACGAACACTGACAAATCTCGAGGTTAGTGATTATAAAAAACTTAAATTTCCCACAGGGCAGAGGAACAAAGTCCCAGATTCAAGGTCAACTGGCACCTTCAAAAAGATTTTGGATGTGGAGAGCAAGAGGTTTACAGAGTATTTGACAATGCTGGCTAATCCCTCAGAGCTGCACTATTACTTCGCTGGAATGTGATGAGGTGGAGATGTCAGCGTTGGACTGGGGTATTAAAGAACCCTTCTTTGTTCTTGTTCTTCAAAATGGCAATTTTTAAATTTCCTTCTTTTATACGTTTCCTTTCTCTCTCTTTATTCAGTCTTTCCCCCTCTTTATTTCTTTTTCTGTAACAATTAGACTCTAATTCACCCCCCTTCTTAATCATTCCTCTGTTTCTTTCTCAATCCTGAAATCTTGTTGGTTGGAGGAATACACTGTTAGGCTTGTTATTTAACTAAGATCCCAGATGCTCCTTACCCCTGACATGCAATTATCAGCTCATATTTCCAGCATTATTATGGCACAATTAAATGTAAAGCTGAGGGATGCGGTGAAAAGTCTAATCAAGGAAGCACGTCAGATGATGCCCTCATCCAGAAAAATCTGGACCAGAGTTTAGTTGCACATTTGGTGAAGTAATGCCAGAATGGGAATAACGCCAAAGGCATTTCCTGGTCAGTCTGATATTTTTTCCCCCGTGGGGAGACAGGAGGAAAGAACCTAATGTTGCTTGAAGTAGGGGGGTCAACCAGTGGTATGGAAGTGAAGACCACTTTGGATATAATCCTACCTGAACTCTGGGCCACTTGTCTTTTTGAATTTAGTCATGTGCCTGCACATCCAGGAAACATCATATCTGCTCATAAGAACATGAGAACTAGGAGCAGGAGTAGGTCATTTGGCCCCTCGAGCCTGCCCCACCATTCAATAAGATCATGGCTGATCTTTTCATGGACTCAGCTCCACTTACCTGCCTGCTCACCATAGCCCTTAATTCCTTTACTGTTCATAAATCTATCCTTGCCTTAAAAACATTCAATGAGGTAGCCTCAACTGCTTCACTGGGCAGGGAATTCACAACTCTTTGAGTAAAGAAGTTCCTCCTCAACTCAGTCCTAAATCTGCTCCCCCTTATTTTGAGGCCACGCCCCCTAGTTCTAGTTTCATCTGCCAGTGGAAACAACTTCCCTGCTTCTATCTTATCTATTCCCTTCATAATCTTATATGTTTCTATAAGATCTCTCCTCATTCTTCTGAATTCCAATGAGTATAGCCCCAGTCTACTCAGCCTCTCTACATAAGCCAACCCTCTCAACTCCAGAATCAACCTAGTGAATCTCCTCTGCACCCCCTCCAGTGCCAGTATATTCTTTCTCAAGTAAGGAGACCAAACCTGTACACAGTACTCTAGGTATGGCCTCACCAGCACCTTGTACAGCTGCAACATAACCTCGCTGTTTTTAAACTCCATCCCTCTAGCAATGAAGGACACAATTCCATTTGCCATCTTAATTACCTGCTGCACCTGCAAACCAACCTTGTGTGATTCATGCACAAGGACACCCAGGTCCCTCTGCACAGCAGCATGCTGCAATTTTTTACTATTTAAATAATAGTCCATTTTGCTGTTATTTCTACCAAAATGGATGACCTGTGCTATATTTTGTCCCATGAGACAATGAGGGGAAAAGGGAAACTTCCTGTACAGCTAATAACCAAATGCCACTAAACAGATCTGCAGTTCATGAAATGAATTCCAGTTGATACCCCTGAGCTCTTTTGCAAACTGTTGATCAAATTGCAAGCCACTGTTCTGAAGTGCACTGCAACCTATGTTGGTTTGGTTTACAACCCATGTTCTGCAAGAACTGGAAGACAGGTATATGACATTCTCACCACATCCTGCTTTCAAAGGCAAAACCTTTAAAGATCTTTAAACTCTGCTGCTATGGTCAAGTACTTGTTAACGCTGTTGCTTCAAAAGCAATGGTAAGCATTTCCATGCTGAAGTAAAAGTGGTTGTAAATAGTGCTTTTAACTTTAAGGTAAGCAACAGTTATTTTAACTTGCAAATCAAATGGAGATATAAATGAAACTTCCTCATAAAGATATGTTTTCAATAGCGCTCTTTAAAAAACTGACAAGGAGCTGTAATTTGCAGGGTTTTAGTAAAATGGAAGAAATGCTGGGACAGGTTTAAAACTTTCTATCTGGGTGTAGGGCTGATCTTATACATCAAGTCCTAGTTTAGAAATTGACAGAATTGAGTGGATTGATCTGTGATACCAACATTATATATATCTGCCCAGCAAGTTTAAAACCTACCATATTAATCTTCTATTGCTATTAGTACGCTGGTAACAAAACAATCAGAATACACAATTTAGAAGCATGAAATCCCTGAGCATGTAATAAGCACAGATACGCACATGAGGGAGACCTTGACACTGATACAGTAGATAAATCACAGGATGAGTCTCTGAGTGCTGTTCAGAAACAGTGGGCAGTTGTAATGTTTAGCTAGTACAAGACAGGTTCACATGATATCCCTCCCCAAGTTACCTGCAAATTTTAGTGCTTTCACATATAGGCTAGAGGCACAGAGCCTGTATTGAGGGAGGATGGAAAAAAGAAAGACCCGTATTTATATTGCAGCTTTCATGACCTTGCAAGGTCTCAAAACACTTGATAGCCAATTAGACCTTTTAAGGAACAATCAGACCACTGTTGGAAAGTAACAAATGTGATATCCTATTTGTCAATGCTGATTAATCACTTGCCTTGTTCCTAATGGCAGTAACAAGTAATCTTAGTAGTGTGAAGGAGTCCACCACCTAGGTTTCCATGATAACAGAGGAATGGTTGCATTGCTGACTGCCATTGAGGAAGTGGCCATATCCATCACAGAGATCTCAGTTACACAGCTCATCAGTGCAATAAAAATATGAATGACCCAACTGCTTTTAGAGACTTGGGGACCAACAAAAACAAAACAGCTTTTTTCCTGAATTTTCCCCTACTGTTTGTTGATCAATTGTTAAAGGGGTCTCACAACCACTAGATTAAAGTCCAACAGGTTTATTTGGAATCCTGTGGAATCCTGAGCTTTTGGAGCACTGCTCCTTCATCAGGTGAGTCGAAGGAGCAGCGCTCTGAAAGCTCGTGATTCCAAATAAATCTGTTGGACTTTAACCTGGTGCCATGAGACTTCTTATTGTGTCCACTCCAGTCCAACGCCGGCATCTCCGCATCATTGTTAAAGAATGAGTGATATCCAGCAGCAGATGATTAGTCCCGAACTGTGATTCTAATGACAGTTTAACCAGGTGAACCTTTCATTAAGGAATTAGAAAATCTAATTTTCATTAAGAATTTGTTTTTAAAATTGCTCTTTTCTCACCCTCAGGAGGCTTGAGAATGCTTCACGGAAAATTAATTATTTTTAACTAATGATTAAGTGTAGTCACTATTGTGAAAGAAATGGAGCAGTAACTGTATCCACAGCGAGGTTCCACAAGGAGGAAGTGTAGCACATGTTCACCTAAACATTATAGCATTTCAGAGACAACTGCTGAATTCCACAGGTCTTCTTCAAATTTATGTGGAATCCATTAGAAGCACCTAATGACGGAGACAGGATTTTGGTTTAAGAACTAATCTGAAACACAGGACCTCTGACTCACTCCCCTATTGCAAACATCAACCTAAATTCTGTGCTCCAGCGGTGGAGATGTACAAAGGATGGGCGTACACATGCAGGATGTATTACTCAGTTGAAGCTATCAGCTTGGGCGAGGCTCATAAAATCCCGTCCAAGGCCAATGGAGAATTCTGTTCTGGGAGCCTCGCCCATCCCAGAATCATGATGGTAAAATTCCGGCAATCCACTTCCACAATTTCAATAATAAAAATGAGTTACATTTAGATAGTGCCTTTAACATAGTAAAATGTCCCTAAGGCACTTCACAGAAGCAATATCAAATAATTTGACACACAGGCACGAGGAGCTACTCCAGTTGGTGAACCAAAGGCACGATTTAAGGAGAGGTTTTATATCTTAAAGGAGAGAAAAGTGAAGACTGTTTGGAGTGGGATTCCAGAGCTCAGGGACTGGACAACTGAAGGCATTGTCACCTATGGTGTAAATTGGAGATGCAGAAGGAGCCCAAATATGTTCTATGTTCTAAATTGGAGGAGAGCAGGAATCTCAGAGAATAAACAAAATATGAAGGCCCTCAGCACTGAAGCTAATGCACAGAAACATCTGATCAGTCAAGCTATAAACATTTATTTTTAATATAATATTTCCCCTAAGGAGTTAGTTCCTCTGTCAAAATAGTGAAAAGAAGCGATATCTAAACAGGTTGGAGGCTATTTAAAATATTGAAATTTGACTTACTGAGAACTTCTGATGTAATGTAGGAATCTGCAAACACCACATCTAATGGAAAAGACACCTCAGTGTTCATTCTTGAGAACTTGTAATCTGACTAAACTGAATAACAACTTAATTATACACACTTAGAAATAATGGAGGTGGAGATGGAAAACACCTATTATTATAAAATTAATGTACTATACAGCATCAGTTAACAAATGAGTGCTTAAACTGTGGACGTTGGCACCACTAAACGCATAATAAAAGTATTGGTTATACCATTGAAAATATTTAGTATTTTATGTTTTATGGTTTTAAAGACAGTGGGAGAAATTTTGAATGGGCGAGAGTTTAAAATGGCCAATATTGGAGTTATCACCCATTACACATGTCTCCGATTGTCTTACAATACAAGTCAGAACCAAAACTACCAGCAGCGAACAGTATTGGCTAACATAGTGCAATCAGTTGTGTGGCAACGTAATTGCACTATGCCATCAAGTGGGCAAGTTGTTGTCCACTTAGACACAGGCAGCATGGTGGCACAGTGATTAGCACTGCTGCCTCACAGTGCCAGGGACCCAGGTTCGACTCCTGGCTTGGGTCACTGTCTGTGCAGAGACTGCACATTCTCCCTGTGTCTGTGTGGGTTTCCTCTGGGTGCTCCGGTTTTGTCCCACAGTCCAAAAGACATGCTAGTTAAATGCATTGGCCATGCTAACTTCTCCCTCAGTGTACACAAACAGTGCCGGAGTGTGGCAACTAGGAGATTTTCACAATAACTTCATTGCAGTGTTAATGTAAGCCTACTTGTGACTAATAAATAAATAAACTAAACTTGCATTGTTGCCGTCAGTGATTGTTCCAGGCTACCCTCCCAAAACTGAAACTTTCTCTATTTGCTTTTTACAACAAGGTCTTTAATAACACGTTCACGATTTTACAACAAACAGCTGACAAATTAAACATTTTATCCTGAGTGGTTTTAGAAATCATTGGCCTGGATTTTCTGGGGAGCGGCAGTCATCCTCAGACTGCCACTCCTCTTGAACATTTCCACATCCTGGCGCTGCCCCACATTTCATGCTGGGTCTTCCGAGTCCAGCTTCTCCAAAATGCATCACAGCATCATAGAGTCGGGGTAAGAAGGGACACTTCCCCTTTTTACAGAGCTGCCGCATGGTAAAGTTAAACGTCCAGTGTGACCTCATCAGTGGATGAATGTTAGTGAATGGATGAGTGGATGAACGAGTGAATGGTTAGGGTAGCAGATGGGTTGTCTAGTCAAGTCAGGAGCCAGTCAAGTCATGTCAGAGTGGTAATGAGGTCGCCAAGGGTGCGTGTGGTCTGGAACGGTGGTTGGGTCGGGGGTTAGTCAGAGGGTCAGGATTTGTCACGGGGATCAAAAGGCTAGTTGAGTGGTTCAGGGTTTTTTTTTCAGGGCGGGTCAGTGTGAGTAATTTGGTTTAACTGATTAACCAAATCAGTTGCCTAGGCTTTAGGCTTGGATTTCCAGGGCAACTATCAATTTAAATCCCACTGAACTGACAGTTCCAGTTCTCTGACTCTAACTCAGAGTCGGAAAGATTTGTGAAATGTGCTGGGAAGCAGGGGTACTGCCCGAGCACAGAGGTCAGCACGTTGGCACTTCCTTGGGGTCCCAACGTGCATCTTGCATTGTACATCTGGCCAATGACAATCCAGAGACCTGAAAATTTGAACCAACACTTGAATTGCAAGATTCAAGAATATCAGCAAAAATAACACAAAATTGTTCAGAGTAGAGAGTCCCTATAGTGCAGAAGGAGGCCATTCAACCCATCAAGCCTGCTCCGATTATATAAATCACACCCAGGCCCTATCCTTATAACCCCACGTATTTACCCTGCTAATCCCCCTGATAATCTCCCTGACACTAAGGGATAATTTAGCGTGGCCAGTCCACCTAACCTGCACATCTTTGAACAGGATTGGTTTAAAGATAATGAAAACACTTTTAACTGAAATTAGTTTAGCTGAACAAAGTACTGGGGTACAATTCTAGAGGAATAGAAAACTAAAGCGCCGAAGCAAAGCTAAGTCGATATAGAATCTTGCTTAGATCACACTTGGGAGTTAAGTGTGCAGTTTGGATCTCCAAAATGTGAAAAAAGGAGAAAATGCAGAAAAGATGAATGTTATCGGAATTTTGATGCAACTATCAGGAAAGATTGAGCAGGGTTGACTAATTTCTGTGGAAAAAAGGATAGACGGAGACCTGATAGAGGTTTATATAATTATGAAGGAATTACATATACCGGATGCAGTCCAAAGATGTGCAGGTTAGGTTGATTGGCCATGTTAAATTGCCCCTTAGTGTCAAGGATAAGTACGTGGGGTTACGGGGATAGGACCAGGTTGGGATTGTTGTTAGTGCAGGTTCATTGGGCTGAATGGCCTCCTTCTCTACTGTAGGGATTCTATGAAAAACCATTCCTACTTGTGAGCAAGTGCAGAACAAGGATCATAAATATAAGATAGCCACTAACAGATTAAATAGTTCTGTGAAAGGGTCATATGGAGTCAAAACGTTAACTGTCTTTCTCTCTCCACAGATGCTGCCAGACCTGCTGAGTTTATCCAGCATTTTCTGTTCTTACTTCAGATTTCCAGCATCTGCAGTATTTTGCTTTTATTAGAGGTCTCTAGAGAATGGTTAGCATCATGGTCATATTTCTGGATGAGCAATCCAGCAAACCTAGACTAGTGATCCCAGAGTCATAATTTAATGCCCCAACATAGCAGCCGCAGAATTTACATTAAGTTAATATCTAAAGCTGGAGTTAAAAAGCCAGTTTCATTCATGGTGGCCAGTAAACTCCCAGACTGATGTAAAAATCTCGCTGGTTCACTCTTTGTGATAATTCCTTCCTTGTCATTTCTTAATTTCTGCTGAACTTTGGGCAGTTTGGTGTTTTGGATTTGCACACAACACAAGGAGCAAGGCTGAAAGACCATAAATTAATTTCAGCCATAACTGAGGCAGGTTTCAACCACTCTTGGCTGCTCCTATGCCCAGGTCTCTGACCTACAAAATCACTCTTTACACCACACTTTACACCAGTGAATCAATGCACTAAAACTGCCATGGCTAATCCTAATAGACCAGTTTTCTTACAGTGAAACAAATATATAAAGTGCCAAGTTTTCCTACAATTCACTGTCAAATATTAGTGCAGGTTTACATCACATGTTCAGTACACCTTTCAATCGCTCATCAAAAATTATAAGATTAACATTTCTCCCATGTCCTACTCAAATTAATTTGTTTGGATTCTACTCATGCACTCTATATGATTCCTCCAGGTCCTATTCATATGCTGAATAATACTCAAAGTTCTACGCCATAATTTCTTCATTGTAAAATTGGTGTAATATCAGTTCCTCTGTAGATGAGGGATTGACTTGTCTGAGGCATTTGAGGAACAAAGCTCAAAGTGTATTCTGAATGCACGGTCTGAACCAACAACTTGGGCTTTTCTGCAGAAAGAATTTAATTATTTCACAATTGTTTTTCTAAGTATAAATTCATGGAGGGAAGTGGGTGAGCAAAATGTAGAACATAGAACATAGAACAGTACAGCACAGAACAGGCCCTTCGGCCCACAATGTTGTGCCGAGCTTTATCTGAAACCAAGATCAAGCTATCCCACTCCCTATCATCCTGGTGTGCTCCATGTGCCTATCCAATAACCGCTTAAATGTTCCTAAAGTGTCTGACTCCACTATCACTGCAGGCAGTCCATTCCACACCCCAACCACTCTCTGCGTAAAGAACCTACCTCTGATATCCTTCCTATATCTTCCACCATGAACCCTATAGTTATGCCCCCTTGTAATAGCTCCATCCACCCGAGGAAATAGTCTTTGAACGTTCACCTTATCTATCCCGTTCATCATTTTATAAACCTCTATTAAGTCTCCCCTCAGCCTCCTCCGCTCCCTCAACCTTTCCTCATAAGACCTACCCTCCAAACCAGGCAGCATCCTCGTAAATCTCCTCTGCACCCTCTCCAATGCTTCCACATCCTTCTTATAGTGAGGTGACCAGAACTGCACACAATATTACAAATGTGGTCTCACCAAGGTCCTGTACAGTTGCAGCATAACCCCACGGCTCTTAAACTCCAACCCCCTGTTAATAAAAGCTAACACACTATATGCCTTCTTCACAGCTCTATCCACTTGAGTGGCAACCTTTAGAGATCTGTGGATATGGACCCTAAGATCTCTCTGTTCCTCCACAGTCTTCAGAACCCTACCTTTGACCCTGTAATCCACATTTAAATTTGACCTACCAAAATGAATCACCTCACATTTATCAGGGTTAAACTCCATTTGCCATTTTTCAGCCCAGCTTTGCATCCTATCTATGTCTCTTTGCAGCCTACAACAGCCCTCCACCTCATCCACTACTCCACCAATCTTGGTGTCATCAGCAAATTTACTGATCCACCCTTCAGCCCCCTCCTCTAAGTCATTAATAAAAATCACAAAGAGCAGATGACCAAGCAATGATCCCTGTGGCACTCCGCTAGCAACTTGCCTCCAGTCCGAAAATTTTCCATCCACCACCACCCTCTGTCTTCGATCAGATAGCCAGTTACCTATCCAATCGGCCAACTTTCCCTCTATCCCACACCTCCTTACTTTCATCATAAGCCGACCATGGGGGAACCTTATCAAACGCCTTACTAAAATCCATGTATATGACATTAACTGCCCTACCTTCATCAACACACTTAGTTACCTCCTCAAAAAATTCAATCAAATTTGTGAGGCACGACTTGCCCTTCACGAATCCGTGCTGACTATCCCAGATTAATCCGCATCTTTCTAAATGGTCGTAAATCCCATCCCTAAGGACCTTTTCCATCAATTTACCAACCACCGAAGTAAGACTGACCGGTCTATAATTACCAGGGTCATTTCTATTCCCTTTCTTAAACAGAGGAACAACATTCGCCACTCTCCAGTCCTCTGGCACCATCCCCGTGGACAGTGAGGACCCAAAGATCAAAGCCAAAGGCTCTGCAATCTCATCCCTTGCCTCCCAAAGAATCCTAGGATACATTTCATCAGGCCCAGGGGACTTATCGACCTTCAGTTTATTCAAAACTGCCAGGACATCCTCCTTCCGAACATCTATTCCCTCCAGCCTATTAGCCTGTAACACCTTCTCTTCCTCAAAAACATGGCCCCTCTCCTTGGTGAACACTGAAGAAAAGTATTCATTCATCACCTCGCCTATCTCTACTGACTCCATACACAAGTTCCCACTACTGTCCTTGACCGGCCCTAACCTCACCCTGGTCATTCTTTTATTCCTCACATAAGAGTAAAAAGCCTTGGGGTTTTCCTTGATCTGACCCGCCAAGGACTTCTCATGTCCCCTCCTAGCTCTCCTAAGCCCCTTTTTCAGCTCATTCCTTGCTAACTTGTAACCCTCAATCGAGCCATCTGAACCTTGTTTCCTCATCCCTGCATAAGCTTCCCTCTTCCTTTTCACAAGACATTCCACCTCTTTCGTGAACCATGGTTCCCTCACTCGGCCATTTCCTCCCTGCCTGACAGGGACATACCTATCAAGGACACCCAGTATTCCTAAAGTGTCTGACTCCACTATCACTGCAGGCAGTCCATTCCACACCCCAACCACTCTCTGAGTAAAGAACCTACCTCGGACATCCCTCCTATATCTCCCACCATGAACCCTATAGTTAAAGCCCCTTGTAATAGCTCCATCCACCCTGGAAGTAGTCTTTGAACGTTCACTCTATCTATCCCCTTCATCATTTTATAAACCTCTATTAAGTCTCCCCTCAACCTCCTCCGCTCCAGAGAGAACAGCCCTAGCTCCCTCAACCTTTCCTCATAAGACCTACCCTCCAAACCAGGCAGCATCCTGGTAAATCTCCTTTGCACTCTTTCCAGCGCTTCCACATCCTTCTTATAGTGAGGTGACCAGAACTGCACACAATATTCCAAATGTGGTCTCACCAAGGTCCTGTACAGTTGCAGCATAACCCCACGGCTCTTAAACTCCAACCCGCTGTTAATAAAAGCTAACACACTATAGGCCTTCTTCACAGCTCTATCCACTTGTGTGGCAACCTTCAGAGATCTGTGGATATGGACCCCAAGATCTCTCTGTTCCTCCACAGTCTTCAGAACCCTACCTTTGACCCTGTAATCCACATTTAAATTAGTCCTACCAAAATGAATCACCTCACATTTATCAGGGTTAAACTCCATCTGCCATTTTTCAGCCCAGCTTTGAATCCTATCTATGTCTCTTTGCAGTCTACAACAGCCCTCCACCTCATCCACTACTCCACCAATCTTGGTGTCATCAGCAAATGTAAATGTCTATTTAAAGAAATGCCATCATCTTCTTTATAGTAAATGTATAGTGACAGGAGCATAAGATTGTAACGAAAGATCATGAAAGTGCTTCATCACAAAAAACAGCTTCCTCACAAAAAACAGCTTCCTCATGCTAACATGAACACGCGAACTTTGGGGCAAGTGTGCAGTAAAATACTGGCCACGAACCAAGGCTACGTCATTCCAGTGTGTGTGGCCTTTTTGAGCACTTCTCCTGCCCTCTCTCATAAATGAAAAGATGACAAACTATACTGCATATTTTTAATGACATGTCTCAGATTATTATACTATTCTGTACCGTGATGACATACTAAACACCAGTGCTCGGAAGCATCTCACATTCAAGTATCAGAGAATTAACTGAGTTTAATGTAACGTAACATAGAAAATAGGCAGGTGTAGGCCTTTCAACCCTTCCTACTTCGCCCACCACTCGTTATTATCATGGCTGATCATCCAACTCAGCAACCTGTTTCTTCTTTCCTCCCATATCCTTTGAGCACTTTAACCCTAAGTGCTGTATCTAACTATCTATCTTCTTGACATCATACAATGTTTTGACGTGAACTGCTTTGTGTGGTAGCGAATTCCACAGGCTCACTATTCTCTGGGTGAAAATAATTTCTCCTCATCTCTGTCCTAAATGGTCTACCCCATATCCTCAGACTGTGACCCCTGGTTTTGGACTCCCCCGCCATCAGGAATATCCTTTCTGCATCCACCCATCTAGCCCTGTTAAAACTTTATAGGTTTCTATGAGATTCCCCCCCCCCCCCCGCCCCCATTCTTCTAAACTCCAGTGAATGCAATTCTAACTTACTCAATCTCTCCTCATATGTCTGTCCCACCATCCCAGGAATCAGTTTGCACTCCATGAAGGCCAATAAACCATTTGCCTTCTTTACCACCTGCTGCACCTTCATGCTTACTGCTGCACCTGCATGTTTACTTTTAGCAACTGGTCTACAAGGACACCCAGGTTTCGTTGCAGATTCTCCTCTCTCAATCTATAGCCATTCAGATAATTAATAATCTGCCTTCCTGTTTTTGCTGCCAAAGCAGATAACCTCACATTTATCCACATTTTACTGGCCATGAATTTGCCCACTCATTCAGCTTTTCTAAGTTACTGAAGGACCTTTGCATCCTCCTCACAGCTCACCCTCCCACCCAGCTTTGTGTCATCTGCAAATTTAGAGATATTACATTTCGTTCCCTCATCTAAATCATTTATATTGTTACTAGCTGTTCTAAAAATACTGCATATTGTAAATGTGACTTGTTCTTGCACAAAACTGTTCTAACTCGTGAATATCAGAATGTACTTTATCCGCACAGTATTGAAATATATATACTGTATGCAGCCATCCCTTTCATCCAGTAACTTACAGCTCCATGTTTTGTTTTTGGCCCTGACAACCAGCATAGGCCTCACAGGCACAGGCCTGGATTGGAAAGCCTGGTGGGTGACCACATGTTACTGAATGATAGGCCGCTTGATAATCTGACAAGCAATTACATAGTAAAAGAAATTGTCTAGGAGCCTCTGGGAATTCAGGATATATCTCCAGAGCATTGCTCGAGTAACCAGCAGGTACAGTCATTGGGGCATTAAATTTTTTTTAAAATTTTCAATGAATAATTTTGTTTATTGTTTACAAAAGTACTGGTGATGGGGTGGTGGTGGTGGGGGGCGGGGGGGGGGGGGTAAAATAGATTTACTAGGTAGAACTGTCCAAAGTGTGAGAGATGATGTGATAAAACCTTCAGGAATACATCCAGCGAGAGTTGCAACCCTGTCTTGTACAGGCAACTTCAGAGGTGATTTGGAAGAATCCTGTAATGTGAAAACTCAATGTTGAATATGAAAATCTCCTCATTAATGGCCCCAGGACCAGTTTTTGTTTTTAACTGGGGTTCCAGTCATAGCACAAACCCTACTGATAAAACCTGGTTGCAATGGAAGTCACACAACCTGGCCCATTAAAATAGGTCTCTAAAAGGCAGATGGAGATTTCTGTTCCAGTTAAGAATGTTTTCTTTGTTTGTTTTCCAGCTCCATTGCTGGCTTTTGCCACCATAATTTTTTAAACTTTGTTGAAGGAAATGCTGGAGGTGGGTCCCGTGATGTCACGCTGGCAGGTCAGTCTCTGAATAAGCCCACCTGTCAGCAACCTCAGCCTTCAAGAGTAGAGGGCACCCTATTGAAAGGGTGCCCCAAGCTCAAAAAAACAAAAAGGATTCCCCCATGGACACAGAGACATCCCCCCAACACATTGTGGTGAACCATCGTTGGTTCCCACTGGACAGTACTGAGCCAGGGCTGGCCAGTACTACAGGAATGTATATAGGTTACTGTGGGATCGTACTAATGTTGCTGTTGGGTTAGGGTGGGATTGTTACACCTGTGTTTGTTACGTTTATGGCACATCCCAGTCGGGCTCCGCCTCCTGGGAGAGGTATAAGACTCCCTGCTCGGACGGGACCCCTTCAGTCTGGGATAGTGTGTTAAAGTTCTGATAGCTCCATTGTTAGTTAATAAAAGCCTTCTTTTACTGAAGCTTCGAGCCTCGTGTCCAATTGATGCGCATCAATTTTATTAACTAAAATTAAACTCTCGACGGAAGAAAAAAAAAGAAAGGAGAGTATGGAGCAAATCCTCAAGCCAGAACGTCTGACGCTAGATCCACGTGCGGTGGGCGCTGCTAACACCTTCGACCACTGGCTGAAGTGTTTTGAAGATTACCTAGCAGCCTCCGCAGCGGTCACCACAGATGATGACAGACTCCGGGTCCTCCATGCAAGGGTAAGCGACACAGTCTACCTCGCGATCCGTGCGGCCACCACTTACCCTAGGGCCCTCGAGCTTCTAAAGAAGCGCTATATGAAACCTCCTAACGAGATCCATGCTCGTTACCTCCTCGCTACACGACGTCGGCAGTCGGGCGAAACCTTGGAGGACTACGCCAATGAGCTCTTACAGCTAGCCAGGGGCTGTGACTGCAAAGCTGTGTCGGCTGAGCAGAGCATGTACGACCTCGCCCAGGATGCATTTGTGGCCGGGGTCGGGTCTTCATACATCCGTCTCAAGCTGCTAGAAAAGGGCAATCTCAACCTTACCCAGGCCATGGAATTAGCTGAAATGCTCGAGTCGGCTTCGAAGAGCTTAGTCCTGTATCCAGAGGACCACGTGGAGACAACGTGGCAGGAGCAGTCGCAAATCCCTCCTCGCCCCTCGGGCTTGAAGTGCAGTGTTATGGCGTGCTCCCATGTGGGCCAGACGACGGCTGCTGCCCCATGCGGCCCGCGGTGCTATTTCTGCGGAGGAGCAAAACATACCCGACAAAAGTGTCCCGCTAAAGCAGTAATCTGTACCGCATGCGGTAAAAAGGGGCATTATGCAAAGGTGAGCAGATCGAAGCCCAGGAACGGCAGTGCGGCCTGCGACCCTTCGGAACTGGGATCATCACCATCGTCGTCGAAGTCCTCGCGGGGTTCGTCCACGTGCGAGTCCAGAACGACGCCATTGCGGTCGACGGAGTCGGAGGAGGATGACCACCAGGGGTCGCTAAGTTTGGCGCCCTCACCCGTGTGCGATTCATGGGGGCGGCCATTTTGGTCGACGATGACCATGAGCGACCAGCAGGGGTCCTCAGCGTCGACCTCAGCTGCCTGCAGTGACGTTCATGGACCAACGGTGGCGTCGATCATCCTGGACCAGGCTAAGCCTCACAGGCTTGATCGTTCGATGATGGATATCCAGGTAAACAATCGTGTGCTTTATTGTCTGTTTGACAGCGGGAGCACTGAGAGCTTTATCCACCCTGACACTGTGAAGAGGTGTGGACTCCAGATTCAACCTGCCAAACAGACAATCTCTATGGCATCAAGGTCCCGGTCTGTCGCTGTGCTAGGACGTTGTGTGGTAACCTTGAAAGTACAAGGCACAATTTACGAGCGTTTCAGGCTCCTTGTGTTGCCGTATCTTTGCGCACCAATTCTCCTCGGACTAAACTTTATGGTCCACATGAAGAGTGTGATCCTACAGTACGGTGGGCCACTCCCTTCGCTGGCAGTGGGAGAACAGCTGCAGTCTCCAAATTGCCCAACGCGCCCCGCCTGCAATCTTTCTACGTTAAAGATCACCACACCCTCTTTATTTCAGAATCTGGTACCAGGCTGCAAGCCCATCGCTACTAAAAGTAGGCGTTACAGCACTGAGGATCGGATCTTCATCAGATCTGAGGTTCAGCGACTCCTCAAAGAAGGGATCATACAGCCCAGTGTTAGTCCGTGGAGAGCACAGGTTGTGGTAGTCAAGAGCGGGAACAAACTCCGGATGGTCATTGATTACAGTCAGACCATTAACCGATATACGCAGCTGGATGCGTATCCTCTCCCGCGCATATCTGATATGGTCAATCAGATTGCGCAGTACCGGGTGTTCTCCACCATAAACCTCAAGTCCGCCTACCACCAACTCCCCATTCGCCCAGAGGACCGACAATACACGGCCTTTGAGGCGCATGGTCGTTTGTATCATTTTCTTAGGGTTCCATTTGGTGTCACCAATGGGGTCTCGGTCTTCCAGCGTGCTATGGACCGAATGGTGGACCAGAACAGGCTGCGGGCTACCTTCCCGTACCTGGATAATGTCACCATCTGTGGCCATGATCAGCAGGACCATGACACAAATCTCCAGAACTTCTTACGCACTGCATCTCGCCTGAACTTGACCTACAACAGGGAGAAGTGTGTATTCTGTACGCGCCGGTTAGCCATCCTGGGATACGTGGTGGAAAACGGGGTCATTGGCCCTGATCCAGACTGTATGCGCCCCCTTGCTGAACTTCCCTTGCCCGCTAGCGCAAAAGCACTGAGAAGATGCCTAGGCTTCTTCTCCTATTATGCGCAGTGGGTCCCCAACTACGCGGACAAAGCCCGTCCGCTTATTAAGTCCACGACTTTTCCACTCACGCCAGGGGCCCAATTGGCCTTCAAGGAATTGAAACACGACATCGCGAAAGCCACGATGCACGCGGTAGACGAATCCATCCCTTTTCAAGTGGAAAGCGATGCATCTGATTTCGCCCTGGCCGCCACACTTAACCAGGCGGGCAGGCCCGTCGCGTTTTTTTCCCGCACCCTCCAAGGCCCCAAAATTCGGCATTCAGCGGTGGAAAAGGAGGCCCAGGCCATTGTGGAGGCCGTCAGACACTGGCGCCATTACCTGGCGGGAAAGCGGTTCACCAGCGGTCCGTGGCGTTCATGTTCAACAACTCGCAGAGGGGCAAGATCAAGAATGACAAGATCTTGCGGTGGAGAATTGAACTCTCCACCTATAACTACGATATCATGTATCGTCCAGGGAAACTCAATGAGCCCTCGGATGCCCTCTCGCGCGGAACATGCGCTAGTATTCAGGAGGATCGCTTGAACGCCCTCCATAATGATCTGTGCCATCCTGGGGTCACTCGGCTCTACCACTTTGTCAAAGCCTGCAACCTGCCTTACTCGGTGGAGGACGTCAGGTCGGTAACAAGGAGCTGTCGGATTTGCGCGGAATGCAAACCGCACTTTTACCGACCTGACCGGGCACATTTGGTCAAGGCCACTCGCCCCTTCGAGAGGCTGAGTGTTGATTTTAAGGGCCCCCTTCCCTCAACGGATCGGAACGTGTACTTTCTGAACATAATAGATGAGTACTCCCGGTTCCCGTTTGTTGTCCCCTGCTCGGACACATCGGCTGCCACGGTGATCAAGGCATTCCGTGATCTTTTTACCCTGTTCGGGTACCCCAGCTATATCCATAGCGACAGGGGCTCGTCGTTCATGAGCGATGACTTGAGGCAATTCCTGCTCTCATACGGGATTGCCTCTAGTAGGACCACGAGTTACAACCCTAGGGGTAATGGACAGGTGGAACGAGAGAATGCTACAGTCTGGAAGGCTGTCCTATTGGCGTTGAGATCCAAAGGTCTTCCAGTCTCCCGTTGGCAGGAGGTCCTCCCTGATGCGCTTCACTCTATCCGCTCCCTCCTGTGTACGGCAACCAATGCTACTCCCCACGAGAGGATGTTCTCATTCCCTCGGAAGTCTTCCTCGGGGATATCTTTACCAGCCTGGTTGACGTACCTAGGACCCGTCCTCCTGCGGCGACATGTAAGGGCCCGCAAGTCCGACCCCTTGGTCGAACAGGTCCACCTCCTCCACGCCAACCCTCAGTATGCCTATGTGGCATATCCTGACGGGCGAGAGGACACAGTCTCGATCCGAGACCTGGCGCCCGCAGGGGACGTAGCAACTCCTGTCGCTCCCATACCCCCAGTGACGAATCCATTATCCCTTATTTCTTCCCCGGACGTAGCGCGGGCAGCATCGGGACCATTGCTTAACAGTTTTACTCCAATGCACAGCTTGCCTGAGCCCCGAAGATGGTCGCCACCGCAGGATGTGTCAGGATCCCCTGCACTACCGTCTCATCAGGGTCAACCGGCCTGTGAGTCCGTGGGAAAACAGCTGGACGCCGTTTTGGGGAGAACGCCACCGCAAGTGCCTACTCCGGTGTCACCGCCGGTATTGAGGAGGTCACAACGACGGTGCGGTCCTCCAGACCGTCTGAACTTATAATCTGCTGACATTTTAGTCTGTTTTCGTACCCCGCCGGCCTTTGTTCTCAAAGGAGGGGTGAATGTGGTGAACCATCGTTGGTTCCCACTGGATAGTACTGAGCCAGGGCTGGCCAGTACTACAGGAATGTATATAGGTTACTGTGGGATCGTACTAATGTTGCTGTTGGGTTAGGGTGGGATTGTTACACCTGTGTTTGTTACGTTTGTGGCACATCCCAGTCGGGCTCCGCCTCCTGGGAGAGGTATAAGACTCCCTGCTCGGACGGGACCCCTTCAGTCTGGGATAGTGTGTTAAGGTTCTGATAGCTCCATTGTTAGTTAATAAAAGCCTTCTTTTACTGAAGCTTCGAGCCTCGTGTCCAATTGATGCGCATCACACATGCATGGGGAAACCCCCCCCCCCCCACCCCGTAGGCACAGAGAACCACCCTCCCCCATGGATCTTCCCAATGGAAGCCCCCTCCTCCCTCGGCACTGCCCCATGGCACTACCTCCAGCAGCGAAAGCGTTTTTGGGATGCCCCCTCGATTCTCTGCCCCACTGTCATTCTTGCCTGCCGAAAACAGGGATGTAAAATTCGCCCCCCCCCCCCACCCCCTTCGCTGTCTGAAATGTCAATAGAAATGGAAATGGATCATAAAGAGTAGAAAACAATCCAAAAATAAACGTGCTTTCTCACTTTTAGTAAATCACAAAGGTATCAATAATCACAGTTACTGGAAAATGAATGTAATGTGAATGCTAGAGTTCGGGGGATGATTGGAAACTGGTTAACCATCAGTCTCAAATGTTTATTAGATTACTTGAAGCTCTCAATTAGAATTTAACGCAGAATAAGTATCAATCCCAAATTTCCCCAATTTTCTATTGAAATGCCTCCAAATTGCAGCTGAGAAACAATTTCCACATCAAATACTGATTCAGTGGAACTCACAATTTCATTATTTGGCAGTTAGCCACATTGTGAGTACAACATGAGGAAACACAAACATAAGGAAGCTTATGAGAAGTCCTGTCAGCTGTTTCTCAATCCTGTTTGTATGGTTTGCAGAGACTGAGGACTTCTCAAAATAGAAGAGATACACTCAACCACTGAATCTGCAGTAAACATAAATGTCATTTGGGACAACAGGTGACCTCAGGGTGTGGCAGGCTTCATATTAACACCTTTTGAATAGATGTTTAACTGACATTTAATTGTAGAATCAATAAACTGCTACCTATATTGTATAAGCAAATAAATACCTCTTGAACTGTGTACAGCACATGTGGAGCTATGTCAACACTTCCCCTGCAGTGACTAATCACTGGAGTCTCGGTTACAAAATTGTTCTGTAGGATTTAAATATGAAACCAATGTATGTCATTGGCAGAAAGGTCAGACAACATCAAAACTAAACATTCAGTACAAAACTCTTACACAAAACAGCTTTAGCTGATTGACCTGATTATACTAACCTACTTTAGGTTTGATGGTTTGAGCAAACCCATTTCTCATTTTGAACATACTGAATTCAGGCTGTACTCTGAGCAATTTAATCTCCAGATCTTTGAATTCACATTTGTACATTAAGTTCCCGGCAATTCTGGTTTAGAACCAAGCCTGCTGGTCTGAACTAAGCTGGAATGCTCTGCATGATGAGCAATTCCAGGCCTGTTACTGTCACTCAATAGGAATCCGCAAAGGTAATGGTATGAGTTAGCTGTAACACAACGATAGTGCTCTCACCTCCAAATCAGAGGTGCTGAGAGAACGGGTCTTTTAGATAAGATGTGAAAAGGTGGATGCGCACTTTTAAAGGCACTATTTTGAATAATCATGGAATCATAGAATTCCTGTAGTGCAGGTCATTCGGCCCATCAAGCCTGCACTGAAAACAATCCCATCCAGGCCCTATCCCCGTAATCCCACGTATTTACTCTGCTAGTTCCCCTGACACTAAGAGGCAATTTAGCATGGACAATCAACCTGAGTCGCACATCTTTGGAATGTGGGAGGAAACCAGAGCACCCGGAGGAAACCCACACAGACACGGGGAGAACACTGTGTGCAAACTCCACACAGTCACCTGAGGCCAGAATGGAACCCTGGTTCATGGCACTGTGAGGCAGCAGTGCTAACCACTGTGCCACCATGCCACCCAAGTGCAGGGCTGTTCTCCCCAGTGTTCTGGCCAATATTTATCCTTGAACCAAAAGCACTAAAAGAAAATATCTGCTCACTGTCACACTGTGAGACTGCCATCCCTCACTGTGGCGTTTTTTGCAGTGGTGGAGATGGTTCGCAATGGAATCTTCCAGTCCCGCCGCTGTAAACAGGGTTTCCTGTTGTTCGGGTTGCTGTCAGTGGGACCGGAAGATCTCGCTGGCAGGAATGGGCAGAAAATTCCACTCCTTGTGTACAAGCTGCCAGCTACATCTCTTATATTACAACAGTGACTGTACTTCCGCGGTTGCAAGAGACTGCCAGAGGTCAGAAGGGGTGCTATATAAATGATATTCTTTTTCTCTGGTTTGAATGCAGAGTTGGCAAACTTCTGTTTTGACTTGGCTGTAACATGCAGTGTGGTCCTGCAGTGGTTCTGGTGATCTCTGTCTCTCTTCCCTCTTTTAAATGGGAAAGCATATGATGAGAAGGTCTAATGCATTCTATCATTTCACAGACCACATCCAATATGTCTATCACAGGCTTTAGCTCATCCATCAAACTTCTCGAGGAATCCACAGGCTTTTGCACACTCGACATCTGAGGATAGTGGTTACTTACATAATTAAATGGTGCTTAAAATTACCAACAGATTAACAAGATTAAATTTGGTGTTAAAAAAAATATTCACCAAAGAATAAAATCTGTACTAAGTTGAAAGCAAAAAAGGAAAAAAACCCACCACTATTTCCAGTATCAGAAATCTTATATTTTTGGTTAGCTTGCGAAACATGATCAGAATCAAGATCGGATCATGTATTTACAAAGAGTTCCTCTGCTGAACAGTAACCTTTTATCAGAGATCTCTATTACAAAGAGAGAGCATTCTGATTTTGATGGTGAGGGATGATCAATTAAATCTTTATTAGTTAAAATAATTGCAATACGATTGGAGGCACAATGTGATGCACAGAAGTTTAGGAAATAACGCTGCACAAGAGTAGGTAACAGCATTTTCATAATATTTAACACATAAAAACCTGTTTTTTTAAATCTTCTGACTCGAGGAGATAAAGCTTCAAATTAGCCACAGAAATACGAGATCTACCCAAAATCAAACATGTGGCAAATTATCAGCTTCTATCGAATCCAGTCTGTCCCCTCTTAACATCCACATTAATGTGGTTTACAGTATAGAATTCATTTAAAATGAGTCATAAAGATACATATTTACAGTGAAATATTTAAGGCCATGTTCCAAATGGCACAATGCCAATATTCCACTTTATTTAGCTTCAAATATAAAAATAAAACTTTTCTGAAAAGAAGAAATGATGTTGCATGATCAGCATGTTTCCAATTACCAGCTGTTTGTTCATCTGGATCAAATTTCAGACTGAGCTTAAAGTGAATGGTCAGCACTCCTGCCAAAAACATGCTGGGACAGTTTAAATATTCAAATCAGGGTGCTACATCTGTTGTCGGAACACATTTTTCGACCTTTTGGCCAAGATCAAGTGTAGGATTGAACCCGAGATCAGGTGTAATGCCTGATCTTGTCAGCTTGGATCCAATGTGTTTCTTTCGTGAGGATGGATTCACTTTGAATTTGAATTAGTTTTTGGAGCAAGCAAGGAGATGGATTAAGGGCTTGCCTGAACATTGGCTTTGTAACTATGAGAAAATAATAAAATTTAAAAAATAATTTGCAACATTTTTATTTATTTGTTCATTCATGGGATGTGGGCAGCGCTGGCTCATCCAGCATCTATCGCCCATCCCTAATTGCCCATTCCTTGAGAACATTCAACAAAAGATTGCATGCTAGATGCATGCCAGTCCTGTTCCTCCAGCAGTAAGGATACTTCAGTAGCAAGCAGTAAAAGAACTAACTTCACAAAGTAAATCAAAGTAAAGTTTAATAAAGAAATTTCATTACACCACACCTTGGGCCACAAATGCTCTCCACAATCCCCATCTGCTTTCTATTTATATCGGGTCAGCTGGTCATCTGACCACCACATCATTTTTACCATTGGTTACATTGTCTACCAGGTCAGCTGGTCAGCTGACCCTCATAGCATGTTTCCATTGGTTACATTATAACAAGTCCCACTTTCGAAAGATGCCAAGAGGCTGGGCCAACAGTTCTTAAAAGTATGACTGGAAACCTCTCGAAAAGGTAGGAGAAGGAGAAAGAGTGCACGACAATTGTATTTTAATGCAGGAAAAAGGGAGGTTCCCCAAAATGCAGGTGAGCATTGAATAGAAGCCTTGAACCCCAAACCCCACTTCCTTCATGAATCAAAATGGCTGCCACTCCCTTAGCTACAGAATTATGCACATGTGCTACCACAGTAGCTCTTAGGGAACCTTCACATATAATTAATGCTGCCACCAGTATGAGTTGTAACGAAGCATGGCTTGAGCTTTTCACAGCCCACATAATCAATCCTGGCTTATGATCCTCTTGAGATAGCCATAAACAGAAATTTAAGCAATATAATCAGAACACTATCAAGATCATTGATAAATTGTATTTTGTGTGTTAAAGCATTGGTTCCAAAGGTCAGTGGGTTGTGCAGTCCAGCTCAACAAGGATCTCCAAAAGCATTGCATTGCTACACCATCTAAAGGGGCATTTCCATTTACACATGAAAGAGGGTGCCTCAACCAATGACAGAATAAAGCACTGAACCTAAACCTGAGATCAACTTGGCAAGATAGGCAGGTCAAGAGAGTGTGTTGCCAAGATAAGTGAACGCACGTATCCACTGCTGACAACTTCTGGTCATGGACTAAACCTTGGGCTCAGGATAGGGCTTTCCTGGAGCAGGCTGGTACAGTTTTCTTCTTGCTGATTATAAGGCGGAAGTTGTTATACACATTGAAGGATCAGCCCATGCCACATTGGATGCCCAGCTCGGAACCAGCAGTTAGTGCACAGTCGATGGGAAATCATGAAGTATGCCCTTGGAGACATTGGTATTTGCCTGAAGTTCTCAGACTGAATAGCTTCCTGTCTAGACTACTTTGATGCCAGGATGACCATCATGAAAGGCACTGGACAGCATGGCAGAGAAAATATGCTGATGAGGGTAAACTCCAGCATGCAATCCTGTTCAACTCCATTAATGACTGAGAATGGATCTGAAGACTCACTGTCATACAGGACATGTGCAAACATGCTTTCATGGAACTGTTGAACCATTGTGATGAGTTTTTCAGGGCAGTTATATTTCCCCATTACCTTCCAAAGACCCTCACAGTTAGTTGACTGCGTCAAAAGCCTTGGTCAGGTCAACAAATGTGGTGCAAAAGTTCATTTTCTGTTCTTGGCATCTCTCCTGGAGCCGTCTAACTCTAAGCACCACATCAGTTTTTCCTTTCCTGAAACCACATTAACTCTACAGCAACAGATTCTGGTCTAAGGTGGTGACATCATCAAAACCAGCAAAACCATTTGCCAGAAATGCACCACTACTAACACAGTGAAGAAGTAAATGGTGCAATCAAATAAAAGATGCTAAAAGAAGTTACACAGTCCCAAAAGAATCCAACTGAATCAGAATATATCAGAATATATGCAACAGGGTACTGAAAGCTTCTAGTATGGCAATGGACATTGTCACTGGGCTGAATTTTCAACTTTGAAACATGTGGCGAGAACTGGGAAATTTCCGAACTCTGTACACCCACTTTGTGAGAATGTTCCTGGTATGGTGGTATTTTTGTTCCGGTTTGGGGGTGGAGCTGGTAACTAGAGTCAGGTCTTTCACCACTGGAAAGAGTTCAGCGGCAACCCTGTGTGTAGCTGGTTGCTTAGGTCAGCTGAGTCTCATTATGCATTCTTGGCTGAAAGCCCAGATATCCATTACTCTGTAGGAACACTTGCATCCGAGGAAGAACCTTGCTTGATTGACAACTCTTTCTCTCTTACCTATTCTTTCAAGTGCATAATGTGTATTTACGCAAGATAAAGCAGTTTTAAGTACTTGCATTTTTTAGTTACTGATATTTTAAGGGTCTAGATGTTTGACACTTTTATAGAGATGCAGTGAAAGCAATTTTATGAATGAATGACTGACTTTTTAAAGCTTTTTCACACAGCTATTGTTACTATAGAGTGCTGTGGATCTGTAGAGAGTCTACACTGGGTGAATGGACATGGAAGTGCCATAGGTTGGCATGGAAGATATGAGGGGCATAGGAGGTCATTGGAAGGACATATGTTATCATGGAAGATACGAGGGGCATAGGAGGCCAGTGGAGGGACATAGGTTGGCATGGAGGGTATGGGGAGTCATGGGGGAATGGGTGGGGGAATATAGGTTGGCACAGAGGGCATGGATAAGACCTTCTGAACTTAGTTTTCAAAAGGTTCCCTCATCCAGACTATGGTTCATGTCTGAACAGGCCATGAGAGGGGGACTGCTGAAAGCCACATCCCCTGTCCTTGGCTCCAACCCTCCAGCCACCCATCTCCCTTAACCCCCACTCCATGATTCCAATCCTGCCTTCATTCACCTTTGGTCTGGGGTCCAACAATGATCCTGGATCACTGGTGGGTGCATTGCCTCCAGCTCCTCTCTCCTGCTAGCAAAAATGAAGAGCTGCCGCCTCTGACTGGCTGGCAACTAATACGGGCGAGTCCACCACTGGGAAAGCCCAACAGTGGCCTGAAGGGCACTTAGTTACATTGAGCCTCCCCACAAAAGCTGATAGAAGTTCCCAGCCAGTTGTCTGAACAGTGGGTGAGACCCCTATTGGCCTTACATAATCCTGGCCACAGTATTACCCCAGTGGTTGGTTTTAGGGCCACAACTTTTTTGATGTACTTTCATGACCTGGGTGAGTTTATAGCATATAAATCTAAAGTTTGCAGATGACATGAAACTCGGAAATATAATGGAGAGTGAGGAGGATAATAAGAGACTCCAGGAGAATATAGACAAGACTAGTGAAATGAGTAGGTACATGAGCAATGAAATTTAATGAACAGAAGTGTCAAATTATTCATTTTGCTAAGGAGATGAAGAGAGATTATATAAATTAAATGGTACAATGTGAAAGGAGGTGCAGGAACAGAGATACCTGTCCACAAGTCTCTGACTGTGAGAGAAAAGGTTGAGGAGGTTGTTGTGAAGGCATGGTAAATTCTTGTTTTTATAAATAGAAACAACTCAAACCACTATTAAAAAACATGTAGGCCCCCACTGGAGTATTATGGCCAGTTTTGAGTACCACACTCGGAGTGCAGAGGAGATTTACTAGAAAGTTAGCAGAGATATGAGATTACAGTTTTGGGGAGACATTGGAGAGATAGAATGGGGAAGATTAGAACCATAGAAAATTACAGCTCAGAAACAGGCCTTTTGGTCCTTCTTGTCTGTGCCGAACCATTTTTTGCCTAGTCCCACTGACCTGCACTTGGACCATATCTCTCCACACCCCTCTCATAGAACATAGAACATAGAACATAGAAAGCCACAGCACAAACAGGCCCTTCGGCCCACAAGTTGCGCCGATCACATCCCCACCTCTAGGCCTATCTATAGCCCTCAATCCCATTAAATCCCATGTACTCATCCAGAAGTCTCTTAAAAGACCCCAACGAGTTTGCCTCCACCACCACCGACGTCAGCCGATTCCACTCACCCACCACCCTCTGAGTGAAAAACTTACCCCTGACATCTCCTCTGTACCTACCCCCCAGCACCTTAAACCTGTGTCCTCTCGTAGCAACCATTTCAGCCCTTGGAAATAGCCTCTGAGAGTCTACCCTATCCAGACCTCTCAACATCTTGTAAACCTCTATCAGGTCACCTCTCATCCTTCGTCTCTCCAGGGAGAAGAGACCAAGCTCCCTCAACCTATCCTCATAAGGCATGCCCCCCAATCCAGGCAACATCCTTGTAAATCTCCTCTGCACCCTTTCAATGGCTTCAACATCTTTCCTGTAATGAGGTGACCAGAACTGCGCGCAGTACTCCAAGTGGGGTCTAACCAGGGTCCATGAATCCGTCCAAGTTTTTCTTAAATGTTAAAAGTGACCCCGCATTTACCACTTTATCCGGCAGCTCATTCCACACTCCCACCACTCTCTGTGTGAAGAAGCCCCCCCTAATATTCCCTTTAAACTTTTCTCCTTTCACCCTTAACCCATGCCCTCTGGTTTTTTTCTCCCCTAGCCTCAGCGGAAAAAGCCTGCTTGCATTCACTCTATCTATACCCATCAAAATCTTATACACCTCTATCAAATCTCTCCTCAATCTTCTACACTCCAGGGAATAAAGTCCCAACCTATTCAATCTCTCAAAGATTAAAGAGAGATACTCAAAATCACAAAAGGGTTTTGATAAAGTAAATGCTAAGTAAACGTATCGATAACTCTGATCCATACAAACAACCTTCCCACCTTTTCCCACTGATCTAAATGACAACAGGAGCTAGATGTTTAGCCCTGTTACATGGCAGGCCCAGTTGTGTGGAAGCTGGGGGTCCTCAGAGTGGGGGACACAGTGCTTCCATCACAGCTGTTGCCTCATGCTGGGAGGATGCTTGCGTAGATGTGAAGTGCTGGTGCCAGAAGCTTCCCTACTGGGCAGACTGCGATGGCAAAAAGCCACACTGGCAGATTTGAGCACATATTATAAACTTGGAGCATGAAGGTCCACTCCATGCATTTGCCTGTCACTCACCAAAGAACATTCACAGAGCTGCAGAAGGGTCTTGCCACCAGTGTTATTCAAAGGGCAATAATCCAAACCTGTAGGCAAGATGATTTAGTCTCATTTCTGCTGTTGCAAGATTTGTAGAAGTACACTGGAGTGTTGGACAACTCTTCGTCCAGACTTGAAAAGTTCTATTCTCTCTCCACAAGTACTGCCAGACCTACCGAGATTTTCCAGCAGCTTTTGTTTCAGATTCTAGCATCCACAGTAATTTGCTTAAACCACTGCAATACTTTTCCAAACGTAATCATGGACCACTCTAATGGAAGTCCATGGCAGGAGGAGAAGGAACACCTTATGGGTGTCACAGTGGCACTGTGGTTAGCACAGCGCCTCACATTGCCAGGGATCCAGGTTCAACTCCAGCTTTGGTGGGGAAGTTGTTGGAGAAGATTCTTAGAGATAGGATGTATGCGCATTTAGAAAGGAATAAACTCATTAATGATAGTCAGCATGGTTTTGTGAGAGGGAGGTCATGCCTCACTAACCTGGTGGAGTTTTTTGAAGAAGTGACCAGAATGGTTGATGAGGGAAGGGCCGTGGATGTCGTCTATATGGACTTTAGTAAAGCGTCTGACAAAGTCCCTCATGGTAGGCTGGTGAAAAAGGTTGGCTCTCATGGGATAAAGGGGGAGGTGGCTAGATGGGTGGAGAACTGGCTTGGTCACAGAAGACAGAGGGTGGTAGTGGAAGGATCTTTTTCCGGCTGGAGGCCTGTGACTAGTGGTGTTCCGCAGGGCTCTGTATTGGGACCTCTGCTGTTTGTGATTTATATAGACGATCTGGAAGAAGGTGTAACTGGGGTGATCAGTAAGTTTGCGGACGACACAAAATTGGCAGGACTTGCAGATAGTGAGGAGCATTGTCAGAAGCTACAGAAGGATATAGATAGGCTGGAAATTTGGGCAAAGAAATGGCAGATGGAGTTCAATCCTGATTAATGCAAAGTGATCCATTTTGGTAGAAATAATGTAGGAAGGAGCTGTACGATAAATGGCAGAACCATAAAGGGTGTAGATACGCAGAGGGACCTGGGTGTGCAAGTCCACAGATCCTTGAAGGTGACGTCACAGGTGGAGAAGGTGGTGAAGAAGGCATATGGCATGCTTGCCTTTATAGGACGGGACATAGAGTATAGGAGTTGGGGTCTGATATTGCAGATGTATAGAACGTTGGTTCGGCCGCATTTGGAATACTGCATCCAGTTCTGGTCGCCACACTACCAGAAGGACATGGAGGCTTTGGAGAGAGTACAGAGGAGGTTTACCAGGATGTTGCCTGATATGGAGGGGCTTAGTTATGAGGAGAGATTGGGTAAACTGGGGTTGTTCTCCCTGGAAAGATGGAAGATGAGGGGAGACTTAATAGAGGTGTATAAAATTATGAAAGGCATTGATAGGGTGAACGGTGGGAAGCTTTTCACCAGGTCGGTGGTGACGTTCACGAGGGGTCATAGGTTCAAGGTGAAGGGGGGGAAGTTTAACACAGATATCAGAAGAACATATTTTACACAGAGGGTGGTGGGGGTCTGGAATGCGCTGCCAGGCAAGGTGGTGGAGGCGGACACACTGGGAACGTTTCAGACTTATCTAGATAGCCATATGAATGGAGTGGGAATGGAGGGATACAAAAGAATGGTCTAGTTTGGACCAGGGAGCGGCGCGGGCTTGGAGGGCCGAAGGGCCTGTTCCTGTGCTGTATTGTTCTTTGTTCTTGTTCTTTGTTCTTTGGGTGTCTGTTTATTTGGAGTCTGTGGAGTTTGCACATTCTCCTTGTGTCTGTGTGGGTTTCCTCCAAGTGCTCCAGTTTCCTCCCACACTCCAAAGATGTGCAGGTTAGATGGATTAGCCATGGTAAATATGTGGAGTAACTGGGAAAGGGCAGGGTGGGGAGGGGAGCTGGGTAAGACACACTGTCAAGAAAGTCCATAACCTTCTTCTGCACTGTGGTGATTCTTCTTTCATGAGCCGTTTTACTATTTTAAAAGGCACTACATATCAATGCAACAAAAACAGAAAATGCTGGAAAATCTCAGCAGGTCTGACAGCATCTGTGGAGAGAGAATAGAGCTGACGTTTCGAATCTGGATGACCCTTCGTCAGCTCTGATAGTCATCTACACTCGAAACATTGGCTCTACTTTCTCTCCACAGGTGCTGTCAGACCTGCTGAGATCTTCCAGCATTTTCTGTTTTTGTTTCAGATTTCAGCATCCGCAGTATTTTGCTGTTAGCTATATCAATGCAAGTTGTTGCTATTGCCAAGCGGTTACTTTGCCTTGCAACAGAAAAAGCGAATTATCCAACAATAAAACAGGAATGATGCGCTGACCGTACAAATGCAATGAATGCAGACATATATAAAGCCAATCTAAGACGCACGCGAAACGTTATAAGCTTTAAGGTACACTACACAAAGGATTTATTTGACATCTACAAATGACAGCAGTATGAACAAGAATTGTTACTGGCAAAAGGTGAAGCGGGACATCGTAATCTAAAACAGAATTACCGGATCATAAAGCACTAAGCGCAGATACGATGGAGAAAATATGGCTAAAGATGTCTTTGGCAATTTCTGATAGTAATCAGCAAGCGGGCGCTGGGGGATCAGGCGGAGTGAACTGGCAATTGAAGGTTTCAAAAGCGTTAGAGGGAAAATTGCACAACCAAACCTACACAAGTGTTAAGAGGCTCCTTCAATAATCGTTCAACTGAAAGCTGGGATGTACAAATGGTGATTTTGAAAGGTTTAAAATATGTGAAAGCGCGGCATTACATGGGGCAAGTGTAAATGCGCAAGTGCCGCTCCGGTTACCTGCTCAGGGAGCCCCAGCGGGTTTCACAGTCTCCGACCTCACTCTAACCATGAATTTGACACCTCGGTTTGGTCGCTGGCGCTTTGCGGTGGTCACAGGCAGCTTTTCATCTCCTTTCAGCACCCCCAGAGACAAACATCTCCCGCCGGTACTTTCCGAAAAATAATTACAACGGAGGCGGAAATCTCAGCCAAGTTTTTCTGAAATATCAACACAAAGATTTTGAGTAACTTTGTTGTCCAAAGGCGCACACAGAACACTGGGAACTCTCAGCAAGTCATTGACAAAGAAAAACTACAAATATTACATTGCCCCCCTCAATAAAGCCTCAATAAAGTTAGTTTCCTAATAAACCATAACGTATCACTGTGTGAAACACCTTTTTAAGATTCAGTTACAATGCAATAATTTAAAAATTGCACCTTGATTTTGTTATTCAAATTGACAGGCATTTGAATTTTCAATGCGTTTTAATCAGGGCGATGGGACATCTAAATCCTAATAATTAATAAAAGCTAATTACTGCGGATGCTGGAGTCTTTGACAAAGGGTCATCTGGACTCGAAACCTCAGCTCCTTACAGATACTGCCAGACCTGCTGAGATTTTCCAGCATTCTCTCTTTGAGTTCTTAATAATTATTTTTTGCGAGAATATGGAGTCGTCCTCTCAATAAATAGCTTCCTCACACCCCATTCCCAATTTCTTAATAAACGTTTAGGTGTTTCATTCACCAGGAGTTCCCCCTTCTCTCTCTCCCTCCCCTCAGTCCAGTGCAGAGTCATCTCCAGCGACACAAAAACAGAAAATGCTGGAAAATCTCAGCTCTGACGAAGGATCATCCAGACTTGAAACGTTAACTCTGCTCCCTCTCCATAGAGACTGACAGACCTGCTGAGATTTTCCGGCATTTTCTGTTTTTGTTTCCGATTTCCAGCCTCCTCAGTAATTTGCCTTTTACCTGAGCGATCTCCAATGAAATCTGTGGAGGAAGGCAGGAGTCTAAGAGTTACCTGGCATCCGAAGGAACTTTGCTACTCGATGAGGAGGGCCTGCTGCTGAGTGCTGCATTCACCCGGCAGGATGCACTGAGATCGAAACTCCCATTCGCAGCAACAGGAAACTTGACAGAATCGGAGTTTCAATATCTCTGCGGTTCACCCACATCACGGGTGAGATACAAAACAGCAGGTCAGCGTCTGTGGGGAGAACTTAGCCCTGCAGTCTCCAGCAATCTCCCGGACACGGCCGCAGGTGGCTGGGGGTGGGAATCCCAGGAGTGTTGCTGTTTCCTTTGTTTATTGGCTATAAATATTATTGGACTTGGTGGTTGTGAGTGATGAACTGACAACCCCTAAAATGGACGTTTCATTCGCGGCATCTTAGGACTGAAAAACAGATGAACAATATTTAAATACGAAGAGAATGAGAGATAGATGGAAATGCACACACATTAGAGGAGAAACACAATAAGCTGCTTATGTAGAAAACAGGAAACAACTTCAGGACACTCAAAGTGCTCCACAGACAGGGCGAAGTAATTTTAAAATGTAGATTCCGTTGTAGAAAACACATCAGTCAGATTCCACAAAAACGATTAAATGAATGACCATAGTGTGTTTTAAATAATTTTGGCAGGGTCACCAGGAGAACTCCCTTGCTCTTCTTCGAGAGAGGCTGATGCAGCCTCAGTTTAACGTCTCGTCCAACAGACAAAACTCTCCAGCATTGTCGATCTCCTGAGCTCAGCATTACACAGTAGTGCAGCACAGATTATGTGCTCAAGCCCCTGGAATGAGACTTGAATACTTGAATTCACAAGTTTCTGTCCCATGGTAAGATGACCATCTCTCACCCACATACCAACATCCACATCACACCTTGCCAAAGACAAAGTAGGTATTTTATTTAAGGTCAGAGGTTCATAAAGGCTTGTAAAAGATCAATAGGGGACAATGGGGGCCATAGTGTGAGAGATTGAAGGCGTTTGCAGAATATGGATGAATCATTGAAGAAGTTGTGGTGATGGGCTGGGAAAGTTAGGACGATTTGCAGGTACATTTGGAACACAGGACTTTGGTTCCTGAAATTGGGCGTCAGCATCTGGTGGAACAAGGTTTGTCTTCTCAACTTTTTTTTTAAATTTTGGAAACTTTCCCCTTCCTTATTTATTTTGGTTTAAATCACTAGTTTAAAAGTCTGTGAGTTGTACAAAGATTGCCCTTTTGACCTAGTAGTGTCAGTGTATACTTTAACTGGTGAGAATGTCACTAATCAGATTCACCTCCCTCTCAGTCTGTGTGGTGCAGTGTGAGTTCTATAAGCAATCTCTAACCAGCTGTGTTTAGGATCTTCAATATGACCCTTTGTAGTGCACACATGAAACCTTAATTCTATGGTCACCTTTCCAACAACTTTTACCTTGGAGATTGTATTGAGCTAGCAGTCAACTTCTATATTGCTCATGCGATAGTAACATTTAGTGTCAGTATTAAAATGGAAAGGATTCTGCTCCTGTTAATTAGTTAAGAAACACAGCCTCCAACTCAATTAAATTGATTTCCTCATCTCTTTTGCCTTCCCTGGGCATTTCTAGCCTGCCGTTTCCAGCTCCCTGCATGTTCAGATTGTTCCTTATCATTTTATTTGTCTCACAACTTCATTAGATTCCACCTTTGGAATCTCACAAGTGCAGAGAAAACTAATATTTAATGCCAGCTGCAATCTGAAAGCGCTCTTTGATGTACGCCCATTCCTGCACTAAAACTAATAGTGTGTGCAAGAGGTGTCACTTTGACTATGCTGCAACTGCACACCCAAGTGAAATATACTGTGCTGCCTTGAAACAGGTTGGAAGGCTGAAACTAACACATAGCCTGCATGCAGCTTGAAAGTGCACCATACAACAAGGTGCAATTCAACTACAGCTGTTTGTCAGACACATTTCACACATTTCATGCCTTTCTCTGATAAACAAAAAATGTATAAATATGGCCTTTCCCTTGCAGTTTAGATAGTTATAATTTCTCTTGCTCTGCAAAATATGTAAATTCACAGGGAGCTCAAAATGATTTTAAAACCTAATGTTTGGTACTTAAATATGATAAACGTGTACAGTCACACCCTATCAGATAAGCTCAGTTAAGTTCTGACACCTGAATCCTGAAAGCTAGATATTCAGGTTTTGCATTAGGCATACTGTATTGTTGGAGATGCTGTTCTTTGGAGAAACTGAGACCCTCGGATGGAGTTTCTGTCCCCTCCAGTGCCAGGAATGGAAGAGGACAGATGCAGAATTTTTGAGCCACCAGCTGGCATGTCGGTTCCTGGCTGCATCCCTCCCTGGATAATTTTCTTGGAGGTGGCATGGGGCAGTGGACGGCAAGGCTACCCGTTCACAAGTAGTGGGTAGCCAGTTGTCCCAAGTAAAGGCCCATTACTGGAGCCTGACTGGGACTTAGGGGACTCTTTAGCTGCCTAGAGATAGTCTCCTGGCACCAGAGGCCAGCACTCTGCTCATTGGAGGGGTTCCGCCTTACCACAGTGGTGACCCAACTGCAAAGGTCATTTTAATTGAAAGTCTGAATAAATAGGAGACAGGCTGCATTTTGATGAACTTCCATTCCATCCTACTGCTGCTTTCAAGTTGGATGGTCTCTGATTGGCTATCCAGTTTCAAGAATTTGCCTGCCATCGTGAATTGGATGGCGATTCCACACACTGGCCCATAATTGGCTGCACCGGGACAAACCACATTGACTGACTGCTGTCCAGACAGTGCAGGTTCCTGACCTCCATCTCAACACATCAGTGGGCTTCAGAGACCCACAGGAACATCCTACCCCCTATTTGATGGTTCAAGTGAATAAGAGGAAACCCACAGCTCATCACCAACTTCTCAAGAGCAATGAGAGGGCGACAGTGGCATAGTGATATTGTCGCTGGACCCAGGGTGACACACTTTGCGAACCCAGGTTCAAATCCCACCAGGGCAGATGGTGAAATTTGAATTAAATAAAAATCTGTAATTAAAAGTCTACTGATGGCCATGAAACCATTGTTGATTGTCATATAAACCCATCTGGTTCACCTAATGTCCGTTAGGGAAGGAAATCTGCCGTCCTTACCCTGACTGACTTACATGTGACTCCAGATCTACAGCAATGTGGTTGACTCAAAGATGGACAATAAATGCTGGCCCTGCCAGAGGCTCCCACAGACCATGAACAAATAAAAACAAAATTAGGGATGGGCAACAAATACTGACCTGGTTGGTGACACCCAGAGCAGGGAATTCTCCAAGTGTCCCTGACAACATTCATCCCTTAGTTAACCAGCACCACCAAAACAGTTTAACAATCAGTTAGATCACTTATTTTTGGTGGGACCTCACATTTGTTTTGTTTATTAGTGTCACAAGTAGGCTTACATTAACATTGCAATGAAGTTACTGTGAAAATCCCCTAGTCGCCACACTCCGGCGCCTGTTCGAGTACACTGAGGGAGAATTTAGCATGGCCAATGCACTTAACCAGCACGTCTTTCAGACTCTGAGAGGAAACCAGAGCACCCGGAAGAAACCCACACAGACACGGGGAGAACATGCAGACTCCGCACAGACAGTGACCCAAACTGGGAATCAAACCCAAGTCCCTGACGCTGTGAGGCAGCAGTGCTAGCCACTATGCCACCTTGCATGAAAATGAAATGCCTACATGCCAACAGTGGGTACACTTCAAAGGTAATCCATTAGTTGCAAAGCACTTTGGAATACTCTAAGGATGTAAAAGGAGACAAATAAAGGCAATTCTTCCTTGAACATGTCAAAAACGTAGAGTCCATTGTGCCATGAAAATTCAGTTCTAACAAACAGTGTGACTGTAATAGTTTATTAGTTTAAGGTCTTCATTGCAAAAGTATTAAGTGCCTACTGTGTACAAATATCATAGAATTCCTACAATGTAGAAGGAGACAATTCAACCCATTGAGTCTGCATTGACTCTCCAACAGAACATGTCACTCAGGCCCACCCCTGCTCCCTTCCCATAACCCCACACATTCATCCTGCTAATCTCCCTAACCTACACTTGGGACACTAAAGGGCAATTGATAATGGCCAATCCATCTAACCTGCACATCTTTGGACTGTGGGAGGAAACCGGAGCACCTGGAGGAAACCCATGCAGACATTGGGAGAACTTGCAAACTCCATACAGACAATAAACCAAGGCTGGAATCGCTGGCACTGTGAGCACCAGTGCTAACCACTGTGCTGCCACATATTTAATGCAATCTTTTCCAGTGCTGAACCTGCGGAGATCATTTATGTGCAAGTCTCTATTATCATTGTTAGAGTAAATGGAATCTTTCCAATCCCAGCTCCAGTCAAAATGAATGGTGATATGTGGCAAAATTGGTAGCTTTTCCACTTACAATAATAAAACTGAGATTGCAACAGATTTAATTAATAAACTGGAACCTGTAAAACCACACTTTTAACACTGCCAGGACTGCTACAAAGGGTATACCACTCTAAATCTAATAGACGAACAAAGAAAAAAATGACAGAGATTTTAAAATCCTTGAGTGCACATTTTGAACCCGGAGTGAATGGTACGTATAAATGTTAAGCATTCAATACCAGAGTTCAGAGTGAAAACAAGATAATTGGACAGAACATGGTGACATTAGTGCAAAATTATGTGAAGCTGGACAGATGATCTAATTAAAGATAGATTAACCTTAGGCATGTGAGACCCCTCAGTGAGAGCAGGTTTCTCGAAAGATGAGGAGCTGACACTAAACAATATGGGTCAAAATATTAGCTGGGGGCTCCATTTTTTAATTTTTAAAAATCAAACCACGCTCCAAAGTTGCTATCAGGATGGTTCTGCCACCGTGATGTTGTTGGACCCGCCTCTTCACTTTTCTTTGGCTAAGTGTTTAAAAACATGGTGGGGAAACCTGGCATTGCAGATTGTGGGCTACCCTCTGCTTTCCCTGTCTGAGATGCCACTTTGCCAAAAAGTGGCAAAATCCCACTGCCCACTGTAGTATAAGGATGTTCAGGTTTACAAGGGTTCATGTGGGACTGGGGAAATAGAACCAACCACACTAATTTGAGTTGATTTGATTTCATTTATTATTGTCACATGTATTGCGATACAGTGAAAAGTATTGTTTATTGCGCTATACAGACAAAACATATTGTTCATGGAGTAAATAAGGAAGAAGGAAAGGAGAGGGTGCAGAATATAGTTTTGCAGTTACAGATAGGATGTAGAGAAAGATCAGCTTAATATAAGGTAGGTCCATTCAAAAGTCTGATGGCAGCAGGGAAGAAGCTGTTCTTGAGTCAGTGGGTACGTGACCTCAGATTTTTGTATCCTTTTCCCAACGGAAGAAGGTGGAAGAGAGAATATCCCTGGGGGGCGTGGGGTCTTTGATTATGCTGGCTGCTTTTCCGAGGCAGTGGGAAGTGTAAACAGAGTCAATGGATGGGAGGCTGGTTTGTGTGATGAACTGGGCTATATTCACAACCCAAAGAATTACATGAGGGTAGATTGTGTAGCAAGCATCTGACAGAAGTCTGCATGAAGATAGAACCTCAACAGGGCTATACCTTGAAGATATGTCTATGATTGTTACAAATAAACAAAAGCCTCCAGACCTCTTAGTGAGACACCAGACAACCTTCTAATGCACACATATATAATTTTGATTGCTTCTGAATTAACTAAAAATAAAATTATTTTATTTTCTGAGGGATATGATGTGGGCATAATAACAGAATGTTTCTATTTGAAATGATTCTGTGCAATGTAATCAAATATCAGTTATTCTCCAGGTAAGTTCCATTCAACATTCCTTTGTTTTTGTAACGAAGGAGAATAGAAAATGAAAAGTATGCGGTAAATACTTTTTCTTTTGCATGGTCCCACATTTTACTTTGCCTTTCACCTTAACCCTTCCCACACCCATCAGTGACTCTTGTTTTTTATAGAGATCAAGAGATCAGCAGTCCCATGGGTTCCGGTCAATGGTCGATCAAATGTCCAAAAGACGTGCTGGTTAGGTGAATTGGCCATGCTAAATTCTCCCTCAGTGTACCCGAACAGACACTGGAGTGTGGCGGATAGGGGATGTTCACAGTAACTTCATTGCAGTGTTAATGTAAACCTACTTGTGACACTAGTAAATAAAGTTAACTTAAATCCATCCTTTGTTATCTTTAGAAGTATAATTTGCTATAACAAATTTCTATCAGCATTAAATTTGATTGAGTTTTTTGAAGGGGTAACCAAGAAGGTAGATGAGGGCAGTGCAGTTGATGTTGTCTACATGGACTTCAGCAAGACCTCAGGGATCAGTGCTGGGTCCACTGTTATTTGTCATTTATATTAATGATTTGGATGAGAATATAGGAGACATGGTTAGTAAGTTTGCAGATGAAACCAAGATTGGTGGCATAGTGAAGAGTGAAGGAGGTTATCTCGGACTGCAATGGGATCTTGGTCAATTGGGCCAGTGAGCTGACGAATGGCAGATGGAGTTTAATTTAGATAAATGCGAGGTGATGTATTTTGGTAGATTGAACCTACTCAGTTAATGGTAGTGCGTTGGGGAGATTTACAGAGCGGGGGAACATGGCTGGGGGTGGGAGGGGGACGAAGCTGGCTGGGGGTGGGAGGGGGAACGAAGCTGGCTGGGACATGTTCGTGGGGCCAGCGATTTGGCCGTGGGGGGGCTCGGAGGGCTGCCTGCAGGATTTCCTGATCCCCCACAATCCCCCCCCCCACTGCAGCCCAACCCCACCCCTCCCCCCCCCTCCCCCAGCAGGCTGACTCCCCTCCCACCTCAATGGCCAGCCCCGATCGCAGGCCTCCCTCCCTCTGTCACTAGCCCAAGTTTAGAATGGCAGCAGGACCCCCGTCACCTCCACCAATTGCACCCCCCGAGGCCCTGTACCCCCATTAGGCCCCATCCCCTTGGCACTATACCCAGTGGACAGTGCCAAGATGCCCCTGGACATTGCCACTTTGTCCCTTGGGCAGTGCCAGGGGCCCAGGCTGGCACTTCCAGGCTGGCAATGGCCAGCATAATGTGTCTAGTGTGCAGTGTATTAACTGAGGGATCGGGCGGGGACTTCAATGCAATTAAAAGTTACATGAGGACCACAAGCTTTTGATCACTCCTGCTCAGGAAATCTTTCAAAGATTTACATGAGCTGAAGATTGGGCTTCAGAAGTTAATTAACACTAGAAGTCACTAGACCACCCCCCCAGGTGCTCGATTCTCTGGGTGGCCTTGATTGTCCCCCCTGCACTCCAGTGGGGTTGGGCTGCCAGCTCCCCGCAAGTGGAGAGCTATACTAAACCCCGCTGGAGTGAATCACTCCTAATGGAGGGGGAGAGGCTAGATGGCCCAGGGACTTCAGTCCCGGGCCCGCTAATGAGATTAAAAACAAATTCCAATGTTCATTTAAATAAATTATGCTGCTTCACACCAGAAATCTGTGCAGAGCTGACAGCGTTGGAAATCTGGCTGCTGGGGATGCGCGGAGACTGTGGGACCCAGCTGGGAGCCTGCAAAACAGCCTGCGCTCGAGTGTCCCGGCACGCTGCGCTCCAAAAGCGGAATGGGAGAATCACCCCATCATGTTTACTCTGGGGATCATCATCACGTATGCTGTGCGTGAAGGCAGCTCCTTGGATCACTGTCTGCTGATACTTCATCCTGAGCCATTCTCCTGGCAGTTTTTGTCAATGGTAGTTTGCCTTTACCTTCCACTCTCAGCAGTTGGGTGAGGGATTAGATCCCAAATCTCAGCCAGAGTGGGAAATCCATAAGACACAGGAGCAGAATTAGACCACTCAGCCCATCGAGTCTGCTCTGCCATTCAATCATGGCTGACATTTTTCTTATCCCCATTCTCCTGCCTTTTCCTCCATAACCCCTGATCCCCTTATTAATCAAGAACCTATCTATCTCTGTCTTAAAGACACTCAATGACCTGCTCTCCATAGCCCTCTGCAGCAAAGAGTTCCACAGATTCACCACTCTCTGGCTGAAGAAATTCCTCCTCATCTATGTTTTAAAGGATTGTCCCTTTAGCCTGAGGTTGTGCCCTCTGGTTCTTGTTTTTTCTACTAGTGGAAACGTCCTCTCCACATCCACTCTATCCAGGCATAGAATCATAGGAAACCCTACAGTACAGAAAGAGGCCACCTGGCCCATCGAGTCTGCACCGACCACAATCCCTACCAGGCCCTACCCCCATATCCCCATATATTTACCCGCTAATCCCTCTAACCTACGCATCTCAAAACACTAAGGGACAATTTTAGCATGGCCAATCAACCTAATCCACACATCTTTGGATTGTGGGAGGAAACCGGAGCACCCGGAGGAAACCCACGCAGACACGAGGAGAATGTGCAAACTCCACACAGATAGTGACCCAAGCCGGGAATCGAACCCAGGTCCCTGGAGCTGTGAAGCAGCAGTGCTAACCACTGTGCTACCGTGCCGCCCTCGCAGACCTCGCAGTATCCTGTAAGTTTCAATAAGCTCCCCCCTCATCCTTCTAAACTCCAACGAGTACAGACCCAGAGTCCTCAACCGTTCCTCATACGACAGGCTCTTCATTCCAGGGATCATCCTTGTGAACCTCCTCTGGACCCTTTCCAAGGCCAGCGCATCCTTCCTTAGATATGCGGCCCAAAACTGTTCACAATACTCCAAATGGGGTCTGACCAAAGCCTTATACAGCCTCAGAAGTACATCCCTGCTCTTGTATTCTAGCCCTCTTGACATGAATGCTAACATTGCATTTGCCTTCCTAACTGTCGACTGAACCTGCACGTTAACCTTAAGAGAATCTTGAACAATGACTCCCAAGTCCCTTTGTGTTTCTGATTTCCGAAGCATTTTCCCATTTAGAAAACAGTCTATGCCTCCATTCCTCCGTCCAAAGTGAATAACCTCACACTTTTCCACATTGTATTCCATCTGCCACTTCTTTGCCCACTCTCCTAACCTGTCCAAGTCCTTCTGCAGCCTCCCTGCTTCCTCAATACTACCTGTCCCTCTACATATCAGAGTTGTTAAGCAAACTTAACAACAGTGCCTTCAGTTCCTTCCTCAAAATCGTTAATGTACATTGTGAAAAGTTGTGGTCCCAGCACTGACCCCTGAGGCACACCACTAGTCACCAGCTGCCATCCTGAGAAAGACCCCTTTATCCACACTCTGCCTTCTGCCAGTCAGCCAATCCTCTATCCATGGAAGAATCTTACCCTTAACACCATGGGCACTTAGCTTATTTAACAGTCTCCTATGCGGCAGCTTGTCAAAGGCCTTCTGGAAATCTAAATAAATCATGTCCTCTGGTTTTCCCTTATCTAACTTCCTTGTTACCTCCTCAAAGAATAGATTTGTCAGACATGACCTCCCCTTGACAAAGCCGTACTGACTCAGTACTACTTTATCATGTACTTCCAAGTACTCTGCGATCTAATCTTTAATAATGGATTCTAAAATCTTGCCAATGACCGAAGTCAGGCTAACCGGCCTATAATTTTCCATCTGCTGCCTCCCTCCCTTCTTAAACAGCAGCTTTACATTAGCTACTTTCCAGTCCTCTGGTACCCTCCCTGCCTTCAGTGATTCCTGAAAGATCACCACCAATGCCTCCACAATTTCCTCAGCTATCTCTTTTAGAACGCTGGGGTGCAGTCCATCTGGTCCAATTGATTTATCCACCTTCAGACCTTTCAGTTTCCCCAGAACCTTCTCCTTAGTGATGGCCACTACACTCAACTGTGCCCCTGACTCTCCTGGAGCTCTGGCATCCCACTGGTGTCTTCCACCGTGAAGACTGATGCAAAGTAACTATTCAGTTCCTCTGCCATTGCTTTGCTTCCTATTATTACTTCTCCAACCTCATTTTCCAGTGGTCCAATGGCTATTTTTGACTTTCTCTTACCTTTTATATGTTGAAAAAAACTCTTCCTATTTTCTTTTATATTACTGGCTAGCTTACACTCATGTTTCACCTTCTCCCCCCTTATTGTTTTTTTAGTTGTCCTCTGCTCACTTTTAAAGGCTTCCCAATCCTCTGGCTTCCCACTAATCCTTGCCACTTTGTATGCTTTTTCTTTTGCTCTTATGCTGTCCTTGACTTCCCTCGTCAACCATGGATGCCTCTTCCTCTCCTTAGCATGTTTCCTCCTCCTTGGGATGAATTTTTGTTGTGCCTCCTGAATAACTCTCAAAAACTCCTGCCATCACTGTTCCACTGTCTTCCCTGCTCAGCTCCCTTTCCAATCAACTCTGGCCAGCTCCTCCCTCATGTCTTTGTAGTTACCTTGATTTAATTGTAATACCGTTACATCTGATTCCAGCTTCTCCCTCTCAAACTGCAGAGTAAATTCTATCATATTGTGGTCACTGCTCCCTTAGGGTTCCTTCACCTTAAGTTCCCTAATCAAGTCTGCATCATTACACATCACCAAATCCAGAATTGCCTGTTCCCTAGTAGGCTCTGTCACAAGCTGCTCCAAAAAACCACCTCTTAGACATTCCACAAATTCCTTTTCTTGGGATCTACTACCTACCTGATTTTCTCAGTGCACCTGCATTATGAAGTCTCCCATGATTATTGTAATATTGCCTTTTTTATATGCCTTTGCTATCTCCTGATTTATTTTCTGCTCCACATCCTGACTACTGCTAGGGGGTCTGTATATAACTTCCATCAGGGTCTTTTTACCTCTGTGATTCCTCAACTCTATCCACAGGGATTCTATGCCTTCTGATCCTATGTCATTCCTTGCTATCGATTTAACTTCATTCCTTACTAGCAACCCCACCCCTTTGCCCATCTGCCTGTCCTCCCGATAGGACACATATCCTTGGATATTTAGATCCCAGCCCTGATTCCCTTGCAGCCACGTCTCTGTGATGCCCACCACATCGTACTGGTCAATTTCAATGTGCGCAACAAGCTCATTTACCCTGTTCCCTATACTGCGTGCATTTAGGTACAACACCCTCAGTCCTGCATTGACCATCTCCCTTCTCATACTTGTCACCTTTTTTGCTCTGCCTGAGGTTAGATTCCTGCCACCTTCTATACTCTCTGTTCTATTACGAGGTCTGGAAACTTTACTAACCTCTCCTGAGCCCTCAGCTCCATTTACCTGCACTTCTACCCTCTCCTTTAATTTTGATTCTCTAATTTGCCGCACAACTGAACTCTGGCAGTTTTTGTCAAATCAAACCCAAAACTGTTGGCATTATTCTGAATCACACATGAGCCAATTGACCAACTGAGCTAACCAGCCACATGCTGAGTATATCCTAGCAAAAATATTCCAGAGCTCTTGGTCACCTTGGGGCAAAGAATTTTCACTGAGATTTTTTTGGCTGTTTCTCAATTGAGAAAATATATGAAATGCAGAACTGTTGAGGACCACTGAAGGCACCCATCTCCTTCTGTGCCCATGTGCCATGGTCTTTGACCTTGTTTAATTGTGTGCCAAGATGGACACTATTGAAAAAGTGCCAGGAAAGAAAGCATGGGATATGCAGTCACGTTAGCTGAAGTTGAAGGGAGCAAGCTTCCAGAGCTCCTTACTTCCCCTCATGTGCCTGCAATACCCCCCCCCCCCACCCCCACCCCCACCCCCTGCGTGCTGCAATGTTCAGCTAAAACTACTTTTAAAGGTTGCTCTCTAACTTTAATGCAGCCCAGCAGATTGCACTCACTTTACACCAAATTTACACTAACGACTCACCAATGGATAGGCAAACGGACTGAGCCAGCAATCACTGACTTAAAGAACTCTCAAAACCACTGTTCAGCCAAATCTTTTTCCATTGGCATCGAAACAGTGCAACTCATGTGGAAATTCCAGACCTCTTTATTTAATGTATTCAGCAACCTTGAATAAAGGATGCTAATAAATGGTGTAGTGGGAAATTTTGAGATGCAGGACCTCTAAGAAATTATGTTGGCCATATAATTTCCAAATCTACAATTACATTGTTTTCTTACATATTTCCTACATGTTCCCAAGCATCAGCAAAACTATGCTTTTAAGTGTCATTGGGCAGCTCAATGTTAGTGCCATTGGGCATTTCAGTTTGAACCATATGGTATTAGTCTGTAGCATAGCTAGAATTTCACCATATAACAGTTTGATTGTTTAATTAAATCCTAATTAAACATGAATTACTGAAAACCTTTCTTACTGCTGACTGCAGGATGGTATGTGGGGGGATTAATGCTTTTCTTGATTTATATTTAGAACCGAGACCTGGGTGGCACAATTTCAAAATTTGAAGATGATACAAGGTTTGGGAATATTGTGAACTGTTTTGGGGGGAGAGCTAGTGATAGACTTCAAGGAGTTATAAACAGGCTAGTGGAATGTGCAGACACATGGCAATGACATTTAATGCAGAGAAATCTGAAGTGATATAATTTGGTCAGAAGAATGAGGAAAGATGACATAACAAAAAGTCTACAATTCTGAAGGAAATGCAGGAGAGGGATCGGGGTGTATCTCTGCCTCACCAGGGCCTTTCTCCACCTGGGCCGTGCACTGCCACTCCAGCAGCTCCGCCTGGGCCCCACACTGCCACTCCAGCAGCTCCACCTGCGCCCCACACTGCCACTCCAACAGCTCCACCTGGGTCCCATAATGCCGCTCCAGCTGCCTCACCTGGGCCCCACACTGCCACTCCAACTGCCTCACCTGGGCCCCACACTGCCACTCCAACTGCCTCACCTGGGCCCCACACTGCCACTCCAGCAGCCTCACCTGGGTCCCACACTGCCACTCCAACTGCCTCACCTGGGCCCCACACTGCCACTCCAACTGCCTCACCTGGGCCCCACACTACCACTCCAACTGCCTCACCTGGGCCCCACACTGCCACTCCAGCAGCCTCACCTGGGTCCCACACTGCCACTCCAACTGCCCCACCTGGGCCCCAAACTGCCACTCCAACTGCCTCACCTGGATCCCACACTGCCACTCCAGCTGCGTCACCTGGGTCCCACACTGCCACTCCAACTGCCCCACCTGGGCCCCAAACTGCCACTCCAACTGCCTCACCTGGATCCCACACTGCCACTCCAACTGCCCCACCTGGGCCCAAAACTGCCACTCCAACTGCCTCACCTGGATCCCACACTGCCACTCCAACTGCCTCACCTGGGCCCCACACTGCCACTCCAACTGCATCACCTGGGTCCCACACTGCCACTCCAGCTGCCTCACCTGGGCCCCACACTGCCACTCCAGCTGCCTCCCCCAGCCCCCACAGTGCCAGTCCAGCTGCCCCACCTGGGTCCCATAGTGCCGCTCCAGCTGCCTCACCTGGGCCCCACACTGCCACTCCAACTGCCTCACCTGGGCCCCTTACGACCAGTCCAGCTGCCTCACCTGGGCCCCACACTGCCACTCCAGCTGCCTCACCTGGCTCCAGACTGCCACCCCAGCTGCCTCACCTGGGCCCCACACTGCCAGTCCTGCTGCCCCACCTGGGCCCCACACTGCCAGTCCAGCTGCCTCACCTGGGCCCCACTCTGCCACTCCAGCTGCCTCACCTGGGCCCCACACTGCCAGTCCAGCTGCCCCACCTGGGCCCCACACTGCCACTCCAGCTGCCTCACCTGGGCCCCACACTGCCACTCCAGCTGCCTCACCTAGGCCCCACACTGCCAGTCCAGCTGCCCCACCTGGGCCCCACACTGCCAGTCCAGCTGCCTCACCTGGGTCCCACACTGCCAGTCCAGCTGCCTCACCTGGGCCCCACACTGCCACTCCAGCTGCCTCACCTGGGCTCCACACTGCCAGTCCAGCTGCCTCACCTGGGCCCCACACTGCCAGTCCAGCTGCCCCACCTGGGCCCCACACTGTCACTCCAACTGCCTCGCCCAGCCCCCACGCTGTCACTCCAGCTGCTTTGCTCAGCCCCCACACTGCCACTCCAGCAGCCTCACCTGACTTCCACATTGCCACTCCAGCAGCTCTGCCTGGGTTCCACATTGCCACTCCAGCAGCTCTGCCTGGGCCCCACACTGCCACTCCAGCAGCCTCAACGGGGTCCCACACTGCCATTCCAGCTGCCCCGTCTGGGCTCCACTCTGCCACTCCAGCAGCTCTGCCTGGGCCCCACACTGCCACTCCAGCAGCTCCACCTGGGTCCCATACTGCCACTCCAACTGCCTCACCTGGGTCCCACACTGCCACTCCAACTGCCTCACCTGGGTCCCACACTACCACTCCAGCTGCCTCACCTGGGCCCCACACTGCCACTCCAGCAGCCTCACCTGGGTCCCACACTGCCACTCCAACTGCCTCACCTGGGCCCCACACTGCCACTCCAGTTGCCTCACCTGGGCCCCACACTGCCACTCCAGCAGCCTCATCTGAGTCCCACACTGCCACACCAACTGCCTCACCTGGGCCCCACACTGCCACTCCAGCAGCCTCACCTGGGTCCCACACTGCCACTCCAACTGCCCCACCTGGGCCCCACACTGCCACTCCAACTGCCTCACCTGGGCCCCACACTGCCACTCCAGCTGCCTCACCTGGGCCCCACACTGCCACTCCAACTGCCTCACCTGGGCCCCACACTGCCACTCCAGCTGCCTCCCCCAGCCCCCACACTGCCACTCCAACTGCCTCACCTGGGCCCCACACTGCCACTCCAGCTGCCTCCCCCAGCCCCCACACTGCCACTCCAACTGCCTCACCTGGGCCCCACACTGCCACTCCAACTGCCTCACCTGGGCCCCACACTGCCACTCCAGCTGCCTCACCTGGGTCCCACACTGCCAGTCCAGCTGCCTCACCTGGGCCCCACACTGCCAGTCCAGCTGCCTCACCTGGGCCCCACACTGCCACTCCAACTGCCTCACCTGGGCCCCACACTGCCACTCCAGCTGCCTCCCCCAGCCCCCACACTGCCACTCCAACTGCCTCACCTGGGCCCCACACTGCCACTCCAGCTGCCTCCCCCAGCCCCCACACTGCCACTCCAACTGCCTCACCTGGGCCCCACACTGCCACTCCAACTGCCTCACCTGGGCCCCACACTGCCACTCCAGCTGCCTCACCTGGGTCCCACACTGCCAGTCCAGCTGCCTCACCTGGGCCCCACACTGCCAGTCCAGCTGCCTCACCTGGGCCCCACACTGCCACTCCAGCTGCCTCACCTGGGTCCCACACTGCCACTCCAGCTGCCTCACCTGGGCCCCACACTGCCAGTCCAACTGCCTCACCTGTGTCCCACACTGCCACTCCAACTGCCTCACCTGGGCCCCACACTGCCACTCCAGCTGCCTCACCTGGGCTCCACACTGCCACTCCAGCAGCTCTGCCTGGGCCCCACACTGCCACTCCAACTGCCTCCCCCAGCCCCCACACTGCCACTCCAGCTGTTTTCTGCTCTAGTACCTGAAACGTGCCTTCAAAACGTACCTTCCCGCTCTTTGCTGCTCATCCAATCACAATCTGGTTTCTCTCTGATTTGCTGCTGATAGACTCAGTGTTATTTATCGCTCAGTTGACTGTCCAGATTTGATTTTGAGTTGACAAGTCTGCTTGAAACTGGAGGTGCTGGAGCAGAGTTCCGGTGCGCACCGGTAGCCCATGTCATTGCACTGTGCAGCATACATGACAATGTTGGTGCTACACAACTATGAAAAGAGGTCTCTGACACTGGAGTTCTTGGAGTTGGCAAGCATTGCAAGAAAGAAAGACTTGCATTTGTACAGTACTTTTCACAACCTCTGGACATCCCTCAATGCTTCACAACAAATGAGATATTTTTGGTGTGTAGTTACTGATAGAATGTAAGAAATCTGGCAGGAATTTGCACCCAGCAATACCCCATGGACAGCAATGATTTAAGTTTGCAGATGATCTATTTGAGGCAGTATTGTAGTGCAGTGGGTAGTGTCCCGGCCTTTGTGTCAGAAGCTCTGGATTCAACTTCCACTCCAGGATCTGATGGTCAAGGAGGATTCATTCATAGTGCAGCCAAACAGGTTCAGTCACTACCTGTTATTCCTTCCAACATACACTGGCAGTAAGGAGGGAGAGATTCCTGGTCAGTCATGCGATAGAAAGAAAACTGGAGCCTCTACCATCTCCATCCATCCAATGCATGTCGTCACAGCAACCCGGGCTCTTTGAGGGGGAGCTGGATGGCCTTTGTAGATCACATTAGTGCCAACAAACCCATTTTTGATTGTGGTTTTATCTTCATTCAGGCTGGGGTGGGTTTGGGACCCGACTTCTTATCTGTCCTTTGGTGGAGGCTGTTATGCTGGGGGAGGTCACTCCTCACTCAGGGCAGAAAACTGAAGAAGATAATCTGTTTTAGGCATTAAATATGGGATAAATATTGGACAGGAAGCAAGAATTGTAAATTTAGTAGCGAACTTAACAAAATAGAGCTGCAAAATGAGAAGCGGGTGAGTAGCATGTGTGACACATCAACAAAAGGAGAAGGAACTATTTTAGCCTAAACAGCAAACAATGTTGGTGGTAAAATAAAGAACACTAATAAAGAGAAGCATTGACTTAACCAGAAAACAATGCTTGTGGTTCAGATCATATTTTTCTCAAATGAGCCCTGAATTAAGTAAAAGGTCTATTCACCACCTAAAATTAACAGATTATATAGCATATCTTATTAACACTGTCCTCTTTGTAGACAATGGAGATGACATCATCAATGGAGCGCACAAGAAAACTTATTTCTATGATGCTGATGCTATAGAAAGGCTACAGGGATAATTCTGAGACTTGGTGCTTTAACTTATGAAAAGAGAATCAGAAAACCGAACTTGCTTTAGGTAGGAAGCCACATCAATCGTTCCCTATAAGAAGTACACAAATGTGGCTGCACAGCAATAAGGGAATACACAGTGCACCAAACAGGTCACGCACAACAACGAGAAATTAGAAATAATGTTGTTGGCGACCTCACCCCACAGGCCCAGGTCACTCCACCCTGCCTCCCATAATGGCCTCTCTCTCCACCTCCCCAATCTCTTCCTCCCTCCCCTCTGCCAATTGCCAGGAATGGCCCCCAAGGGTCAAGGAGGATTTGACTTCCTGCCATTGGTTTGCCAGGAGTCAGTCAGCCTGCCAATTTAACTGGCTGTTGGGTAGGAAACAGTAGAATTAAAAATAACGAGGTCTTGCTATTAAATTTGGTATGGCCTCCCCCATCCCCAGGTTTGCCCAGTTTTACACCAATTCCACGCCCCCACATTCTTCCATCCTCCCCAAACATATTGGAGCCATAATGCTCAGGGATATATCTTGGGCCTGACCTACTCCCTGCTAATGATCTAGATCAGTAGTTCCCAAAGTTCGCCACACTGGTGCGGTGAGAGAGGATGGCAAGTGTGGCGGGAAGATTCAAGGACAATCAAAGAAACATTTAAACATGGATAGATATTTTTCCAAAGTGAGAGCAAGAGCACCAAGTGATGCTGAGGACGATCCGAGTCCACGTTGTGATCCAGAATCACCATTTGAACAGAGTGCTGAAGAAGAGTCGTTTAATTCTACACCGGTAGCAGGCCCAAGCAAACCTCCAAAAAAGAAAGTTTGTCGACAATATATGGATAGCTATCTGAGTGTCGGTTTCACATGGACTGGAGATGAAAACGTACCTCGGCCTATATGTCTGATCTGTGGTGAGAAGCTTTCCAATTCCAATATGGTCCCAAGCAAGATGAAAAGACATCTGTTGCCAAAACATGGAAATCTGGCAAACAAGGATGTTCAATATTTTGAAAGGCTTTTGGAACAGCAGAAATGCCAACGATCATATTTCAAAAAATGAATGACAGTCTCAGATAAGATGCAGATTGTACCTTACCAAGTGGCTGAATTGATTGCTCAACTGACAAAACCACATACAACAGCTGAAAAATTGATTCAGCCTGCCTGCAGCTTGATTGTGAAAACTTTGTTTGGTGATGATGCTGAGCGAGAAGTTATGGAAATTCCTTTGATGATACAATTCGCAGAATAGTTGATATGTCAGCTAATATTGAGAAGCGTGTTTCCGAAAGTATGAAGAATTCTAAATTTGCCATTCAAGTTGATGAATCGACCGACATTAGTGGAAAAGCACAGTTGCTTGCCTCTATCAGATTCATTCACAATGACGAAATAATCACACAGTTTCTATTTTGCAAGGAACTTGAAATACATACCAGAGGACAAGATATTTTCCAAACCTTGTCTGAGTATTTGGAAAAAGTTGAGATTTCATGGGATTCTTGTACTGGAATTTGTACGGATGGAGCGCCATGTATGATAGGGAATGTGAGAGGCTTGGCGGCACTCATCAAACAGAAAAATCCAGATGTAATATCAACTCACTGTTTTTTACACAGAGAGGCATTAATCACCAAGACCCTTGGAGCTGATTTGAAGTTGGTTCTAGATCAGACTGTGCGCATTGTGAACTTCATCAAACCTCTCTGGCCCTCTCTATTTTCACCTCCCTGGGCCTCTCAATTTTCAACCAAATGAGAAAATGTTGGAAATCTCAGCAGGTCTGGCAGCATCTGTAAGGGGAGAAAACAGCTGACATTTCAAGTCCAGATGACCCTTTGTCAAAGCCTGTGTCCATCTGGATTCAAAACGTCAGCTCTTTTCTCCCCTTACAGATGCTGCCAGACATGCTGTGATTTTCCAGCATTTTCTCTTTTGGTTTCAGATTCCAGCATCTGCAGTAATTTGCTTTTATCCTCTCTATTTTCACCTCCTGGGTCTCTCTATTTCACCTCCCTGGGTCTCTCTATTTCACCTCCCTGGGTCTCTCTATTTTACCTCCCTGGCCCTCTCTATTTCACCTCTCTGGGTCTCCCTGTTTCCAAATTTTTGAATCTGCACTCTGATAAACACCTTACTAATTAGGATTTACTTCTTTTCAGAATTTATTACTTCAGGATTTTCTGCACTGGCTGTTTAATTGTTTACTTTGTTCATCTGTCTCCTAGTCATCCGGAGCCCCTAACCTGGTAACGGTGGCAAAGTTGAATATCATTCCTCTTCTTCAAATAACGCCATGGGATATTTATGATCTGGAGATGCCGGCGTTGGACTGGGGTAAGCACAGTAAGAAGTCTCACAACACCAGGTTAAAGTCCAACAGGTTTATTTGGTAGCAAATACCATAAGCTTTCGGAGCAATGCTCCTTCGTCAGATGGAGTGGTCTCTGTTCTCAAACAGGGCACAGACACAGAAATCAAATTACAGAATACTGATTAGAATGCAAATCTCTACAGCCAGCCAGGTCTTAAATGCACAGACAATGTGGGTGGAGGGAGCATTCAACACAGGTTAAAGAGATGTGTATTGTCTCCAGACAGTACAGCTTGTGAAATTGTGCAAGTCCAGGAGTCAAGCTGCGGGGGTTACTGATAATGTGACATAAATCCAACATCCCGGTTTAGACCGTCCTCATGTGTGCGAAACTTGGCTATCAGTTTCTGCTCAGTGACTCTGCGCTGTCGTGTGTCGTGAAGGCCGCCTTGGAGAACGCTTACCTGAAGATCCAAGGCTGAATGCCCGTGACTGCTGAAGTGCTCCCCCACAGGAAGAGAACAGTCTTGTCTGGTGATTGTCGAGCGGTGTTCATTCATCCGTTGTCGTAGCGTCTGCATGGTTTCCCCAATGTACCATGCCTCGGGACATCCGTTGTCGTAGCGTCTGCATGGTTTCCCCAATGTCCCGAGGCATGGTACATTGGGGAAACCATGCAGACGCTACGACAACGGATGAATGAACACCGCTCGACAATCACCAGACAAGACTGTTCTCTTCCTGTGGGGGAGCACTTCAGCAGTCACGGGCATTCAGCCTTGGATCTTCAGGTAAGCGTTCTCCAAGGCGGCCTTCACGACACACGACAGCGCAGAGTCACTGAGCAGAAACTGATAGCCAAGTTTCGCACACATGAGGACGGTCTAAACCGGGATGTTGGATTTATGTCACATTATCAGTAACCCCCGCAGCTTGACTCCTGGACTTGCACAATTTCACAAGCTGTACTGTCTGGAGACAATACACATCTCTTTAACCTGTGTTGAATGCTCCCTCCACCCACATTGTCTGTGCATTTAAGACCTGGCTGGCTGTAGAGATTTGCATTCTAATCAGTATTCTGTAATTTGATTTCTGTGTCTGTGCCCTGTTTGAGAACAGAGACCACTCCATCTGACGAAGGAGCATTGCTCCGAAAGCTTATGGTATTTGCTACCAAATAAACCTGTTGGACTTTAACCTGGTGTTGTGAGACTTCTTACTATATTTATGATCAACAGGCAGGAAGAAACTGACCAGACTCCCCACCCTGAGGCCTGGCTCAACTACCCTCCTCCCCCCACCCGATACACTGTGGCCCAGCCCAACTACCCCTCACCCTGCTCCATACCCTGAGGCCCGGCCCAACTACCCTCCCCCCACCCCCACACTGAGGCTAGACCCAACTACCCCGCTCTCCGCCCCACAGCCTGGAGGCCGACCTGACTACCCCACTTACCTCCACTCTGAGGCCCGACCCAACTACCACCACCCCTGCCCCACACCCTGAAGCCCAACCTGATCACCCCCCTCCACCCCCACCCTGAACCAGACCTAACTACCCTCCACCCCAAGACCTGATCTGACCACCGCGCCATCACCCCTAAGGTAAGCCTGACCGCCCCACCCCCCATACTTGACCCAACCCAACGCCCCTCACACCCCGCCCACAAAATCACACACACCACAAATCCTACCTTTCTCCATTAGACGTTTACCTTCTCCCTGGCCTATCTAATACCCTAACACTTGGCTGGATCTTTCACTTATTTGGTTTATGGAAGCTTGTACCATAAAGAAGGGAGCATGTCCTTCTTACATCCAACTCTCCAGCCCTGCCTGAAGGCCTCAGGAGGGTGTTGCACTGCGCAGATCTCACCAGCATTGAGTTGGAAGGTTGGACGAGATAGGATCAAAAAGAATTTTGGTTAAGGAATAGAAGCAGAGTGGCAATCCGATTCCAAATGCTACTCTCTGGAAGTTCAGGCTCAATTTCTCAGTATCTAGCCTATCAAATCCCTTCAGATTCTTATAGGCTTCACAGCGCCAGGATTCTAGGTTCACTTCCAGCCTCAGGTCACTGTCTGTGTGGAGTCTGCAGATCCTCCATTCGACGTTTACCTTCTCCCTGTCTGTGTGGGTTTCCTCCGGGTGCTCCGGTTTCCTCCCACAGTCCGAAAGACGTGCTGGTTAGGTGCATTGACCATGCAAAATTCTCAGTGTGTGCGAACAGGCGCTGGAATGTGGCAACTAAGAGATTTTCACAGTAACTTCATTGCAGTGTTAATGACACTTGTGACACTAATAAAGAAACTTTAACTTTTAAACGTCTTCCTTAAATATGGAGTCCAAAACTGAACTCAGGAGCCCAATTTAGTTTCACCCAAGGCACGTACAATTTTAGCAAGATTTCCTTCTTCTTGTACCCCAATTCCCTTTTAATAAAGGCCAACATGCCATCTGCTTACCTAATAACTTGCTGTACTTGCATGCTAACTTTCTGTGTTCCTTGTATGAGCAGATCCAAGTCTACCTGAACATCAACATTTATAAGTTTCACACCTTTTAAAAGATATATATCTTTTCTAATCTTATTTCACATTTTGCTACATTATACTCCATCTGCTATCTTGCTGCCCATTCACTTAGGTTGTCTATGTCTCTTTGCAGCTTCTCTGTGTCCTCCACACAGCTTACCTTTCCACTTAGTTTTGTATGTTCAGCAAACTGAAATAGTCTCTGAGTTGGCCTTCATCTTAATTATTAATATAGATTGTAAATAACTGAGGTCCCAGCACTGATCCTTGTGGCATTCCACTAGACACAGCCTGCGAACTTGTCCCATTTATATCACTCACTCTTGAAGAACAGTCCCTGCCTCTGAGCCAGAAGCTCTGGGTTTGAGTCCTGCCCCATGAATTGATGGCCTGACGTGGTCAAACAGTTTGAGTGTGTCACCCTGAAAATCCTTCCAAAATGCCAATGGCTGGCAGTAAGAGCCAGAGAGACTCCTGGTCAGCCATGTTTGAAGCTATAAGCCCCTGGCGACACTAACGACCTGTTCTGGGAATTACTAGCTATGGGAACGGATGAAGGTCTGCTTTAGAGCACCACTAGACGTGGAAGGAGAATTGAAATGGAATGGGATATTACTTTTTGTCTCTTTATAATATAAAGGGAAAGACTCTTAGTACTGTAGAGGATCAGAAGGACCTTGGGGTCCGGGTCCATAGGACTCTGAAATTGGCCCCGCAGGTGGAGGAGGTGGTTAAGAAGGCGTATGGTGTGCTGGCCTTTATCAATTGAGGGATTGAGTTTAGGAGTCCGGGGATAATGATGCAGCTATATAAGACCCTCGTCAGACCCCACTTGGAGTACTGTGCTCAGTTCTGGTCGCCTCACTATAGGAAGGATGTGGAAAAGATTGAAAGGGTGCAGAGGAGATTTACAAGGATGTTGCCTGGATTGAGTGGCATGCCTTATGAGGATAGGCTGAGGGAGCTCGGTCTTTTCTCCTTGGAGAGACGAAGGATGAGAGGAGACCTAATAGAGGTGTATAAGATGTTGAGAGGCATAGATCGGGTGGACTCTCAGAGGCTTTGTCTGCTACGAGAGGACACAGGTTTAGGGTGCTGGGGGGTAGGTACAGGGGAGATGTTAGGGGTACGTTTTTCACACAGAGGGTGGTGGGCGAGTGGAATCGGCTGCCGTCAGTGGTGGTGGAGGCGAACTCAATAGGGTCTTTTAAGAGACTCCTGGATGCGTACATGGAGCATAATAGGATGGAGGGTTATAGGTAGGTCTAGAAGGTAGGGATGTGTTCGGCACAACTTGTGGGCCGAAGGGCCTGTTTGTGCTGTAGTTTTTCTTTGTTCTATGTTCTTGTCCATTAATCAGCCCTGTAAACATGTTAATATATTACTCCCAACTACATGAGTCCTAATCTTACTAATAACCCTTTGGGTGGCATCTTATCAAATTCCTTTTGTAAATCCAGGTATACTGCATCAACTCGTTCGCCCTTATCTACCCTATTAGTTTTATCCTCAAAAAACATATCAAATTTTAAAATTTGTCAAACATGATTTTCTTGTTTGCATAACTATGTTGAGTTGTTCTTATCATGTTATACTTTCCGAAATACGTTGTGTGGACTTCCTTATAATAGATTTCAGTCATTTTCCAGAGTCTGATGTTAGTCTAACTTAGACTTATAGTTCCCTGTTTTCTCTCTCCCTCCTTTCTTGAAAAGCAGTGTTACATTTTCCAATCTGATGGGACAGTTCCCAAATCTAAGGAATTTTGAAAAATCCTAGCCGAAACATCCACTAACTCTGCAGTTACCTTTTTTATAATGTAGGCAGGTTCCAGGGATTTGTCAGATTTTAGTCACTTAAGTTGCTCTAATACTTTTCCTCTGCTGTAGTTTCCTCTCTTTTTAGTCCCTTGGTTATCTTCTACTTTTTGTAAGCAGCTTGTGTTTTCTAAAATGAAGTTAAGTTAAAGTTAGAATCTGTTACATTCAATAATTTAAAAAAAGGTTTATTCTCTTCAGAGAAGAAATCATAGAATCCCTACAGTGTAGAAGGAAGCCATTCGGCTCATCGAGTCTGCACCGACAACAATCCCACCTAGGCCCTATCCTCGTAACCCCACATATTTACTCCACTAATCCCTCTAACTTATGCATCCTGGGTTACTAAGGGCCAATGAGCATGGCCAATGCACCTAACCCACACATCTTTGGAATGTGGGAGGAAACCTAAGCACCCAGAGGAAACCCATGCAGACACGGGGAGAATGTGCAAACTCCACACAAACAGTGACCCAAGCCGGGAATCGAACTCATGCCCCTGGAGCTGTGAGACAGCAGTGCTAATCACTGTGCCACCATGCCGTACCTGGATTAATATTTTATTCAAGTGTGTAACATATGGTTTGCAATGCCCGATCCCTCCATAATTGAGCAGTATCTAACCACAGCCACAGTGCAAATATGAATGTCTGCAAGCCAAGAAAAGGCATACATATATCATTAATCATTTCCGAGCTCCAGATGTATGTTAGAGAGGTTGAAATAGTAGTTTAAGCATATATAAACTAACACCTTTGAAGATGAGATGCATGGGTAGGGGACATGACCTACCTCTGACTGTGCAAATGGATGTTTACTAACCTAACCTGCTTGACCTCTTCGAAGAGTACATGTACCTTGCATTCTGAAATGTAGAAAGGAATGGCAGGTTTACAACTGTTGCCATGTTCCAACGTTGATGTACTGGTACCTGTGATGGAGCAGATTATAACTAGGTTTTCAACTTAAGCTGGAGTTCCCCAAAGGTACAAGTGAAATACAAACTGCAGATTCTTTGTTTGACTTGCAAATGTTGTAGTTTCTTACTTCTTAGCTGCAGAGCAGCAGTTGCTGAAGTGAGAGTTCATATCAACTGCCATACAAATCCTAACAGCCCCATAGCTGGGCTGTGTGGGAAATGCACATTGAAATATACAGCAGATTCTTACAGCTCAGCATTCAGATTAGATTCTGCATATCTCGGAGGTTACAAAATTAACTACATTGTTTTGAGTTGGTTCTCATACGCTAACTGCCTATTTGAAAAAAAACATATAAGGTAGGTGGGTGTAAAGGTTTTAACTAAGTGTTAACCAAGTTCAGTTGCCACTGAGCCACCAAGTTCTGGATTTACTATTACTTAATTTCTTGCAGCCAGTGATTTGATTAACTTGAGTAGAAAATTCTTTAGAAGAGTTTGGAATTACCACACCAGGAAAGAGTTACTGGGAATACGCAGGGGAATATTAGTTTTCATATCCTGACTGAGTGCTAGAAGAGAACACAATTGAGAATTAATTGCTCAGAAAACAATATTTCGGACAGCGAAATCTAGTTTTTTGTTTACAAATTTGGTTATAACAGAAATTTTTACAATTAGATACAGAGAGGCTGTGATTCTAAAATTATTAAGGAAGTCTTAACTACGCACTTAGAAAATGATACTATGATCAGAGAGGGTTAACATGCTTTTACAAAAGGGAAACCATGTTCGACAAATTTATGAGTTTTTTGAGGATGTAATTAGTATGGTAGATCGAGGGAAGCCCATGGGTATATTATGAATCATGCAGCACTCCGCTAGTTACAATTTGCCAACCTGAAAATGATCCATTTATCCTGAATCCCTGTTTCCTGTTTGTTAATTAATCCTCTGCCATGCTAATATATCATCCCTAATAACATGAATTCTTACAGAACCATGGAAAAGCTATGCTGCAGAAAGAAGCCATTCAGCACAACATGTTTGCAATGGCCCAAAATGAGAGGAATATAAAGAAACCAACTGCCCCATTTTCCAGCACCTGGTCTGCAGCTTTGCAGGTTTCAGCACCTCAGATGCAGATCCAGGTACCTTTTAAATGAGTTAAGCATTTCAGCCTCAACCGCCAATGCGGACAAGGAATTCCAGACACACACCACCCTCTGGGTGAGGAAGCTTTTCCTCATGTCCCCTTTAATTCTTCTACCAATCACCTTAACTCTATACCCCCTGGTAATTTACCCCTCAGCGGAAGAAATAAAACTCTCTTGTCTACCCTATCTAAGCCCCTCACAATGTTTTACACCTCAATTAGGTCACCTTTTATACACAGCTGTTCAACGGAAAATAACCCTAGCCTATCCAATCTCTCCTCATTACTGCAATTTTCAAACCCTGGCAATATCTCGCGCCGCAACCTTTATAACTGGTAGAAATCTAAATACATTGTATCTACTGGTTTGCTTTATCCACCCTGCTTGTTATGCCTTCAAAGAATGTAATACATATCTCAAGCATGATTTTCCTTTGACAAAATCACATTGACTTTGACTGATTGTATTAACATTTTCTTAACTTACTGCTTACTACTTTCTTAATAATGAATTCTAGCATTTTCCCAATGACAGATATGAGACTAACTGCTTTCTGTCTCCCAACGTTTTGTATTTGTAGTTTTCCAATCTGCTGGGGCCTTTCCAGAATCTATGAAATTTTAGAAGATTTCAAAGAATACATCCACTATTTCTGCCGTCACTTTTTTTATGACCCTAGGATGCAGGCCATCAAGTCCACATGTCAGCCTTTAGTTCCATTAGTTTTCCTAGTACTTTTTTGTGATATTGATTATTTTTCGGAGCCTTACCCACACCTGCCCTCTGTTTTTCCACTACTTTTGGGGTACCTTTTCTATCTTCTACTGTGAAGACAGATACAAACTACTTAGAGTCATAGAGGTTTACAGCATGGAAACAGGCCCTTCAGCCCAACTTGTCCATGCTGCCCTTTTTTAAAAAAACCCTAAGCTAATCCCAATTGCCGCATTTGGCCCATATCCCTCTATGCCCATCTTACCCATTTAACTATCTAAATGCTTTTTAAAAGACAAAATTGTACCCCCCTCTACTACTACCCCTGGCAGCTTGTTCCAGGCACTCACCACCCTCTGTGTGAAAAATTGCCCCTCTGGACACTTTTGTATCTCTCCCCTCTCACCTTAAACCTATGTCCTCTAGTTTTAGACTCCCCTATCTTTGGGAAAAGATATTGACTATCTACCTTGTCTATGCCCCTCATTATTTTATAGACCTCTATAAGGTCACCCCTCAGCCTTTTATGCTCCAGGGAAAAAAGTCCCAGTCTATTCAGCCTCTCCTTATAACTCAATCCATCAAGTCCCAGTAGCATCCTAGTAAATCTTTTCTGCACTCTTTCTAGTTTAATAATATCCTTTCTGTAATAGGGTGACCAGAATTGCACACAATATTCCAAGTGTGGCCTTACCAATGTCTTGTACAACTTCAACAAGACATCCCAACTCCTGTATTCAATGTTCTGACCGATGAAACCAAGCATGCCGAATGCCTTCTTCACCACTCTGTCCACCTGTGACTCCACTTTCAAGGAGCTATGAACATGTACATCTCTTTGTTCAAAGCTTCTGTCATTTTCATGTTTCGCATTATTAATTCTCCAGCCTCACCCTCTAAGGGATCAACAGTCACTTAAGCTACACTCTTCCTTTTTATATACCTGTAGAATCTTTTACTGTCTGTTTTTATATTTCCTGCTCGTTTTCTCTCATACTCCATTTTCTCTCTTCATTATTTTTAGCCATCCTTAGCTGGTTTCTAAAATTTCCAAATTTGCTTACCTAACATTAATCTTTGCAGAATTGTATATATTTTCTTTTAATCTGATGCATTCTTTAACTTCCTTAGCTAGCCACTGATGGTGCATCCTTTTCATAGAGTCTTTCTTTCTCAGTGAAATACATTTTTATTTGGGAGCTATTTTATTTGGGAGTTCCTTAAATTGTCTGCCACTATTTCTTTACCATCTTATCATAGAATCCCTACAGTGTAGAAAGAGGCCATTCGGCCCATCGAGTCTACACCGACCATAATCCCACCCAGGCCCTACCCCCATATCCACCCGCTAATCCCTCTAACCTACCCATCTCAAGACAATAAGGGGCAATTTTAGCACGGCCAATCAACCTAACCCGCACATCTTTGGACTGTGGGACGAAACCGGAGCACCCGGAGGAAACCCACGCAGACACGAGGAGAATGTGCAAACTCCACACAGACAGTGACCCAAGCCAGGAATCGAACCCAGGTCCCTGGAGCTGTGAAGCAGCAGTGCTAACCACTGTGCTACCGTGCCGCCCCAGCTGTATCTTTTAATCTTTTAATGTATTTCCCAGTCCACTGTAGCTAACTCTATCTTCATATCCTTATAATTGTCTTTACTTTAGTTTAAGACGCTAGTTTCAGACTCAAATTTCTCACTCTGAAATTTATTGGTGTCATGATCACTCTTGCCTAAAGCATCCTTTACTTTGAGGTCATTAATGAATCCTGTCTCATTGCACACCAAGTCTAAAATAGCCTGATTTCTGGTTGGTTCCAGCCCTATGTCCCTCACTTCAACCATCACTCTGTTCATGTGCAGATATTGCAAGGTTACTTGTTCATGGCTCATATCTTTCCAAGCATACTGAAGTCAGCCATTTTCATTTGATGAAGTGTTCTTCAGCATATGTACTTGTGAAAGGTGCCCACATACCTGTGGCCTTTCTTCATGATGGAACTGCTGCTGTGTGTTGCTCAATGGCAATCATTACAATGTATTCCTGAATGCCATGTTTTGCAATTGGTTTGTGGTTAGTGGTTGTGAACACAATCTGGTTTAAAACTTGAGTCATTCTTAAACTGAGCACATTGAGTATTTTCTTTTTTGCCTTCTTTTTATTGGTCTGTCTGAGGTGTGGGGTAGCAGAACTTCTTGTCTGGTCTATTATAAGGAAATATGTCATACCCTGCAAATAATACAAGAGATCTACCCATGAGAGCATGCTGCTTTTTAAAAATGTTTTTTCACTGGCGTCACTGGCGTTAACTAAAAGGACTTGGTTGTTGACTACATCCTGAGCTGGTGAAATGGTTAACCAAAATGGAAAATGCACCCCAGGGTGCCCCAATCTCCCAGGTTTGGACCCCACTCAGCCTGTCAGTTCCTCTTTCTCATCCTCCAGGCAGCCGGTGGTGGCATAGGTCCTGCCTCTGTGGGCTGCACGGTATGTGGCACGATTGTGCAGTGCAGTGCCCTGAGAAACCCTTTTATCACATTGATGATTGAATGATGGCAAGTCTTGGCTCACTGTGGACAGTATATAAGGTGGAGGTAGTTGGATTCTTGTTAGGCAAAGGAATCAAAGGTTATCGAGGGTAAATGGGAATGTAGAATTTGAAACACAAACAAATCGGCCATGATCTTATGGAATGATGGAGCAGGCTCGAGGGGCCGAATGGCCTATTTCTGCTCCTATTTCATATGTTCATATGTTCCTTTCCCTCCCAAAGTACATTCGGTTAATGATTTGTCACGTCAGAATGAATAATATTGGTTCTCTGGTTAACCATTTCCTACTGCTATTTTAATCAGTTGCCTCTGTGGAGGGACTGTAAATGAAATTAATTCTGGAGTTAATCAGTTGTTCACCTAAGAGTCAGTTAGTGAGCTGCCAAAAAAATTAGTTGTCCCCAAAGAAAAATACTGATTAACAAGTTGCCACTTCAACTTGGGGCTACATTTAGCTTTATTAAGTGTTGTTGAGTTTAATAGGTGTCAAGGGGTGTATCTTGGGACTGTAGCCAGTGTTGAGGGCAAAGGGCTTGCCCATTGCTTGTACAATGTCAGTGATGGTGGGAAAAAGCCCTTAGTTGGCCACTTAAGTAGCTCAACAGGCCTCCGGGCAGGAGGACTATACTCCACCTTCCCCACCGCTGGTGAAATGCCATGGTGGCAAGAAGATGATAGGCACTCCACAGTCCCTCCCCAACCCCAATTGTGGGGTGGCACGTGGCACAGTGGTTAGCACTGCTGCCTCACAGCGCCAGGGTTCAATTCCAGCCTCGGGTGACTATCTGTGTGGAGTTTGTACATTCTCCCTGTGTCTGCGTGGGTGTCCTCTGGGTGTTCCAGTTTCCTCCCACTATCCAAAGATGAGTGGGTTAGGTGGATTGGCTATGCTAAGTTGCACCTTAGTGTCAGGGGGAATAACAGAGTAAATACGTGGGGTTACAGGAATAGGGCCTGGGTGGGATTCTTGTTGTTGCAGGCTTGATGGGCCAAGTGGCCTCCTTCTGCACTGTGGCGATTCTATACTTCTATGATCATCCTTTTATGGCTCTTCCAATCCAACTGTCTCCCTAAAAAGGCTGTTAAAAGCTAGCCCACATGGTAAGAGACTGAGTAAAATGGACAGAAATTTTTGCTGCAAATATTCTGTAGCAGTTATAAATTGATATAAGAACATAGAATGAGAAATATTTTCCTTTACATGTGGACCAGTGCATCTCAGGTACCTGACATATGATCACTTTGGGGATTATTTAATGACAAGGTTATTCTGCTAAAATAAAACCAGTAGGCGGTCAGTTTATCATAGTAGAATTTCATTCTTTTGAATAAATATACCACAGTATTGGCTTATAATTATGTTCCTCTGTGAAATAAATCAAATATGAACATTACATGTGTAAAAGGGTCACTGCCTCAGGCCTGCACCAAGTTAGATCATTATTTCTTCCTTCAGGTGGTTTTAAAACTAACCTAATTTCTCACCATACTGACTGGAGGTGGGCAGGGATTTCCCCTCACAGGGTGATGAGAAAACACAGTGACAATTCATTTTGGAAAATCAACAGCGCGCTGCCATATCTTATCCTACGCAGGTACCTGTGCCTGCATTCGAATGACTGAATGTGACGTCTTTGCCAACTCAACTCAAATTGCGTCAGTGCTGATTATGACTGGGAAGATTGCTGTATTCATCTGTTAACTACTGGATTTACCGCTCATAACCTGATCGAGGGTATTATAAGTAAAATCTCCACATTCACAAATCATACCAAAATAAAGAGGAACTAGGTAACTGATGTTCCATTGGTCTCAGTGGTTCAACCTTTAATGAATACTCCACACTATAAGCTTGAATCAAGGTGATAGCTACAAATACCAGAGATATGGAGACAAAACTTCAGGTCCCCAATTCCTGCCTTGTCCTTTTCTATGTTGGCATCATTTGCAAACTTGGAGTTTTTTTTCGTCAAATCTCATATCAAGTTATTATTGTGCATTAATGGTGACAAGAAATCGAGAGCTAGTATCTGGACTGCCCCATACACACGGTGCTTCTAATAATAGTTATCTTCCATTTCCTGTTTTCAGGTCCACAGAGCAGTGTACCTTACTTTCTATTCGAGACTAGGTGGAATCTTGCAGAAAGGTTTCTGATAATCCAAGTATTATATAACTTGTACCTGTCTACTGTCAATAACATCTTTGGACAAATTCTAATTCCGATTTCAGTCCTGTCCTCTGGGCAACATCTTTTACCAATTCGAAGAGCTTAGCTCACCTGTTTAATAGTTTAGTAAGAATCCAATAAGAATTTGCTTATATTATTTTAGAAGGCGGAGGGGGATCAAGCTTCCCAAATACTTGACTTCTTTGAGGATGTTACAGATATATCAGATGGTGGAATTCACTTTGATATACATTTCTTAGATTTTCAGCACTCTTTTGATAAAGCTGTGTGTGAATTCAAATTCATAAATATCATAGTCATTTACATTACAGAGTGAGGCCATTTGGCCCATTGTGCCAGCGAAGATCAACCCAGCCTAATCCCACCTTCCTGCAACAAGGCTATAGACCTGCAGGTCAAGGAAATTCAAGTACTTTTTACAGGTGGTCAAAGTTTCTGCCTTTATTGTTATTTTCTGTTTGATATAAATGTACCAATCATACAACAAGGACTGGCAAAAAGATCATCTTTATTCGGAGATAAGATTATAGATAGACAGTGCTAACTGGGAAACTTGTAGACACATCTAACCTTGGCTGCTACCGCTGTCGACTGAATACAGAGTCATGGGGTTACTACTTCACATCCGGTCTTGGTAGCAGTGATTGACAGAAGTTTAAGATGAACTCTGTTAAAGCTATGCCATATCACAGCATTTACCATCCTTTCAGGCAATGGGTTCCAGATCCTCACCCACCCTCTGGGTGAAAAATGCTTCCCCATCGCCCCTCGAATCCTTCTATCAATTACTACAAGTCTTCCCCCATGGTTTTGGGGCCCTCTGCTAAGGAAAATAGATCAGTCTATTTGCTCTAACTGGGCCCTTCACAATTTTATACAGCTCAATGAAATTACCCCTCAGCCTCCTCTGTTCCAAGTAAAACAATCCCGGTTTATCCAATCTTTCCTGATAGCTAAATTTTTTGAAGGCAACATCCTTGTAAATCTTATCTGTCCCCTCTCCAGTGCAATCACATCTTTCCTGTAATGTGGTGACCAGAACTGTATGCAGTATTCAAACTGTGGTCTAACCAGCATTGTGTACAATTCTATAACTTCCCTGCTTTTAAATTCTGTGACTTTGCTAATACAGGAAGGAATGCCAGTTGCCTTCTTAATCACTTGTCCTGCTACCTTTAAGGATCTTGTGGACATTCACTCCAAGTTCTGCTGAGTGTGTGTTAGGAATCCCTGTGTCCTTTTCACCTTATACACGGCCAAAACCCATGGGAAACCAGTGTTGGGTAATAGAGTGATTATAAATTTGGCTAACCAACTGGGAACAGGGAATAATGGTGATGGTGTTTTCTCATGCTGGGAAGAGGAACAAGAGGTTGAATGAAAGCGTTTCATAATGCTTGTAACTGTTGTTTCCTGTTTACGCAAATGACCCAGATTTTGAAAGTATCTGCAAAATCCACTAGTTGCAGAAATGACTAAAAAAGCTAAAGTTGGCAAAATAAGGTCCTGCTGCACATTCAAAGTGGATGGGGTCGAACAAACACATGGAATCTTTCAGTCTTGCCACCAGTGGGAGAAATTGTGGGCATGGGAACTTGATTTGGCAGGAGGCCAAAAATCAGCTTCTCAACAGCGGAAATATAGGAATGATGTTCTTAGGACTTTAAAGGCAAGTTAAAGGCAGGGCGAGCTTCCCGACGACAGTGTCTGGGAGTCCCTTTGCATATATTAACATATCATGCACGCTCATTAGAAGGCCACCTCACCCGAATTATGTCTCCCCTCCAAAATGAAGTCCCCCTCCAGTGAGAAATTAGAACATTCACTTTTACAACTGCACATAAGTGACATGCAGCGGGAGGGTCTTCCACCATGATTAACAATGAGTTATGGATGCGTTGTCCTCATTTGGGAACATCAATAAATACCACCAACCTATGTATGAGACTAGGTGTTGGCAGTAAACATTGTTGACAAAGGGAGGGAGGAAGGAGATAGGCTTAGCAAGAAAAGGTGGAGGAGTAACAGAGGGAGTAACAAAAGGTGGAGGCAGAACAGATAATGCATAGTGTCCAGGGAGGGATACTGCAGACAAGAGGGAATTTTCTTCTCCACAGCTGCTCACTTAGCCCATTTTTTAAAGGTAGCATTTATTTCACGTTTCTGAGCCTTCATAAGAAGCTAAAACCCTTAAGATCTCTTCAAACTTTTGAAAGTATTAGTCTCCAATCAATTTCAGTCCAGTTCTTTTAACTTTCCTTTGATTGACAGCTTAACGGGCTGCACGGTGGCACAGTGGTTAGCACTGCTGCCTCACAGTGCCAGAGACCCAGGTTCGATTCCCGGCTTGGGTCACTATCTGTGTGGAATTTTCATGTTCTCCCCGTGTCTGCGTGGGTTTCTTCCGGGTGCTCCGGTTTCCTCCCACAATCCAAAGATGTGCAGCTTAGGTGAATTGGCCTTGCTCAATTCTCGCTCAGTGTACCTGAACAGGCGCTGGAGTGTGGCGACTAGGGGATTTTCACAGTAACTTCATTTCAGTTATTAATGTAAGCCTACTTGTGACTAATAAACTAACTTTAACTTTAGACAGCATGCAGTCAAGTCTGTTAATTTATCTTTCCCTTCATTGTTGAATGCAATGCAAATACTCCCACCCCAACCCCCCGCCCCAACAGTAAGATTGCAAGAGGCAAAAAAAGTAGGTTTAATCCTGATTTTTCACCTCTCGCCCTATCGTACTGGCTCATGTCAGATCAATTGGCGGGACAAGCCAGTAAGATCGCGGCTTAAGCATCATAAAATTCTGAAAATCGCACTGGTTTTTTCGGTGCACCCCACACTGCAATCTTTCAACACATTTGATTTATTATTGTCACATGTATTAGTGTACAGTGAAAAGTATTGTTTCTTGCGCGCTATACAGACAAAGCATACCGTTCATAGAGAAGGAAGGGAGAGAGTGCAGAATGTAGTGTTAGTCATAGCTAGGGTACAGAGAAAGATCAACTTGATGAGAGGTAGGTCCATTCAAAAGTCTGATGGCAGCAGGGAAGAAATTGTTCTTGAGTCGGTTGGTACATGTCTTCCGACTTTTGTATCTTTTTTCCGACGGAAGAAGGTGGAGGAGAGAATGTCCAGAGTGCCTGGGGTCTTTAATTATGTTGGCTGCTTTTCCGAGGCAGCAGGAAGTGTAGACAGAGTCAATGGATGGGAGGCTGGTTTGAGTGATGGACTGGGCTTCGTTCACGACCCTTTGTAGTTTCTTGCGGTCTTGGATAGAGCAGGAGCCCTACCAAGTTGTGACAGATTCGGAAAGAACGCTTTCTATGGTGCATCTGTAAAGATTGGTGAGAGTTGTAGTGGATATGCCAAATTTTCTTAGTCTTCTCAGAAAGAAGCGGCGTTGGTGGGCTTTCTTAACTATAGTGTTGGCATGGGGGCACCAGGACAGGTTGGTGATCTGGACACCTAAACACTTGAAGCTCTCGACCATTTCTACTTCATCCCCATTGATGTAGACAGGGGTATGTCCTTCACTATGTTTCCTGAAGTCAATGACTATCTCCTTCATTTTGTTGACATTGAGGGAGAGATTATTGTTGTTGCACCAGTTCACCAGATCCTCTATCTCTTTCCTGTACTCTGTCTGGTCATTGGTGGTTTCATCAGTAAACTTGAAAATCGAGTTGGAGAGGAATTTGGCCACACAGTCATAAGTGCATAAGGAGTATAGTAAGGGGCTGAGGACACAGCCTTGCGGGACACCGGTGTTGAGGATGATCAGGGAGGAGATGTTGTCATCTATTCTTACTGATTGTGGTTTGTGGGTTAGGAAGTTCAGAATTCAGTCGCAGAGGGAGGAGCCGAGCCCCAGGCCACAGAGTTTGGAGATGAGTTTTGTTGGAATAATGCTGTTGAAGGCTGAGCTGTAGTCGATAAATAGGAGTCTGACATAGGTGTCTTTGTTATCTAGGTGTTCCAGGGTTGAGTGCAGGGCCAGGGAGATGGCATCTGCTGTGGACCTGTTGCGGCGATAGGCAAACTGTAGTGGATCCAGGCAAGCTGGGAGGCTGGAATTGATTCGTGCCATGACTAACCTTTCGAAGCACTTCATAATGACGGATGTCAGCGCCACCGGACAATAGTCATTAAGACACGCTGCCTGGCTTTTCTTTGGTACCAGGATCATGGTCGTCTTCTTGAAGCAAATAGGGACCTCAGACTGGTGTAAAGAGAGGTTAAAGATGTCTGCGAATACCCCCATCAGCTAGTCAAAGCAGGATCTGAGTGCTCGTCCAGATACCCCATCCGGGTCAGTCGCTTTCCCGTGGGTTGACTTTCGAGAAGGCTGCTCTGACATCTGCAATGGTGTCCTCGGATACAGGTTTGTCTGAGGCTTCTGGCATGGAGGGCATGCTTTTGCTGACCTCTTGCACAAAATGGGCATAGAATGCATTGAGCTCATCAGAGAGGGCATTGGAGCCAGTGATTTTATATGCCTTCATCTTGCAGCGTATTATGTCTTGCAGACCTTGCAACAGTCAGTGGGAGTCCATGTGCCTAGTCTGGGACCCTAGCTTGGTCTTGTACTGTCTTTTGGCATCTTTGATGGACCTCTGTAGATTGTATCTGGCTTTCTTGTATAGGTCAGGGTTGCCTGACTTGAACGCCTCAGACCTGGACTTCAGCAAGCAGTGGATATCCCTGTTCACCCATGGTTTCTGGTTGGGAAACACGCAGATTTGCTTCTTTGGTACACAGCTTTCTACACACTTACTAATGAAGTCAGTCACTGCAGTGGTGTACTCGTTCAGATTGGTTGCAGAGTTTTTAAATACCGACCAGTCTACTGACTCTAAGCAGTCCTGTAGGAGATCATCCAATTCCCCAGACCAACATTGCACGACTTTCTTTAACGGATTCTCCTGCTTCAGTTTTTGCTTGTAGGTCGGGAGCAGGAGGACAGCCTTGTGATCTGATTTGCCAAAGTGTGGGCGGGCGATAGAGTGGTAGGCATGATTGATATTTGTGTAGCAGTGGTCTAGGGTATTTGGGCCTCTGGTGGAACAGGAGACGTGTTGGTGGTATCTTGGTAGTACGCTCTTGAGCTTGGCCTGATTGAAATCCCCGGCCACGATGAACAAGGCCTCGGGATGTTTTGTCTCAAGGCTATTCGTAGTGGTGTATATTTTGTCCAGTGCAGTCTTCACCTCCACGTGGGGTGGGATGTAAACTGCTGTCAGGATATCAGAGGTGAACTCCTGCGGAAGGTAGTAGGGGCGGTATTTTAGCATCAGATATTCTAGGTCCGGGGAGCAGAAACCTGCCAGTGTTTCTACGTCTAGGCACCACGAGGTGTTGATTAGGAGACAGACCCCACCTCCCCTAGCCTTGCCTGAGGCCACTGTGCTGTCTATTCAGTGGAATGAGAAGCCCTCTGATTGTAGGGCACAGTCCGGTGAAGCATGAGTGAGCCATGTCTCCATGAAGCAGAGTACACAGCAGTCTCTCAGTTCTCTTTGAAAAGTTAGTCTGGCTTTAATTTTGTCTAGCTTTCATTGCACATAGCCTCTATGCTGGTGTGAATCGCATCGGGTTTCTTTCATTGCACTAAGTGTCGGAAGATTGCAGTGAGGGGCAAGCTGACAAGACCGGTGTGGAGGATTCCCGTTTTCACCTTGTTATGACACTCAGAAATCTTTTGGGAAAACTCTGCCCCGAGTGAGTATAGGAGGCCAAAGGGGTCTAGGGTTCACTGTGCAAAGACAAGAAATGCTCATCAAAGAAATGGGTACAAAGGTGATGTAAGAAGGGTTCAGCATTTGAACTAACTCAAACAACATTGATATGAGGGCAAAGGGAGTTGATGTGGAGGACTTGCTGAGAACTGATCCTGCAGGATTGGAATTGGAGATGATTCAGAAGAAAGTGATACAGAAAGTTGATTAGGAGGAGTGTCAGCATCTGAAAGTTGTTGAAGCTTGAGTCTCTTGATACTCGAAAGGAAGTAAGAAGTTTTTTGCTGAAATGCTGAATGAAACTAAAGAACTGGAACAGCAGAAAATAAGAAATCTAGCCGATGACTCACCCAAGATCAGAATGAATCAGGAAGCAGGACCAGCAAAGTAAATTGTCTGAAAGTATAACAGAAGGAAGAGACTCAGTGGGAATGGATCAAGGATTGTTTAGAATACCACATAAAGAAGTAAGCACATCCTGGAGAACATAAGTTCCCACAATGACATCTTTGATCTGAAGGAAGTGAGTGAAGTTTAGGGAGAAGTGATTACGGGTGAGTACACGTTTCCGCCAGCATGTTGTATGGATATTGATCAAGGGAGAAACGGCGGTCACGGATAGATCTTTGTGAAGGATTGGGTGTTTAAGGTGAAAAGTGACAATACAGGGATCAGGTTTTTAATGATCAAATCAGAAGAGCAAATCAAAGGAGTTACAGAAGGAATTGGTTAAAACTAGGCAAGGGGATAAAAGATTGGATTTCTGGTTGGATAGCAAGTTGTTTACATTAGGACAGCCATGCTTGTGAATCTTAAGAAAAATGAGACATTTGTCATTGGAGAATGATAATGTTGAAGACGGTGAGGGAATAATGGAAAATCTCCGGATGAAATAACTTTGATACAAATCAGGACAATGATTCAATGGGAAGTTCAAGGTCAAACAGAGAATCATTGCAGTTTGGATTAAAGTAATAAAATCCTGGTGCAATGCATTATGTTTGTCATCATATTTGTTCATTGCTATTGTAGGAAAGTTCCAAGAGAAGTAATATGAAAGGAGAAGAGAAACTAGGGCAACAGTTGTCACAGCAGAAATTCTTGATTATCAAGAGATCCAACAAATGGTATGAGATAGTGGCCCTTACCTTACTTTCACATTGACTGTTGAAACAATGTAGGAGGCACAAGATGTAACAATTCTTGCTGAATGCATTTAGCTAAAGCTGGTATGCAATTGGGAAAATAATAAACAATTTTAGATATTTTTTAAAAGTAAGTAATACAGTATTTTGGTTTTATAGGTGGGCAGCAAAACAATGAGCTGGAAAAGACAGGAATGATACAAAGAAAAGTGCAAAAGGCATAAATAAGCGGGAGGAACAACAGATTATAGGATGGGGGGGTGGGAAATAAGCATCAAGAGAGGAAAGTTGGGCGCGAGCTTCATTAAGTCGATTTAAATGCATGTAAATGCATTTAAATCGTCGCGCCGGCCGATTCGGGCGCGCACCAGACCCGCGCCCGGATCGGGGCTCGGTAAAGTCACGATCTGCCATGAGTCGGGTGTAGATCGCGTTTTAGGCCCGATGCCCAACTTTACCGCGATTTTGTGCCCGAAAACGAACATGAAATTTTGGTAAAATCGGGCCCTTTGTTTGTTTTCAGGAGCAACAGGTGGTCCACTGCTAAAAGCTTTTTGACTGACAGCTCAAACCACATCAAAGGAAGGATTAGCCTTTGTTAGTTGACACAGGGAGCAGCTGGTTCATTAGTAGCAAAAGCTTTTGTGGCTGAGAGCCCAGGGGAGATCTAAGCCTGCATTGTGGATACAATCATCTCCTGCTTAATTAACACCTGAAGTACTTCCTCTTTTCACCACAGCTGTGCAGTCTGGCCCCTTCTATTTAAACACTGCACTTTTTTTTCCCCAAGTCTGAGCCTTTCTAGAAAGTAGAAAGGATTTCCAGCACTTTTAAAAAAAACACACTTGTCTTTCTTGTCTTGCCTGTAAAGCTTCTCACTGAAGCTGTAAGCTTCATTTTTCCAATTACTGTATTTTTTATCACTCTGCTAAGCTTCAAGATTGGATTGGATGGGGTTTTTATCTTTGATATAGAGGCTAAATGATGAAGGGACCTTGAAAGAGTGAATATGGAAGGACCTATTTCTCAAAGCAGTGGAGTCACCAGGGGGCATGGATTAAAAATGATTGGCTGAAGGAATAGAGGGAAGTTGAGGGGGAAATTATTTTAGGCAGAGAGTGGGATGTGTGTGTGTGTGTGTATGTGTGGGCAGGGGCATGTTTGGAGGTTAGAGGCAAAGACGTCATAAAACTTGCAAGGTGTGCTTATGTATTAGAAGTTTCAAGATCTATGGGGCTACTGCCAAGGGCTGAAAATGGTTTCTCTTTCAGATGGCAGACATCTAAGAGGCTGATTGGCCGCCTCCTCTGCTAGTATTGTCAATAAATCTATAGTCACTCTCCTCACATTATCCAATGACCATTTATATGAGCAAAGTCTGACATCAGCATAATGTTGCAATATCATATAGGAAGAGGATGTAGCTTTTTGTCCATTTGAACATTGGCTCCTAGAAATTTCACAAGTCTGGCAATTATTGTGGCTACCTTTATAATTTGAAATTGACCTTAGAGTTATGACAATATCACTGAACATCACATGACATTACAGAATCTGTCCCCACATTTCTACTACATTTAAAACCATTGTGAACAGATGAACTTCTTACTAACCTCATTGCTCATTGGGATCTTGCGATGGGCAAAATTGTTACTCCATTTGCCTAGATAACAGCAGTAGTGGCACATTAATCCTCTAATTCATTAATTGGACAAACTCAGTGGTGTGCAATTTGGGATAATAATGTTATCTTCCAAACCCTAAACCAGGCTACTTCTGGTTGTGGGAATTAAACTTCTATGAAATGCTTTGAGACATTGATGAGTCATATGCTAAGGTGCAATGCAACTGATGTCCTTCCTTCTTTCCTTCCATCTCTTTCCTCCCTCCCATTCCCTTCCTCCCTCCAGTCCCTTCTCTCCTTTTCACTCTTTCTCCTTTTGCAATCTCTCTTTCATCTTCCTCCCTCTTTCTCCATCATTCTTCCTTCCTCTCTCTCATGGTGGCACAGTGGTTAGCACTGCTGCCTCACAGCACCAGGGACCCAGGTTAAATTCCCGGCTTGGGTCACTTTGTGCGGGGTCTGCATGTTTGCCTCGTGTCTGCCTGGGTTTCTTCCGGGTGCTCTGGTTTCCTCCCATAATCCGAAAGATGTGCTGGTTAGGTACATTGGCTATGCTAAATTCTCCCTCAATGTACCTGAACAGGCGCCAGTGTGTGGCGACTAGGGGATTTTCACAGTAACTTCATTGTAGTGTCAATGTAAGCCTACTTATTAAACTTATAAAAACTCTCTCCTTCACTCTTCCTCTTTCTTTCTCCTTTACTTCCCTTCCCTCCTTCTCCTTCATTATTTCTTTCATTTTAATCCAAAACGGTTATTTTGCTGTTCCCACGTGATCCGTAATGATTCGTGTATCCTGGATGGTGAAACAAATTTTTTGCTCCATTAAATGTTGCAGCTTGTGCACTGAAAAATATATATATACATAACTCCAGTAATGGGAGATGGGTGGAATGTGCTGGGTCTGAGAGCTGTCCACTCTAATATGGTGCTGAAAAATTGAGAAATATGTGAAGGAGACACACAGCCAGCAAGACAACACCAAAGCAGGAAGTGCTCTTCACTGTGAGGACAACAGATGATCCCCAATTCCAACAGGACATGTGCCATGGCTGTTCAGCACTGTGATTCCCATGGGGGAGGCGGGGCTCATTGAACTAGTGAGGTGGGCAGGGAAGCATCAAGTGAAATTCAATCCAGACAAGTGTGAGATAATGCATTTGGGGAGAGAAAACAAGACAAGGAAACAAATATTAGGATGCTGAGAGGTGTCCATGAACAAAAGGACCTGTGTGTGCTTGCCCACAGATCCCTGACACTAGCAAGATAGGTGGAGAAGAAGGCAGAAGGATACATTCCTTAGTTAGCCAAAACATGGGGTTTGGTTAGGAGGTTAAGTTGGAAGTGTATAAAACACTAGTTAAGTCACAGTTGTAGTACTTTGTACAGTTTTGGTTACCACATTATAAGAAGGATGTGATCACATTAGAAAGCATGCAGAGAAATTTACAAGGATATTGCCAGGAATAGGGAATTCTAGCAAGGAGGAAAGATTTGGTAGGCTGGAGCTGTTTGCTTTGGAATATGGGAGATTTACTTGTATAAAATTATGAGGGTGTGATATAGGGTGGATTGGAAGGACCGATTTCCATTAACAGAGGGGTCAATAACCAGGGGCAACGGATTTAAAGTAATCGGCAGAAGGATTAGCGGGGAGCTGAAATAGTTTTTTATCCAGAGGATGGTGAGGACCTGGAACGCACTGCCTGAAGGGATGGTGAAGGCAGTAACCCTCATCGCATTTAAAAACTACTCAGATATGCACTTGTGGTACTAGCACCGTTAAGCCTGCAGCCTGAGAGTTGGAAAGTGGGATGAGGCCAGACAATTCTTCTTGGCCAACATAGATGCGCAAGAAAATAAGTAACAGTAATGAAGTCAACCATGAATAATTAAGGACTAGGGTCATTATATATGGAGAGAGAGAAAGTGGAATTCATTAATATGGAAAGTTAATGGTTAATAAAGACCATTGTTCAACTGGATTAAGGGGAGTTAGTTTAGGAAGTTTTGTTGAGGGAAATAGCTTTGAAATACAGTTAACCACTACAACTATTTATATGAATAGACTGTTTGCAATATATTCAGGAATAGATATATCACAAGGTCTTATGTGACATGCAAGTTTGATACAGACATGATGCATGAAGTGGAATGGTACTCAACAGAACTTCACAGAGTTTGAAAGGTAGAACTGGACATTGATAAGCTTTCTTTTCTGAGTCTAACTGAGTCAAGGAAGAATGTTGGCAACAACACAGGCCACAGTTCCACTCAGAAAGCTTCTACTTCCATCCAGTATCCAGATCATCGACCATCCTGCCTATTAATTATCATTTGTTTATATTACTTCACAGACAGTTATTGAGACAGCCTGCTATAGAAATCTGTCACTGACTTTGTCCAGTTTAACCCTTATAACTGATGCAAGACTAGTATAATAAATACATATGTTTATAAATGTTTATTATCTATTGTGTCTACTCTTAGAACTTGACAAATTCTAGATCTCTGAGATTGAACATAAATCACCCATCATTACTGCTGAGCTGCTGGATAGGAACTAAAAGTAGAAACTGTTTTTGTGACCAACTTACTTCTTAATTTCTATTTATGAATTTCTAAGACCCATCTGAAATTGTGCAGAAGACTGGAATTGCAACTTGTCATGCTCTGAAGTATTCTAGCCTATGTTTACTCAATGCCTCTGTGCCTGTTACCACAATTCTCTCACATTATTATTCCAAGCAGAGAGTCATGAAGCAATATGGACAGAGGAGTCTGTCTTTCACCTTTAGCAAGCAGAAATTAAGACCCAGGAAGAAGAGATACTGGAAAAGTGAAATAAATGTAACAAAATTGTTTTATTTATTTTCCAATAGAAGTAACTAAAAATAACTTTAAAATAGCAGATGAAGGCTTCTCACTGATTATTTAATTCTTTTGCACACGATGTGCTGGTCGCTGGCTAGGCCAGTATTTATCACTCATCGTCAATTGCCTTTGAGAAGCGAGTGGTGAGCTGCCTTCTTGAACCACTGCAGTCCATGTGGTGTAGGTACACCCACAGTGCTGTTAGGGAGAGAGTTCCAGGATTTTAAACCAGCAACTGTGGAAACATTGATATAGTTTAAGTCAGGATGGTGAGTGTTGCATGGGAAGCTCCAGGTGGTGGTGTTCCCAGGCATCTGCCCTTGTTCTTCTAGGTGGTAGAGATCTCGAGTTTGGAAGGTGAAGTCAGAGGAGCTTCAGTGAGTTGTTGCAGGGCATCTTGCAGATGGTACATAGCTGCCACTGTGCGTCAGTGGTGGCGTGAATGTTGAAGGTAGTGGATGGGTGCCATTCAAGTGGGCCACTTTGTCCTGGATGGTGTTGAGCTTCTCCAGCGTTGTTGGACTCATCCAGGCAAGTGGAGAGTATTCTATCACACTGCTGATTTTGTGCCTTGTAGATGGTGAAAAGGCTTTGGGAGTCGGGAGGTGAATTACTCACCTCAGGATTCCTAGACTCTGACCTGCTATTGTAGTCACATTATAAGAATTATAGGACTAGTCCAGTTCAGTTTCTGGTCAATGGTAACTCCCCAGGATGCTAATAGCGGGTTTTTCAGCAATGGTAGTGCCATTAAATGTCATGGGGCAATGGTTAGATTCCCTCTTGCTGGAGATGGTCAATGTCAGGCACTCGTGTGGCGCGAATGTTACTTATCACTTGTCAGCCCAAGTCTGAAAGTCATCCAGGTCCTGTTGCATGGGGTCATGGACTGCTTCAGTATCTGAGGAGTGTACAACATTGTGAAAACATCAATGAACATCCCCACTACTGACCTTATGATGGAAAGAACGTCATTGATGAAGCAACTGGAGGCGATTGGGCCTAGGAAACTATCCTAGAAACTCCTGCAGTGATGTTCTGAAACTGAGATGAGTAACCTTCAATAACCACAATCATCTTCCGTGTGCCTGGTATGACTCCAACCAGTGGAGAGTTTGATCATCTCTCACAAGTAACAGACAGTAAGTAGTCTCTTTTTGAAGACAGTATGATTGTTGTAAAATCCTTGACAATATTGGATAGACATTTGAGGGAAATAAAGTTGCAGAGTTACTGTGATAAAATCATAGAAGCCCTACAGTGCAGTAAGAGGCCACTTGGCCCATTGAGTCTGCATGGACCACAATCCCACCAAGGCTCTATCCCCATAATCCCACTTATCCACCCTGCTAATCCCCCTGACACCAAGGGGCAATTACCACGGCCAATCAACCTAACCACATTTTTGGACTGTGGGAGGAAACCGGAGCACCAGAAGGGACCCACAGATACAGGGAGAACGTGCAAACTCCAAACAGACAGTCACCCGAGGCCAGATTTGAACCCGGGTCCCTGGCGCTGTGAGGCAGAGTGCTAACCACTGAGACACGTGCCACCCATGGGGGGAATGGGTGTTGGGGACAATACACATCTCTTTAACCTGTGTTTAATGTTCCCTCCACCCACATTATCTGTACCTTTAAGACCTGGCTGGCTGTAGAGATTTGCATTCTAATTAGTATTCTGTAACTCGATGTTGTGTCTCTGTGCACTGTTGGAGAACAGATTTTCACTCCATCTGACGAAGGGGCAGCGCTCCGAAAGCTTATGGTATTTGCTACCAAATAAACCTGTTGGACTTTAACCTGGTGTTGTGAGACTTCTTACTGTGCTTACCCCAGTCCAACGCCGGCATCTCCACATCAGGAATGGGAGTGACAGGAGTGTCCCAAACTCAGCTAGAAGTTTAACAACACCAGGTTAAAGTCCAACAGGTTTATTTGGTAGCAAAAGCCACACACGCCTTCGGAGCTCCAAGCCCCTTCTTCAGGTGAGTGGGAATTCTGTTCACAAACAGGGCATATAAAGACACAGACTCAATTTACATGAATAATGGTTGGAATGCGAATACTTACAGCTAATCAAGTCTTTAAGAAACAAACAACGTGAGTGGAGAGAGCATCAAGACAGGCTAAAAAGATGTGTATTGTCTCCAGACAAGACAGCCAGTGAAACTCTGCAGGTCCAGGCAAGCTGTGGGGGTTACAAATAGTGTGACATGAACCCAATATCCCGGTTGAGGCCGTCCTCGTGTGTGTGGAACTTGGCTATCAGTTTCTGCTCAGCGACTCTGCGCCGTCGTGTGTCGCGAAGGCCGCCTTGGAGAACGCTTACCCAAATATCAGAGGCCGAATGCCCGTCACGGGCATTCGGCCTCTGATATTTGGGTAAGCGTTCTCCAAGGCGGCCTTCGCGACACACGACGGCGCAGAGTCGCTGAGCAGAAACTGATAGCCAAGTTCCACACACACGAGGACGGCCTCAACCGGGATATTGGGTTCATGTCACACTATTTGTAACCCCCACAGCTTGCCTGGACCTGCAGAGTTTCACTGGCTGTCTTGTCTGGAGACAATACACATCTTTTTAGCCTGTCTTGATGCTCTCTCCACTCACGTTGTTTGTTTCTTAAAGACTTGATTAGCTGTAAGTATTCGCATTCCAACCATTATTCATGTAAATTGAGTCTGTGTCTTTATATGCCCTGTTTGTGAACAGAATTCCCACTCACCTGAAGAAGGGGCTTGGAGCTCCGAAAGCTTGTGTGGCTTTTGCTACCAAATAAACCTGTTGGACTTTAACCTGGTGTTGTTAAACTTCTTACTGTGTTTACCCCAGTCCAATGCCGGCATCTCCACATCTAAACTCAGCTGCCATGGACTTGATGGGTCAAATGGCCTCCTTCTGTGCTGTAATGACTTGATGGCATCTCTTTTAGCACAAAATACAATTAACATGGTTCAGCACACATTGAACTGAATAACCAGACAGTAGGAGGTGGTTTTTTGGTGCTTCCTGCCTGTGCTAGCTCTATAAAAGAGCAATTACTTTCACACCCTGCTCTTTCCCCACAGCCTGACACATTTCTCCGTTTCAAATAAATATTCAAGTCCCTTTTGAAAGTTACCATTGAATTTCCTTCGAATACGTTTCTGGCATTGAATTTCAGATCATAATAAGCTGCTGTGTGAAACAAAAATCACCATCTGCTCCATTGGTGCTTTTAACATTTATCTTAAAGGTTGCATCTTCCTGTTACAATTCAGACATAGTGAGCAGGAATGGAGGTCGGCGAGCAGTGGCACGGGCTGAGGTACTGACCCCATCACCATTTCCACTACCAGTAGATCTCATCAGGTTGTGAAAAGGGGGAACCTGGAAATACAGTCGATTCGCAAATTGGCAGATTTAGTTTCTTCTGGAATTGTCCTCCTGGCTCGCTAGCCCCGATTGAGAATCGCGATGGCCCGGAGAATTGGTAGTTGGTGATAAAGCGGGTTTGGTGCTGCTGTGGCCTTCCCAGGCTGCGCTGCAGGCCCCGATTATGTTCCTGCCACAAATTTAAATACAATTAGCGGGCTTGCAGCCCGAGTCAAATGGCTCTTGTTAGTCACTGCCTCTCCAGCGGGGATCTGTATCAGTGGGCTTTCACACAGACCCTCACAAGCAAGGGCCCGGCGTGTTAGACCCTGAGAGTCCAACCCCTGAGCAAGGAGAGGCCCCATACACAATGCAGAAATGAGGTTTATCATATCCGACCCCAAACTCAGCCCCCTTCCTCCTCAGACCTCCCACTCAGACCCCCTCGCAGGCCCCATCCACCCTTAGACACCCCCCCCCCCTCCCCCCTCCTCAGTCTCCTTCAGACCACAAACCCTTGGCAGTGCCAACAGTGCACCTCCCCCTGGCACCCTTGTCCCCCATGAGACATCCCTGCAGCCTGGGCTGGTTCTCGAACAGCCTGGGGATGTCTGAGCTGCGCAGGATATTACTATCTTGCACGCTCCCTCGGTGGCGTGTACACACGTGCATGACGTTCATCCTGTGGTCGCAGACAATCTTCACATTCAGGGAGTGGAACCCCTTTCTGTTGATGAAGTGCAGTCCCTGATTGTGCAGAGACCGCAAGATAACATGTGTGCCATTTACAACCCTCTGCACCAGGAGCATGCCAGCAATGGTGGCAAAGCCTGCAGCCTAGGCTTGCTGTTAGGCTTGGCCCACATCAAAGAGGATGTAATTAACTGCCCAGGCGAACAGGACATCTGTGACCTGGCAGATGCACATCGAGGGCTGAGAGATGCCACTGATGTCCCTGCTGGACACCTAGTGGCAGAGAGATTTAGGGCCTTTTCCTTCACTGCCACCAGTAGCGGGTGTGCTCCTGTCCCAGGTCTGTGAGGACTTAACACAGGTACTGCACTGTCTCCTTACTTAGACACCTCCATTAGCTCACCAAAGGACCCGTGGGTCCTGTTGACCCTGGGTCTCCACCTCCTCCTCTGGTGGAGTGGCCAGGAATGGCTTGCAATTCAGACAGATGGTGGAGAAGCATCCTTATGACTATCACGAGCTGGGTTCCCACTAAGGGCATGCAGAGTCTATGCAGTGTGAGGAGCTGCATTAATACCCGCCGAGCTCCCATGATTGGACCAACAGCTGCTGCTTGTTTCTGTTAGTGGGGCCTGGGATGTAAGGTCTGGAGTCAGCAACAATGATTTGTCTTGACTTATTGTCACATGTATTGGGATACAGTGAAAAGTATTGTTTCTTGTGCGCTGTACATACTGTTTTATACTGTTCTATAGAGTACATAGGGGAAAAGGCAAAAGATAGGGTGCAGAATCTAGTGGTGCAGTTACAGGTAGGGTGAAGAGAAAGATCAGCTTAATGTATGGTAGGACCATTCAAAGGTCTGATGGCACAGGGAAGAAGCTGTTCCTGAGTCTGTTGGTCTCAGACTTTTGTATCAGACATTTTGCCTGCCCAGCAGACAGATGTCAGGGTAACCAGAGCGATATTCATTGGGTTGGGAGTCAACCTCATGTGAAACCCCTTGGAGGTCAGTCGTGGCCAGGGGGAATGCGTGCAACACGAGCCCCAAGCCAGCGGCGACCCCCAACCTAAGCCCATCCAAACCCCAGCATCCATGCAAGCCGCCCCCCCCCCCTCCCCCCGAAACATGACAGTGGCTGCAAACCACATTCCAGGGGTTGGTGCTCAGTGGTACTCACCTCCTCACTTGCCTTCACTACTGCGCGCCTGGCCTAGACTTTTATAGACCATCTGTGATTCGTTCTGGTGTCATGTCAGGCCGGAGAGGTGGGAAAAAGGTATGGGTTGGGGGGGGGGGGAGACCTGTGCCGAACTCGCTAATGATATTGAAATCCATTCAAATGCTTGTTAATGGGCTTTGGTCACAAACATTTGTGCCAGGAATAAGTGGCTGGGAAGATACCAAACACCGGGGGCAAATTGGATTTTTTGGCTCCCGCCCTATTTTCCAGCCTTGCCACACTACTTGACCAACACAGCGGGGTGGAAAGATCATGCCCCTGAACTGTAGCAGTATGTGACAAATTCTTCAATTCCAACTACTTACCCATGTTGCACAGTTCAGCAAAAAAAAACAACAAATTTACCACTACAGCAGACTGTCATAAACTCAAATATGTGGCATAGGATAGAGCACCACACAACCCTGCCACAGCAACCTCTGCAAGACGTGCCGGATCATCGACACAGATGCCATCATCTCACGTGAGAACACCATCCACCAGGTACACGGTAGATACTCTTGCAACTCAGCCAACATAGTCTACCTGATATGCTGCAGGAAAGGATGTCCTGAGGCATGGTACGTTGGGGAAACCATGCAGACGCTGCGACAACGGATGAATGAACACTGCTCGACAATCACCAGGCAAGACTGTTCTCTTCCTGTTGGGGAGCACTTCAGCGGTCACGGGCATTCGGCCTCTGATATTTGGGTAAGCGTTCTCCAAGGCGGCCTTCACGACATACGACGGCGCAGAGTCGCTGAGCAGAAACTGATAGCCAAGTTCCGCACACATGAGGACGGCCTCAACCGGGATATTGGGTTCATGTCACACTATCTGTAACCCCCACAGCTTGCCTGGACCTGCAGAGTCTCACTGGCTGTCCTGTCTGGAGACAATACACATCTCTTTAACCTGTCTTAATGCTCTCTCCACTCACATTGTTTGTATCTTAAAGACTTGATTAGCTGTAAGTATTCGCATTCCAACTATTATTCTGTAAATTGAGTTTGTGTCTTTATATGCCCTGTTTGTGAACAGAATTCCCACTCACCTGAAGAAGGGGCTTAAGGCTCCGAAAGCTTGTGGCTTTTGCTACCAAATAAACCTGTTGGACCTTAACCTGGTGTTGTTAAACTTCTTTCAATGCCTTTCTCCATGGTTGTGCACTCTCTTCTCCTGAAAGGAAAGAAAGCATTGAGTTACAATGGTTCATGTGGATAGGAGGCAAGGACAACAGTTGGAGTGTGGACGCAAGAGGACATTAGGATGAAGGGATGTGTGAATGTGTGCTTTCCAGATGTGCAATGACTAGAATGAGGGGAATGAATGAAGCTGCAATATGTTGTTCTGAAGAGTGCTGTACAGGGGAATTGAAGATTCTGGAGCTTAGCACCTGAACAGGTTTTACCACTCATCTTTCCTGCCCTCCTGAAATTCCTTGATCCATTTTGTCTACAGTCTGTCTCCAGGTTGGAGAGTCCACACTCATGCTGCTCACTTCCTCAGCCACTTCCACACATGATGGCTTGGTTGTTTTCTCCCTCCATTCGGTAGGAGAGCTCACCTCATTGGAGCCTCAAATCCCACAGCAGGACCTTAATGAGACCCAGGGAGAAGCTTTCCCAAGTTTCCTCCCATAAATTAATGAAGGACTGCTAATTGTCACAATGAGTGATCATAAAAATCATTCACGTCAATGTTCATTGAGTTCCGGAGCTAACAAAATTGTTATAGTCTGTCAAAGTCTGTTGCTTTGATTAGGTGGAAATAATGTTAACCTTCTGTGATAGAAGATGTTTGATTTGATTTATTGTCATATGTATTGGGATACAGTGAAAAGTATTGTTTCTTGCACACTATGCAGACAAAGCATACCGTTCATAGAGTACATAGGGGAGAAGGAAAGGGTGCAGAATATAAAGAAATAGAACATTATCAAAGAGTTTGAGTACAGTTTTAAAAGCATAGAACGAGAGTAAAAGATAGAATGAGAGTGTATGCTGGGGACAGCTTGCAAGAAGTCGCCAAGCTCCAGCGCCATATAGAACTAAGCATTCTAATTATACCTGAGACATCAGAACAGTCATCATTATTACTTGTTTTCCATTGAACAGTACATTACCATTTCCCCACCCACCTTTTCCCAGTCTAGCAGATGTTCTCATTCATTTACTGCTCCTCATGCCCACAAGAACAAATACTTTTTGTTTATTTTACAAAAAGGAGATACTTTGGTAAATGTGTTGTCCATTCAGCTCTCTAAGTTTGAACATAGAACAGTACAGCACAGAACAGGCCCTTCGGCCCACGATGCTGTGCCGAGCTTTATCTGAAACCAAGATCAAGCTATCCCACTCCCTATCATCCTGGTGTGCTCCATGTGCCTATCCAATAACCACTTAAATGTTCCTAAAGTGTCTGACTCCACTATCACTGCAGGCAGTCCATTCCACACCCCAACCACTCTCTGCGTAAAGAACCTACCTCTGATATCCTTCCTGTATCTCCCACCACGAACCCTATAGTTATGCCCCCTTGTAATAGCTCCATCCACCCGAGGAAATAGTCTTTGAACGTTCACTCTATCTATCCCCTTCATCATTTTATAAACCTCTATTAAGTCTCCCCTCAGCCTCCTCCGCTCCAGAGAGAACAGCCCTAGCTCCCTCAACCTTTCCTCATAAGACCTACCCTCCAAACCAGGCAGCATCCTGGTAAATCTCCTCTGCACTCTTTCCAGCGCTTCCACATTCTTCTTATAGTGAGGTGACCAGAACTGCACACAATATTCCAAATGTGGTCTCACCAAGGTTCTGTACAGTTGCAGCATAACCCCACGGCTCTTAAACTCCAACCCCCTGTTAATAAAAGCTAACACACTATAGGCCTTCTTCACAGCTCTATCCACTTGAGTGGCAACCTTCAGAGATCTGTGGATATGAACCCCAAGATCTCTCTGTTCCTCCACAGTCTTCAGAACCCTACCTTTGACCCTGTAATCCACATTTAAATTAGTCCTACCAAAATGAATCACCTCACATTTATCAGGGTTAAACTCCATTTGCCATTTTTCAGCCCAGCTTTGCATCCTATCTATGTCTCTTTGCAGCCTACAACAGCCCTCCACCTCATCCACTACTCCACCAATCTTGGTGTCATCAGCAAATTTACTGATCCACCCTTCAGCCCCCTCCTCTAAGTCATTAATAAAAATCACAAAGAGCAGAGGACCAAGCACTGATCCCTGTGGCACTCCGCTAGCAACCTGCCTCCAATCCGAAAATTTTCCATCGACCACCCTCTGTCTTCGATCAGACAGCCAGTTACCTATCCAATCGGCCAACTTTCCCTCTATCCCACACCTCCTCACTTTCATCATAAGCCGACCATGGGGGACCTTATCAAACGCCTTACTAAAATCCATGTATATGACATCAACTGCACTACCTTCATCAACATCATCTCCATCATTTTGATACCAATCCCAATCCTTTGCCTTCTCTCCTTATCCCCTAATATCTTTATTTTCCAAGTATTTGTATCTGCCTTTTAAAAAAACAAATTAATCTTTTCTATGATGCAGTGAATTCTATTCTCTTAATCACTTCTGTGAAAGGAGTTTCCATGCATTCTTTGAATTGCATTTTCAGAATAACGGAAAGTAGGTCAAAACTTATTGCAGAAAATCTATTGCAATAAAAAGCCAGCTGAAATAATGATCAGATTTGTTAAAACAATTGTAACAAGGGAAGAAAGAGTATTATTGAACTCAGCACTGGGTAAATACTCACCAAATGTATTTAACACAAAACTCTAGTTTATGCTATCTGATTAGATCTTTTCTTAGGTAGAACGTTTGGAAAAATTATCACACTATTCTTCGCGGTTGACCACAAGTCATGTTTCTGGTTTGTATGACTACAGATTATCGCAGCATGAAACCTCACAGTCAGATTTGGAGCTGAGGTGCCTTGTCTGCCTGGTGAGACCAGATGAGTCTTTGCTCGATGAGGTGACCTATATTTATTTTGACAGACTTTAACAAAGTTTTTATGTGTGTGCCGCAATTATTACTGGGCTATGCCACTCAGCAGCTATTTTGTTATATTCAGTGGTCCGGAATAGAAACAAGACCGAATGGAACTGCCATTTTAATCTGGGGCTAATCTGTAATTTGTATAGATTACAAGGTCCCGCTGAAGGTTGTCAATCCTGACATGCATCATGTAACAGTGTGGAAGACAGTGACAAAGTATGAAGTATCAGAAATAATGCCTTTTGGAAATGACAGGTTTATGTACCAAAGCAGGATTTGAAATATACTGTTCAGTGACACATACATTTGTTGTAATACAAAGAACAGCTTTGTGCTAAAGTTTGCAAAGTTCGGCTGAAAAAGCAAAAAGAACTCAAGATGTCTGCGCTAAACGTATAGAAAGAAAATAAACTGAAATGAATGTGATATTTAATCTATAGCTGCATGTGATAATTTTCTTACATGTCTTAATAGGCTCCATCCTGAGCTCAATTCACCTTTGTAATGGAGCAGTCAAATAAACTTCCATTGATGTACTAGTTGAAAAATCTGCCAGGGGGTTTTCTACTGCAAGCCTATTTTCACTGGTCAATACACACGTTGGAATTTTTATAGTTCCATGTGCTTTAAGATTTGTATTTTTGGCAACCTTGTAAATAGGGCCCAAGTCATTTGCTCACCATGTGAGCTTGATGCTGAAACAGGTATCACATCAAAGATATCCGGCAAGGTAATGGCTACCCCAAGTAGGATCATTTGGCACAAACTTATGAATGACCCAAGGCCTATTTTAGCCCAGGAAAGTGCCCTGTCAACCTCAGATTCCCTGGAAGGCCAAGATATCTCAAAGATTTGAGCAACAGGTAAAGCTAGCTGTTTCCTGCTGCTACTGTGCAGTGGTAACCCGAGTGGCATTCACCACTAACAGGATGCTGCCATTAAGTCAAAAAGACATTCTGCCAATCACCCAAATGAGTAATGTGGCATATGAAGTGCGATGCTAGGTATGTAGGCTGTTCATCCCAAAGACTGGTGGATTTTATCAAACAGGTTGTTCCTTCCAATGTTCACAATGGGCAAAGTACAGGCCATATCCAACCAGCCTGTGCTTGCAAAACTCAAAACAGCGTGTCCAATATTTAATTTGTCAGTCACCATCATTTTTTGTGTTCTCCATAGTAAGGTCTCTATCAGAGTCTAAATGCCAACCTGTCAGCACTCTCTTCTCATACAGTATAAATTTGTTGATTCCCTTTGCATTGTATTTTTGTGAATTGTCCTGATGAGTGCAAGTTGAGAAACTTTGACAAAAACATTTTTTTTCTCAGCAATATCCAAGTTCTGTGCTGCCAAATGACTCTATCCAATTAGTCCCACTATCCCATTCAATGCCATATCACTGTATTTCTTTTTCTTTATGGGAATATATTGAATTTCTTTTTGAAAGCTTACATTGAAGGAGCTGTTTCCACCACCCTTTCGGGCTGTGCTTTCAAGATCATAACAACTTACTGCTTAAGAAAATTACCCCTTCCGCTTCTTTTGCCAATTATCTTAAACCTGAGGTCTTTTGTTTTTTGCTCTCCTGCTAATGATGGTTCCTCTTTCTACTCAACAAAACCAATCATCATTTTGAACAAAGGCAAAAGCAAAATACAGTGTGCGGACGCTGGAAATCTGAAATAAAAACAGAAAACACTGAATAGACTCAGCAGGTCTGGCAGCATCTATGGAGAGAGAAACAGAGTTAATATTTCAACTCCATATGACTCTTCTCCAGAACTGAAGAGGGAGAAATGTGGTGAATTATATAGTGGGAGAGGTGGAGGAGGGTGGGTCACAATAGAAGGGTCGGAGCAAAGGGGAGATTGACAAAGGTGTCATAGACATGCAACAAAAGGGTGGGGGGGGGGGGCGTTGTTGATGGTGCCATATTTGAATAATTTTGAACACCTCTATCAAAATTCCTCGTCACTTTCTTTGCTCTACCAAGAACAATCTAAGCTTCTCAGGCCTCTCCAAATAGCTGAAGTCCATCCTGAAGCCTACTACCATCTAGCTGTTTACTGAATTGCCAAGTTTTGTGTTACCACAGATTTTGAAATTCTGCTCAGTATATTTAAACCCAGGTCACTAATATATATCAGTAATCGGTGTGGTCGTAATATATACCCCCAGGGGAAATTAAATCTCCTTGCATAGCTGCCAAAGTTGCGATGCCAACTCTATTTATTCACAAAATAAATTTTGGAGCACTCACCACGATGAACAAAAAAGGTGATAGCAACTGCTGCTTTCATTCCCAATGATTCCATCTATGTTTCGATGGCGTGACCTCGATTCTCATTTCCAGATGATGAGGTACTGGTGGGGAGCTCCGAGATGTCCTTTATTTCTCATCCATGCAATCATAAAGAACAGATCAAAGATGAGTCATCAGGCCAGCCCAACTGTGGGATATCAATCACGAGACTTAATTAACTGAATTGTACTCTGCATTTTTCTTCCTCAAGCTTTGCAAAGGGCCCCCAAAATATTTCATCAAGGTGAATCTATGTAAATCTCTAACATCTGAGCTTGACAGACTGCCAAAAACTGGTTAATTCCATGTTTTAGCCTTTCTCATAGCCTATCGTGCATCTGCTGTATCTTGTACTTTTGCAATTACCTAATTCTTTCCTTGACCAATGTACCACAGTATCATTACATCAGAGAAGCAGTTATATTCTCATTTCGGATGAAGAGCAATCATACACCCTGGTTTTAAATTAAATTGCAAATCGTTAAATCCAACAAATTATGTAAATTAGTCACATAGAAACATAGCACAGAAAGGCCAGTCAGAAACAGTCCATGCTGACACCATGTTCCGCTTCAATCATCTCTCATTCTTCCTTATTCCCTTCTCCCACATTATCCAAACTGAACACCTTTGAGATGCACTCAACCACCAAATCCAATGTTCTTGCCAAGATTTTCTGTAGGATTCCAAGCATGGGCCAAGAAGTGGGATGAAAACAAGAGTCCTTCTTGGGTTTATTTTCTCTGTTTTTTTGTTTGGCTTTCCCCATCGAGCATAATTTTGGAAATTCACACCTTCTGCTAAAGAGAAACCACAACAGTGAGAAATGAAATGGAAGTGGTTGACAGGTGGTGTAGGCATTTTAGTTAGCTACATATTTCCTACCGTGGTTGCACGTGGTTTATCTCATTGGGAGGAAAGGAACTTATGTAGAATGTGAATTTGAAAACAAAAGTGCTTTGGATAACCTTTTGCAATAGGTCAGATTTTGTGCTGTGAAGTCGAACAGTTCCTTTTCTGCCCTGTTGATGTTAATAAATAAAGCGTTTTAATATTAACCCGATTAGTATAAACCCCTTGCTTCCCACTTCATAACAATATTTTAATTAAAATGCAAAACAAAGAAAGAACACAAATTATATGAACAGATACTTCTAGAGGAACTTGATTGATTAAAAAGCACCAAAAAATTCTCCCATTAGGTAAAAATGCCTTAGTGGAAACTGCAGGGCTCCTAGGTTATGTGGGAAAAGAATGATTAGCAAGAGGCCTGCAGACTTACAACAATAATACATATTTCAAAAGCAGGATGTGACATTTGCATCCATATTCAAGTTAATTGAACCAGATTCTAATCCCTGCCAATACACAAATTAGAGGTTTAACCTGAATGAGAATAGTGATGCCCAGAGAAATGCAAAGTCTTTCCTGCAAATTTTGACAATATGTAACGCTCGTGTACCTTTAAGAAATGTTTTTTTAAAAATCATGTTCTCTGCTGTTGTAAGCAGGCCTTTTGGTTTCATTGTTGCCAAGCTGTCTGCTAAAAGTCCTTTTATTGCTGCTTCAATGGTTTAAATAGGGTTTTGTTTATGGGATTTGTTTGGTTGAAATGGTGTTTAGCTGTTAAAGTTTGTACAATATCTGGTTGTTTTTTTTCTTGTTTGTAACTGGTAAAATGTATTGCAAATTTTCTTTCTATACATGTTAACTGTATTCTTAAATAAACTTTGTTTGATAAAAGCTCCCGAGTGGGTCATTTGAATTGTACCTGAAGTGAAACATCTCATGCTTACACCAGCCAAATTCAAATTGCAAAACTTATGGTCTAGGCTGGTTTCATAAAATACCTTGGAATTTCTGACCTGGATTATAACAAATATCACACACCAAATTCAGTTGTCTGCACAGGAGATCCATTAGTATGACTCTGTATGAAGATGTTACAAGTGGCATGAATTGTATATCCCACTAATTTTTGATTATGCCATTGGTTAGAAGACATATCGGTGAACATTTCCGTCATTTGGAAATAAGTTAACAAAACTGACAATACGGAAACTCCACATAGGCCTAGCTATTCAATGGAGAAAATCTCAGGAGGTGATCTCTTTAATACTTCGAAAAAGGCAGTGACTGATTCATCACTAACTACTGGATATGTCCCATCTCTTTTTATCCAAAGAAGTGGACAAGAAATACTTCACAGGCAGGAAATTTTTTAGTGGGCCCATTGTTCAGGTTAGAAATGTGGAGTTAGGGGGGGTAAAGTAACAGAATGGTGAGCAAGCTAGCTACAAAACAGAAAACAGAGAGGAGGGCTTCACAATAGTTATTCAGACTTGCAAAAGAGGAAAGTGATATTCCTCTTTATCTTTGGTAGGCCTGGTCCAGGGATCACTGCTATTCACAATTTACATAAACTATTTGCATTGAGGAATTGGAAATACAAAATTTGTGGAAGACACCATTTAATAAACTTGCAGAATGGACATGTGATTGGTGAATGAACACCAATATAAATAATTGCAAGGGGGTACAATTTGGTAGGAGGAATAAGGTGGCTGCATACAGAAAATAAATGTTTAAAAGGAATATAGATCAGAGGGATCTGGGCGTTCAAATACACAAATCACTGAAAGTTGGAACACAATAAGGTCACAAAAGTAAAGCACCAGGATGTATTTCTAGCGGAATAGAACTGAAAAACAGACAAGTTGTTAAACTTGTATAGAACTTTCATTAGAGCACACTTGGACAGTTTTGATTTCCAGATTTTAAAAAGAATAGAGGCACTACAGAAAGTGCAATAAAGATTTAATGAGATGTTATGAGAACTGAGAGATTATACCAATCAAGAAAGATTGAGCAAACTGTGGATTCTTTCTTTAGGAAAGGGAAGACTGAGGGGTGACTAGACAGAAGTCTTTAAGATTATGTAAGCATTTGATATAGAAGATGTCTCCACTGGTGGGGGAGACTTGAACTAGGGGCCTTAAATGTAAGAAAGACATTAATAACTCCAACAGGGAATTCAGGGGAAACTTCTTTACTCCGAGAGTGATTAGAATATGGAACTCAATACCACAGTAGTAATTAAGATGAGTAGCAAAGATGTATTTAAGGGGAAACAGAATAAACAGGAGGGAAAATAGAATAAAAGGATATGTTGATGGGTTAGGTGAAGAAGAGTGAGAGGAAGCATGTGTGCAAAATAAACAGCACCAAGGACTTGTTGGGCTGAATGGTCTACAGCTGTGCTAAAAATACTATGAAATCATTTAATAAAATACGTTTTCAAGAGGTTTCTTTCAAAGAGGAGAAATAAGACATGAGCTGTGCAAGTGCAGAGCAACCTAGTCAGAAAAATGAGGAAACACTACATTCAGAAATCAGGTTAAATGTCTTCCTCATTCAGCCATCACCTACAGACTTACAGAAAGGATATAAATCAAGCAGTGTTTGCAGCGAGTCCAACTCCCACGACAAAACAGAAAATGTGAAAATACACAGCACGCCAGTCAGCATCACTAAATGGAAATGGAAAATAAACTGAGTGTACATCTTTCATTAAAATGTTAAGATATTGGTTTTTAGACAACAGGCTGAATTTTAACTTGGAAAGGAACATGGATGTGGGTGCAAGGGAGAGGTTAAATACACAAAAAATGTCAATCTGCCAACCTGTGCATTTGCTATGAACATGCTAGGCTATATTTGCACAACCTTCTCACTACAAGCTGTTTGTCAATTAGAATCACTCAGTTCCTGGCTTGGTTACAGGAGTTGCTAAAATGACTTATTTGGACATCAGTCCATATTTGGGTTTCAGTCCAGATTTTTTTAATGGTTTGTTCCCTTCGCCTTCAACTCTCCGGAGGTACCCACAAGACCATGAAGCTATTCATCCACAGATGGGACAAAAATAGAAAATGCTGGAAAAACTCAGCAGTTCTGACAATATCTGTGCAGAGGGAATAGAGCTAACGTTTTGAGTCAGGATGACCCTTTGTCAGACTTGGGAGTTTGGTCCATGAGTGTCAGGGCATGTTCACGGGTCTGCACACTGCATTTCTGGGGGACAACCCTCCAATGAATTCCTCTAAAACTTAGCCTGGGGTCATGAAGGATCTAAGAACAGAAGCTTCACAACGAAATGTTTTCTCAAACATCCATTTGCATATCCTTGTGTAACTACAAAGTCTTACTGTTCCTTTTGGGACAATTCCTACAGCATAGACTGCTCCAATTCCTGCTTTGACTGATGTCCTCAGATTTTTGAAGTGAGGGCCATGCTACATGTCACTACAGCTACATTTGAGCAGGATCAGACCCAGCTATCCGGCAGTGAGACAGAACGTGGGAGACTGACAGTGGTGGGCTATAGGTGAGAAATGAAAATGCTTTGAGTAGATTGAGTTCCCACTGCCATGATCCCTCTCGCCATTCATCCTCCTCATGGATCAATCACACTTCACTGCCATCACTGCTGTGCTGGAACATACTTTAGTGCAGATCAGTTTTGCACTGAGAGGCCAAAGCTTTTTAACGTGAGACATGTTGACGTCTGGATTGCGTACCTCTGATGTTGAAGCTGTGCATAGAATCATTTAATTGTAAAATAAGACAGCCCAGAAGAGGTGTAGGAGCAAGATAAATGGTACGTGTCCATCCTATGGACAGCGTGCATTTTGTGAGGTTGACTAGAAGGCAGATGTATGATGTTGGATATAATGTGGGTGAATGGGTGTGGTGGCTGACGTGATACAAAAGAAGTGCATCTGGAAGGCAACTGGGTGTGAAGATTGTTGACTTGAGAAGATAGAGTGAGTGGTTAGGCTGATGATGTACACAACAGGAATTTGGAGTATGTGGCAAGGTTCTCAACTTTCCTGACCGTAAATCATTAAATTGCTCTTTAAATTGAATCTACTGCTGAGCTACTCTGCTATCTTGGTTTCAGTAGCAGGCTTAATAAATGGAACATTAGAAATAACTTCAATGTTAAACTCTTTAAATCCTAAACTCCTGTGGCAAGTCAAATAGGATTTGGGCATGTATGACATTTAGTGCAATGCATCAACGTATGGGGAGCAGGAGACAATAGAAGTTGAAACCTTCAATCCTCTATGCTCCTCCCTCTTGATCTTACCTGACTATACCTGCTTTATATTTCCACATTCTCGCATAGCCAGAGATGAGCTGTCCAGCAGTACCATGTCCTAATCTCCTCAAAGTCCATGGGTCCTGAGATCACACTCTTCCATTAATCTCTTATGTCCAATGCAATACTCTTAGGCTGTCTCCATTCACGACCACCCCCTCCCCCCCCCCCACCCCCGACCACTACCCCCGGCCACACTCTGCAGCCCTTTCTTACAAGACACCACTCCTATTGCCCCCCAACCCAGAATCTCCATCCCTGTCAACACTGAGCAATGCTTTCTTCAATATTCCCAGCGAATGGACATTATCATTGCCATTGGTTTCCACTGACCAAATTAAATTGGTTTTATCAAATTATATTTTTGGGTTTGAATTTCACAACTCTGATTTTCAATGAAAACTGCAAAGTTGAGGCCATGATTATTATATGTCCTTTTCGATAGCACTAAATTTGATCGAATTCCATTGTCAAGGTTCAGGATACAATTTAAGATGGTGGGAAACCAGGTTGAAGGTGGATTCTTGGAAATGACAACTTCATATTCATGCAAGGGTCCTGATGAGTGCAAGACAAAAAGCTTTGAGAAAAAAAAATTTTTTTCAGCAACACTAAAATATTGCAATTGGTCTTTCTTTAATGTAGTGGATTATCTCACATTGAACTACATCACCCTAGTTTGCCCACTCGTCTTAACCCAAACATTTCTCTGAGTAACTTCCTGATTCTATAAACACAATTTACTGCCCCTCCCAATTTAGTGTTATCTATAAACTTGTATATTCAACTCTGTAGTCATTCATTTGTCATTGATCTATATGGTGAAAGGCGGAGGTCCCTGTACAAATGCCGAGAATACCACTGGTCACGTTTTCTTTACACATACCACCCAACAAATAGTGTCCAATTATATTTACGTTAAAAGTGCAATCGAAGCAACACGTCACTTTTTTCCCCAATTGTTGGTTACTTATGAAAATTTTAAATGAGAAAATGAAGAACTTACAATTATATCTTGTTCTTTATGACCTCAGGATGTTCCAAAGTGCTTCACAGCCAGTTAAATAACTTTGAAGTGCAGTATATATTGGTGCAAATTTTCCAGTCTCCAAGATGTGCATCAGGATCTTGTGGAAGACCTGACACATGGACCAAATTGGGAATTGCCTGGGAAGCTTCAATTTCCGATGGGCAATTCCCCTGCTCCCTGTGCAAATGTCTCCAACTCTGAGTCAAGTCAAAGACTTCAGAAATTTCCACAGTACTTACCTGGATAACTAGCCAGGAAATGTTAGATAGGTTAAAACCTAGTCTAACTCCTGGGCAACTACACAACTGGCCCCAACAGCCTTGATCCCTCCAACTACCTAACATCCCCCAAGTGGACTGCCGTCCTGACCCAACTGGATTGCCCCCTGTCCACCTATTCCCCAACCACCATCCTGACCCAATTACAACTATACACATCACTCACTTACCCACCACTTCACTCACCCTGTCTAATTAGTTGTGAGACTTCTTACTGTAATTAGCTCACCCACCAGACCATTCACTAATTCGCTGACATTCAAACGGGACCTTTAATCTTACCATCCAGTAACTAGTGCTCTTAAAAAAAGGGGACTGGTGTTGTTTTCTCTCCCTGACTCTGCTCCATGTTGACAGAGTTCTCCGAGGGACAATGCGCACCACATTTCTGGAAAAGCCAGGCTCAGAATATCCCTGAAGAGGTGTAACAGCTGATTTGTATTCCTCAATGTTTGCGATGTTGATTGAGGGTGAGATATTGGCGAGGACAGCAATAGACTTTCCCTGTTGTTCTTCGAATAGTGCCGTGAGATGTTGTACCTTCACCTGAAAGGGTGGCACAGTGGTTAGCACTGCTGCCTCACAGCACCAGGGACCTGGGTTCGATTCCCGGCTTGAGTCACTGCCGGTGTGGAGTTGCATGTTTTCCCCGTGGGTTTCCTCTGGGTGCTCCGGTTTCTTCCCAGTCTGAAAGATGTGCTGGTTAGATGTATTGACCCAAACAGGTGCTGGGGAATTCTTGCCCCAAGGGTGGGGGGGGTGTGTGCGTGGAGCTCTGTCTGCACCCACTATCTTTTTTCCATTCTGTCTGTCTCACAATTGTGAACAATAGTGTTTACATATTTTCACTAATGGTTAAATACAGATGATATTCAAGATAACAAGTATGCTCTAACTTGCCAAATAATTCTGAAAAACAATCAAATAAGATTTTGTTACAGAAGCTTTCTAACTTTAATATTGATACATTCTGGGGAATTGTGCACACACCACATTGCTTAGGCTGCATGACACACATTCAGCTCCAAAAAAGTTACACAGATTCTTGATGAGACTTTATGCAATAAAAACACATGGAACATTCAAAAAATAAATTTGCATTAAAAATATCTTTTATTTAATATATTTCTTTACACATTACAATCGAGGACCAAACTGATCCCTTCTAAATGAATTTAGGCCTTTTCTACTGGATACTAGGAGATAATCTGAAGAATCCACGCTCCTCCTGACTACCCTACTGGCACCACCCAGTACCGTTGCATTCGTTCTTAGTGTTAAATGTGGTCTTTGGTTTTCAGTTGGATTAATTTAACACAAGAAGTTCAACCAATTTGTGCTACCCGAGAGATCCATTAGCCAATTCCGCCTTCATTGGTTCAGAGTTCCTTCAGAACAACAGAAGCAGCAAAAGCTACCCATTTACTGTATAGTGAATTATATATTAATGCCCAAGTTACTACGCAACCTCCTCTATATAATCTGCCACGTCACTGCAGTGTGAAATGGTGTGGTCCAGTGTAAAATCATCAAGCTGCAAGAAAATAATCAAAACAAGGATTATTAAAACATTTTAACAAAAATAATCAAAGTTATCACAAAATTAATTAATATAAATCTTAAAAATGACATGAAGTATTCTAACCCAATTTGGGGAGAACATATCAAGTTCACACCAGTTTCTTTTTCCATAAAAATGAAACTAGATTAAAAATGGGGTAGGCATTTATAAAAATGGCTAAAGTTGTAGGCTGCCATTAAAGTTTGCAATAAATGTTTATCGGATTCTTATGTTCTTATTTATTTTCAGTTGCATACTGCATCTGTCACCATTCCATTATTGAGAACAAATTCTGAATTTGTTTCTGGATGTTCCCTTTTTTAGAATTTAGAAAGTTGTAAAACTTTCTAAATATTCTTCAATATTTTTTACTAAAACTCAGTTCTACAAACCTTGTCATCTGGACAAAGATCTTCCCCTTCCACAGAAATATCCTCTTCAATTTCTTCACCAATGCTCACTTCACTCTTGGTTTTATCTGAACGCTGACTGCCACTAAGCCAAAAACATACCGGTAGTTATTACAACACAACCCAAGTTAACAGTGCATAACAAATAAATCTTACTACTAAAAGTGTATGATTTTTTTTCTTCAAAAGGACAATGTAAAAATGTATCACAATAGCAATCAACTACAAATTCTCAAATATAATACAATCTTAATTTAGATGTGCTGTATCCAATTGGTTAACTGCAAGACAATAAAGAGCAACCAAATTCAACAACTATCACACGTGTTCAGCTGACACTACCAGGCTCAAACACCTGTGACTGCTAAGTAAAACTGTTTAAATTTGACAAAAAAGAACCTCAAAGCATGGCTAAAGAAGCAACAACTCAGTTTGGGCAATGTGGTTTGTCAAAAAGTAACAAAACTTTTACGGTGTTATCGAAGCAGCGGGATATAGGTGACTACTGTCTAAAAGTTTCAAGTATCATCATGTTGCTAATTCTGGTTTGCAAGCACATTTTCCTTTTTCTCTTTCCTCATAAATGTTAATCTTTTTTATAAATATGATGGCCAAACCTGAACACAATACTCTACTCATTATTTAACTAATTTACCACTTTATGAACACATGCCTGGTTAAATTTACAAATCACCCTACTGTTAATTTTTTCTCTACAGCAGTAGTGCTAAATTAACCAACACTTCCAACATATGGTCAACTACTGACTGATTTGATTTACTCATTTCAATTTTTCATTCATTCTTATTTTTAGTGCAAATAAATATTAGCATACTGTTCTCAATAGTAAAGTCTGTTTTTAATTCATGTGCCTAATTGGAGATATTTTACTTTTTACCTTCACAGTTCAATAGCAGACTCTAATGACACAGAAACCTCACTGCATTTTGGAAACAATTCAGGACTGAAGCATTGTAACAGGCAAAAAGAAAACTCTCAATACAGACCAAACCATTTAATCAACTTCTGAAAATGCCAGTATACCTTATTGACAGAGTATAAATTATGCTAAAATTTGCTTTACCTGATAAAATCATCATCATAATACTCTTCTTCATTCCCTGTTCCTAAGAAACAGATTAGAAATGAGAATTTGTGCAATAAGTCATCATTTTAAAATATTGTTTCTATTGACTGATTATGCAACTGTATTGGATTGCTCATATTATTGTTACTGGTCTGATTGATGCCTGTGAAATTTTTTTAATTCATTATTTTAAAGATTCCTTACTTTTACCACTACCTATGAACAGCACAGCAAACAAAACGTTAAATTATGGCAATTTCAAATTATGACTATTTGCATCAGTTCCTGTAAAAATGAGAAATATCTAAAGAGCAATTTTACACAAATTAGTTCTGCAGTGACCAATGCATATTAGCCATTCGTTCACCATGAGACAGCATGCTTTTTTCATCACTTATGTACCCAAAATATTACTAAAATGTGAACATGCAAACTAGGACAAGAATTTTTAAAGATGGATTATATTTGTCAGATCAAGTGTTTGAGAAAGTTAGGACAGAGAAAGAGAGAACGTTCTGTGCATATGTAGGGTAGTCGATTGGAAAAACTCAGCTAGAAAGGAGTGAAGGAAGAAAGCATAAAACAGTTAGCAATGACAGCATTATAGAAAATAAAAAATGAGGCTCAACATTAAGAGAATGAGGATGTGAATTTCATTGTCTCTCAATTAATGATGGATCAATTAGATATCCAGATGACAAAAAATTGAGGAGAAATTCCCTTTTAACACATCTGAAAAGCAGCTTCATTTAGTTTTAATGAAAAAAAAACTAACTTCAGAGGTGACAACAGAACATTACTTTCAATTTGGTATCAAAATCATCAATAGGAAATCAGCCTTCATGAAGTTCAACACACCCCTTTCCCTCGCTCCCTCTCCTATTCCCTGCTCTGCCATCATTCAAGAAAAACCTGTAAACTTATGTGAGTTACTCATATAGCATACAGAAAATTAAGAAAATAAAATCTGGACTCTCAGTATTTTGATACGCCATGGGCCCTATTTTACCACTTTGATTCTAAGTGCTGAATCTGGGCACAATTCAGATCCAACTTGGGAACGTGTTCTCAGGCACCCCCATACGCACTTAGCCCGAAAATAAAATCACGAATCTGAATTGCGCTGTGGGTGGGGCTTATTGCACCTGAAACGCTGCTGCTCCGATCGGACCTTTGAACTGCGCATGCACAGTGGAAAAAAAAATAGAAAAACACGTCCCTTTCACATCGCTCCTCGGCCGCAAAAAGTGGTTAAAGCAGCCCGGGAGCGATGGCCCCTAAAGACATCGCCCCACCCCCACAACATAACCGTCCCCCATATCCACCAACCTCCCCTGCTACCCAGACCGATTGCGCCCCCTGCCCCCTTCCTCCCCACCGATCGCCCACAGAGTGGCAGCGGTCCCCCCTGCCCCCCCAGAGAACGATTGGGCCTCCTCCTGCCCTGCCCCCCCCCCCACCAGAGCGCGATCGCCCCCCCCCCCATCCGAACCAGAGAACCATTTGCCCTCCCTCCCCCCCCCCCCAAACCAGAGAACAATCAAGCCTCCCTCCTCCACCCCCCGCAGCAGAGAATCATCTGGTCTCCCCCCACGCCCTGCCCCTCCCCCCCACTGCCAGAGAACCATCTGGCCTCCCCCCCCCGCCCCCCCCATCATCAGAGAATGATCAGGCCTCCCCCCCCCTCACCAGAGAACCATCTGGCTTCCCCCTTCCCCCCACCCACTAGAGAATGATCGGGCCTCCCTCCTCCCCACCAGAGAATGATCTGCCACCACCCCCCCTACCCCCAACCAGGGAACGATCGGGCCTCCCACCTTTGACCCCACCCCCCTTAGTAAAGAATGATCTGGCCCGTCTCCCTCCCCCCCCACCACCGATCTGAGTTAGAGAGCCGTTGGAAGCTCTGAATTTACCTCTTCAGAAGCTGGAGCACCAGAAACAGACTTTTGCCGAGTTGGTCTGTTTCGCACCAAATCTGGACGGGCAAATGCGATGGTAAAGGGGGAAATGCTGGCAAGATTGGGCAAATGCATTTAAATTGACGTCGCACCTGTTTCGGGTGTGGTTCCGATCGCGGCCTTTTCAGGCCTTGGTAAAGTGGGAATCTGTGTGGACACGGGCACGGATCGCACTATTCGCTCCATGCCCGACTTTGCCAAGTTTTCACGCCCAAAAATGGGCACAATGCAATGGTAAAATCGGGCCCCATGTGTAGGACTTTCTGATGGCAGGGTTTTTGTTCCACCATGTAAAGGGCTAGTGGGGAATACAATCCTGCTGATACTGGCTATGAGTTGCCCCACAGTCATTTAACATCTGGAGCAGTTGCCACTGCTGGGACTACAGTCAGGCCCCACAACAAGAGACGCAGGTCTGGGTTATCGACAGGGCAGGTGGTGGAGGCCTGGTTTGAGTTACCAGGTGCCATAGGTGGTGTGCGCATGTGCATGTATGTGTGCGCACGTGCACTGTCGATAAAATGGCAGTGGGAGCCAGCTGAGGCACTTAAGTGGTCATTCACAAATCACGAAATGATACAGCACAAAGGGCCTCAAAAGGCCCAAGGGTGGGCGGGCTGTCCAACGGCAAGTTGGAGGTGGGCAGGTAGGTTGACAGGCAGGTTGACAGGCAGATCACGCACTGCATTTTACAAGTTTCCTGTCTTCAAATCCACTGGATGTGCCATGAAGTTCCAGCCATGGTTTTAAAGAATAATCTTCGAAATGTTACGTACTTGAAGACTGTTTTTCTTTTTGTGAGACAATACAAGGAGAGAGAGAGACTGTATATCCTAGTAAATTAGAACCCGCATCTTCAGATTCTGGGTCTGAATATAGCCCATTGATAAAATGGGCTCATAAAAGATATTACACAAAGTGACAAGATTCCAGAGTTAAATATTTAATATTGTTAGCTGCCACATTTAAAAAAGGCTAAATTATTTCTAGCTACCTTTTATGTCAGCTTCTTTTAATGGGGGTCCTTTTGCCAGGGACTCCAAATTCGCAGTCAGAGGAGGAGCATCTGAAAGGGATGTAAGGCCACCTGTTGGTTTGCTGTTCAAATCTGTACGCCTAGTCACCAAAAAAATCAAAAACATTTTAAAACAACGATCGGATTCATTTATTTAGAAGCTTATTACTTCAAAAACAAAGAATGAGAATTTACCAGAGTTTCTGGTGAATGGGGAAATTTCAAGAAGTTACCATAGACTACCACTCCAGCGTTGTAATTCAACCAGTGAAAGATACTCCATCATACCTTCACATAGTGCCTCTCTCAATGGGCTTAGCTAAGCAGAGGAACTCTGGTTTGGGAAAAGCTCAGGACCTTAACACTTGTTAGTACAGCACACTAGAGTGTAAGTGTAATGCACTCTGGAATACTGAATGGAAATACAATTTAAGCATATGAGAACTGCAGAATTTCATAATAAAATCCACTCAAATCTACAGAACACAGAATCTCTAAACTGAACCTAACTGGTTACCCAAAGCAAGTAGCAATTAAACCAAGGTAACAAATATTGAAACCTTCTGCCTCTGCAATTGCCCACCATGGCAACGATAAGCTGAAATGAAAACTATAATGGCGACTTTACAGTGCACTTAGAACTCATTTTAGTTCTAAATGAACATGGTTGCCCCAAGATTGATGGCTAAAGGCAGTTATAATAGATTGTTATATAAAAATGATAATAGAGAGCAGTTCCTTTCAGGGTTTTGAATATCATGAACTGCAACAAAGCTCAAAAGATTTCTAAATCAACTAAATTTCAAGAGGACATACAGCCTTGAAATCACTCCGGAATGCAAACATTTTAATCAACTACATAATCTCCCATGGCATTACTGAAGTGCAAAATTAATGAGTTTCTCCTGCATAATTAGAAATCAAGTAAATTTATGCACAACTATCTAATTACTGAACTCTGATTTGCAAAATGTATTCCACATAAGGATTTTGAAATAACACTATTTAATTGTTTGCACTAAATTATTAAATTCAAGAATCATTACCAAATGGATGAAGTAAATGGCAAGATCTTAGTGAAAATGCTATTGCATTACAGAATCAGTGCCTTCTACATTTGGTAGCTGCAGAATTGTATTTAATATGACCACATATATCCCTCACTCTAGCACTATTATCAAGCCAGTGGATCAATTCTGGTTCCATGAAGACTGCAGGACAGCATGTTACGGAGCCGGGCCTGGCATACTTAAAGTGTAAACCTGGTGAAGCTGTAACACAGCTATGTGCATGCTAAGCAGCAGAAGCAGCATGATATAGACAGAGCTTAGTGATTGTTTAAAATTCATTTAGGAGATGTGGGCGGATCACTGGCTAGATCAACATTTATTGCCCATCCCTAGTTGCCCTTCAGAAGGTGGTGGTCAGCTGCCTTCTTGCACTGCTGCAGTCCCTGAGGTGTAGGTACATCCACAGTGCTTCCCCAACCCAGGAATCAGATCAAAACTCTGCAATCCTGCCATCCTGCCACATCCAATTGTGAATGAAGATGGTGGGGCCAAAAACATCTCCATGCTCATGGCAGAGTAGAAGACAGGGCTGACGCATTTACGACCATTTTCAGCCAGAAGTACTGAGTGGCTGATCCTTCTCAAGTCTTCTATTATAAGTTCCCACCATCATAGATGGCATTCTTCCGTCAATTCAATTCACTCCAAGTGAAATCAAGAAATGATTGAAAGTACTGGACACAGCTAAGTGGGCCTTGACAAAATCCCAGCTGTAGTACTGAATACCAGTGATCTAGAACTAACTGCATCCATAGCCAAATTGTTCCAGTAGTCCAACACAGGGATCTAATTGATAATGTGGAAATTTCCCAACAATGCCTGTTGAAAAAAGGCAGAGTAAATTCATCAATTAGAGCCCCATCAGATCATTTGGAATCACTAGAAAAGTGATGGAAGGTGTCATCAACATTGTTATCAAGTGATACTTACTCAGCACCAACCTGCTCACTGTTGATTAGTTTGGGCTCTGCAACTCCAGACCATGTTACAGCCTTGGACAAAGCATGGACAAAAGAACTGAATTCCAGAGGTGAGGTGAGAGTGTTGGCCCTTCTACATTTGGTAGCAGCAGAATTGTATTCAATATGACCACATATATCCCTCACTCTAGCACTATTATCAAGCCAGAGGATGAACTCTGGTTCCACAAAGACTGCCCATAGAAAGCATTCTTTCTGGTTGTATCACAATTTGGTATGGCTCCTGCTCTGCCCAAGACCACAAGAAACTACAAAAGGTCGTGAATGTAGCTCAATCCATCACGCAAACCAGCCTCCCTTCCATTGACTCTGTCTACACTTCCTGCTGCCTCGGCAAAGCAGCCAGCATAATTAAGGACCCCACGCACCCCAGACATTCTCTCTTCCATCTTCTTACATCAGGAAAAAGATACAAAAGTCTAAGATCACGTACCAACCGATTCTTCCCTGTTGTCATCAGACTTTTGAATGGACCTACCTTGCATTACATTGATCTTTCTCTACACCCTAGCTATGATGTAACACTACATTCTGCACTCTCTTGTTTCCTTCTCTATGAATGGTATGCTTTGTCTGTACAGTGCGCAAGAAACAATACTTTTCACTGTATGCTAATCCATGTGACAATAATAAATCAAATCAAATCAAATCAAAACCTTGACATCAAGGCAGCATTTGATAGAGAATGGCATCAAGGAGTCCTGGAAAAATTTAAGTCAATATGAATCGGGAGGGAGTGGGGGGGGGGAAACTTTCCACTGTTTGGAGACATATTTAGTACAAAGAAAGATGTTTGGAGGTCAGTCATCATGGTCCTAGGACATCAATGCAGGGGTACCTCAGGGCAGTGTCCCAGGCCCAACCACCTTTAGCTGGTTTATCAATGACCATTCCTTCACCATAATGTCAGAAGTGAGATGCTGGCTGTTGATTGCATGTTATTCAATACTATTTGAAAGCCAAGTACAATAAATCCCATTTTAATTTGCCTTGATCGACATTGTTTTATTTCAGTGTCATGGATACACTGGGCTAGTATGGACAATTAGCAAGATTCTGCTTTACCTTAGTTTCGCAATTGGCATGAATCTCAACCCCAATTCTCTCCCACTCTTTGCTTTCCTTCGGACTCTCCCGCTCACCACTTCCCACCTGATTCCCTCCTGGTTGCCACCTCCCTCCTCATATTCCTGCTTCCCTCATTAATCCTCCCACTCATTGTGCCTGTTGTTTGCTTCCTTTCTCTTGCTGCCCATCTCCCTATCCCTTGTTTACAATTATGGTTTAGGGGAAGAGTGAAGAGGTCAGCAAACTGGAGAGAGTCAGAGAATAGGGGAGGGAGAGAGTGGGGAGGGCAAGTGACAGTCTGCAGGAAGAAAAAAGAGAAGGGGGAATGAGAGAGGGAGAGATGGGGAGGAGCAGAGGGGAAAGGGAATAAAGGAATTTAGGAATGCACAGTATTTCAACCTGCAGAGCACAATCTTTTAATTTTTTAAATTAAAAACGGTGTTACAGAACCTAATGGCAGCTTTTACATTGGTAGTAGTGGTAGTGGGGAAAAGCTGTTTTGATTAAGTTGTTTCACTTGTAGTTGCATTTCTGTACTGCATTATTGTACTGAAGCAACTTCAGCGAAATCTGGGCAAGTGTCACGCAATGATCATTGCCCCATGGCATTTAATGGTATTACCATTGCTAAATGTTCCATCAAAAACATCTGGGGGCTACCATTGACCAGAAACTTAATTGGACTGGCTATATAAATACCTTGACAATAAAAACAGCTAGGAATTCTGTGGTGTGCATGCTCCACACACAAGGCATAAGCCAGGAGTATGATGGTATACTCTCCACTTGCATAAGTGCAGCAATTCTCAAGATGCTTGACATCATCCAAGACAAAGCAGCCCTCCTTATTGGTACCATCCACCACCTTAAATATTCACTCCCTCCACTAAAAGTGCACAGTGGCAGCATTGTGTATTATCTACAAGACGCAACAACTCACCAAGGTTGCTCCAATAGCACCTACCAAATCCACAACCTCTACCAAGTAGAAGAGCAAGGGGCAGTAGATGTATGGAAACACCACCACCTGCAAGTTCTCCTCTAAGTCACTCACTATCTTGTTGTGAAACTATGAGTGGAACTTTCTCTTTTTTGCGTCAACTCAGGTGAGAAAAGTAGTGTGCAGCCCGCCGGCTAAACTGTTGGCTTTTCCTGCCATATTTTTTGACATTATTAAAACAAATCCTGGAGGCACGGCCCAAGATGTCACTCTGAATGAGCATACCCTACTAGCAACCTCGGTCAAATTCTTGGAATGCCCCCCTAATATCACTATGGATGTGCCTATACCATATGGACTGCAGTTGTCCAAGAAAACAGCTCACTGCCACCTTCAAGGGCAATTAGGGATGTGCCCCACTACCAGCTATGCCAACATCCCAAAAACAAAAAAAAACCAGTCACTGTCTGGCTTAATGCAGCCTTATGTTGGATCCATTGCGCTGCTCGAGTTCTTCAGTTAAAAAAAAGTTGTGAAACTGGCAGCACAACAGTGATTACATATCTGTGGAGCACCCAAGACAATCATGGGCTTAGTAACAGGTTGTTCATATGTCGAGAACCTGAAGTGCCAGTACAGTCCAACCCACAAATTATTTACTGATCAGAACATAAAGTGTTTAAGACAATAAACTCTACATTCTCAAATCCCCTTCTTACATTTTCCAAAAGCTTTCCCTGTTAAAATACTTAAATGAACCACAACAGTCTTCATTTATTAAGCTAAATTGTTATACTGTCTTAAAGACGATGTATTAAGCTCTTTTATTTGCCAATCATTGTGCTAACTCTTTTTATAAGCATTTTTGTCTAAGTTTGAAAGTACCTCATGATCAATTGTGATGTTTCCTTTCCTGTCTTATTAGGTCCTAGGGCTCAAGCACTTTTAGCAATCAATGGGACAAAAAGTAGTTTAGGTGTGAAAACTATTTTATCAGATGCTGATACTCAAGCTTTGTGACTCTCATAAGTGACATTGCGTGTCAGTTTGTGTGCCAGTTTTACTTTACACGCAAAAAAAACTACTGCAGAAACAAACTGGGCTGAATTTTAACTTGTTGGCTTGCTCTCAGCAGTGGAGGTCAGCTGCAGGTCGTAATCCTGAAAGTTCATGAAACAGTTTTATCATGGCTCTTTAAGTGACGCTACGACAACGGATGAATGAACACCGCTCGACAATCACCAGGCAAGACTGTTCTCTTCCTGTGGGGGAGCACTTCAGCAGTCACGGGCATTCAGCCTTGGACCTTCAGGTAAGCGTTCTCCAAGGCGGCCTTTACGACACACGACAGCGCAGAGTCGCTGAGCAGAAACTGATAGCCAAGTTCCGCACACATGAGGACGGCCTAAACCGGGATGTTGGATTTATGTCACATTATCAGTAACCCCCACAGCTTGTTGGATTTATGTCACATTATCAGTAACCCCCACAGCTTGCCTCCTGGACTTGCAGAATTCCACAAGCTGTTCTGTCTGGAGACAATACACATCTCTTTAACCTGTGTTGAATGCTCCCTCCACCCACATTGTCTGTACATTTAAGACCTGGCTGGCTGTAGAGATTTGCATTCTAATCAGTATTCTGTAATTTGATTTCTGTGTCTGTGTACTGTTTGAGAACAGATATCCACTCCATCTGACGAAGGAGCTCTGCTCCGAAAGCTTATGGTATTTGCCACCAAATAAACCTGTTGGACTTTAACCTGGTGTTGTGAGACTTCTTACTGTCTTTAAGTGAACCACAGCATCAGCATCGCACATCCTGGTTTCCTGGCCAATTGGAGTGGGTGGACATGATGATGACCCACCACTGACTTTTGAAGCCTCAGTAATTAAAGAGACCCCAGCAAGAGACAGAATGGAAGCATTCTACAATCCTGGCTGAGAGACAATAACTGGATTGATGGAGTCTAAAGAAGGGAAAGCTGTCCACTCTGGTTCCCGGAGACATCACTGGAGTTCCTGCTGTGGATTGTAAGGGATTGTTGATAAATATTATTCCTCATGGACAGGGTGAAGAAATTAGCTTCTGAAACTAAGCAGACAAGGTTAGAAATCACTAAGGAGGTGGTGTTCTCTCGCTGATGGATGCAGTGCTCAAGAGGTTTGATTACCTCATCAGGACACGTCATATTAAAATGCCAACTCTCTCACTCGGACTTTCCCAACCTTCTCCTGCACAGCGTGCCTCAGACCAACACACTTTGCATCCCTTCCTCTCGAGGCACCTTCTCACATATGAGCAACTAGCACTAACATTCACCATCATCATCTTGTCAATCTCATCCAAATCCCTCAGTTAGCCTATACAAGTGTTGCTATTTTATTCTCATACACATTCCATTCCTCACATTAATACCTCTTTCTATAAATAAAACGGAGAGCGCAGAATATCAGAATGAGGCAGAGAAATGGAAAGGCGTGGTGGTGGTCAGCCCCTCCAATCATGGACACACATACAGGTGCAAAGGATAAAGCACAGGAGATAAACAGTTTCAGCATGCATGACAAATGCCAATGGAGAGATGTAGGTCTTGCAGTTACATGGTGACTGAATTAGATATCACATTACCACCTTGGCACAAAATAGTTGCTTGTATTAACTAGATGTCAACAGCCAGTGAAAAACGATATTCAGCACTGTTTATTTTGGATTCTTGTACCTTGTCAGTTCTAAATGATGAATTTCATCTCCCACAGGTTCTTCATGCATCACTTGGGAATTAGTGACAGGGGAGGACAAAGACTCCTCAGAAGAGGGTCACACACCTTCCAGGGTGAAGGATGGGGTGCTGGGAGCTGCAAACAAAGTGCAAGTGTTCCTTTTTGTTGTGGGAACCTTTTTTTCAAATTATGCAGGGATCTGGTCATATTCTACATCTATTGCTGCGTCAGTTGTGACACCTCTGATGACAAACTGCAGTATCTGTTTGGAAACATAGAAAATAGGCAGGAGGGGGCCATTCAACCCTTCAAGCTCTAGTACTTTTCCAGTCACCTAAAGTTCAGTTTGAGGCAGTTTTTTAAAAATATAAATGCATTTTGATATGTTTACATTTTCAAGGAATTACTGCTCGTTATCATACATTTTCATCGCTGACAGCAAAACAATTACAGCGACCAAAATTTTCATTACACATCATGTAACAGGAAAAGGTGTGCAAGGATATTGCAAAACCAACCAATCGGTATAATGAGGTCAGCTGGGTTTAACTGAAAAACAACTGTTTTCAAGGTACTGAGCCTTCAAAATATAGATATAAAAGTTTTAATTCTTCTGACACGATCAAATTTGAGGACTGTTGAGATTAATTCTGTTTTCCTATCTTGCCATTTAAATTTTAAATTCAACGATTTCAAGTTGTATTTATAAGCTCAACATTTTTCCATCGGACATCCCCTGTTGTGTTTCAAAAAGTCTCCACCAACAACAAAACCATCAAATCATGCTGGTGATCTCACCTTTCTAGAGAATTCGGTCTACCACCTGCCTCTATAAAGGGATCCTCTGCATCTTCATCGGTATCACTGTTTTTAGCAGAGATACTGCCTCATGAGAAAGCAATAAGAGCAGAAGCAGAGGAAAGGAAAATAAATAAAGCTTGACAATCGTGGACAGTGAGATGTCATGCACATTATATTATACATTATAATAATCATTAACTAGAGGTATTACATCAGGAAATACTTAGAATTTTTGAACCGGAAACAATTCGAATCAGACTAAAAGGGAGTAGCTATGAAATTACTTTTCAACTATATGAACTTATAAGGCATATAACTGATGTGTGGTTGAATACTTTGATGCATCATACACAACACCAATTTCATCCATTTATTAATCTCACTTAAATTCATATTCTTCAAACATCTTTCAAATGTCAATGAAAAAATTAAAATTGATGTTCAGCTCAAGAAAGAGGTCATTAGAAGTGTGTAAGCCACAAAACTTTGAATATCCAGTTCTGGGTCTTGACCTGACCGGATTTTCAGAGACTCAGAAGTGATAACATTTTTTTTTTGCTCTTTTTGCACTTTAGTTCTACTTTCAGATTATTGCTCAATTCTTAACTATCGCCACATTATGGATTACTTGCAAACAGGTATGAATGATGTACTTACGCTTTTTGAATGCCATTCTTTTTGCTATCTGAAGAGTGCAACCCTGAAACACTTCTATCTCTCTGTGATGGACTGATACACCACAGTAAAAAATTAACAGGATAAATGGAACCGGATTATGCAATAAATAAGAGAAAAACAGAACAATAATGAGGTCAGCTGCTACAAGATATCTAAAAAATTAACAGATGTTTAAATTTATATAACAAAGAGATCTAGGGGTACAGGTTTATAGCTCCTTGAAAGTGGATCACAGGAGGACAGAGTGGTGAAGAAGGCCTTCAGCAAGCTTGGTTTCATTGGTCAGAACACTGACTACAGGAGTTGGGAGGTTTTGTTGAAGTTGTACAAGACATCAGGAAGGCCACACTTGGAATACTGTGTACAGTTCTGGCCACCCTATTATAGAAAGGATATTATTAAACTAGAAAGAGATTTAGTAGGATGCTACCGGGACTTGATGGTTTGAGTTATAGGGAGAGGCTGGATAGACTGGGACTTTTTTCTCTGGAGCGTAGAAGGGTGATCTTATAGAGGTCTATAAAATAATGAGGGGCACAGATCAGCTAGACAGTCAATATCTTTCCCCAAAGGTAGGGGAGTCTAAAACTAGAGGGCATAGGTTTAAAGTGAGAGGCGGGAGATACAAAAGGGTCCAGAGGGGCAATTTTTTCACACAGAGTGTGGTGAGTGTCTGGAACAAGCTGCCATAGGTAGTAGTAGAGGTGGGTACAATTTTGTCTTTTAAAATGCTTTTAGACAGTTATGGGCCAAATGCGGGTAATTGAGACTAGCTTAGAGGTTCAAAAAAATAAGGGCAGCATGGACAAGTTGGGCCGAAGGGCCTGTTTCCATGCTGTAAACCTCAAAACTAGAAAATGTTGGTAAATGACTTGGTCATTGAAACTAGCCTTTTACCCTTGGCACTAATAAAGCATAAAAAGTGTTGCATTAAATGATGAAATAGGCTAACGTTTCAAAATCTGAATGATTATAAAGAGAAAAAAATGCATCTATGAAAGCTTTTTCTTGACCACCAGATGTTTCAAAGCATTTTACAGTCAATGAAGCATTTTTTGAAGTATTGTCTCTGTTATAATGTAGGAAACACAGTAAGAAGTTTAACAACACCAGGTTAAAGTCCAACAGGTTTATTTGGTAGCAAAAGCCACACAAGCTTTCGGAGCCTTGTGTGGCTTTTGCTACCAAATAAACCTGTTGGACTTTAACCTGGTGTTGTTAAACTTCTTACTGTGTTTACCCCAGTCCAACGCCGGCATCTCCACATCATAATGTAGGAAACACAGCAGTCAATATATGCACAGCAAACTTCACAAACAGCAATATGATAATGACCAGATAATCTGTTTTTTGATGTTGATTGAGGGATAAATATTGTCCAGAACAACAGGGAAAATGTCTCCACTCTTCTTTGAAATAGTGCTGTGGAATCCTTTACATCCACCCAAGGAGCAGATAGGGTTAACTGTCTCAGAAGAAAGATGGCACCCCTGAAGGTGCAGCTTTGATTTTTATATTCAAGCCCTGGAGTGGAATTTGAACCTGGAATTTTGTGACTCTGGAGGTCAAGGTGCTACCAACTGAACCACAGTTGACCAAACCAGGACCCGTATAATTCTAGAGAACTATCAATGAGGAGTTACCCTGTCACTGCACCATTGATTGAAAATTTTGGCAAATAAACATTTTCACAGTTACTGACTGACTCCACACCAATACTTATAGATGCGTGATCTCAGTTTGGGTGGTTTGTAATTATCAAGAAATCTACAAGTGTGTTTTTTCCTAAATGCCCTGCAGTTTAACTTCAGGTTAGGTTTCATTTTTTCATGCCCGATTTCCCACCTGATAGCTTCATTGACAGGCTTTATTTTGTACAACTGAATAGGTTGTAGGCAGGTTTAATGACATTGAAATGATGGGGAGGGGAAGAGTTTAAGGGTGTGGAGTGGAAACATTATAGAGTTGGTAAATGCAGAGATATTATGGGGTGGTGGGAGTTTACAGTTATATTTTTGCACCTGGAGGAAATACTCCTGTGCCCTAATGATCCAAAAGCAGAGTTATAACTGCACTTACCTATAAATCTAGCCCTGCTTGCCTTTTACCTGTCAAGTTTCCCCAAGGCCTCGGGTAACATCGACTAAAAATAAAAATGGAGGTACAAAATCTCTTTCAATGACCCATTCACCTCCTGGGAACTAACCTCCCAACATAATACCACACCCCACCCCACCACCTCAATGTTCTGCTCTTCTGCTGTAAACCGTTACAATTCTCTGGCTCTCTTTACATCTTTTAAATCTCCTTTGTCATTTTATCTAGTATCAGAACTTCAGTCAATTAATCCACTCCCATCCGCCACTTAATCACGGGTCTTTTACCTTATTTCGCCCAGCCTCATTTTCCCTGGATCGGTTCCTCCTCAAAAGCAGTTCACCTTTAACATTTCCTATTTCTAATAATAGGCCATTAACCGGAACTGTTAACTTCATCTTCCGTCCACCAAAGGTGCCCAACTCTTTGGTGTTTCTAACTATTCCTGTTGGCCTCTGTATTCTCTGTATGACTGTTCAATGGAGTGAACAACAAAATTTTCCATTTTTATTACAGTTCTTGGAGCAACAGATTATGGCACCAACTAGGGATAAAGCTATCTTAAGACTAGTACTGTGCAACAAAACAGGTTTAATTGCAATGGCGTAGTAAAAAACCTACTAGAAATAGTGATCATAATACCATTCAATCCCATGTACAGCTTGAAAATGACATATTCCAATCACAAACAAGAATCACAGTCAATCTTATAGATATGAAGGGAGAACTTGCTAAAGTTAATTGGGGAAATAGACTAAAAGGTCTGGTGTTGAATGAATAATGGGAAATATTTAAAGAAACAATTCAAAATGTTCAACAAAAATACATTCCATCGAAAAACAAAAACTCAGCTATCTGTGGTTTACTCAAGAATTTAAAAATAGTATTAGATTAAAAGAAGGGTTTTACAATGCTCAAAATACAGTAGCAAGTCTGAGGACTGAGACTGCTTTAGAAAATCGGCAAAAGGCCAACAAAATGTCGATAAAAAGGGCAAAAAGATAGAATATAAGAATAAACTAATCAAAAATATAGACCATGATTCATTTGAATTGGGACTAAGTGCCCACGCCAATGGGAAAACGAGTGTATTTCTCGCTGGCACTGGCAGCGTTTGTCAGGTGTGATTTACCCACCTTAAAGATGCAAGTGAGCCCATCCCGAGAAACCTGCTGTTCAGAGATCTTATCTTTGAGGTCAGAGACGGCAGCAGCACACCCAGACAGAATCACGGTGAGAGTCCGCCACTGGCTGCTGAGATGTCCCTTCCTGCTGCCCACAGGTGGCAACACCCCTTGGAATTTTGAGAGCTCTGTTCTGACGCAACTCTCCAAACAATTTTGAAAGTGATTAGTGAATGAAGGGAACTTCAATAAGTGGCCCCTTTGATTGTAAACTAGGTTGATTCCAGGGATGGCGGGACTGCTGTATGAGGAGAGATTGACTAGGTTAGGATTGTTTTCACTGGAGTCTATTCACCATCTACAAGACACAAGTCAGGGGTGTGATGGAATACTCCCCACTTGCCTGAATGGGTGCAGCTCCAACAACACTCAAGAAGCATTTGGTGATGCATTTTGATTGATTGAACCAGGGCAGGACTTAATGGTAGGGTGTTGGGAGAGTTACAGAACAAAGAGATCAAGGGGTACATGTTCATAGCTCCTTGAAAGTGGAGTCACAGGTGGACAGAGTGGTGAAGAACACATTCAGCATTCTTGGTTTCATTGGTCAGAACATTGAATACAGGAGTTGGGATGTCTTGTTGAAGTTGTACAAGACATTGGTACGGCCAACTTGGAATACTGTGTACAGTTCTGCTCACCCTATTATAGAAAGGATATTATTAAAATGAGAAAAGTGCAGAAAAGATTTACTAGGATGCTACCGGGAATTGATGGTTTGAGTTATATGGAGAGGCTGGATCGACAGGGACTTTTCTCTCTGGAGCATAGAAAGCTGAGGGGTTATCTTATAGAGGTCTATAAAATAATGAGGGGCATAGATCAGCTAGATAGTCAATATCTTTTCCCAAAGGTAGGAGAGTCTAAAACTAGAGGGCATAGGTTTAAGATGAGAGAGGAGAGGGTGGCGAGTGTCTGGAACAAGCTGCCAGAGGTAATAGGAGAGGCGGGTACAATTTTGTCTTTTAAAAAGCATTTAGACAGTTAAATGGGTAAGATGGGTATAGAGGGATATGGGCCAAATGCGGGCAATTGGGATTAGCTTAGGGGTTTAAAAAAAAGGCGGCATGGACAAGTTGGGTCGAAGGGCCTGTTTCCATGCTGTAAACCTCTATGACTCTGAGATGTGCTCCTCAAAAAATGAAATAGTGATCCCCTCCCTGCTAACCAGGGGGGCACCACCAACTCCTCAGCAGCATCCTCCCCTCCCAACCACTCAAATAACAGGTCACCTCCTCAAAACCATGTAGGTGTGAGTGTGACCCCATCTGACCCCCACCTTCCTCCGCCCCCCCCTAAAACCTCCACTCAGCGCCCCCCCCGCCCCACAGGGCACAGTCTCAAGTTAAGGAGATGATCATTTAGAACTGAGATGAGGAGAAATTACTTCACTCAAATGGTTGTGAATCTTTGGAATTCTTTATCCCAGAGGGTTGTGAAATGCTTCATCTTTGAAAACATAAGGCTGGGATAGACAGATTCAAGTCTTTCAGGGAATAAAAGAGTTTGGGGGAATGGGCAAGAAAATAAAGCTGAAGCCCAAGATCAGCCATGATGTATTGAATGGTGGAACAGGCTTGATGGGTTGTGGTCTATTCCTGCTCCTATTTCTTGAGTTCGTGTGTTCCCAAGGGCTATAAATAATGGCTTCAATGCTTTTCTACCATGGAAGCACCGGATAGTGTCAATGATACATAGACTTGGGAATAACCAAGCAATATCTGAATCATGTGGACCAAAAACTAGGAAGGAAGCAAAATGGTCTGTGACAATAATTCATACTCTGGGCACAAGGAAATTGAGGGACTTTTCATGCAGGTTTATTGCCTGAAAATATTCTGAAAAAACTATTCAAATGCAGTGGACTGGCTGCCATGGCAAGTCTGTGGCTACACTGCGAAGCTTCACAGTATGATTTCAGATTCATATAGAAACATAGAAAAACTACAGCATAAAACAGGTCCTTCGGCCCCACAAGTTGTGCCGAACATATCCCTACCTTCTAGGCCTACCTATAACCCTCCATCCTATTAAGTCCCATGTACTCATCCAGGAGTCTCTTAAAAGACCCTATTGAGTTTGCCTCCACCACCACTGACGGCAGCCGATTCCACTCACCCACCACCCTCTGTGTGAAAAACTTCCCCCTAACATTTCTCCTGTACCTACCCCCCAGCACCTTAAACCTGTGTCCTCTCGTAGCAGCCATTTCCACCCTGGGAAAAAGCCCGAGAGTCTACCCGAACTATGCCTCTCAACATCTTATATACCTCTATTAGGTCTCCTCTCATCCTACGTCTCTCCAAAGAGAAAAGATGTTGAAAATAAATCAGCAATAACAAGGTAATAAATATATTGCTCAACTTCGACCCTCCATAAATCTGACTCATTCCAAAGCTCTGCTGTTCATATCCTGATTTGCACCAAGTCCTGTTCACTCTTTATATCTGTACTCACTGATCCACAATGGCTCCTGGCCCATCAATGCTTCCATTTAAAAATTTGAATCTTCGTGTTTAAATTCCTTGATGGTCTTGCCCTTCTCATCCCTGCAAACATCCTCCAACCCACCAGCTCCTCCCATCCATGAGCTAAAAGTGCTATTCCAACTCTGGCCACATGTGTATCTCCCATTTTTATTGCTCGATTATTGGTGGCCATGCCTTCAGTTGCCTGGCATCCAAGCTTTGGAAATCCCGCCCTAAATCTCCCTGCCTCTCGCCTTTAAGTTGCACCACAACGCATCTCTTTGGCAAAGATTATGTCCATCTGCGCCAATAACTCAATGTCTGTGTCAAATTTTGTCTGCTATCACTCCAGTGAAGCGCCTCAGGATATTAAAGGTGCTATATTAATGTAATTTTTTGCTGCGTTTAGTATGTCTTTATTTTTGCTTACCAGCCATATATCTTCATTTGCTCAGGCAATGGGTCATCAAAGAATGAGTCTTCATCATCAAGGTATAGCTTTTCATCTTTCTTTAATTCTGGGAGACTGGTAGTTGTGTTGGGTATCAAGTCTTGCTTTGGCTCACCAGAAGACAGATTGGTTGCATTTTTAATGTTATCTGAAGTTGCGTCGGTATCTCCAGGACTGCTGTCAGTGATCTTTGGAAATGTAAATAGAAAGATAATGATTATAGAAAAATAACTGATTATTGTATGAAATGAATATGTTGAAGCTCTCATATATAAAGCAGCAAAATCCTACAATCTCCTGCTCCTAGATTAACTAGATATTGCTTATAAAAATAGATGGAATAATACATCATTCTAATTGTAAAACAATGGCTGCATATGCCTCTCAACCAAGAAATTAAAAATAAAACTAGGGTTCTATGCATTTTAACCTTGTTGCAAAAAGATTTGTGCTTACATTAATAAATAACTACCAGAATACTGAAGGAGTATGTATTAATGGAAGTTATTTTCAGAAATCTTATTAATCTCAAGTTTTAGCAGGTTTAGCTGCAAGGGCATAGGATATGGTAGAGTACAAAATACAAAATCCCCAAATCCACTAGAATTATAACTTCACCAGCTGCAACTTTTGATTAATTTTGAACACAATGTATTGTAGTCAACCCTTTTACAGATTTCAGAGTACATGCCTATAGTTAGCTATTCACCGCAGTAGTGCATTAGCACAGATCCGCACGTAATATTAAATTGGCAGGGAAACTAAATGTAACAGTAGTAACTCACGGCAACCTCACAGTATAACAGCATATTAAATATCATAATTATCATGAATTTAAAAGTAAAGAAAGTTTAAGATTTTGGGTGAGATCTTATGACTGTTCACGCTGGTGAGATCTTCTGGTCCTGCTGACAACACAATGGCTCCTGGCCCATCAATGCTTCCATTTAAAAATTTGAATCCTTGAAACCATGGGTTTCTCAGAGGCATGGGTTGGATTCGATGGAAAATACTATCAACAGTGGCAGGACAAGATCATCCCGCCATCGGCCAACGGTGGGTCGCTTCCTGGTGGTGTTATTGCAGTAACAGATCCTTATTAAAACAGTTTCCAGCATAAAACAAACGATAAGTCAGTAAACATCTTCAGTTCTGAAAAATATCTATTATGACTGCATTGTTGGGAAACCTATGGATCTATCCTGGCATGCCAAGTTCTAGTGACAAAAGTTTGTTCTTGCCCTTTAAATTTAGCTAATAATTTTTGCAACTGCCATAAACCCCAGTAACCAAATTATAAAACGGGATATGCTCAAGCTATATGATTTCTCCATTTTCTGTAATAGTCATAGGTATTCCCACCATGCTTTTTTTTAAGAAGTTGTGTGCCGTGCCTGTGCAAGAGGTAATGTTTGAGCAGTTACCAGGTTTGGACCAACATGCAATTACCTTCTCATCAACTTTCTCCCCACTCTCTTTAACTTTGCCAGTTCCTTTGTATCTAGGTATCTGAATGCAAACAGAAAAAAAATTAACTCGTGCTACATTTGCGATAGAATGAGTAATTCCAAAGCAGTCAGCAGGTGAAAAGGTGAAGTCATCGATAATAAATTCCAACTTCACTGAAATTTCCTTCTAAGGAATGGGTTCATGTGAAAGAAAATACATAGCAGACAAGAGAGCACTTAATTCAGATGGCAGAAATTGAGGATTCAATGTTTATAGTATTATACTGTGATACTGATAGCACTGCAAAGTTACAATCCAAATCTGAACCTAAACAGCAATCAATGTGCGTTAATATAAAAAACAAAATACATCATGTTTGTTAGTAAGAACGGATGGAATTTTCTGTCTTTCCCACCGGCAGTACCTTCTGGTTCTGTCAAAGTCGACTCCTTGTTTAATACTCCTTGGCGCAGGATGGAGCTCGCCATGCAAATTAACATTGACTTCGGTGGGACCAGAAGATCCTGCCGACGGTCAATAGTGAAATACCTCCACTGCGGGAAACCTACCGTGGGGTCTGGAAAATTTTGGCAAACATTTACATAATTATCTCCAGTTCAAATTTTTTTTTTGTGGTAATACAACAAAAAGAGACACAAGAGAGAATGTAACACTGACCTCCTCATCCTTCACAGGGAAGCATGAAAATAAACTTGGAAAATCAGTGAAAAAAATAATGCTTCAGAATGCAGATAATGAACTACGTAGATACAATAGTGCAAAAACTTTGATGATTCAATAAAGAAGTCATGTTTGCTCATTGGAAATGGGCAGCTCTGAAATGGCTGACATTTATTGTCCATCCCTATTCGTTCTTGAAAAGATAGACCTGAACCAACTTTTTGAACCACTGCAGTCCATGTTATGTCCACAAAATATTAACTAAAAATATTTATACATCACCTTCTTGCCAGTGGATTTAAGACCATAATCAGATCAGGTTTTAATGACAGATTAGAGTTGAGGGATCGAATGGTCTACTGTTCCTATTTCTTGTGTTCACATTGAAGCCCTTTATACAACTGCCCAAATGAACACAAAGAAAGTACTATTATATCCCTTCAGACACTCAAAAACAACAAAAGGATAAAATTCTTAAGAAAAATCATGTTTTCTTCCCTTTGTTTCTTTTTAATGTTCAAAACTAAGTTTTCATATTTACCTAACGAATTCTTTACCCGGTGCAAACATCAAGTAGTTTACAGTTCAGGAAAGCTCCCTCAAATACCACAAAGGTCATATCCTTGTTCTTCAATTAACTTTAGTGTTAACTTCAGAAGAGAACTTGCTGTTGCAGCACTCAATTTGTCCCTCATTTCCCACATCACCCATTGCTTTGGTTCTGAGTGACAAGCGTTTTGACTTGCTCAGCTCATTCCTTGTTTATTAATGCTCCTGTGAAGCACCTTGGCACGTTATACTACATTAAATATGCTATAAGTGTGTTATTGGGAATACATACACAGGAAAAGAAAGAAACTTTCATTCAGTCAGTCAGATGTAAATAAAAGTGACAAGATAAAAAGGGCACAGCTAAGCCAATGCAGTAACCAGCTGTACCTTTAATCCTCGACTAGCCTTCTGAATAAAACTGCCGAATGATTGAATTGGCTTATTATTCTCACTTGCAGTATTTCTCCGACCATTTTCTCTTATGGAGCTTTTGCTCCTGAAGCTGGTGGCTCATACTGGTCAAAGCTTTAAAGGTGGGAGGAAAAAAGTGTTCTTCTTTGCAAGCCTGGATAGTACATATCCATTACTTAAAATCATAGCTACGCTGAGGAAAAGCTCAACTCTGACATCAACATGTTCTCAGTTAGTCAATGGCAATCACAAATAGGAACACTGGATTCCTCCCCCAGCCAGGTACATAAAAGCCAACTGGATCAATGTTCAAACCAAGTTTGCATAATTCAGGCCATAGAATCATAGAATCATAGAAACCCTACAGTGCAGAAGGAGGCCATTCGGCCCATCGAGTCTGCACCGACCACAATCCCACCCAGGCCCTACCCCCACATATTTATCCGCTAATCCCTCTAACTATGCATCTCAGGGACAATTTTAACCTGGCCAATCAACCTAACCCGCACATCTTTGGACTGTGGGAGGAAACCGGAGCACCCGGAGGAAACCCACGCAGACACGAGGAGAATGTGCAAACTCCACACAGACAGTGACCCGAGCCGGGAATCGAACCCGGGACCCTGGAGCTGTGAAGCAGCAGTGCTAACCACTGTGCTACCGTGCCGCCCTGAATCAAACTTTCCCAGTTTTCACAACATTATCACAATATGCACTGAGCTTCCCCTTCACACAATTACAGTAGCTTACAATACTTTGTGCTTGCAACACTTTCCTTTCTTGCATCAGCCCATTGTTAATGCAAATTTTTGTGCTACCAAATTGAGTTAGTGAAAATGCTTAGCTATTCCTTATAATCTTTCATGTCTAACTACAAAGATAAAAATAAATGATAAGCTTGAGTTCAAGATTTAAAAGTGAGCTGAATCAATGGAAGAGCGACATGCGGAAGAAAGGAGGGAAGGAACCTTTGCAAAATTGAAACCAATGCATCTTCTATCTCGTTAGGCACTTCTTTCAAGACCATTTTCAGTCAGAAGTATCTGGGTTTCTAAGAAGAGTCATATGGACTCAAAACGTAAATGGTTTCTCTCTCCACAGATGCTGCCAGACTTGAGTTTTTCCAGCATTTTCTGTTTTTGTTTCAGGATATCGAAGGTGCTATATGCAATGGTGTTATATGCAGATTTCACATTGAATATCAAATAGTCCATGCCATCATCAAAGATTGGCTGTGCCATATAATGTTGATAATGTAAATGCAGCAATTTGTTTTCAAAAGGTTGTTGAATCATGTATCAGGGCAGACTTTCTGCCAGTAAACACTAGGTTTTCAACTTTCCAGTCACAATGAAGCTGATTTTGAAACTACCGCAAATTAGTGTCTGAAGTGAGCTCATCATCCCACTCATACTGACCTACACTTCCTTCCAAACCCACAACGCCTCAATTTAAACAACTTGCATAATATAGCACTTTTAAAATGATAAAACATTCCAAGGCTTTTCATGGGAGTGTTACTGACAAAAATTTGACGTTGATTCAGGGAAGTAGGTATTAAAAATTTGGGGTAGGTTTTAAGGCACATCTCAGTGGAGAAGAGAGATACAGGGAGGGAATTCAAGAACCTAGGACCTAGACAACTGAAGGCACAGCTACGAATGGTGGAGCAATTAAAATCAGGGATCAGGGCAGTATGGTGACACAATGGTTAGCACAGCTACCTCATTGCGCCAGGGACCCAGGTTCAATTCCAGCCTCAGGTAACTGCCTGTGTGGAGTTTGCACATTCTCCCTTTGTCTGGTGCATTTCCTTCGGGTGATCTGGTTTCATAGAATCAGAGCTCAGAAGAGGACCTTTGGCCCATTGAGTCCGGACCGACACATTAGAAACACCTGAACTTCCACCAAATCCCATCTGCCAGCACTTGGCCCATAGCCCTGAATGTTATGATATGCCAAGTGCTCATTCAGATACCTTTTAAAGGATGTGAGACAACTCGCCTCTACTACCCTTTCTGGCAGCGCATTCTAGACCGTCACCCACTCTGGGTAAGAAAAGCTTTTCCTCACATCCCCCCCTAAACCTCCTGCCCCTTGTGACTGACCCTTCAACTAAGGGGAACAGCTGCTCCTTATCCACTCCGTCCATGTCCCTCATAATCTTGGACACCTTGATCAGGTCACCCCTCAGTCTTCTCTGCTCCAACGAAAACAACCCAAGCCTACGCAACCTCCCTTCATAACTTAAATGTTTCATCCCAGGCAGCATCCTGGTGAATCTCCTCTGCACTCCCCCCAATACAATCATATCCTTCCGATTATATATACAGTACTCTAGCAGTACTCTAGCTGTGGCCTCACCAAAGTTCTATACAACTCCAACATGACTTCCCTGCTTTTGTAATCTATGCCTCGATTGATAAAAACAAGTGTCCCATATGCCTTTTTCACCACCCTACTAACATGCCCTTCTGCTTTCAGAGCTCTGTGTACAAACATACCAAGGTCCCTTTGTTCCACAGAACTTCTTAGTGTCCTACCATTCATTGAGTACTTTCTTGTCAAATTACTCCTTCCAAAGTGTATCACCTCACATACCTTTTAGGGTTAAATTCCATCTGCCACTTATCTGCCCATTCTGTCTATATGTTCTTGTAGCCCAAGATACCCTGCCTCACTGTTAACCATCCGGCCAATCTTTCTTCCCACATTCCGAAGATGTGTGGGTTAGGTTGATTGGCTATGCTAAATTGATGCTTAGTGTCAGAGGGATTAGCAGGGTAAATATGAGGAGTTATGGGATGGGTGGGATTGTTGTCAGTGCAGGCTCATGTGCCGAATGGCCTCCTTCTGGACTATAGGGAGTCCATGATGTGCAAGAGGCTGGAATTGGAGGAGAGCAGAGATCTTTGTTAGTTTTTTATCTGTTCATAGGAAGTGGGCATCCCAGTCATGGCCAACATTCTTAATTGCCCTTGGAAATACTGTGGTGAGCTGCCTTCTTGAGCATGTTATACATATACCCTCATTGCTATTAAGATGGAAATGCCAGATTTTGACCCATGCCATGTGTTCCTATTGGCCTACTGTCCTTAGTCTTCTACATAGCAGAGGCTGCAGGTTTGGGAAATGCAGTTGAAGAAACCTCCATGAGTTGCTGTAGTGCATCTTGTAGACGATACATATTGCTGCCAGAGGTGGATGCAGTAAATGTTTTAAATGATGGAGGGAGTACCAATCTGTCTGCTTTGTCCTGATTGGTGTTGAGCTTCCTTGAGTGTTATAGGATCTGCACTTACCCAGTTGAGTGGGAACTATTTCATTACATGTAGAGTTGTGAAAAGTACAGTACAGCACAGGAAACAGGCCCTTCGGCCCTCCAAGTAGATGGTGAACAGACTTTGGGAAGTCAAGATAAGCTATGGTTGCAGAATCCCATTTATTTTCTGCTCAAAGTGTGACCTCAGAATTCGATGGTGGGGAAATCCAACATTGGTAGTGTTGTTGAATGTCATGGGAGATGGTCAGATTGTCTCTTGTTGGATATGGTCATTGCTTGGCACTTGTGTGGTACAAGTATTACTTATCTGAATGTTGCCCAGGTCTTGCTGCATGCGTGTCATGCACTACTTCAAGTATCTGAGGTCTTGCTGAGGGAACTGAACACTCTACAATCATCAGTAAATATTTCCGCTTCTGACTGTATGATAGAGGAAAGATTGGGGGCCCATTGGTGGGATTCTCCGATCCTGCTGGCAGCCCGCCCCCAGAGAATCCCGCTACCAGTTAATAGCATGCCATCTCCACCGCCAAGAAACACGCAGCTGGGAGACCAAAGAATTCCACCATTATTACCAAAGTAGCAGAATGTGGTTCGGCTTAGGACACTGTTTGAGGAATACAGGTAGTGATTTTCTAAGGGCGAGATGAATCGTCTCAACAACCACAGCCATCTTCCTTTATACTAGGTACACCTCCAACCAGTGGAGAGTTTCCCCACTCCTTTAATTCTGACTGACTTCATCTTCACTAGAATGCATTCTAGTGAAACATAGCATTTTATATTCTGCTGATTGGAAGCAGCTTTAGATTTTCATCCAAAGCAGATTGGTTTACAAGAACGGTGGTGATTTTCAGCCCATATTCGCTATGAGAGAGAACAGTGGTGCAGACTGAAAGTCCGCAGAATCAGAAAACACGATTCTCTCCGGAAACGTCGCATTCTGTGATTTTCCCCATCTCTTGCTACTGACATCACAATGTTCACGCCCACAAAGGGCAAGAATCTTATTTAAAATTATTTTAATATAACAGGCCCCGCCATATTTTCCCCCCAGTAGTATTTTCAAACCTCACTGACATGACGTCACATGGGCAGGTTACAACAGGTTCACCCAGAAACGAACTGCCAAGGAGATTCCTCCAGATGTGTAAGGTGAGGATAGTCTATGGGAAAAGGGCATGCGCAGGCACTGCCCCTGGCACAGGGCCAACCTGTGCCTGGGTGGACCCTTGTGGGAGCCTCATGTGGCAGTGGGTGGCATGTGTATGTCGTGGGGGGGGGGGGGGGGGAGAAGCTGGTGATGACTGTTGGTGTGAAGCCCCCCTCCACTGCTGCTTTTTTTTTTAAACAAGGTGCCATGTCCCAAAAGCCAATAACTTGATTAAACAACTAACATAGTAAAATGGGAATTAATGTAAAACAATCCAACTAATCAGCAAGTTTGACTTTACCAACTTTGAATTAAGAGTAGATTGCACAATGGGATCTTTTATTAAGTCATATCCTAATGATTCAAAGTTGTTTAAAACCCATTTGATAATTCAATTTTAAAATCAGTAAATTCACATTTTGCTGTTGTACTGGATAATTCAAATGTGATCCTAGATCTTGAAGGGACTGTGATACATCTTACTGCCACTTAGTGACAGAAAAGGTTGCAAAAAGTGTATGCTTGATAATTCATTTTGTGGCTGTGCTGAGAAAATGATCCAGTAATGCAAATGAGGCAATGTAAATAATATAGTAAATAGTTTGAATCAAGCAGTAAAATGATCTTGACTATCTAACAATAAGTAGATTCCTCCAGACTGGTTCCTCAGAGTCCAATTTTTTTTTTTTAAAACCCCACTAAATTCCCACTTTACTATTATCTATTTTGTTCAGATAAAATTAGTGGGTAATTCAAATTCTAAATGAGAACAAAAAAGTGTGACTGGATCTGTGCATTGTAAATACTATAAATTAACAATTTAAAAAATTATGATCCCTTTAATCTGTCAATGCTAACGAAGTGAAATGCCTTTACTGCAATGATATTTTATAGATACTATTATTATTTCATTAAAAACCTCTTACAAATTATAAAAATGGTTGCTAACAGCTATAAAAATGATAGGAAATTTTTGTCCAAAGTACCTTGCTCCCTGTATTTAAAGCAGTTTGTCTCCCTTCTGGAAGTTTGCGTGGAGACTGTACAATATCAGTAGCATCCTGGGCTACCTATCATAGAAACAGACAACAGCAGTTGCAAAGTTGAATAATATTTTTTTTAAACTGCATTACAGCAGCACTATGCTGCAACTATTTAAACGGGAAGCGAGTATCGCTGACAAGGCCAACATTTGTTTCCTAATTGCCCTCTGCAGTCCATATGATACAAGTATATCCATAGGGTGTTAGAAAGGGAGTTCCAGGATTTTGATTCATTGACAACAAAAGAACAACTATGTCATTCCAAATCAGGGTGGTTCAGTGGGGAACTTACAAGTGGTGGTATTGCCATGCATCTGCTGTCCTTGTCCTTCTAGATGGTAGAGGTTAGAGGTTTGGAAGGTGTTGTCGAAGGAGGTTTAGCAAGTTGCTGCAGTGCATTTTGTATAGGGTAGACACTGTGCCATTGTATCAGTGGCATAGGGAGTGAATACTTAAGTTGGATGGAGAGCCAATCATGAGGGTGGATAGTACTGAGCTTCTCAAATGCCATCAGGGCCACACTCATCCAGCCAAGTCCAGAGTATTACATCACACTACTGACCTGTGCCACATAAATGGTGAACAGGTTTTGCAAAGTCAAGAGGGGAGTTATTCGCCTCAGAACTTCATAGAATTCCTACAGTGCAGACAGAGGCCATTCAACATATTGTGTCTGCACCAACTCTCCAACAGAGCATCTTACCCAGGCCCTATCCCCATAACCCCACATATTTACCCCGCTAATCCCCCTAACCTACAGTCTTTGGACACTAAAGAGCAATTTAGCCAATCTACCTAAATGTACATCTTTGGCCTCTGACCTATTCTTGTAGCCACAATCTTTATATGGCTGGTCCAGTTCAGTTCCTGGTCAATGTAAACCTCAGGATGTTGATAGTGGGCATTTTAGTGATGGTAATACCATTGAATGTCAAGGAGCGCATTTTTTATGGTTATTTAGTAATATCTGTATGGATATTATAGTTTCTGTCTGCTGAGACTGTCATTATTGTAAAGTGACTAGAGTAAAACAGCATCAATAAAACCATTTGATTGATATTCGGAAGGTTTTACTTGATTACTACAGGGTTTAGGAAACATTTTGAATGCAGTTTTCAAATGAATGCATGTGGCTAGTCACCTCAGACCTCAAATGTAAATAATTGATTGCAAGTTTGTTCAGGTTCTTGATGCCAAAGACGTCCCCTGGTGCTGAGGCACATTGGAGCCGTGGCAGCATACTGCACCATGGATAGCAAGACAGGAGTTTGCACTTGAAGTTTCCTCACAGTTTGAGCTTCTAATTTGCCTGAAATCAACTATCCGTCAAGGGGAGTGCTGGACTAGTTCCCGAAAGCAGAGTAGCCAATTACAGAATTGCAGGGACAAGAGAGATATCGTTGCTTGTTTTTTTTTCAACCATAGCAGGCTGAATGGAAGAGAGGAGCAAAGTCATTTTAGAAATACATCAACATAATTTTTAAATCACAAGAACTTATCTTACCACACTTCTGCATTGGATGAATAACCTTTTGTACATTCCCAGAAACTCATCAAAATCAATCACTAATTAAATAAAGAAGAAATAAAGCAGTTATTTAAAAACTTGAACTGGATGAACAAATCTGAAAATCTTTTTGATTAAGTGATCTGCTGACTAACACAATCTAATATTGTATCAAGTTATAGAACAAGGCAATAAACTAAAATAATAAAATAATGACTATTCATTCTCTAGTCCTACACCGATTGCCAAGATTAATTATTCTGCTTGCTTCAACCTCAAGTACACCTTCATTATTTTATTTTTTTTTAAGGCCTGTACCATGTGTTCCTCAGGCTTTTGTCAACAGCAAAAATATAGTTTTGCATAACTGAGGTAAGGCATCTTAGAAGGCTCTGCAAATGAAGCCATATGGGTCGAACTTAAAAAATGAAAAGGAGCATTTACGTTGCTGGCAATGGTCTATGGCTCCCTAACAGTCCGAGAGAAATTGAAGGGCAGATAAGTAGGCAAATTTCAGGGAAATGTAGAAGTAATAGGGTAATGATAGTGGGGGATTTCAACTTCGCCAACATTAACTAGGACAGTCATAGTGTGAAAGGTTTAGAGGATGCAGAATTCTTAAAGTGCATCCAGAAGAACTTTTCAAGCTAGAAGGTCCTCCACGAGAGGGGGTGGTCCTAGGCTTAATTTTAGGTAACAAAGCTGGGCAAGTGAAATATCATTCGGAAGCATTTTGCAGACAGCAATCATAACTCTGTTAGATTCAAGATTGTTGGAAAAGGACAAGGATGAGCCTGAAATCAAGTTCTAAACTGGGGGAAGGCTGATTTTAATAAGATCAAATATGATTAGGCCAGCATGGACTGGGAGCAAACACTTTTTGGTAAATCTTTGACAGAACAGTGGGACACATTCAAGAAGGAGATAGGATTTTATTATTGTCCCGTTGTTAATTCCTGGTGTAGGTTGGCAATGAAGCACTTTCCTTGGCCATCAAGTCCTAGGGTGGACTTGAACCCAGAGCTAACAAAAACAGAAAATGCTGGAAAATCTCAGCAGGTCTGACAGCAACTGTGGGAAGAGAATAGAGCCAACGTTTCAAGTTGAAATGACTGTCAGAACTAAGAGCAAAGAGAATCAGTAGATATTTATACTATGAGGGTGAGGTTGGGCGGGGGGTGGGGGGAATGGGGCAAAGGGAACGTAAATGAAGATACAGAAGGCTGAGGAAGGAGGCAAAGTGTCCATTAAGTGATCAGAATGTTGGAATTACAGAATAGAGGTACAGATGGGAAAGAGGGTGCAAGAAGGAGAGCTGGAAAAATGGGAGAGAGAAAGGAGGATGGTAAAATGGATGAATGAGATGAAACAAAATGAAATAAAATAAATGGAAATGGGGTGAAGGTGGAAGGGAGAAGTTGTTGAACTCAATGTTCAGTCCGGAAGGCTGTAAAGTGCTCAATCAGTAGATGAGGTGCTGTTCCTCCAGTTTGCATTGGGGTTTGCTAGAACATTGCAAAATGCCAAGGACGGACACGTGGACAGGAGAGCAAGGTGGTGTGTTGAAGTGGCATGCAACAGAAAGGTCTGGGTCCTGCTTGCGGACAGACCGAAGATGTCCAATAAAGTGGTCACCTACTCTACGTTTGGTCTCTCTGATTAGAGGAGACTGCATTGGGAGCAGCGAATGCAATAGACCAGATTGAAGGAAGTGGATGTGAAGCGCTGCTTCACCTGAAAGGGATGTTTAGGACTTGGGACGGTGAGCAGCAAGGAGGTAAAGGGGCAGGTGTTACACTTTCTACGATTGCATGGGAAGGTGCCATAGGCAGAGGGTGAGGTGTTGGGTCTGATGGAGGAGTGGACCAAGGTGGATTAGAGAGAATGGTCCCTGAGGGGGGGGGGGGGGGGGGGGGGGGGGGGGGGGAAGAGAAGATGTATTGAGTCGTGGCATGGTGGCTGAAATGGTGGAGGATGATCCTTTAAATGCAGAGACTGGTGGGGTGAAAAGTAAGGACTGGTTTTGGGAGGGCGAGAGAGCAGTGGCCCGGGGGATGGGTTGGACGTGGTTGAGAGCCCTGTCAACCCCGTGGGTAGAAAACCCCAATTGAGGAAGACATATCGGCAGCGGTATTTTGGGAAGTGGCATCATCAGATCACTTAAATGGACACTTTTAGCACCTTCTCAACCTACTGTATCCTCATTTACATTCCCTTGTTCTCATTCCACCCCCCCCCATAGTATAAATCTCTACTGATTCTCTTTGCTTTGACGAAGGGTCATCTAGACTTGAAATGTTGGCTCTATTCTCCCCAGATGCTGTCAGACCTGCTGAGATTTTCCAGCATTTTCTGTTTTTGTTTCAGATTCCAGCATCTGCAGTATTTTGCTTTTATTAAACCCAGAGCTTTTGACTCAGAAGCAGGATTGCTACTCACTGTGTCACAAGACCTCCAGTAATTGTACTTAGAGGATATTTGGTGTCCTTATACACTGGTCACAGAAAGTTTACATGCCTGTAGAACATGTGGTTAGGAAGGCAAACAGTATGTTAGCCTTCACTGCAAGGGGTTTGGAGTATTTAACATTTCTGTGAAAACACTTTAGGCTGTTTATTACATTAAGGATGCCATACAAATAACTGTTGTAAAGGCAAAGAAATCTTGCTGCAATTATATAAGGCTTTGGGGAGACCTCAGCTGGAGCTTTACTTACAATTTTTACTTAAGGTAAGATATACTTCCCCTGGAGCAGGTGCAACAATGTTCACTAAATTTATAACTTGAATCAGAATCATACAGTGCAGAAGAGGCCCTTTGGCCATTGAGTCTGCACCGACACGTGAGAAACATCGGCCTCCCACCTAATCCTATTTACAAGCACATGGCTGGTAGCCTTCAATGTTATGACGTGCCAAGTGCTCATCCAGTTACTTTTTAAAAGGATGTGAGGCAACTTGCCCTCCCCAGGCAACGCATTCCAGATCGTCACCACCTGAAGGCTATTCTTTGAGCAAAGATTGCGTAGATTCGGCCTATATTCTCCATAAATTAAAAAAATGATTTCATTGAAAAGTATGAAGTCCTAAGAGGCTTTAACAGAGTAAATGCTATAAGGGTGTTTCACATGCCTTGAGAATTTTGAACTCTGACTCCTTATCCTGAAACCATGACTCTGTCATTTCGGACTGGGATGAGATGAAATGTCACTAAAAGGTTCTGAATCTTTTGTTTTCTCTATCCTAGAGGGCCATTGATTCTCAGTTGATGAATATGTCCAAGACTAAGATTTCTTTGGGCACCAAGGGAATCAAAGGATATGGGGGAGGCAGGGAACTGGACAGGAAAGTGAAGACAAGGGTGAGAATCAGAGAGGGTGTGGTGGACTGAAGTGCATTTGTTTCAATGCAAGAAGTGTAACAGGTAAGGCAGATGAACTTAGAGCTTGGATTAGTACTAGGAACTACGATGTTGTTGCCATTACAGAGACTTGGTTAAGGGAAGGACAGGATTGGCAGCTTAACATTCCAGGATACAGATGTTCCAGGCGGGATAGAGGAGGATGCGAAAGGGGCGGGGGAGTTGCACTACTGGTTAAGGAGAATATCACAGCTGTACTCCGGGAGGACACCTCGGAGGGCTCATACAGCGAGAGCTCAGGAATAGGAAAGGTGTAGTCACAATGTTGGGGGTTTACTATAGGCCACCCAACTGCCAGCAGGAGATTGAGGAACAGATATGTAGGCAGATTTTGGCAAAGTGTAAAAGTAACAGGGTTGTTGTGGTGGGAGATTTTAATTTCCCCTATATTGACCGGGACTCACTTAGTGCTAGGGGCGTAGATGGGGCAGAGTTTGTAAGGAACATCCAGGAGGGCTTCCTGAAACAGTACGTAGATAGTCCAACTGGGGAAGGGGCCATACTGGACCTGGTATTGGGGAATGAGCCTGGCCAGGTGGTCGATGTTTCAGTAGGGGAGCAGTTCGGGAACAGTGACCACAATTTAGTAAGCTTTAAGGTACTGATGGATAAAGATAAGTGTAGTCCTCAAGTTAAGGTGCTAAATTAGGGAAAGGCTAATTACAACAATATTAGACAGGAATTGAAGAATGTAGATTGGGGGCAGATGTTTGAGGGCAAATCAACATCTGGCACGTGGGAGGCTTTCAAGTGCAAGTTGATAGGGATTCAGGACCGGCACATTCCTGTAAGGATGAAGGATAAGTATGGCAAGTTTTGGCAACCTTGGATAACAAGAGATATTGTGAGCTGAGTCAAGGAGAAAAAGGAAGCATTTGTCAAAGCTAGGAGGCTGGGAACACACGAAGCAAGTGTGGAATACAAGGAAAGTAGAAAGAAACTTAAGCAAGGAGTAAGAAGGGCGAAAAGGGGTCATGAAAAAGCATTGGCCAGCAGGATTAAGGAAAATCCCAAGACTTTTTATACATATATAAAGAGCAAGAGGGTAGCCAGGGAGAGGGTTGGCCCACTCAAGGACAGGGGAGGGAATCTATGCGTGGAGCCAGAGGAAATGGGCGAGGTATTAAATGAGTACTTTGCGTCAGTATTCACCAAAGGGAAGGACTTGGTGGATGATGAGTCTGGGAAAGGATGTGTAGATAGTTTGAGTCATGCGGAGATCAAAAAGGAGGTGGTATTGGGGTTCTTGAGAAACATTAAGGTAGACAAGTCCCCGGGGCCTGATGGGATATACCCCAGAATACTGAGAGGCGCAAGGGAGGAAATTGCTGGGGCCTTGAGAGAAATCTTTGTATCGTCACTGGCTACAGGGGAGGTATTTGCTACCAAATAAACCTGTTGGACTTTAACCTGGTGTTGTGAGACTTCTTACTGTGTTCACCCCAGTCCAACGCCTGGATCTCCACATCATGACAGGGGAAGTTCCCAGAGGATTGGATAATAGCCAATGTTGTTCCTTTGTTTAAGAAGGGTAGCAAGAATAATCCAGGTAATTACAGGCCAGTGAGCCTTACATCAGTGGTAGGGAAATTATTGGAGAGGATTCTTCGAGACAGGCTTTATTCCCACTTGGAAATAAGTGGACGTATTAGTGAGAGGCAACATGGTTTTGTGAAGGGGAGGTCGTGTCTCACTAACTTGATCGGAGTTTTTCGAGGAAGTGACGAAGATGATTGATGAGGGTAGGGCAGTGGATGTTGTCTACATGGACTTCAATAAGGCCTTTGACAAGGTCCCTCATGGCAGACTGGTGCAGAAGGTGAAGTCGCATGGGATCAGAGGTGAGCTGGCAAGGTGGATACAAAACTGGCTCGGTCAATTAAGTTATGATGTGGAGATGCTGGCGTTGGACTGGGGTAAACACAGTAAGAAGTTTAATAACACCAGGTTAAAGTCCAACAGGTTTATTTGGTAGCAAAAGCCACAAGCTTTCGGAGCCTTAAGCTCCTTCTTCAGGTGAATGGGAATTCTGTTCACAAACAGGGCATATAAAGACACAAACTCAATTTACAGAATAATGGTTGGAATGCGAATCCTTACAACTAATCAAGTCTTAAAGGTACAAACAATGTGAGTGGAGGGAGCATTAAGCACAGGATAAAGAGATGTGTATTGTCTCCAGACAGGACAGTCAGTGAGATTCTGCAAGTCCAGGAGGCAAGCTGTGGGGGTTACTGATAGTGTGACATAAAGCCAACATCCCGGTTTAGGCCGTCCTCATGTGTGCGGAACTTGGCTATCAGTTTCTGCTCAGCGACTCTGCGCTGTCGTGTGTCGTGAAGGCTGCCTTGGAGAACGCTTTCCACTCCATCTGACGAAGGAGCAGTGCTCCAAAAGCTAATGGTATTTGCTACCAAATAAACCTGTTGGACTTTAACCTGGTGTTGTTAAAACTCTTACTGCATTTACCCCAGTCCAACGCCAGCATCTCCACATCATGACAAGTGGTGTTCCTCAGGGATCAGTGCTGGAACCTTTGCTGTTTGTAATATATATATAAATGATTTGGAGGAAAATGTAACTGGATTGATTAGTAAGTTTGCGGACGACACAAAGGTTGGTGGATTTGCGGATAGCAATGAGGACCATCAGAGGATACAGATCAGTTGGAGACTTGGGCGGAGAGGTGGCAGATGGAGTTTAATCCGGACAAATGTGAGGTAATACATTTTGGAAGGTCTAATACAGATAGGAAATATACGGTAAATGGCAGAACCCTTAAGAGTATTGATAGACAAAGGGATCTGGGTGTACAGGTACACAGGTCACTGAAAGTGGCGATGCAGGTGGAGAAGGTAGTCAAGAAGGCATATGGCATGCTTGCCTTCATCAGCCTGGGTATTGAGTTTAAAAATTGGCAAGTCATGTTGACGCTTTATAGAACCTTAGTGAGACCGCACTTGGAATATAGTGTTCAATACTGGTCGCCACACTACCAGAAGGATGTGGAGGCTTTGGAGAGGGTACAGAAAAGATTTACCAGGATGTTGCCTGGTTTGGAGGGCATTAGCTATGAGGAGAGGTTGGAGAAACTTGGTTTGTTCTCACTGGAGAGACAGAAGTTGAGGGGAGACCTGATAGAAGTCTACAAGATTCTGAGAGGCATGGACAGAGTGGATAGTCAGAAGCTTTTTCTCAGGGTGGAAGAGTCAATTACTAGGGGTCATAGGTTTAAGGTGCGAGGGGCAAGGTTTAAAAGGAGATGTACGAGGCAGATTTTTTACACAGAGAGTAGTGGGTGCCTGGAACGCGTTGCCAGGGGAGGCAGTGGAAGCGGATATGGTAGTGACTTTTAAAGGGCATCTTGACAAATACATGAATAGGATGGGAATAGAGGGATATGGTCCCTGGAAGGGTAGGGGGTTTTAGTTAAGTCGGGCAGCATGGTCGGTGCAGGCATGGAGGGCCGAAGGGCCTGTTCCTGTGCTGTAATTTTCTTTGTTCTTTGATAATGTAGATACTTCAGCATGATATTGTATGGTAGAGGAGATTCGAAGGGCCGAATGGCTTACCTCTGCTCCAATGTTCTATATTCTTATGAAACCACAAATATAAATGGAGTAACAGATAATTAACATGACTATAGAGTTCAATTTTGTTCAAATGTGATCATTTATTTCTAAATGGAATACATTTTCAGAGAGGAATCTAATAACTTCAGCATTAAAACAAACTTGCTAAAACTGTAGAACTTAATGTTATCAGGATCAGATTATTTCAGCAGACTAACATGTATAAAACTCATTTGTAAAACATACTTACCTTGATTAAAATCTTTATCCACGGCTTTAAACTCATCATTTACATATCTGTCCAGCATATTCCTATCAGTGAAGCAATTTTAAATGGTTAAAATTGAACAAAAAAATGGATTGCACCAAAGTGCAATTTAAAAAGAAAATACAATTTAAGTAGGCTTACTTACTTATGAAAATGCGGGAAAAGATCTATGAATAATTCCCTCAGTTCTTCTTTACTTATCTCACCATTCTTGTCCTAAAATCAATGTAGATCATGGAAATGATGTTTAAAAGAACAATGCCATTGGAACATACAATGCTCCAAATTTGTAAATTCGAACTTTTAGAAACAAAAAACATTTTCCCTGGTGCATGTATTAAAATGGGCAAAAACCAGTATTTCTATTTCATAGAACTAAAAATACCGAAACACACAACTCAAAAGGATTCCAGTGAAATGGGTAAATTGGACAGATTATGATTTCTTGCATTAGGTTAAAAATTCACTACTTATATTTTAAACAATTGACCTGGTTACAAATTGTGTGTGAATGAACAACGTGTCCACTGAGGTACAATGATCAAGAAAGCAAACAGAATGTTGAGTTATCTTGTGAAAAGAACAGTACAAATCAGTGGAAATCATGCACTAACTGGACAGCACTCGGACCAAACGTGGGGTAGCATCCAATTTTGGCCACTGGGACATAGAGAAGACATTCAACAGAAAGTGTCAGAGGCCTGAGTTATGAAAAACCTTGGCTTGTTAACGTTGAAATAGGTAAATTTAGAAATAACAGCTGCGCAATCTTCACCGGAACGGGATAAGGATGGGCAGCCCACTACTCTTGCCAGCCCCATTGCAGGGGTGGGTAGTTTAAACATGCCCCACAATTCGTGGAGTCTGGGTCCCTTCAATGAGTAGACATGATTCACATCCTTCCCAGAGGAGGCATGAACCATGGTGGAAATCCCAGTCGCAAGTAGAAAAGCAAACAAAAAGCAATCACCTGTGCCTGGAATTCTTTCACTGACAGGCTTTAAAATGCAAAACATTTGATCTTCAGTTCAATAGTTAAATGCACTTTTACTGCAGTGATTGATCATAAGGATATGTCCTGCAGAGGTAAATTGACCTTTACACTGTATAAGCACTGAAATGCATTAGACTACTTTGGAGAATAGTGCTCTCATGCATTCAAATCTGATGAAAACATTGTTTGGAGTCTCTAGGATCGAAGGTGATTTAAATGCCCAGTGTCCATTTAAAAGAAGAAAATACCTTCAGCAGTTTGCACTTACAGAAAATACCCACACCCCTCCCAACCTGCTCCTGGACTGCTTTGATTGACAAGGCATCTTGGGGGTAATTCTCCCACCTCCTCAGACGGCCAGTGGGAATCTTGATGCCCCAGTGAATGGGCCTTGGCCCAAAATATTTTTTAAATAAATCAATTAATTGGGATTCCTGATTGGCGTGAGGGCTGTTGGATTCACTCACCCACCCTGCTGGCGCTGATCGGGCAACCTGATAATTATGCAAACCCGCTAATTTGAATGTTATTAGCAGGTTTGACATGACATTCACCAGCCTCCCATCATTCATCTGGTCCGCCAGCAGGAATAGCACAGGGCAGGCTTTACACATGCTACCCACAAGCAGGGACATGGCATACTGGATCTTGAAAGTCCAGATGAGCACAAACAACCCCTCAGAAAAGAGGGGCATGCTCCCAACCACTCAAATCGCGGGATTTGACCAGTCAGTTGTGAAAACTGGAATACCACTCCCCCACCCACAGATGAAATTGACATCGCCTCTGTCACAGATCTTCAAAGGGGTCTGCTCTCACCTGCAGCTTCTGACAGCGAGAAAAGGAAATCTCTGCCACAGAATGGAGTGTTGCAATGAGTTAAAATCCTGTCAGGTGACTGGGGGCCATGGAGGCTAAAGAGATCTGGCCACTTCAGATTTTCACTGCTGACAGGCAGCAATGCAGATATTGATCACAGGATTGCCTGAAATCATCATGCCAGGAGTGATCTTAAGGTCTGCCAGGACTCAAAGGGGCAGTCCAGCCAAAACACACCCATCCCGGGGGAGAGTGGCGAGGTCAAACCCTTGCCCCTGCCTGAGCCTGTCCAACCCCAGGACCACTGAGGGATCCTTCCTCTGCAGCCTGGCAGCAGCAGAGGGGCAAATCGCCATTGGACCTATATCACTGACATGGGGCCCAAGGCGCCAGGCTAGGGTGTCAAAGCCAGTGTGCCAGGGGACAGTGCACTGTGGGCACTGCCAAGGTCCATGGCCTGAAGGGGGGGCTGAGTGGGGACGGGAGGTCTGGTCAACCTCATGCCTGCATAGTGTGGTGGGAATCACCGATTAACTGGGGGGGGGGGGGGGGGAGAATGCAGGGTGAGGTAGCCAAATGGATACAAAATTGGCTTGATGACAGAAGCCAGAGGGTGGTTGTAGAGGGTTGTTTTTCAATACTGGAGGCCTGTGACCAGCGGTGTGCCTCAGGGATTAGTGCTGGGTCCACTGTTATTTGTATTAATGATTTGGATGAGAATATAGGAGGCATGGTTAGTAAGTTTGCAGACGACACTAAGATTGGTGGCATAGTGGACAGTGAAGATTATCTCGGTTTGCAACTGGATCTTGATCAATTGACCAGTGGGCTGACGAATGGCAGATGGAGTTTAATTTAGACAAATGCGAGGTGATGCATTTTGGTAGCTTGAACCAGGGCAGGACTTACTCAGTTAATGGTCGGGCGTTGGGGGAGAGTTACAGAGCAAAGAGATCTCGGGGTACACGTTCATAGCTCCTTGAAAGTGGAGTCACAGGTGGACAGAGTGGTGAAGAAGGCATTCAGCATGCTTGGTTTCATTGGTCAGAACATTGAATACAGGAGTTGGACATCTTGTTGAAGTTGTACAAGACATTGGTAAGGTCACACTTGGAATACTGTGTATAGTTCTGGTCACCCCATTATAGAAAGGATATTGTTAAACTAGAAAGAGCGCAGAAGAGATTTACGAGGATGCTACTGGGACTTGATGGTTTGAGTTATAAGGAGAGGCTTGATAGACTGGGACTTTTTTCTCTGGAGCGTAGAAGGCTGAGGGGTCATCTTATAGAGGTCTATAAAATGATGAGGGGCATAGATCAGCTAGATAGTCAATATCTTTTCCCAAAGGTAGAGGAGTCTAAAACTAACCTCACATAGGTTTGTGAGCGGGTAGAGATACAAAAGGGTCCAGAGGGGCAATTTTTTCAGAGGGTGGTGAGTGTCTGGAACAAACTGCCAGAGGTGGTAGTAGAGGCGGGTACAATTTTGTCTTTTAAAAAGCACTTAGAAAGTTACATGGGTAAGATGGGTATAGTGGGATATGGGCCAAATGCGGGCATTTGGGGCTAGCTTAGGGTTTTAAAAAAAGGGCAGCATGGACAAGTTGGGCCAAAGTGCCTATTTCCATGCTGTAAACCTCTATGAATCTATGACTTTATAAATGCCCTTATTAGCATTTTTCAGGTGGGTGAATCCCACCAAACAGATGCTGCCAGGACCAGCATGAAAGCCGGCATGGGCACTTAGTGCAAAATGGGAGATTCAAGCCCCTTGTGTAGCTTAAAAAGGCCATCTGTGGCCATCAGAACCTTCACTGAATGCCCTTCTATGCACATCCTCAGGATCACCATTGATAAGAAACTGAACTGACTAGCCATGCAAATACTGTGGCTACAAGAGCAGGTCAAAGGTTAGGAATCCTGCGCAAAGTAACTCAGCTCCTGCCCCATCCCACATCCAAGCCTGTCCACCATCAACAAGGCATAAGTCAGGAATGTCATGGAATACACCCCACATGTCTGGATAAGTGCAGCTCCAACAACAATCAAAAAGCTCAACATCATTCAGGACAAAGCAGCCCACTTGATTAGCACCCCACCCACAAACACTCACTCCCTCCAACACCAACAAACAGTGGCAGCTGTGTGTATCACCTACCAAATGCACTGTAGGAACTCACCAAGCCTCCTCAGACAACATCTTCCAAACCTGCAACCATTAAGGACAAGGCCAGCAGACACCAGGGAACACCTCCACCTGGAGGTTCCCCTCCAAGTTACTCAGCACCCTGATCAGAAATATTTCACCGTTCCTTCACTTTTGCTGGGTCAAAATCCTGGAAGTACTTCCCTAACAGCATTGTAGGTATACCTACACCTCAGGGACTGCAGTGGTTTAAGGCAGCAGCTCACCACCACCACCATCGCGAGGGCAATTAAATACTGGCCTAGCCAGCGATGCCCATATCTCAAAAGGAATAAAAAGAAAGGTTTGACGGTTCAGGAAGTTTCCCAACATGACCTTCCTACCTCCTCCACGAAAATCTGATCCAAGGAGTCACCAATACAGTGGGCTTGCAGATAAGAAAATGGGGGAAAAAGTTATGGAAAGAACTGGAATATGGATGCACTCAACAATTCACCTTGTTTACATTGATAGCACCTTCCAGACCTGCAACCGGTATCATCAAGGGCAATGGTAACTAGCATAATTGCTTAGATATAACATGAAGCATTTGATAAAGTGCCAGTCCAAAGGAAATTCATCAGGCGAATTCCTGGGATGAGAGGGTTGTCCTATCAAGGGAGACTAAATAGTCTGGGTCTGTATTCCTTGGAGTTTAGAAGAGTGAGGGGTGACCTCATTCAAACATATAAGATCCTGTGGGGGCTTGATAGGATAGAGAGTGGATGGCAAGATGTTTTCATGAGTGGGAGAGTCTTGAACAAGGTGACATAGCTACAAGATAAAGGGCCGGTCATTTAAAGCTGAGGTAGGTAGAAATTTCTTCTCGCAGAGGGTGATGAATCTTTGGAATTCTCTGCCCCAAAGAATGGTGGTAGATGAATCATTAGAAGTATTTAAAGTGGAGGTAGATAAATATTTGATAGATTGAGGAATAGAAAGCTATGGGGAAATGGTGTGGAGATGTTGGCATTGGACTGGGGTGGGCACAGTAAGAAGTCTCACAACACCAAGTTAAAGTCCAACAGGTGTATTTGGTAGTACAAGCTTTCGGAGTGCTGTCCCTTCATCAGATGAGTGGCCTGGGGAAATGGCACATAAAAGGAATTGAGGTTGACGTCAATCAGCCATGACGTACTGAGTGGCAGAACAAGCTTGAAGGACCTAGTGGCTTACTCCTGCTTCTATTTCTTGTGTGTTGTGTTCACATCAAAGGTTACTGTGAAAAATAAAAGCTCAAGATATGGGAGTAACATATTGGCATGGATAGAAGATAGGGTGGCAAACAGGAAGCAGAGAGTAGGCATAAATGTATCTTAAGTTCCTTAAGATGTGATAAGTGATGTACACAGGGAAACCAACTGAGACCTCAACTGCTTACAATTCATATAAATGGCTTGGATGGTGGGATGAATGGGATGGTTGCCAAATTGGCTGATGACACAAAGATTGGTAGGAAAGTAAGTTGTGAGGAGGTAAAAAGAAACAGATTGGTTAAGTGAATGGGCAAAGATTTGGCAAATGGAGTATAATGTGTGAAAACATGAAATAGTTCATTTTGGCCAGAAGAATAAAAGAGAAAATGATTATCCAAATGGCGAGACAATGCTCTGAGATGCAAAGGGATCTGGGTGTCTTAGTGCATGAATCACAAAAGGCTAATATGCAGGTACAGCAAATAATTATGATAGCCAATAGAATGCTATAATTTATTGCGTGGGAAATTGAATACAAAGATAGGGAGGTTATCCTTCAGTTATACAGACTAATGAAATCACATCTAGAGTACGGTGTATATTATTGGTCACTTTATTTAAAAAAGGACGTAAATACATTGGAAGCAGTTCAGAGAAGGTTACCAGGCTAGTACTTGGAATGGACGAGTTGTCTTGTGAGGAAAGGTTGGACAGGTTAGGTTTATATCTATGGTTGCAAGGTGACTTGATTGAAACATATACGATCCTGACGGGTCTTGACAGGGTGGATGTGGAGAAGACATTTCCTCTCGTAGGAGAACCAAGAACTAGGGAGCCACTGTTTTAGACGGGCGACTTCTTATTTTTATACAGTGATGAAGAGAAACTTTTTCTGAGGGTCGTGAGTCTTTGGAGCTTTCTTCTTGAAAGGCGGTTGAAGCAGTCTATGAATACTTATTTTCAAGGCAGATGTGGATAGATTCTTCGTGAGCAAGGCATCAAAGGTATTAGAGGTGAGTGGAAGCAGATTTGAGGTTACTACCAGGTCAGCCATGATCTTATTTAATGGTGGAGTAGGCTCAAGGGGCCGAATGGCCTACTCCTGCTCCTTGTCCCTATGTTCATATGCTAAAACCTCCTCAGTAGCTTTCTATCAGCCTAGGTGGCTTCTGTCAATTTTCTGTTAAAGTGTAGCTTATGATCTGAAGAATCCTTGAGAATATAAGTAATCAACTTAATTGCCATGCCTTCATTGGGCCAAATCCTAGAATTACCGAGCATACAAGTTGCTAAAGAAGGTGGCCCACCACCACCTAAACATTATCTAGCAATACAGGATGGCCCATAATTGTGGCTGTGCTAGAGTGTCATACCAATAGAACAAAATCAATCATTTAAGAAACAATTGAGTGGCACAACTGGGAGGATGCAGAATTTTTCTAGATGTATGAGTTAATATTTTATCTCCCATTTCTAATTCCCAACTTGGGGTCAAACGTGAATTAGAAAACATTTTTGCCCATGGAAAAAGTGCCAAATTTTAACATCTTAATGTTCAACTGGGTATTTCAATTGATTGCAGCATGAAGTAATTGAAATTGGACAGGCGATTCCATAAATAGGTGTTTCTGGTAAGGAACGGTGTTAGTAGCAGGATCACAGGTCGATAATCACAGACTCATGGGTCATGATCATCTATCCATTAAAGTCAAAGATCATTCCTGATCTGCTTCCCTGCAGATATTCACCAGAAGTGCCCAATCATGGAACTGAACTTTATAAATACAATTTGTCTAAAATTTACAGCATACTTTAAAAATGGGATGGTCCCAAAAAAATTCTAAGCATCAAATTCACGGGAGAACTGGAGTAACTCACGCTGTTTTTTTCAGTGGGAGTTCACACTAAAATCTCCCACAGTCTGCGCAGTGCAGAGGCCACCAGCGTAAATACAATTAAATTTCAGGGGGCAGGGCCTATTCACACTGAAGAGGCTGAAATCAGTGGGCCTCTGCACATGTGCAGTGGCCCTCAAATGATAGCCTCCCAATTGCTGGCCAGACCGGGACCCCCACAGTGCTGCCCCCCACAACTACATGCCGCCCCAGCCCCCCCCCCACCCCGACCATTCCCAGGCCCAGCTCCCTCCACTCCCGACCATTCCCAGGCCAAGCTTCCCCCCACCCCATCCCTTCCCAGGCCCAGCCCCCCCCCCCACCCTTTCCCAGGCCCAGCAACCCCCCCTCCAATCTATTCCCAGACTCAGCTCAAACCTCACCCCCACTGGTCAATGCCCACCCCAATCTCCAGCCACCTCCCCCCCCCAACGCCCCATTGATCCTCCTGCAGAGTGGCAGCAGACCCTCTACCGCCACTGATTGCCCCTCCTATGCCCCACCCCCACCCCATAGGCCCTGCCCCATGCCCAGATGGCAGTGCCAAAGTGCTCCCTGGGCACGGGCACTTTGCCCCTTGGGGAGTGTCAGGGCTACAGGCTGGCAATTCCAGGGTACACCTCCCGCCACCTGATCTCCTGGGGGGCCCAGATCGCACCCCCCCCCCCCTTCACACCAGTGGGGTCGTCCCAATAGTTCCCCAAAAGTAGGGACCTACTGTAGAGTTAAATACTCTGGCGGGGTGGGAGGGGCTAGCGGGCCCGGATTATTCAGTTCCGTGCCCACTAATCACATTAAAATGACATTAAAAATAGATGCAAATAACTTACCTGGCATTCCTGCTGGTTTCCAGTGCAGTTCTGATGGCGCCAGAAATCTGGCACTGGGAGATGCGTGCGTGGCGGGAACGCATGCGCGCATTTCCGGACGCGAGATTCTCCCACCACGCCGTGCTAGGAAACTAGTGCGGCGGGGTGGGAGAATCGCCCCCTATATCTTGATAGTAATAACCGTACAGCTTTGATTAGTTTAGGTTATAAATCAGCTCTTAAAAATGCATGAAAATATACATTAAGTTGCACTTAACATATGTTTTAGCATGGATTAACAATCTAAGTTAAATACTCACTCTATCATAAAATTCAAACTTTTTCTTGGCTTCTGCTGTGTGTTTTGCTGATAACTCCTGGAAAAGAATAATCACAATCAGTCTTGAACCCAAAAGCAGAAAAATATGTGGGTGTTGTTGTAGAATTTAATAAGATAGCTTTACACTTATTACTACTTTGTCACTTATGCTTTATTGTACACCAAAACCATAATGTCATGTTTCTCAGTAACTATGATACTTGAGTGGCACACATTTATCCAACTAGTCAGCTATCATGGAATAGTACACCACAGGAAGCCATTCAGTCCATCTAGTCTGCACCAGCTTTTTGAAAAGCAATCCAGTTAGTCCCATTCTCCAGCTCTTTCCCATATCCCTGCAAATGTTTTCTCCTCCAAGTATTTAGCCATTTCCCTTCGAAGGCTATTACTGAGTCAACTCCCCATCAGGCATCGCAACTCCAAATCCTAAATGTTAAAAAAATGTGGGAGGACAATTCTCCCAAAAATATTCGCAGTGTCAAATTCACGGGAAAACTGGAATAATTCACGCTGTTTTTTTTCAGTGGCAGTTCACTCTCTCCCAAACCTTGTGCAATGCAGAGGTCACCAGCGTGAATCTCATTAAAAATTTGGGGGCGAGGCCTATTCCTGCTCGGAAGGCTGAAACCATCAGGCCTCTGCTCATGCGTAGTGGCCCAAAACCGTCAGTCTTCCATTTGCTGGCCAGCTCCATCGCTGGTCAGCCTGGAATCCACCCCCACTCTCACTCCAAAGTCTGATCGCTGCCCCCCCCACCCCCGACCATTCCCCCCACCTGACCCCCCCCTCCTGCCCCGATCGATCCTAAAGGTAGAGTGGCAGCAGGATCTCCACCCCAATGATTGCCCCCTAAGCCCTACCCCCCACCAGGCCCCACTCCCTAAAGGCCCTGTCCCCTTCGCACTGCCCCATGTCTGATGGACAGTGCAAGTGTCCCCTGGGCATTGTCTGTTTGAACAGTGCTGGGGCACAGGTTGGAGTGCCAGGGTGCCAATGCCCAGGGGCACCACCCCCTGCCACCTGACCCCCCAGGGCCCCAATTGCCCCCCATTCACTCCAGCGGGGTCATTCCAATAGTTCCCCGAAAGTAGGGACTACTGCAAACCTCACTGGTGTGAAACACTCAGGTGGGATGGAAGAGGTTAGTGGGCCCGGAGAATGCAGTCCCGGGCCTGCTAATCACATTAAAGTGACATTAAAAATGGATGTAAACTTGGAGTTCCTGTCAGTTTCTAGCGTGGATCTGATGGCGCTGGAAATCCTGCGCTGGGAGATGAGTGTGCATCGGGAAAGCATGCGCAAATCCTGCACATGCCCGGACGCGTGATTCTCCCACTACACTGCACTAGAAAACTAGCACAGCAGGGTGGGAGACTCGCTCCTGTGCCTTTTCATGTCACCTCTTTTTCTTCTGCCAGTCACTTTAAATCTGTGCCCTCTGGTTATCAGCTACCTTGGATGAGTGAAGCTCCAACAATCAAGGAGCTCAACACCATCAGGACAAAGTAGCCCACTTGATTGCTACTCCTTCCACAAACATTCACTCCCTCTACCATCGATCAACAGCGGCAGCCGTGTGCACCATCTACAAGATGCTCTGCAGGAACTCACCAAGGTTTCTTAGGCAACACCTTCCAAACCTATGACTTTAGAAGGTCTAGAAGGTCAAGAACAGCAAATAACCTGGAAACACTACCACCTGGAGGCTCCCCTCCAAGCCACTCACCATTCTGACTTGGAAATATAGTCATTCCTTCACTATCGCTGAGTCAAAATCCTGGAACTCCTTCCCTAACAGTGCTGTGGGTGTACCTACACCTCAGGGACTGCATCAGTTCAAGAAGGCAGCTCACCACCATTTTCGCAAGGACAACTAGGGATGGGCAATTAGCGATGGTCTAGCCAGCAATGCCCACATCCCATAAATGAATTTTTAAAAACTGAACTATTAAATTTATAATAACAAAATAATTATGAAGGTTGAGTGTACAAGACTATATTCTGATGAAAACCCCAGCAACACAATAGGAATCAATAATACTTATCACCAGTCAGCAGAAAGTGAGGCACAAATAATCTAGTACCTTTGGAATACAAGTAAGTTGGTCACCCTGCAATAAGAACAACAAACGATTTCTGTCTTATTCTTCTTCATTAGAAATTCACATTTGGGTTCCTATTTACCCCATTCTTGTGCATGTTTAGCAAATACATTTGGTTTCTTTTTAGATTTTTAAACTAAACTTTTATTTTAAAAGTTTTTTTCAGTTTTTGCTTTGAATCTTTAATCTTAAAATGGAGTACCCACAGTATTCGAAATTGTACAGAACTGTATACTGTATTTTATCACTGGAGACAAAAACAACAGTAGTGATGTTTTTATGACTTTTGCACAAAATGTACATCTTGACATTTAAATATTCACTCAAGGGGTTTTCTCGGTGGCATTGAAGGCAAAGGCACCTCCAGGAACTGCACTGACCCACCCAAACCATAAGGTAGCTGATTTCAACTAGAGCAGCAATGAAGAGCTCCAATTTGCTTCAGCATCATGGAAAAGGGGAAGGGAGTTGAAAATCAGCCAGCATTCTCCTTTGACCATTATCTAACAACTCCCAACTCCTGCTGAAAAGTGTGTGAGATAGGGAAGATCACGGGTTAGGTGTAATTGTGATGTCAACCCTCATTAAATGATCTGTTAAGGAAAGAAAGTGCTGACTCACTAACCAATTACTGAAATGTGAGAAATTGCTCAAAGGATTGTAAAGTTAAATGCATTCGAAAGGTTAAGGAATTATTATATATGAATAAATTTGAAACAAACACAAGTTTATTGGTCTAAAATTAAAAGTAGGTAAAATAATGGAATTCAGTCTGTGGATTATTTTAGAGTACAATTAATCCAGGAATAACTTAAGAACAGTTAACTTGATTTAGAATGGATAGGTCCGGAGTAACAAATTGCCTAGAAAAAGGGTTGGAAAGTTTATGGCAAAAATCCTATAATACATTTAATTTGGATTTTCAGAAAGCTTAATGACCAGGTTTGACATGATGTGAGTAATATTATAAACCATTGCAATCTAAGATAGATCGTGGAAATGGATATGAAGAATTAAAGGAATAGCAAATGGAGCACACTCAATGACCCAAGAACAGAAAATGTTGGAAATATTCAGTAAGTCTGGCAGAATTAGTGGAGTAAGCACAGTAAGAAGTCTCACAACACCAGGTTAAAGTCCAACAGGTTTATCTGGTAGCACAAGCTTTCGGAGCGTTGCTCCTTCTTCATGTGAGTGAAGAGTTGTGTTCACAAACAGGGCATACATAGACACAGACTCAATTTACAAGATAATGGTTGGAATGTGAATCTTTACAGGTAATCAAGTCTTTACAGGTATAGACAATGTGAGTGGAGAGAGGGCTAAGCACAGGTTAAAGAGGTGTGAATTGTCTCAAGCCAGGACAGTTAGAGAGATTTTGCAAGCCCAGGCAAGTCATGGGGGTTACAGATAGTGTGACATGAACCCAAGATCCTGGTTGAGGCCGTCCTCACACGTGCAGAACTTGGCCATCAGTTTCTGCTCAGCGATTCTGCATTGTTGAGTGTCGTGAAGGCCACCTTGGAGAACGCTTACTCAAAGATCAGAGGCTGAATGCCCTTGACTGAAAACTGAAGTGTTCCCCAACAGGAAGAGAACACTCCTGCCTGGTGATTGTCAAGCAGTGTTCATTCATCTGTTGTCGTAGCGTCTGCATGGTCTCGCCAATGTACCATGCTTCTTTAACCTCTTGTAAATTGAGTTTGTGTCTGTGTATGCCCTGTTTGTGAACACAGCTCTTCACTCACCTGATGAAGAAGCCTGAGACTCCGAAAGCTAGTAATGCCATATAAACTTGTTGGACCTTAACCTAGTGTTGAGAGACTTCTTACTGCGCTTACCCCAGTCCAACGCCGGCATCTCCACATCATCCTTCCAAATCACAGCAGAACTCCATTCTACAACAGGATTTGCTCTTGGATGATTTCAGAGGCCTCAGGTGTTACCAAACCTCTTTGAAGTATTTTGATTGACAGGAGAAGTCAGTTTCACCAGGAGCTTGGAGACCTTTGGGTGGTCAGGTACATGGCTGGACAGTGCCCTGGTTCTATCCCCTACAACCCTGCCAATGCCACTACTGGGGTGGCAGTGCCAGGTAAGGCCTTTGACTGGGGATGATGGGGGCAGGATAAGATCTCTCTCATGCCTGCATGGTTTGGGGAAGGTTGCCCTTCTGTGGTGAAGGGTTAGGGGTGCTCCCTTCATTTGCAGAGGGTTGGGAAGTCCATTGGAGGGAAAGGACTTTACTGTGAGATCAGGGTGCCCTTTAAAAATGGCACCCCAATCTTTGTGAAGCGGGGCTTGCTGGAATGTTTAATGTTGAGGATTTATTTGCAACAAAAAAGTGGTTGAATCCACACAATATTTCCCGCTGGTGGCAGCATTTCAATTTGGGAATCGCAGCCAGAGTTAAATTTTCACATTGATGACTTCACCAGGCCTATTAATTCAGGTTTACAGCACTGGCTTTTGTATGACATGTTGAGGAAGAGAAAGGGATTGAGTTCCACAGTGATCAGTACCTGTACTTCACGTTTCCTAACTACATAGTTAAGATGAATTTATAAGCTGGTTCAATTTGCAAACTATTTTGAAAGGGAGATACAATAATGAAATGCATGGGATCCATATCCTTTGTATGAAATGAACAAATTAATTTCAATATTGAGTTGAAGGAACATGTTGACATATATGCAATGAAAGGAACAAAATTTAAAATGACAGACCTAGGAAAAGTCACAGAAGTGAACATATCACATACAATCTCAGAATATGGAGAAGCAGATACAGTAAATAAAATTTTAGATCAAGAATGTAATGTAGAAGACTATATGGGTTATGCGCAGACTTTACAATACATTGGCCAGATCATACCTGTAACATGGTATACTTCCTATTCAGCATGCATCAAGGAGGATAAGCGCACACTGGAGACAATACAAAGTAGAGCAACAACTATGAATGGTTAGCTATGATGAGTCAAATGGTCTTGAGATATTTTCTTACTGACTGTCTAAATATGAGAAATAACAATTGGAGTAACAGAAAGCAACCAATAACCCCACCACAGTAAGAGTCACTAGCTTCAGGAGAGAAAAGATGATATATCAGAATCATTTCTATTTAATATTCCACGAATAAAGTAAAGTTAGAGGAGGTTAAGAACCCAACATTGCATTTAATAAAAAGTATGTTATTACCTTTGGTGTCCTCTAAGGATCTATCCTCAACTCTCTCATCTACATCTTGCTCCACGGTGCCATCATCCAAAAACACATCCATAGCATGCTGACAACAGCAAGTTCTACCTCACCACTATTTCTCCTAACCTTTGCACACTCTGGCGTTGAGTACCTGATGAGCAGAGATTTCTTCCAACCAAATATTGATAAAACCAAAGCCCTCAGCTCTCACCAGAAACTCAAGCACCAATTTCATCTTTCTCCCTACCAACCTGTCTAAGACTAACCCAGATCATTTGCAATCTTGGTGGGCAGGATTTTAAGGTTTGCAAACAACACAAAACTTGGAGATAAAGTAAATACTGCCGACGATAGTGGTAGACATCAGGAGGATGTGTATGGCTGACGGTGTAGGCAGGCACATATCGGATGAAATTCATCATAGGGGAGGACGAGAACCACAAGAGATAATGGAGGATAAATGTTGGGAGTTCTGGTGCATGGGAGATGTATGGTATTTGTGCTTTGTTAACCTGTCCTGTCACCCTCAAAGCAGTTAAAAAGGCATATGATAACCTTGCCTTTGTGAATATAGTACACTGTTCTGGTCCCAGCTGGTGTGTTGTACCAGCAATGGGCCTTCCCCAACGATCAGGGACAAGAAGACAGATGTTCCACTCACCAAGAACTGCCAGCCAATTACCTGAGGCCTAGCCTCGTCGCTGGATCACAGGCAAGAGTTGAGGAATAATGGGATAAGGCACAGGTGTGAGGGGCAGTCAGCTGCAAGGAGAGGGTAGTGGCTATAAGCAGTGCCCCTCTACCTATTAATGCATCTTGCCATCAGGTACTGAGCCTTTGAACAAAGGCATTAATTGCCCACTTCAGGGCCTCAATATGCGGTGGAGCAGGAAGATTGTCCACAGACCCAGGACTTAATTGGAGTGGAGGAGGGAAGGTGACAGGGTCCCCACCTACTAATCACCTGATTAAATGGTCCCCGTCACAAAATAAGCAATGGGATACAGCACAAGATTTTGCTTTCCAATTGTAGTTTTATTTCCAAGATGATGGAAAAGGCCTGAATAAACCTACAATTGGACTAGACAGGATGAAACCTTTGCAGAGCACCATTAACGCTCTGGGACAAAAATATTTGGGGCGGAATTTTATTGTTTTCAGTTGGCGAGGGAGGCAATGGTTGGTCCTGCCTCCACCATCTCAATATGGTGAATTGAGTGTCGGATAGCCAATTAACGGCTGCCTGGTGGGAATGCGGCCAATTAGCGGTGTGATCAGGGCCATTACATTCAATTGGGAGTCTAGGCCACGATGTCTTGCGGGGTTGGGATTATGTGGTGAACAGGAAGTCGGTTAAGGCTATCAATTAAAAGATCCCTTGTCCCCCTGTGACCACTTATTGCAGGCTCAAAACAGTCAATGAATGAAGTCAAAAATATACAACACTGCCACCTTCATCAGCACCTGCTACCATATGCAGCCATGGTCCCATTGGGAGGTTTTTTTGTTCAGCTCTGGTGCCATCTCCTCATTCCTGGAGTTAAGCATTCCCAAATGTCTTGCTGTCTGACACCCAAAAATTGCATACAATTGGCTCCTTAATGTCAATAACTGGTTAATTGATCATATCAAAACAGTGGATGGGCTTCGGATTTCCATACCTGGTTGTCTGCTGTAATATTAGAGACTGGCTTGATGACGTTGGAATGCTGATTTACAGCAAAATTCAGCCCTTTCACAGAATTCTACAGTGCAGAAGGAGGCCATTTGGCCCATCGAGTCTGCACCAACCACAATCCCACCCAGCCCTATCCCCATAACCCCATGAATAATTGCTTATCAACCATAATTACATGTTGAAGCTCAATACAAATGGCAGCAGCTAGGAAACAGGAATATCATTTGAATATCTGTTATCCACTGTATAAGTTACTTACATCAAAAATGCAATTGTCTTTTTCTTTTTGTTGCCCCCTTCTCATCACCTCCAACAGTAGTGGCGCTCCTTTCAATTCATTTCCTTCATTGATTCCCAGCTCCCTGGCAAGATTATCTCGCCCATCAAGTCCAGTGAACTAAGTCCAAAACAAAAAGATCGATATAAATTAAAGACATGATTATTTATCACGAACATTGGTGATCTCGACAAGATTTGCGAATGTGCATTTTTGGCCGACGGTGACATAGTGGTTAGTTATGTCATTGGACTTAATAATCAAGGGATTCAGGGGAAACGGGTTCAAATCTCATCATAGCAGCTGGTGGGATTTAAATTTGTTTAATTAATTGTCTCTGTGGATTTTGCACGTTCTCCCTGCGTGGGTTTCCTCCAGGCGTTCCTGCTTCCTCCCAATGGATTAGCCAATGTAAATGCTTGGCGATAGGTCAAGGGGATGGGTTAGATGCTCTTTCAAAGAGTTGGTGCAGACTTGATGGGCCAAATGGCCTCGTTCTGCACTGTAGCGATTCTATGATTCGGATTAATAAATCTGGAATCAATGGATAGTTTCATGGACACCATATGTCAAGTGGTCATAAAAACTCATCTGACTCACTATGGTCTTCCAGGAAAGAAAATCTGCCTTCCTTACCTGGTCTCACTCCAGACCAATTGCTCTCTGAAATGGCCCAGCAAGCCAGACTTGCACTAAACTGTTACAGAAAAGTCAATAATGAATAAAACAAGACAGACCATGTGGCTTCAATCTAGACCCCAGAAATAACAAATGTGCACCCACCCTGTCAACCCTCCTTACTAATTTCTAGAGGTGGGTGCCAAAATTGGGAGAGCTGTTCCACAGACTGGTCAGACAACAGGCTGACATAGTCATATTCACCGAATCATACTTATAATGTCCCAGATATGTCCATTATGAACCTTCGGCATGTTGTGTTGCACTAGCAGGTCAGACCCAGCAGTGTTGGTGGTATAGTGGCATATGGTTGAGAGGCAACCGCTTGGAAGTACCCAAGAGGGAACTGCAGGGAGTACCCAACTATGACGCCAGACCCCAGGAAGTCTTTTGGCATCAGGTTAAACATGGGCAAGGAAACATCTCGATTACCACCTTCTTTCCTCACTCAGCTGATGAATCAGTATTCCATCCACCACATTGAACACCTCTTGGAAGAAGCACCGAGAATAGCATGGTACAAAATGTACCCTGGGTAGGAGACTTCATTGGTTTGGTAGCACCACTACTCACCATGGTGGCCAAGTCATGAAGGACATATCTGTTAGGCTGGGTCTGTGGCAGGTGTTGAGGAAGTCAACAAGGGAATAATACCTACTTGACCTTGTCCTCATCAATCTATATGACACAGATGCATCTGTGCACAACAACATTCGTAGGAGATCATTGTACAGTTCTGTGGAGACAAAATCTCATCTTCACACTGCAAATACTGTCCTTTGTGCAGCAGAAACGTCAATAAGTAGATCAGCCTTAACGGTCAACTACATACCCACTGAAACCAGGAGCATGGTGACAGAGTGGTTAGCACTGCTGCCTCAGTGCCAGGGATCTGGGTTCAATTACGGCCTTGGGTGACTGTCTGTGTGGAGTTCTCATTCTCCCTGTAACTGGGTGCATTTCCTCCGGATACTCCAGTTTCCTTCCACAGTCCAAAGATGTGTAGGTTAGGTGGATTGGCCATGCTAAATTGCCTCTTAGTGTCCCAAGATCTGTAAATTAGGGGAATAGCAGGATAAATATGTGGGGCGCCAGGAAAGGGCCTGGGTGGAATCCTCTGTTGGACAGTTGATGCAGAGTCGATGCTGAATGGCCTCCTTCTGTACTGTAGCAATTCTATTCTAATCCTATCAAAAACTCCAACTGATGAACATGGTCATCTTCACCTCAAAAGGACAAAGAACATCAGATAGGAGTGACCACCACACGGTCCCATCTTCATGCTGAGGACACTCTCTGGCACATTGTAGATTCAGAACAGATATAGCAGCTCAAGAATGGGCATCCATAAGGCACTGAGCAGCAGCAGAAGAATTGTATTCAATTACAACCTGTAATCTCATGACCTAGCTCTACCATTACTATCAAGCCAGGGGATCAACCCTGTTCAATAAGGAGTGCCAGAGAGCATGCTAGGAGCAGCCGCAGGCATACATAAAACTGAGGTGTCAATCTGGTGAAACAATACAGGACTATATGCATGCCAAATCAGTATGCGGTAGGCAGAGCTAAACAAAACCATAAGCAACAGGTCAGATCCAAGCTCTGCAGTCCTGCCATATCCAGTCATAAATTGTGGTGGATAATTAAACAACTAACCGGAGAAGGTGACTCCTCAAATATCCACATACTAAATGATGGGAGAGGCCCAAAGCATCAGTGTAAAGAAAAAGCTGAAGCATTTACAACCTTCTTCAGCCAAAAGGTGATGAGTGGATGATCCATCTCGGCCTCCTTCTGAGGTTCCTATCATCATAGGTGGCAGTGCACAGCCAAATTGATCCACTCCACACAATATGTGGCTAAAGGGATTGGATATAGCAAAGGCTATGGGTCCTGGCACTTTTTCAGCAGTAGTGCTGAAGATATGTGCTCAAGAACTAGTTGCATTCCTATGCTGTCCACAAAAAGGACGACCAATTCAATCTGACCATTAACTGTCCCATCAGTCTACTCTCAAGTCACTAACAAAGCTATAGAAGATGTCATCACCAGTGCTATCAAGTGGCACTTAGAGCAATAACCTGCTCACCACCCAGTTTGGATTCCACCAGGTGCCCTCAATGAAGCCTTGGGCAAAAGAGCTGAACTTAAGAGGTGAGGCAAGAGTGACTACATTTGATTTCAATCCAGAATTTGATAAAGTGTGGAATCAAGGAGCCCCAGCAAAATTGAAGTTAATGGGAAGAGGGGAAACTCTCCAATGATTGGAGTCATACCTAGCACAAAGGAAGATGGTTGTGGTGTTGGAGACCAATCATCTCAGTCCCAGGGCATCCTCAAGTCCTCTGGATAGAGTTCTAGGCTCAACCATCAATGACCTACCCTCCATCATAAGGTCAAACGTGGGGATGTTCACTGATGATTGCACAATGTTCAGTACCATTTGCAACTCTTCAGATACTGAGGCAGTCCATTCCCAACTGCAACAAGACACGAACAACATTCAGGCTTGCACGGATATGTGGCAAGCAAGATTCATGTCCCACACAAGTGTCAACAAGAGAGAATCAAACCATCACCCCATGACATTCAATGATATCATCATCACCAAATCCCCATCATCAACATCCTGGTTGAGAGTTGTGGGGGGGGCGGCGGGAAAGGTTGGTGCTTACCACTGACCAACCCTGAACTGGACCAGACATGTAAATACTGTGGCTAGAGGAGCAGGTTGTAGACTGGGAATTCTGTGATAATTAACTCACCTGACCCCCAAAGCCTGCCCACCAACTAACGCAGCACAAGTCAGGAGTGCGAAATAGTGCTTTGTTGTGGTCACGTCAGATTTGGTGATGGTTGGCTAGACAAGGGTGTTTAAGTTTTTATTCTTTGAGAGACATTGGAGCTCTATCAAGTTCAATGACAGGGGTAGGTGACAGTAATAACTTTGCTGAGATTAAAAGCATGGAATAATTAAGCAAATTGACATCGGCAGAGGCATCATAAAGGATTGTCTGGCAAAGGTGAGGGATTTGGAAATTGTGTGTGATTGTAAGAGATTTGTTACACACTTACACTTGGGGCGGCATGGTGGCACAGAGGTTAGCACTGCTGCCTCACAGTGCCAGGGACCTGGGTTCAATTCCAGCCTCGGGAACTGTCTGTGGAGTTTGCACGTTCTCCCCGTGTCTGCGTGGGTTTACTTCAGGTGGTCCGGTTCCTCCCACATTCCAAAAATGTGCAGGCTAGGTGGATTGGCCATGCTAAATTGCCCCTTAGTGTCAGAGGGATTAGCAGGATAAATATGTGGGGTTATGGGGAGGGATTGTTGTCGGTGCAGGCTCGATGGGCCAAATGGCCTCTTTCTGCACTGTAGGGATTCTATTCTACAAATATTACAATGGTGACTATACTTCAAAAGTAGTTAGTTGGCTGTGAAGAAAGAACAAAGAACAATACAGCACAGGAACAGGCCCTCGAAGCCTGCGCCGCTCATGTGCCCACTAAACCATTCTTTTGTATCCCTTTATTCCCAGTCTGTTCATGTGGTTATCTAGATAAGTCTTAAACGATCCCAGCGTGTCCGCCTCAATCACCTTGCTTGGCTAAAGCACACTGAAGCATCCTGAAATTGTGAAGGAAGCCGTACAAATGCAAGTCATTGCAATCCTCTCTTTCTGGATTGCGGGGCTGGGGGTCTCAAGGTGCAGAAGAGAAATTGTTTTTTGAAAAATGATAACTTTCCCCCATTTGATTTTTTTGTAATTCTTACAATAAACTCTTGCCATTTTAGAAGGCCATGTTTTCAAGTTTGGTGCAATTAAACTAATGTGCAGGAGATACTATTTAGTGGCAATATAATTTATATTGCTTTATCAAGCACATTGACCAATTTTAATAATATTTTAGCACATATTATTGAGCATATAGCTTGCTTTAACCATAGACAAACTAAATTTGCACAAATGATCCTCAACATAGGACCTAGACGAAGGTGGTGCATCCAAGTTAAACTGTTTCATGTCACTGACCTGGGTTCAGATCCTGCAACGACTGAGAGGCAAGTTGGGAAATTTCTGTGTTCACATTAAGGGTCTGAAATAAAATATTTTTGGGTAGCCTGTGAACAGGAACATTTTATACTGGTGCAGCTGGGGGAAATTGGGCTCTTCTAAAGTTTTGGACAAAGCATATTCTTGGACAGTATAGATGAGCGTTCATCTGTATTTGGCTATGTTGTACCTAATCTCAGAATATTTGATGCTGGCACTCTGGACTCACAATTGATGTTGCATTCCCCAACGTGTCAATGAGTACAAAATGAGCAGCAATCTGCGATGTTAATTTAACACTTTACTTCCTCTGCCATTCTGGTGAATCTGCATGGTTCCCTCTTCAAGACCTATGGGCAGCACATTGGTACAGTGATTAGCACTACTGCCTCAGCTCCAGGGACCAGAGTTCAATTCCGGCCTTGGGTGACTATCTGTGCAGAGCTTGCACATTCTCCCAGTGTCTGCATGGGTTTCCTCCGGGGGCTTCAGTTTCCTCCCACAGTCTGAAGATGTACAGAATAGGCAGATTGATCATGTTAAATTGTCCCTCAGTGTCCCAAGATGTGTAGGTTGGACGGATTAGGCATGGTAAAATGTGTGGGGTTACAGGGATAAGGTGGAGGCCTGGGTAAAATACTCTGTCAGAGTGTCAGTACAGACTTGATGGGTCGAATGGCCTCTTCTGCACCGTAGGCATTCTATGATTATATTTCCATTGCTTTTGTAAAAATGACAAATATAAACATAACATTGATTAGTTTTAAGTCAGAAAAAAAAAAATATACTTGAAAACTGTACCAATCTCAAAATATTTTGGACAAGGCGTGACCAGCCCAAAGTCTGATGACTAAATTTGTTAAAAATAAAAAAAAAGATCGTGAAATTAACTTACAGTGTTTGTTTCTGGCTGAAACACAGCCAAGGTAAAGTCCAGATTGAAAAACTGGAGAAATTCAGTAACAAGACCAGCCACCAAACGACCTATGAAGGAAAACTGTGTCAATTTGTAAACAAATTTATTATTGTTTTCATAAATAGAACAGTTGCAACACAAAAGGTCATTCGACCAGTTTTGTCCATTTTGGTTCTTTGTATGAACAGTTCAGCTAGTCCCACACCTCTATCTTTTCCCTGTAGCCCTCCATTTTTTTCCTCTTCAGAAATTAGTTCATTCCCTTTTGAAAGCCAGGATTTAATCTGCCTCCACTTTACATAAACACTCACGGTGTAAAGCTTTTCATGTCACCTTTATTTCTTTTGCCATTCACCTTCAAGTGGTGCCCTCTGCTTCTCAACCCTTGTTCCAATGGGGGAAGCTTTTCTCTGCCTGGACCTATCATTATTTTGATCTTCTTTTCTTGAAGGAGAACAACTTCAGTTTCTGCAATCTAACCCCATAACTGAAGTCCTTAATCACTGGAACCATTTTTGTAAATCCTCTCTAATGTCTTCACATCATTCCTATGATGTGATGCCCAGAATTGGATACAATACTCCGGTTGAATGTTTTGTAAAGGTTCACCATAACTTCCCTGCTATTGCACTTTATGGCCGATTCATATAGTATACCTTATTATCCACTTTCGCAACCTGCTTGCATTGACTTGTGCATAAATACCCCCAGGACCATCTGCTCCTGGGTTCCTTTTTAGAATTGTAGCCTTTGCTTATTTTATATTGCCTGACCTAACTCTTTCTTCCAAAATGTTTTTCTTCATGTTTCGCTGCATTAAATTTCACCGGCTTTTTGCCACTCATTCCACCATCCTGTTGATGTCCTCAATGTCTAACACAATTCTCCTCCTCTTCACAGTTCAGTGCTTCCAAATTTTATCTAATCTTCAAATTATTCCCTTCACACCCAAATCTAGATCTTTAATATAAACCTATATAAGCAATGATTCGAGGATCAATCTTTAAGGGACCCCCACTTAATACTGTCTTTCATTCGAAAAAGCACCAGTCAGAATTAAAATAGCAAAATACTACAGGTGCTGGAAACCGGAAATAAAATCAGAAGACACGACACTGGCCATACTCAGTACATCTGGCTGCATCTGTGGAGAGAGGACCAACGTTAACGTCAGATGGATGACCTGGTCATAGTGACACATTAAATTTGTTTCTCACTCCACAAATGTAGCCAAGCCTGCCAAACATTTCTAGCATTGTGTGTCTTTGTTCACTACTTTTGTTTCATCACTCAACTATGCTGTCACTATCCCTTTATAACATCATTGCCACCTAGACTACTGGTTCAACAAAAGTGACGCTGACAAGCAGCCTTCATTGTCTGGCAGAACAACTCAAGGTCGCAAGTCAATAATGCAGCATTGCAACAGCTCAAGGCTGATACCCAATGACTAATCCAGAAGAGAAAGGACATTGTGGTGGGAAGAGAAAGCCTGAGATACAACAATATGCTGATCATGATAGATGAAGCTTTCTTGAAGCCAAGGTTAAATGGACAAATTTCCCGTCGCTCACAGGATGGTGCTCCTCTACTTAAGGGTGACAGTGCCATCATTCAATGCTGGAAAGAACCTTTTCAACTACTCTTCCAATCATAAATCTATGACACCAGAAACTCTTCAAGGCAGCCCCCAAAGGTAAAATCAATGGGTGAACTATTGATGGGAGAGCTGCAGCAAGCAATCAAGCAGATGGAAAACAACAAAGCCTGTGGCCCCTAATGTTATTCCATGGAAATCTTCAAAGTTGGTGGGCTTTTGCTCAGAGCAAGGCTCCTATGGATGCGCGGGGGGAGGGGGGGGGGAAATAACTCTACTTCAGGAATGTGATAACTGTCACTATCCCTTTATAACATCATTGCCACCTAGACTACTGGTTCAACAAAAGTGACGCTGACAAGCAGCCTTCATTGTCTGGCAGAACAACTCAAGGGAGCTAAATCATGCTGTGGAAACTATCAAGGTATTTTCCTCTTGTCCACAGCAGGGAACAAGTCCTCCCAGAGACACCATGTGCCATTAGACCTTCTAGCAGAATCTCTGCCATTGACTTTGTTGCCAGACAAATCTAAGAAAAAAATGTCAAAAACAATACCAGGTAATCTTCACTTGGCCAAAGCATTTGACTCAGTAAATCATTAGGCTCTGTGGATTGTACTCTAAAGATTTGTATGTCCAAGAAACTTAATTACAATCCTTCAATGGCTTCATGATGATATGACTGTAACTATCTTGAGTAGGAGATCTGAAACAAATGCCTTCAAAATCTGGACCATGATCAAGCAAGGGTGTGTGATAGCCACGATCAAACAGGCATGGATTTCAACCCTTCCAAAATATTACTTGTGTATACAACTCCATTTTCAAATTTGCTGATGACACCACCGTAGTGAGTTGGATCTCAAACAATGACAAGACAGAGTACAGTAAAGAGATAGAGAATCTGGTGAAATGGTGCAATCTCTCCCTCAATGTCCGTAAAATGAGGAAATAGTCATCGACTTCAGAAAGCGTCGTGGAGGACATGCCTCTGTCTACATCAAAGGTGATTAAGTGGAAATGGTCAAGGGTCTTAAGTTTCTCAGTGTCCAGATCACCAACAACCTATCCTGGTCTCTCCATGCTGTTGCTTTGGGGAAGAAAGCCAACCAACGCCTTTACGTTCTCAGGAGGCTAAGAAAATTCAGCATGTTCGCTGACTCTCACCAGTTTTTACAGATGCACCATAGAAAGCATGCATCACAGCTTGGTATGGCTCCTGCTCTGACCAAGACCACAAGAAACTACAAAGGGTTGTGAACGTAGCCCAGTCTATCACACAGACCAGCCTCCCATCCATTGACTCCATCTACACTTCCCACTGCCTCGGAAAAGCATCCAGCAAAATCAAAGACCCCAGGCACCTCGGACATCTCTTCTTCCATCGGGAAAGACACACAAAAGTATCAACCGACTCAAGAACAGCTTCTGCATCAGACTTTTGAATGGACCGAACATATTTTAAGCTGATCTTTCTCTACACCCTAGCTATGACTGTAATACCATATTCTACATCCTCTCCTTTCCTTCTCCCCTATGTGCTCTATGAACGGTATGTTTTGTCTGTATAGCACGCAAGAAACAATACTTTTCACTGTATGCCAATACATCTGACAATAATAAATCAAATATACGTCGACCCCTTTGTCCAAAGATTTGGGCTCAAGAAGTCAATTTTTACACGAGTATAGACAGTACCACCTCTTTTACTATGGTGTAAATTTTCCCAAGTAGCCCGCAGTAGGTTTGGTTGTGGATGGGTGCAGTGAATCTGATGGAAGTCAAAAAGCTGGAAACTAGCTGGTGTAAAATCATGTTGCAATTCTCCTAATGGCGGGTTAATACAGGTCAATCTTCCTTCCCACTGGCAGGTGGTGCAAAAACCATTTACATTCATTTGCAGCTCATGAATGCTCATTAAAACAGCTGCTCGCCAGCAAAAAATTCGATGAGTACTGTGCACAAGGCAGCCCTCAGTTCACCAGACTTTGGGGTGAATGCAACAACTTTCTGCCATAGTGCTTGGTTGCTCCTGGTTAAGTTTATTTTATTAGTGTCACAAGTAGGCTTACATTAATACTGCAATGAAGTTACTGTGAAAATCCCCTCGTCGCCACATTCCAGCGCCTGTTCAGGTACACTGAGGGAGAATTTAGCAGGCCAATGCACCTAACCAGCACGTCTTTCAGACTGTGGGAGGAAACTGGAGCACCCGGAGGAAACCTATGCAGACATGGCGAGAATGTGCAGACTCTGCACAGACAGTGACCCAGGCCGGGAATCGATCCCGGGTCCCTGGCGCTGTGAGGCAGCACTGCTAACCACTGTGCCACCGTGTTGCTCATGAAAACCCATAGCGGGGCACCATCAGTCACAATTTGTAACTCCCAGTCGGGGAATCAAACCCCACCCCCCTGCGTGACAGACTGGGACATTAACGAGGAGCTGCCTGGCTCTGCTATTGTTGATGCGCTGCTCACCACTGCCAAGTAGGCTGGATTCCTGTGCCCATTTCCATGCCGAGCTGGTCTTCATGGACAGCATCATGCTACTGGACACATGGACCCTCCGATGTCACCGAGTCGGATCAGTACTATGCCTGGGGTTGGGGAGTACAGGGATCCCCTTGCCTCTGGTGTCACACTTTAGTATTGGAAGTGGAAGGGTGGTTGAGAGGCTGGAGTGTTCCGTTGATCCCGAGAGCATTGTCGTTAGGAGTCTTATAGTCCTGGCAGAGTCAGCTATGACAGTAAAGTCAGAGCGGAGGAACCAGACAAAGCACAATCCTAAACAAGTCAACGATAGATCAGATGGAAAATACTCATGCAATATCAATGGCTGTGATGGCGGATGAAGGCTGTAGCAGTAGGGAGATTCCCCAGTCATCAAGGTTCCCTTGCTTCTTAAACCGGACCTACATTCTTTCAAGGACGTGTGTCTGCTGATGTGCAACGGCAGTCCCACATTGTCCTACACAAGAATCTCATGTCCACAGACCAATTTCACCTCTCGGAAACATCTACATGTGTGCAGTCAGAGAAGCAGCATGCGACTCTTTCATATCTCAGCCATGTCCTCTATCTACATGCATTGATTATCTGTTTGATTCCTAATCTGTCTCACCCCTTATTTTTCTATTTAAATGGCTAGATAAGAGATTTGGATTCCCTTTTATGTTGGTGACCAGTCTCTTCTCTCTTGGCTTCCCTTCGAACTTTCTTAATTCAGCCTGGTTTTCACATATATTAAATCAACCCAAATCTGTAATATGCAACCGTTTTCTGCTTCGTTTTGCTTTCTATCAGTTTCTTCATTCAATGAGTTCTAACTTTGTTTCTGCTACCTTTCTTCTTCCATGGAATGTATTGACTGTACCCAAACCATCTCACCTTTCAAGGAAGTCCATTATTCTGTTAAGTTTTGCCTGTCAATCTTACATTCTAATTTACCTGTTCTCACCTGACTGAAACTGGGCCTCCCCCAATTCCTTTTATTCTTGCTTTCTCCCATCCTTTTCCATAGCTAACCTAAATCTTATTACACTATGATCACTGCCCCACGTTTGATCTACTTGACCCATCTCCTTACCCAGTTCCAGCTGCAGTGATGCCTCCTTTCCCATTGGTTTGCAAGCACACTTTTAAAAATCCCCCCCCCCCCCCGCTTTACACTACTACTATTCCAGTCTATATTAGGATAATAGTGTCCCTATTTTATTTGACAAATTCAGTTAAAACACTTACCATCCTTAGTGTTCAAAAATTTTATCAAGCTCTCATTAACCAATGGTGTTTTGTTCTGTAAAATAAATTAGAATTAGTTGCTTGAAGCCCAAATTCTACCTCATTAAAACTTTCCTTTTTTCTAATTAAATTCATGGTTTCATTTTTTACTTATTGCTTCTGTCAGCTTTGCAATTTATCATCTTCTCATTTGTTTTCCTGTTCACTTTGTCCTATATTCTGTCAAAGTATTTTTTTGGCTTTCCAATTTCTCTGGTTAATCTTTCCTTTCTTTTGCAAACTTTATTTCTGATAATCGTAATTGTGAACTTTTGTTATCTAAACTTAGGGCAGTTAAAGCCAGAGTCTATTACATAAGTATATTTTACAAGAAACGCTAAGAAAAGGGCAAGAATAAATATACTGGACAATGTTTGCATGTTAGTTGTGCAGAATGGTGATGGAAAGAAGCTGAAGGACAAAGAATTGCATGGAAATTATTATTTTTGATAGTGGCATTTAAACCATGTCTTAAAACGAATCTCTATACACATTTAGCCAATCCTTTTAACATTGATAAGGAGGTTAGATTACCTCTGGTGCTTTCAGGAATGTAACACTGAACATTAATCAAATTTTAAAGTCATAACACCTGCGAATATTCCATTTGGCCCAGATTAATTGGTTAGTTTATTTGATTTGACTGTGGCACAAAATGGCTGCAGCGTAGCCCTTCATAACATGTCACTGCTCCTGTAGATGGAGCATATTGGGAACTCAGCAGGCATTACACAAGTACAATTTCCATTTGCCTAATCCCAGCGATGAACTAGAGGGCAATTTCTTCCCGATTGTTTTCTATCCTCATTATCTGCAAGCAAGAGGAGCTTATAGAGGTCTTCAAAATTTATGACAAAAGTTTGTTAGAGTCGATGCACACAAGATATTTCCGCAACTCTTACCTCTACTTTCTCCTGTTCTTCAAGTGCCAAAAATACAGCTGCCCGTAATTCAGCCTGAAATAGAAAATACTCAGTTTAATCTGCAAAGAATGAGAAAATAAGTTAGCTCTCCATTTTAATCCTTCAGCAGCTCAAGATTTAGACTTAAAATTAGACGAGCAATGGAACTTCGTGACATTTTTCAAATTTCCTTATACTCAATATATGTTCCATCTAGATTAACTCTCAACTGACATTTATTCTTACTTTACACAAAGAGTAGATCTTTAGAATTTGTGTGTAATAATACTCAAGCTTTTGTCTCCCAGGCTGTTTTGATTGGTTAATTTGAGGGGCAAGTCTGTTTGTGAATTTATTTAGTGCATGGTGCCTGGTGTACGTGAACGACTAGAGTGTGTGCAGCATGTGTGATTACTAATGGTTGTTGGTGGCGCAGAAGCAGAATGGGAAATGTTGGCAGAGAACAAAAACAACGGAAGGTAAGAGGAGTCCAACAATAAAGTTACCCTGGATGGAGAGACTGTTTCCGTGAGGGATGGCTGAAGATTCCAAGAATGGAATGGGAATGGCATGAGAGGAATGGAATGTGGGGGGCAGATGAGATAAATGCATTTTTATTAAAAAAAGAGTAGCAAATTGGCAAGGGCAATTACTTGGTACAAATTATTGAAAAGCTATTCTTTGTGCTAAAAATTAAGATTCACAAGATTTGAATGAAAATGTTTTTGAAAGCCTGTCAAGTGAATTAAAAGAATACATCAGCATAGACTGGGTAGAAAGTCTGGAGTCAAGGGCCAATGAGCATATGACCACAAGACTCTGGCGGTGCAGTTATAATGTTGCTATGAAACCTGAATCCGAAACAAGGACTTGGTCACGGAACAAGATTAGTTAGGAGGTTTTTTTCTTCGATGATAAATGCTGGTAGATTTCAAACAAAGGGGCAATATTAGCAAAAAAACGGGAGAGAATCGCACCGATTTTTTGGGCGAGCTCCCAGTCACAATTGTAAAACACAGATGTGATTTTTGTCAGTAGGGGTGGAGCCTACTCTCACTGGGAAGCAGGCCACCAACAACCATTACATATGGACGGCTTTATGTAGCTTTTTCTAAACTGAGAAGTTTTGATTGCGTTACAATCTCCGGCAAAATAACCAGAAATGTTGTAATAAAGATACTAATTTGACCACTTTGTGGGTCTCTGCTAAGAACAAAAGGAGATAGAAGCAGGTGTAGACCTTGTGGCCTCTAGATGCTGCTCCGCCAATCATGGCTTCAACTTCACTTGCCTAACTGGTCCCCACATCCCTCAATTCTCCGAGAAACCAAAATTCTGTCAATCACAGCCTTAAATATATTCAACAATGGAGAATCCATAAAACTCTTGGATAGAAAATTGCAAAGCTTGAGTGAAGAGATTTCTCCTCATTTCAAACCTAAATGATGAGTCTCTTATTCAGGGACTGTGCCCCCATGTTCTAGATTGCCCCACCAGGGGAAACAATCTCTCAATGTCTACCCTGTCAAGCCTCTTTAGAATAGTATATGTTTCAATTTGATCATTTCTCATTTTTCTAAACTCCAGAGTATAGGCCCAGTTTACTCAGCCTTCTGTCAGTAAATCCTTGTTATATATTTAAATAGGTGCATGATTGCTTGAAGAGTAGGTTACATGATTTGATGGTGATGTCACTGGGTGTTTCAGAAGCTCCTACTTTTAATTTTAGTTTGTACAGGCAACAGCTTTTTTTTAAATACTTTTCCAATTCAATCAAATCAAGTCCAATTCAGAGTCTCAACAAGTTGAGACATTTCCGATCCAAGCTGACAAGACAGGGCATGCAATCCTCTACCCTGTCTTGGGCCTGATCTACATGAGCCAAGCTGATTGGAGTAGGCAGACGTCTCCGCCTCCCCAGGCCTGATCTCATTTGCATCTTAGCCAAAAGGCCGAGATACCACTTTTAAAAATTGCTTCATATGAAGCTTATAATCTGGCCCAATGACCACTACCAAGTGCAGCATCTGCAGACTACACTTGATCTTAGCCAAAAGGCCGAGAAGCACCAGCTCCTTCAATAAATTTGTTGTTAGTTCGAATCCAAGTGTGCAAACCACATTTTTACTTCTTGTTTAAAACCCGCAACCCCTAACATAGTTAGGTCATTACACCCCTCTATAACTTCTTCCAATAGAAGTGTATCCTTCCTTAAATATGACAGAGACCAAAACTGTGCATACCAGTATGGACTCAAAGCCCAATACAATAGTGGCATGACTTCCCTATTCTTGCAACCAAATTCCCTTGTAAAAATTAACATACAATTTGCATTCCTAATTGCTTGCTGTGTCTATATGCTTATTTATGCGTTCCAAGAGCAACTCACAAATTTTCAACAGCTTCACCTACTCTGGATGCAATAACTGCATACAAACAACAGTGTTCTAAGCAATGATAGTCCATGACAGAAGCAAAACCAACTTCACTGTTGATATGGTATATGAACTTTTTGAATTAATATAGAAATCTTTTGCAACTTTGAACACAATCATTTATAGAACATCTGCATTGTGATAAGCACTAAACTGTTGTGCACAATTAATTGTTAGAAAAATGAGAGAAGCTTCAATTCTTGATAGTTCTTTCCTAACAGCTAGAAAAGAGACCACATTGAGGAAAGTTGAATCCAGGAGGTAGAGCTGCACTTAATTTGACCTGTCCATTTAGTACCACAGAGTTCTCAGTGAGGAAGTGTTCTGGTGTGTACATTTCCCTCTAGCTTGCCAACTTCTTTCAAATTTCCAACATTCTCTCTCTCTCTTCTTCCCCCCCCCCCGCCCCCCACAGAGAAATCAAGTTACAAAGATCATCAGAAAACAATGCTTAATTTAAAATAAAATGCTGTTTATCATCTGTTAAATTGTGATTGCCAAATGCGATATTTAAATCATGAAGAGAACAGTAGCATAGTTATTATATAATTGGAGGAATGCTCTGGAAACATGAATTGTAATCCCAGCATGACAGCTGAAATATTTAAATTGAATAATCTGCAATAAAAAACTAATTTTAGTGACGGCAACCTTGAAACTACCGGATTATGGTAAAAACTCATCTGGTTTATTGATATCTTTTAGGGAAGGAAATCTGCTGTCTTTACCCTTTCTGGCCTATATGCGAGTCCAGACCCACAGCAATTTACTTGACTCTTGGCTGCCCTTTGATGTTGCCTAGAAAACTACTCACTTGCATCAAACCATTACAAAAAGTTGTTATAACAAAACAATCTAGACCACCAGACATCGACCTGGACACTGGATAAAGGCACACCCAACTCCTTCACAAACATCTGGGAAACTCTGCCAATATTGGGAGAATCCCACCGACTAGTCAAGTAATAGTATGACAGTAATATTCACAGAATCAAGTCTTTCAGCCAATACCCTAGACTCCATCACCAATCCTAGGTATGTCCTGTGCCTTTCAGGTGGCAAGACAGTGGTATACAGGAAGGGGTGACTCAGGGAATCCTCAATATTGAATCTGGGCCCCACAGTCTTACAGCGTTGAATATGAGCAAAGAAACTTCCTTCTGATTACCATCAATTACCCTTCAGACTCTTCCATGTTGAATGCCTGGAATGTCCTCTGGGTAGGAGGGGGTTTCAACGTTCTTCAACAGAGTAGCTCAGCAGCAGCAATACTGGCCGAATCAACTGCTTCCTGAAAAACATATTTGCTAGACTGGGCCTGCGGCCGATGGCAAGTGAACAAACACAAAGGGAAAGACCTTCTGATCTTGTCCTCACCCATTTACCTATCTCAATATCAGAAAGGGTGATCAGCACATGGCCTCTGCAGAGGGTTTCCCATACATTGAGGACACTGGCCACCATGTTCTTTGGCACTATTAATGTGCTAAATTTAATAGATTCAGAAAAGATCTAGCAGCTAAAATTTGAGAATCCATGAGACAATATGGGTCATCAGAAATAAAGACTTCCATTTGTATAGCACTTTTCAATAACCACCTTCTCAAAGCACTTTACCATCAATGAAGTATCTTTGAAATGTAGTCACTGTAGGACATGCAGCACCCAATTTGAGTACAGTAAATTTCCACAAACAGCAATGCAATAATAATCAGATGGTTTGATTGTGATGTTAACGGAGGAATAAATATTAGCCAGGACACCAAGGATGACACGCCAACAGTAGTAGAATTGTGTTCCAGCACAATCCGTAAATACATAGCCCAGCATATCTCTTATCATGCCAGGTCCAACCCCGCTAAATAAGGAGCCAAGTCACACACCATCCTGACTTGGAAATATATCATAGTTCCTTCACTATGGCTGGGTCAAAATCCTGAAACTCCCTTCCTAACACCACTAAGAGTATATGTTCACTGCATAGATTGAGGTAGTTCAAGAAAGCAGTTCAGAACTATGTTCTCAAGAGTATTTAGGAATGGACAATAAATGCTGGCCTTGCCAGTAACACACAAATCCCGTGGACAAATATAAAAGAAAATCTGTAAATGAGGGGCACTGATGAATCGATGCACAACAGAAAAATAGGCGATGCAATTCCAATAGCTTGTGCTCCTGGCATCAACATGTTCATCTGGTTAATGCATCTATTTGTGTTACTGCCCCATCAATCATATAGAACAACAAGTCAGATTTTTTGAATTATAGAGAGAATAGATTCCAGTTTAAAGTGAGAAATCAGTTGCCTTATAGTTTCCCTCAAGTTAATTTGAAATCAGCTCCGCCTGACGATAACTGGTTCTACTTAACACTACCAAAAACAAGACAGGCCCTACTAGGCTGCCTCCAAGCTCCCAGGACATTTAAATCTTAAAAGTTCAATCAATGCCAGATTGGTTCAATATTTATTCACCTGAAAACTTTACTTCCCCTTTAATATTATTATTTCAGAGAAATTACAAATACATTTCTCAAAACATTGATGCTAAAGGGGAAACTTTTCTGGTCATCCACACAGCAGTAAAGTGCACTCATAGCATCTTTTAATGCAATGCACTGTCCCACAATGTTGCTCCACTTATCATGTCGCAACTTGTATAAATAACAAGTGCACACCGCATCCTCCTTTAACTTCAACTTTCTCAAATGGTAGGTTTTACCTCGGGTTTCCATTGCCTCAAGGTTGTATGGAACCTTTCATGTAGAATCTTTCAAGCAGAGACTCCACATTTAATACATTTGATCTGGAGACAGGAGAGAAAGTAACTGTAGCCCACAATACCAAAAATCACTGAAGAGGGTATGGGTACTATATTCCATAAATTATACTGTTGTTTGCCTCTACAGGATAAAGTTAAAACCCCCTCACGATAGGAAGTGCCACAATTATTTTAATATTGATGTCATTTGCAAAGAGCTGTAAGCTAATAAATTCTCCGAGTTGGTACATACCTGAGAGCACTGTGAGGTTAAGGACAAAGTCTACAAGGAGCTGATTGTGTTTATTGTTTTCTCATTATGACAAAGGAAGTCCCAATGGATTGCAAGAAAATCACCAGGGTACCCATTTTTTAAAAAAAGGCAACAAAGCAAACCCAGATAACTAAAGCTTCATTAAACTTACATTAACAATTTGCGAAATAATGGAACTGATCATTAGGTACAAATATGAGGATTACTTATGTGAACAACCTAGCAATTAGTATTAACATATTTTTGGAGCGGTTGATCCCACCTGCTCGACTAGTTTTGAGGAAGCGTTGTGTCTTTGGCGTTTCATTACTCCACTTATTGTTTGATTTCTGCATCTCAGGATACTCTGGCAGTCAAGTTCCAGCTTCCTACATTCCAGAATGTTTTTGTGAGCCCAGATATCCAAGCAAAATTCATTGTCATGACTTGCTCAGAAAATCTTTTTTAGATTATTTCCTGTGTCCTCATCTTTGGAAAGTGACAGGGCACACATCACTGGACTTTGACTCAAGATTTAACTGTTTAACACATTTGTTAAACAACAGATTGAGCAAATAGCTGCAGTCATATATTTTTACAGAATGTATTAAATCTCACAAGCTCAAGTAAAATAATATGTTTACGACTGTTTCATTAAACTGTGATAAAAGTTAAATATTTTGCATCCATTCTTTTTCCCCTCAACTATGCAAGATACTCGACATGTATAACTTTTGTCAAATGCATGGGACTAACTCCCCAATTTGAACAAGATGGGTTTAAGGACTATATACAAGTAATTTGATTTAAATATATGTCTGTTATGTTTAAAAAAAGCAAAATCAGATTCACATTGGAATTAATTCCACAAAATGTTAGTACTTGAATGGAATGGTTTAGTTCTTCCTACATATTTAACTGGCACAAAAGACAAACTAAATGCATCAAATAAAGGTATGATTTATATAGGTGAAGTTGGTTTTTAATCTATTACCTACCATAACAAAATTAAACATTTGCTATGCCACACTAAATTCTATGGATGAAAATGCTTCATTTTTGTTATAACAACATCTCAAGTGAATATCAAAAAGGCATAAAATAAGCATTCCAAATCTCTAGGAAGTATTGTTAGGGGCCAGATCAGAAACGCCAAAGGTACATTATGAAGTTCGCCAAAACGCTTTTAAAAAAAATTTTTGGCATTAGTACGAGTATAAGGTGGTTTGCTCCAGGTGTTGACCCTGTTGATCCACTAGGAAGCTTTTATTAAAACAAACTGTATTTAACAACCAAGTTCAAATATAACAAAAAAGTTTGTAGAATTTTTACCAATTGAAATACTTGGATAGAAAAATGCTAGCAGTTAAGAATTCTATCAGTTCAAATTTAAGCAATATCCCCATAGACGTACTCCTCCTCAGAATCAGTTAGTAAGACACACAGGCTAATGCAAATTCCCAGTCCTCCAGCCTTTTAACCTCTGACAGAGATACACCTGTCTTCTGACGCTCAGACAGCAGCCTCCAGATGAAAACCTGTCTTTACACAGCAGAAGACAGAGCGAGAGAGCGAGAGAGCGAGAGAGCGAGAGAGCGAGAGAGCGAGAGAGCGAGAGAGCGAGAGAGCGAGAGAGCGAGAGAGCGAGAGAGCGAGAGAGCGAGAGAGCGAGAGAGCGAGAGAGCGAGAGAGCGAGAGAGCGGGAGAGCGGGAGAGCGGGAGAGCGGGAGAGCGGGAGAGCGGGAGAGCGGGAGAGCGGGAGAGCGGGAGAGCGAGAGAGCGAGAGAGCGAGAGAGCGAGTCTTGCCTTTTGCAAACTCCAGACTCCAATTCCCAGAGAGAAAAAAAAATTATTGCTCTCTTTCAAATTCAAACCGCAACTACCTGCTTTTTCTTCGCGCAATCCTCGTTCCACCCACACACATGGGTCTTGTCAATCAACCCAATCAAACCCTACTCTGAAACCTCAGGGAACAACTCTAAGAATAACAATATGCATTTGCCCAGATTAAAACAAACATTCCAATAATTAGGAGCAATTAACCTTCTGCAGTATCAACAGGTGGGCTGCTGGCTGTAGACAATTGGCACCATAAAAAAAGTTAAAGTATAAAACCATCTCTTCAGAAGGATGATGGCACAAATACATTTCTTAAAATGCACAATATTTAAATCCTACATGAAACGTTTCACAAAACTTTGATGTGGAATTGCCGGTGTTGGACTGGGGTAGTCTCACAACACCAGGTTAAAGTCCAAATAAACCTGTTGGACTTTAACCTGGTGTTGTGAGACCACGTACTGTACAAAACTTTAAGGCAATGGAAGTCTGGGGTGAAACTTGCTATTTGAGAAAGTTGAAATTAAAAGAGGATGAGGTGTGCACTTGTCATTTATGCACGTTGAGACACTGCGTGCATTAAAAAGATGATACGAGTACACATTACTGCTGTATAGATGACCAGAGTGCTCAACTTCTCCCATTTTAGAATTGTAGAACAAGAGAGTAAGTAAAAAGAAAAATTGAAATATGTAACTTGGCAAAGGTTAAAATACCTTAAATTGATTCACATGATGAATCACCTTTCCGTAGTGTAATAAATATTATACAAAGCTATGAGTCAATTTTACACATACAGAAAACATTCCACACACTGAAAATAAATGATCAGTTATTTTTATTTACTGTCCTGGATAATGGACAGTGTTGGTCATGAACATCATGAGAACTCCCATCTCTTCAAGGTAATGCCTCCTGCGAACACAAAATGGCCACACAAGATGCCACTGATTACAGCCTGACTGCGCATGTGCAGAAAACCAATGACATAATTTGCAGGAGACACTGTGCTGGCAAAAACCCATATATCATGGAATGAAACACCATTTTAAACCGCATGCATTGAAAGAAAAACAGCAGCATAGATTAGGAATGTGTTATAAATTTGGCTAATTCATAGAAAGATGAAGCAGGAGTAGTCGGCCATTTGGCCCTTTGAATCTGCTCCACCATTCATTTTGATCACGGCGGAGCATCAAATTCAATATCCTGATCCTCCCTTCCCCCTATATCCCTTGATCCCTTTTGCCCCAAGAGCTATATCTGACATCTTCTTGAAATCAGACAACGTTTTGGCCTCAACTACATTCTGTGGTAGTGAATTTCACATGTTCACCACCCACTGGGTAAAGAAATATCTCCTCGCCTCAATTCTAAAAGGTTTATCCTTTATACTCAAAATATGACCTCTCGTTCTGGACTCCCCCACAATTGGGAACATTCTTTCTGAATTTACCTTGTCTAACCCTGTTAGAATTTTATAAGTTTCTATGAGATCCCCTGTCACTCTTCTAAACTCCAATGAAGATAATCCTAACCGACTTGGTCTCTCCTCATATGACAGACCTGCCATCCCAGGAACAAGCCCGGTAAACCTTCGCTGTACTCTCTCTATAGCAAGGACATCCTTCCTCAGATAAAGGACACCAAAACTGCACACAATACTCCAGATGTGGCCTCACCAACACCCTATACAATTGCAGCAAAACATCTCTATCCCCATACTCAAATCCTCTTGCTATGAAGGCCAACATACCATTTGCCTTTTTTACTGCCTGCTGTACCTGCGCACTTACTTTCAGCAACTAATCCACAAGGACTCCAAGGTCTCACGGAGCATGCACTTCTCTCAATTTACACCCATTCAAGTAATAATCTATCTTCCTATTATTGCTACCAAAGTGGATAACCTCACGTTTTTCCACATTAAATTGCATCTGCCATGCAGATGTCCACACACACAGCCTGTCCAAATCACGCTGAAGCATCTCTGCATCCTCCTCAGAGCTCACCCTCCCACCCAATTTTGTATCATCTGCAAATTTGGAGATAATACATTCAGTTCCCTCTTCCAAATCATTAATATATAATGTGAACCATTGGGGTCTTAGCACAGACCACTGCGGAACCCCACTAGTCCTATCTGCTAACCAGCTTTCTATCCATCTCAAGACATTACCTGCAATCCCACGTGCTTTAACTTTACATAGTAGTCTGTTATGTGAGATCTTGTCGAAAGCCTTCTGAAAGTCTAAATAAACCACATCCATTGGTTCTCCTCAGTCAACTCTATTAGTTACATCCTCAAAAAATTCCAATAGGTTCGTCAAGCATGGTTTCTCTTTTGTAAATCCATGCTGACTTTGCTGATTATACCACTGCCTTCCAAATGCCGAGTTATGAAATCCTTGATAATAGACTCTAGCAATTTCCCCAGTACCGACGTTAGGCTCACTGGTCTACAGTTCCTCGTTTTCTCTCTACCCCCCTTTTTGAATAGCGGGCTTATATTGGCTATCCTCCAGTCTGTAGGAACTATTCCAGAGTCCAAAGAATTTTGGAAAATAGCCACCAATGGATCTATTATTTCCAGGGCCACTTCCTTAAGTACTCTGGGATGAAGATTATCAGGACCTGGAGATGTATCCAACCTTTAGAACAAAGAAAGGTACAGCACAGGAACAGGCCCTTTGGCCCTCCGAGCCTGAACCGATCATGATACCTGCCTGAACTAAAACCGGATGCACTTACGGAGTCAATAACCTTCCATTCCCATTCTATTTGTGAAATTTAATCCCATCAATTTCCCCAAAACCATTTCTCTACCAATGCTGATTTCTTTCAGCTCCTCACTAAAACATGTTTCTCTCAGCACTTCTATTACATTATTCATGTCTTCCTTTGTGAAGACTGAAGCAAAGTACAAATTTAATTCCTCAGCCATCTCTTTAGTCCCCATTATGAATTCTAATGCTAAATTAGCCTCTTTATCACCAGTGCCCAAGGTGTTTGGGTTTTCTCACAGCAAATCTGCTGCTGTAATTTGAATCTGAAGATTGCTAGAGGATAACTTGAAATAATTGCTTGAAATAAGAAGGGAAATTATGAGTGCGAGGCCAGTCTGTTGTTCCCAATGTAGGATGTGGGAGGTCCTGGAGGCTCCTGGCCTCCCGGACGTCCATATCTGTGATGGGTGTGTCGAGCTGCGGTTCCTAAGGGACCATGTTAGAGAACTAGAACTGCAGCTCGAGAATCTTCGTCTGATTAGGGAAAATGAGGAGGTGATAGACAGGAGCTATCAGCAGGTGGTCACACCAGGGCCACGGGAGGCAGACAAGTGGGTAACGTCCAGGAAGGGGAAAGCTCGAGTGATAGAGAGCACTCCGGTGGATGTGCCCCATCACAATAAGTACTCCTGTCGGAGTACTGCTGGGGGGGACAGCCCACCTGGGGGAAGCAGCAGTGGCCGTGTCTCTGGAGCAGAGTCCGGCCCTGTAACTCAGAGGGCTAAGGAAAGGAGGAGGAAGGCAGTATTAATCGGGGATTCAACAGTAAGGGGGTCGGACAGGCGTTTTTGCGGAGGCAGACGGGAGTCTCGGATGGTGGTCTGCCTCCCTGGTGCCGGGATGTCTCTGATCACGTCCCAGATATCCTGAGGTGGGAGGGAGAGGAGCCAGAGGTCGAGGTACATATTGGTACCGCTGACATAGGTAGGAAGAGGGAAGGGGTCATGAAAAGAGAATAGAGAGAGTTAGATAGACAGTTGGGAAGGAGGAACGCAAAGATAGTAATATCAGGATTGCTGCCTGTGCCACGGGAAAGTGAGAGCAGGAATGGAGTGAGGTGGAGGATGAATGCGTGGCTGAGGGACTGGAGCAGGGGGATTCAGGTTCCTGGATCATTGGGACCTCTTTAGGGGCAGGTATGACCTGTACAAAAAAGACGGGTGGCACTTGAATCCCAGGGGGACCAATATCCTGGCAGGAAGGTTGGCTAAGGCTACTGGGGAGACTTTAAACTGGATACTTCAGGTGCCGGGTTTCAGATGTTTCAGAAAGGGGGGGGGGGGGGGGGGAGAAGAGAGAGAAGAGTGGCACTGCTGACCAGGGATAGTGTCACAGCTGTTGAGAAGGTGGAAGCCGTGGAGGGATTGTCTACGGAGTCTCTGTGGGTGGAAGTTCGGAGCGGGAAGGGGGTCGATAACTTTGCTGGGTGTTTTCTACAGGCCGCCCAATAGTAACAGGGATGTTGAGGAGCAGATAGGGAAACAGATCCTGGAGAGATGTAGTAATAACAGGGTTGTCGTGATGGGAGACTTTAATTTCCCAAACATCGATTGGAATATCCCTAGGGTAAGGGGTTTGGATGGGGAGGAGTTTGTTAGGTGTGTTCAGGAACGTTTCCTGACACAGCATGTGGATAAGCCTACAAGAGGAGAGGCTGTACTCGAACTGGTACTGGCTAATGAGCCTGGACAGGTGTCGGATCTCTCAGGGGGGGAGCATCTTGGGGATAGTGATCATAACTCTATCTCCTTTACGCTAGCATTGGAAAGAGATAGGATCAGGCAAGCTAGGAAAGTGTTTATCTGGAGTAAGGGGATATCAGGCAGGAGATTAGAGGCATAAATTGGAAGGAGGTATTCTCGAGGAAAAGTACTGAAGGTGGCAGATTTAAGGAATGTTTGTCTGGAGTTCTGCATGACAACGTTCCGATGAGACAGGGAGGTTTTGGTAGGTTACGGGAACCGTGGTGCACGAAAGCTGCGCTGAACCTAGTCAAAAAGGAAAGGAAAGCGTACAAAAGGTTCAGAGAGCTAGGCGATGATAGGGATCTAGATGAGTATACGGCTTGCAGGAAGGGACTTGAGAAAAAAATTAGGAGAGCCAGAAGGGGTCATGAGAAGGCCTTGGCAGGTAAGATTAAGGAGAACCCTAAGGCGTTCTATAAATATGTGAAGAGTAAAAGGATGAGATGTGAAGGAATAGGACCTATAAAATGTGAAGGTGAGAAAGTCTGTACAGAACCGGAAGAAATAGCAGAGGTGCTTAATGAATATTTTACCTCGGTATTCACGGTGGAAAAAGACCTGGGTGGTTGTACTACAGGATTGAGGCGGACTGAAAAGATTGAGTATGTGGACATTAAGAAAGAGGAAGTGTTGGAAATTTTGAATAGCATCAAGATAGATAAGTCGCCGGGTCCGGATGGGATGTACCCCAGGTTACTGTGGGAGGTGAGGGAAGAGATTGCAGAGCCTCTGGCGATGATCTTTGCGTCATCGATGGAGACGGGAGAGGTTCCGGAGGATTGCGGATCTGGTTCCTATATTCAAGAAAGGGAATAGGGATAGCCCAGGAAATTACCGACCGGTGAGTCTAACCTCAGTGGTTGGTAAGTTGATGGAGAAGATCCTGAGGGACAGGATTGATGAACATTTAGAGAAGTTTAGTATGCTCAAAAGTAGTCAGCACAGCTTTGTCAAAGGCAAATTGTGCCTTACGAGCCTGGTGGAGTTCTTTGAAAATGTGACTAAACACATTGACGAAGGAAAAGCGGTAGATGTAGTTTACATGGACTTCAGCAAGGCGTTCGATAAGGTCCCCCATGCAAGACTTCGAGAAAGTGAGAGGGCATGGGATCCAAGGGGCTGTTGCCTTGTGGATCCAGAACTGGCTTGCCTGCAGAAGGCAGAGAGTGGTTGTAGATGGGTCTTTTTCTGAATGGAGGTCGGTCACCAGTGGTGTGCCCCAGGGATCTGTTCTGGGACCCTTGCTGTTTGTCATTTTCATAAATGACCTGGATGAGGAAGTGGAGGGATGGGTTGGTAAGTTTGCCGACGACACGAAGGTTGGTGGTGTTGTGGATAATTTGGAGGGATGTCAGAAGCTGCAGCGTGACATAGATAGGATGCAAGACTGGGCGGAGAAGTGGCAGATGGACTTCAACCTGGATAAATGTGTAGTGGTCCATTTTGGCAGGTCAAATGGGATGAAGGAGTATAATATCAAGGGTAAGACTCTTAGCAGTGTAGAGGATCAGAAGGACCGTGGGGTCCGGGTCCATAGGACTCTAAAATCGGCCTCGCAGGTAGAGGAGGTGGTTAAGAAGGCGTATGGTGTGCTGGCCTTCATCAATCGAGGGATTGAGTTTAGGAGTCAGGAGATAATGATGCAGCTTTACAAGACCCTCGTCAGACCCCACTTGGAGTACTGTGATCAGTTCTGGTCGCCTCCTTACAGGAGGGATGTGGAAATTATTGAAAGGGTGCAGAGAAGATTTACACGGATGTTGCCTGGATTGGCTGGCATGCCTTATGAGGATAGGTTGAGGGAGCTCGGTCTTTTCTCCTTGGAGAGATGAAGGATGAGAGGTGACCTGATAGAGGTGTACAAGATATTGAGAGATATCGATCGGGTGGATTCTCGGAGGCTTTTTCCCAGGGCTGAAATGGCTGCTACGAGAGGACACAGGTTTAAGGTGCTGGGGAGTAGGTACAGAGGAGATGTCAGGGGTATGTTTTTCACTCAGAGGGTGGTGGGTGAGTGGAATCAGCTGCCGTCAGTGGTGGTGGAGGCAAACGCGATAGGGTCTTTTAAGAGACTTCTGGTTGAGTACATGGAACTTAATAGGATTGAGGGTTATAGGTAAGCCTATATATAAGCCTAGGTAGGTAGGGACATGACCGGCGCAACTTGTGGGCCGAAGGGCCTGTTTGTGCTGTATTTTTTCTGTGTTCTATGATAACCTTGCGAAAATAAGTCACTCCCTGAAATGTCCTTAAACGCCCACATCTTCAGCCACCTCACTAACTGTAACCCCACTCAACTTCTTATAATCTCACCAGAGCAGTGCTTTCACTTGCAGTAAGTCAGACCCCCAAGCGGAAAATGGCCCCAAGCAAGGCTGTCAACTATATACAATGCAAGGCTGTCAACTAAATGCCAAACTATGTGAGAAATGATAAGGAGCAGAATTGAAAACATAAGCTACATGGAATGGATGGAGGGAAAGCATGTGGGAGAAGGAATTTTTAGCCAGTGGGATGGGGTGTGGTGTGCAGGGATCACAGAGCATAATTCAGCGCACTGTTACTGTTTAAATGTTTACATCTTAGCCATTAGTGAAACTTGGCTACAGGACTGGCAGCTCAATGTCCAGGGTTCCAATGTTTCAGATGGGATAGAGGCAGAGGGAGGGGGGGGTGTCTACCGAGGACATATGGGTGGAGCTGAGAAACAGGAAAGGTATGACCACATTAATGGGGTTGTATTATAGACCACCCAATAGTCAGCGAGAATTGGAGGAGCAAATCTGCAGAGAGATAGCAAACAACTGCAGGAAACATAAAGTTGTGATAGTAGGGGATTTTAATTTTCCACATATAGATTGGGACTCCCATACTGTTAAAGGTCTAGACGGGTTAGAGTTTGTAAAAGGTGTTCAGGAAAATTTTCTAAATCAATATATAGAGGTACCAACTAGAGAGGATGCAATATTAGATCTCCTATTAGGGAACGAGTTAGGACAAGTGACGGAAGTGTGTGTCGGGGAACACTTTGGTTCCAGAGATCATAATGCCATTAGTTTCAACTTGATCATGGATAAAGATAGATCTGGTCCTCGGGTTGAGGTTCTAAACTGGAAAAAGGCCAAATTTGAAGAAATGAGAAAGGATCTAAAAAGCGTGGATTGGGACAGGCTGTTCTCTGGCAAGGATGTGATTGGTAAGTGGGAGGCTTCAAAGGAGAAATTTTGAGAGTGCAGAGTTTGTATGTTCCTGTCAGTATTAAAGGCAAAGTGAATAAGAATAAGGAACCTTGGTTCTCGAGGGATATTGGAACTCTGAAAGAAGAAGAGAGAGATGTATGACATATATAGGCATTAGGGAGCAAATAAGATGCTTGAGTATAAAAAATGCAAGAAACTACTTAAAGAAATCAGGAGGGCTAAAAGAAGACATGAGGTTGCTTTGGCAGACAAGGTGAAGGATAATCCCAAGAGCTTCTACAGGTATATTAAGAGCAAAAGGATAGTAAGGGATAAAATTGGTCCTCTTGAAGATCAGAGTGGTCGGCTATGTATGGAACCAAAAGAAATGGGGGAGATATTAAATGGGTTTTTTGCATCCGTATTTTCTAAAGGAAACTGGCATGGAGTCTATGGAAATAAGGCAAACAAGTAGGGAGGTCATGGAACTTATACAGATTAAAGGGGAGGAGGTGCTTGATGTCTTGAGGCAAATCAGAGTAGATAAATCCCCAGGACCGGACAGGGTATTCCCTTGGACCTTGAAGGAGGCTAGTGTTGAAATTGCAGGGGCCCTGGCAGATATATTAAAAATGTCGGTATCCATGGGTGAGGTGCCGAATGATTGGAGGATACCTCATGATGTTCCATTGTTCAAAAAAGGCTCAAAAAGTAATGTGGGAAATTATAGGCCGGTAAGTTTGACGTCAGTAGTAGGTAAATTATTGGAAGGAGTACTAAGAGATAGGATCTACAAATATTTGAATAGACAGGGACTTATTAGGGAGAGTCAACATGGCTGTGTGTGTGGTAGGTCATGTTTAACCAATCTATTAGTTTTTCGAGGAGGGTACCAGGAAAGTGGATGAAGGGAAGGCAGTGGATGTTGTCTACATGGACTTCAGTAAGGCCTTTGACAAGGTCCCGCATGGGAGGATAGTTAGGAAGGTTCAGTCGCTAGTGAGATGTTAAAGGGTTGAAATCTTGGGCATCTCATGTTACAAGAGCTTGTAGGGTGCAGCTAACAGCACCTTCTTCCATTTTAAGCTAATTTGACATTCAGCTTCGGCCTCCTTGCCCTTCTAAAATGGCTAACTTAGTGCTTGCGCTGTGGTCACTGGGAAATAGTACGTGACTGGCTGCACTCAGTTTGTGGTTAGCCAGTGTATGTAGAAAGCCCCAAGAAGGAGAAAATAGCCAATTATGTGGTCTGCTTAGCTTCAAAAAGAGGAACCGAAACAATGAAGTAATGGGCTTAGTTTGTGAAGGAATGTGATTGGAAGTTAATTGTAACTAAGTGTTGCTGGGGGACTTGATTGGCTAATGGCAGCAGTGCTAATCACGCCCCGAATGACGTATTAATGTAGAATGTTGTAAGCACGCGAATGGTATAAAAGGGGACCGCCCCCTGTATCTGGGGACTTTTGCTAACCGACTCCCAGCACTGAATGGAAGTTACGTAGCAAAAGTTGCCAGCTTACATGCAAGACCAATAAAATACTCGTGTTTCGGACAACAGTCGGTGTTTGCGTTTGCTTCAAGAATGTAAGAAGTCTCCTGAAAACGAACTTAACACTAGGTATACATGGAGAGGTAGTAAATTGGATTAGACATTGGCTCAATGGAAGAACACAGTAAGAAGTTTAACAACACCAGGTTAAAGTCCAACAGGTTTATTTGGTAGCAAAAGCCACACAAGCTTTCGGAGCTCCAAGCCCCTTCTTCAGGTGAGTGGGAATTCTGTTCACAAACAGAGCATAAATTGAGTTTGTGTCTTTATATGCTCTGTTTGTGAACAGAATTCCCACTCACCTGAAGAAGGGGCTTGGAGCTCCGAAAGCTTGTGTGGCTTTTGCTACCAAATAAACCTGTTGGACTTTAACCTGGTGTTGTTAAACTTCTTACTGTGTTTACCCCAGTCCAACGCCGGCATCTCCACATCAATGGAAGAAGCCAGAGAGTGGTAGTGGAGGATTGCTTCTCTGAGTGGAGGCCTGTGACTAGTGGTGTGCCACAGGGATCAGTGCTGGGTCCTAGTGTTTGTCATCTATATCAATGATCTGGATGATAATGTGGTAAATTGGATCAGCAAATTTGCTGATGATACAAAGATTGGAGGTGTAGTGGACAGTGAGGAAGGTTTTCAAAGCTTGCAGAGGGATTTGGACCAGCTAGAAAAATGGGCTGAAAAATGGCAGATGGAGTTTAATGCAGACAAGTGTGAGGTATTGCACTTTGGAAGGACAAACCAAGGTAGAACATACAAGGTAAATGGTAGGACACTGAAGAGTGCAGTAGAACAGAGGGATCTGGGAATACAGATACATAATTCCCTAAAAGTGGCATCACAGGTAGATCGGGTCGTAAAGAGTGCTTTTGGTACATTGGCCTTTATAAATCAAAGTATTGAGTATAGGAGTTGGAATGTTATGGTGAGGTTGTATAAGACATTGGTGAGGCCGAATTTAGAGTATTGTGCGCAGTTTTGGTCACCTAATTACAGGAAGGATATTAATAAGGTTGAAAGAGTGCAGAGAAGGTTTACAAGGATGTTGTCAGGACTTGCGAAACTGAGTTACAGAGAAAGGTTGAATAGGTTAGGACTTTATTCCCTGGAGCGTAGAAGAATGAGGGGAGATTTGATAGAGGTATATAAAATTATGATGGGTATAGATAGAGTGAATGCAAGCAGGCTTTTTCCACTGAGGCTAGGGGAGAAAAAAAACTAGAGGACATGGGTTAAGGGTGAAAAGTTTAAAGGGAATATTAGGGTGGGGCTTCTTCACACAGAGAGTGGTGGGAGTGTGGAATGGGCTGCCAGATGAAGTGGTGAATGCAGGCTCACTTTAAACATTTAAGAAAAACTTGGACAGGTGCATGGATGAGAGGGGTGTGGAGGGATATGGTCCAGGTGCAGGTCAGTGGGACTAGGCAGAGTGGTTCAGCACAGCCAAGAAGGGCCAAAAGGCCCGTTTCTGTGCTGTAATGTTCTATGGTTCTATCTCTGATCTGCCATGGTTCATTTTCCATTAATAGGTTCAACAGTTTAATTCCATATATACTGTGTAAGAAAGGAGTAAATTACTGAAAAACTTTTTCCACCTTTTAATTGGGGTAGCTGGAATCTCTCATGATTATTCTACCTTTTTACTCAAGTTATAGATTTGTTTATGTATTTCTTCCTCCACATCCCTTTCACTATTAGGTAGTCCGTAAAATACTCCTTATTTCACTCCAAATGGATCTGGTTCAAAATGTCCCTTTTTCTATTGTTATGTTATCCCTTAATTAGTAGAACTATCCTTCCTCATATTATACCCTGTAATATTTAACTGCCCGTCCTGTTCTTTGTTTTGTCATGATTCAGTTAGCCCTACTACATCAGGCTCCTCACTGAATTATTGCCTCTTGTTTCACATTTTGTTTTAGTTGCATATAACTGTACTGGCAATTCGATTTGTTTTTATTCATCATTCCCATCATTTTTAAAAACTTATCTGTTCCCTGACCACTTCTGTTATTATTTTTTTACCTTGGGTTGTTCTTCTTCACTCATTTTTTTAAATCTTCAAACTTTTGGTATGTTTGCCAGATCTAACACCACTTATCATTTAAAACTTTATTCATAGCTTTATTTATCCTTTCCACTAAAATGCCAGTTCAGTTAAGCTATCCCAGTGATACAGCTCCTGCCTGTGCCATTACTGGTACCAATGTCCCATGAAATGGAACACCACCAACATTCCAGTCATGCAATTATAGAATCCTACAGTGTAGAAGGAGGCCATTCAGCCCATCAAGTCTGCACCGACAACAATCCCACCTAGGCCCTATCTCCATAACCCCATGCATTTACACTAGCTAGTCTCCCTGACACTAAGGGGCAATTCAGCATGGCCAATCCACCTAACCCGAACATCTTCACTTTGCTGATTGTGTGTGAATTAGCACAAGTATGAGACTCAAATAGTGACCTCTGCTTATGATCAGAGAGAATTGCAGTCAATTTTCATCAATGAATAAAAGTTGGCTTGTTCTTACAAGGATAACTTTTTCAATACCCAATTTTCAAAATGACTTCTGACCACACACAAGTCAGCCAATCAACATGGCTCAGGATGAGAAAAAGTTAAATTATTAGTATGTATACTTCAGAGAATTTAGAACATGACCCAAACAAATTTAGTATTGTTTCAACAAGGCCATTTAACGAGTCTCAAACGATGCTGTAGTATAGCTGACAGCTGCACGATCAATCGAAGTTGATTCTGGTGAATCAACATATTCATCAATTGAGTTGGCATTTGATCTATTTGCATGCAAGTTCAAAATTTTGACTGAATGCACATCTACCAAAAACGTTTTCATTGCCATATTTCCATCCTCAGAAATGGCTCCAACTTATTCAATGGAATAATCCTTTGTTTTGAATCCACGCACAATTACTGAAAAAAAATCAGTTCTGATGGAAGGGATGCTGCCTAACCCCCATATTACCAGCATTTTCAGTTTTTAACATCACCATTTAACGTTGCTTTTCAAGCAAAAGAATGCCAGATGTTGTGGTGGCAACTGAAGCATGAAAGTTGACAATGATATCAGGCTCTTTTACATCTGAGCCAAAAGACAGACCAGGCATCAGTATAACATCTCATTTACAAATTAATACCTTGGACAATGCAGCTCTCCCTCATACTGCATTAGGATGTCAACTAGATGTGTGTACTAAAAATATTGTACAGTACACCACAAGTACAGATATTTCTGCACTAAACCGCCAGTCAGTTTGCGTGCGAAAGACATGGTATGTGCATTAAAAGTTGAGAATCTGTCCCACTCATTTCCTTGCGAGTTGACACACTTGGTACTTATCAAGAACCTGTGCTGTAGAAGGATCATAAGGGCTCGAAACGTTAACTTTGTTTCTCTTGCACAAACGCTGCCAGACCTGCTGAGTTTATCTAGCATTTTCCGTATTTATTATGGTCCTTGGTAAGGTTTCCTTTCGTAATCTTTCACCAGGGAAACTTAGGAAGGGTGCACAATGAGTACTGTGGATGCAGCGCAAGTGAGGGGACGCTCGGACAGTGAATTGGGCGGAGCGGTCTGTCGCTTATCGGGAAAGATGGAGAAAGGCAGAAGGGGGAAGGAGGGTTTGAAATTATAAAACTCAGCTTGCATCTCAGAGCCGGCTACATCAGTAAAAATAAATACAGGCGAGTAGTCCACCGGCTCCATGTCCGTCCATTAAATTAACTCATCACGGGGTGATCAAACTTCACCGGCGGTTTTGTCGCGCCTGCGGCCTAGTCGGTGAGGCGGCTTACCTTGATCTTGTTGAGGACGCCGCTGTTCTCCAGTGTCTGAACCAGCAAGTCGCGCAGCTCTGTGTCCTCCTCCGCCGACATCTTACCAGGACAACCGACCAAGCCTCGCTAGTGCTCCATTCGCAACAGCTCTTTAACAGCGCCACTCTTTTATTGACCCTTTAAAAAAAAACATTATTTATAAAATTGGACGTAATGTTTTCCTAATCATCACCGGCGGCGCCTGCGTGTTCAGTGGAAGGGTTGTTGACGAATAAGGCGGTTTGGCGAAATGTAAGGCGCGAATGGAGCGCTAGTGGTAACGGTCTGTGAAGGGGAGCGCGCGAGTGGGACTACGGGCGGCGGTTAGCGGCACGCGGAGCCCGGGAGCCCAGGCGGTGGTTTGCGGCTGCTCTTCCTCGCTGTGAATCACTATATTGTTATGGAGCAGAGGAGGTCATTTGGCTCATCGTGTTTACACCCGCTCCTCAAAGGAGCATACGACTCTGTGCCTTCCCCCTGCATTTTACGCCACGCTCTCAAATTGTTTCCATTCAAATATCTAATACCCTTTTGAATGCCTCCATTGAGTATGCCTACACCGCACTTTTAAGAGCGTCTCTTAAAATGGCATTTTAAATGTGCCACTATTTGCTATTATTATTGTATTTAGTATATTGTCAAATTAGTTGTAATTTGTTTGGACAGCATGTCCTTTTGTAAGTACCCCACTTGGAGTACTGTGCTCAGTTCTGGTCGCCTCACTATAGGAAGGATGTGGAAAAGATTGAAAGGGTGCAGGGGGGATTTACAAGGATGTTGCCTGGATTGAGTGGCATGCCTTATGAGGATAGGCTGAGGGAGCTCGGTCTTTTCTCCTTGGAGAGACGAAGGATGAAAGGAAACCTAATAGAGGTGTATAAGATGTTGAGAGGCATAGATCGGGTGGACTCTCAGAAGCTTTTTCCCAGGGTGGAAATGTCTGCTACGAGAGGACACAGGTTTAGGGTGCTGGGGGGTAGGTACAGGGGAGATGTTAGGGGTACGTTTTTCACAGAGGGTGGTGGGCGAGTGGAATCAGCTGCCGTCAGTGGTGGTGGAGGCGAACTCAATAGGGTCTTTTAAGAGACTCCTGGATGAGTACGTGGAGCGTAATAGGGTGGAGGGTTATAGGTAGGTCCAGAAGGTAGGGATGTGTTCGGCATAACTTGTGGGCCGAAGGGCCTGTTTGTGCTGTAGTTTTTCTATGTTTCTTCTACCAATATCGAATCCATTTTGTCACAAGTAACATTGTAATTGTTATTACTCTAGTATGATTCAGGAATTATGGACGCAATTTTCTTGCAGTTCACACAGGTGGGATCTTCTGGTCCCGCCGACGGCCCACCCCAACCGTGGATTTCTCGGCATAGGGTGCAGTCAATGGGGAATCTCATTGACAGCGGTGGGATCAGAAGATCCTGTTGACAGCTTTCCGCCTCCCACTGTGAGAAAGATTCCGTGGAGAGGCCAGAAAATCCCCCCTCCCCACATATGTTAATGTTTATAAATATCCAGAATACCATTCTCCTATCTTAATTGTGTCTTTCCCAATATTTGTTGAAGAAGTCATATTGGACTCAATGTTAACTGTTTTTCTCTCCATCGATGCTCCATAGATTCTCTCCATAGACTTTAACCTGGTGCTCTGAGACTTCTTACTATCCGTAGATGCTGCCAGAGCTACTGAGTTTTTCTATCATTTTCTGTTTTCATTTCAGATCTCAAACATCTGCAACATTTTGGTTTTATTTCGTTTTCTGTACCTTTATTTAAATATAATTTAGTCTGCATACCTTCTGAGTTCACCTCGTCCATGATCTGTGCATTCGATTATTCCCATGACCCGGCTGACCACCCAGTTTTCCTTCCATGTTAGCTGAAATTGTCAATGGATGTCTCTTCAGGTGGTGTACCTCTCTATCTGCCATTGCTCTTAATAAAAATAGCCTCACTTTCCTTAAACTACTGCCCTATCTCCAACCTCCTTTTCCCCAAAGTCATTTGGGTAAATTTCCAGTCCTGCCTGCCATGAGAATTGTCATGGACGGGACAGAAAACCTTGCGGATCACTTAAAGGTCCGTTGACCTTGGGTGGGCATGACCAGAAAATTCTCCCCCCTCCCCACTTGAACGTGTCCTTGCCTGCCAAACCTGTGCGGATCTTTCCTGGATCTTTCCTGGAATGTTTGAATCCATCCAATCAAGTTTCGGCTTCTGCCGCAGTACCAAAACAGCTCTTTATCAAAGTCACAAATGACATCCTATGTGTAAGATTTTGATAGTACTACACATTTTTAGGGTTTGTTGTTGGTCTGTAACATCAATGGATTTTATTTTAACACTTCTTAAGTATTTCCGTTAGTGAGACAATGAGCAGTCAAAACAGTTGGGAACAGGAAGGCTTGTGAGTAACTACACTTAATGGATTTATGAATTTAAGGTGTTTGAGGGTATGAGTTCAGCAGTTGGATGTTTTAATTGTATTGTGGGCAATTGAGTCTTTATCGGTTTTGAAGAAATGGCTAAAAAGTAGATGGAATTTAGGATAACGCTAACTTTAAATGAAACCCATGCATTGATTTAACTGATTAATCATATCTAAAGGGTAGAACATATAACAGGGAAACCTTTCTTTCTGTTTTGAAGTTATGGTTAGAAGTGTTTTGAACATTTGTTAGTAGTTTCTAGAATATTGTAGGAATGGTTGGAGTATGTTGATGTGAATGTTTGTGATAGATGTATTCTTGACAAGAAGATGTGACTTTGTAACTACTCAAAGAATCGTACTTATTCCATCTCGTACTAACAAAGCCATCCCACCACACTTTCCTTCCTGCCTGTCCTGACAAAAAGTTACATACCCATAAGATTTAGTTCCCAGTTTTGATCTCCTTGTAACCACATCTCAGTAGTGGCTTACAAGATCATATCCATTAACCTGAATTTGTGCCGTTAGTTCATTTATTTTGTGCCGAATGTTACGTGCATTTAAGTAAAGAGCCATTAATTTTGCCCTGTTATCATTTTTTCCCTTTTTGACCCTGTTTGTTGCGGTTTTGAATGTTTGTACACTCTGCATATCATTACACAAATAACTGCCTTGTAATGCTGTCAGATTCTTTCGCTTTGTCCCCTTTACAGAATTGCCTGCTGTTCCCCCCCCCCACCTATGTAGTTTAAAGCCCTTGCCACTTCCCTAGTTACATGGTTCGCAAGAGCACTGGTCCCAGCCTGGCTCAGATGTAGGTTGTCCCAATGATACAGCCCTCACTGTCCCTAGTACTGATAGTAAGAAGTCTCACAACACCAGGTTAAAGTCCAACAGATTTATTTGGTAGCAAATACCATAAGCTTTCGGAGCACTGCTCCTTCGTCAGATGGAGCAATACTGATGCCAGTGCTCCATGAACCGAAAACCACATCCCATTCCAGTTTTTGAGCCACATATTCATCTCTCTAATTTTCTAATTTAATGTATCCTACGTAAATTTGCATGTGGCTCAGATAACAATCCAGGATCATAACCTTGCAGGTACTGTTGTTTAATTTAGCACCAAGCTTCTCAAACTCTTTTTGCAGAACCTCTTTCCTTGTTCTACCTATGTCGTTTGTACCTTAATGGACCATGACAATGGGATCCTCCCCCTGCCACTGCAAGCAAGTTTCTCTTCAGCCTGAAGCAGATGTACTGCACCGGGCGACAACATAGCCTTCTGGAATCTCGATCCTGGCTACATAGAACAGTGTCTATTCCCCTAATTATACTATCTCCGTCTACATTTCTGTCTTCTCCTCCACTTGAATGACTCCCTCTGCAGTGGTGCCGTGGTTAGTTTGCTCATCCTACAGTCCCCACTTTCGTCCACACAGGGAACAAGAATCTCAAACCTGTTGGACAAGGGCAGGGGCTGAGGCTCCTGTAGTGCTACGCTCAAGGAAATCTAGGAACTTGAGACTTTTATGTCATAGAAATCATAGAACCCTACAGTGCAGGAAGAGGCCATTCGGCCCATCGAGTGCATAAGAACATAAGAAATAGGAGCAGGAGTAGGCCACCTAGCCCCTCGAGCCTGCCCCGCCATTCAATAAGATCATGGCTGATCTGAAGTGGATCAGTTCCACTTACCCGCCTGATCCCTATAACCCCTAATCCCTTACCGATCAGGAATCCATCTATCCGTGACTTAAACATATTCAACGAGGTAGCTTCCACCACTTCAGTGGGCAGAGAATTCCAGAGATTCACCACCCTCTGAGAGAAGAAGTTCCTCCTCAACTCTGTCCTAAACTGACCCCCCTTTATTTTGAGGCTGTGCCCTCTAGTTCTAGTTTCCTTTCTAAGTGGAAAGAATCTCTCCACCTCTACCCTATCCAGCCCCTTCATTACCTTATAGGTTTCTATAAGATCCCCCCTCAGCCTTCTAAATTCCAACGAGTACAAACCCAATCTGCTCAGTCTCTCCTCATAATCAACACCCCTCATCTCTGGTATCAACCTGGTGAACCTTCTCTGCACTCCCTCCAAGGCCAATATATCCTTCTGCAAATAAGGGGACCAATACTGCACACAGTATTCCAGCTGCGGCTTCACCAATGCCCTGTACAGATGCAGCAAGACATCTCTGCTTTTATATTCCATCCCCCTTGCGATACAGGCCAACATCCCATTTGCCTTCTTGATCACCTGTTGCACCTGCAGACTGGGTTTTTGCGTCTCATGCACAAGGACCCCCAGGTCCCTCTGCACAGCAGCATGTTGTAATTTCTTTCCATTTAGATAATCCAATTTTCTATTATTTCTTCCAAAGTGAATAACCTCGCATTTGTTAACATTATACTCCATCTGTGCACCGACCACAATCCCACCCAGACCCTACCCCCATATCCCTACATATTTTATCCACTAATCCCTCGAACCTGCGCATCTCAGGACACTAAGGGGCAATTTTATCATGGCCAATCAACCTAACCTGCACATCTTTGGACTGTGGGAGGAAACCGGAGCACCCGGAGGAAACCCACGCAGACACGAGGAGAATGTGCAAACTCCACACAGACAGTGACCCGAGCCGGGAATCGAACCCAGGTCCCTGGAGCTGTGAAGCAGCAGTGCTAACCATTGTGCTACCGTGCCACCCATATTGTCTTCATTGGTTTTTGTTAAGTATACATAAAATGTTTGCTAAATGTGTTTTAAGTATATATAAAGTTGTTGCCAAATATATTTTTCTTGATTCATAAATACTAGATATTTGGACCTTGTTAGGTCAGGCTAACTGAGGACCCTAGTGTTAGAAATTAAGAATTTAAAACTTAGATTTTAATTGAACAGGTTTTATACCTCTAAACCCTAAAGTCTTGCATATGTGACTGTGACAAAGGCAAATTTTACCTCTTCGCTCTTCTTGTCCTGCCTGCAGCCTTTAGCATTGTTGACCATACCACTCCATCCTTTCCCAACACCTCTCCACATCAAGCTGGGTGGGGTTGCTTAGCCGAGTTCCATTCTTATCTATCTACAGAGCCAGAGTATTAGTTGCAACGATTTCCCTTTGGCAACATCATTCAAAAGCACAGAATTAGTTTTCACTTGCATGTTGATGACACCCAGCTCTGCCTCATTACCACATGATTCCTCCACTGTGCATTAGCCAGCCTCCAGTGGTGAATGAGTAGACCTTTCCTCTAATTAAATAATGGGAAGACTGAAATAATTGTTTTCCATCCCAGCTCAAAAACAGTTCCCTCTGTAACACTGACTTTGAACAAGAACAAAGAAAATTACAGCACAGGAACAGACCCTTCGGCCCTCCAAGTCTGCACCGACCATGCTGCCCAACTGAACTAAAACCCCCTACCCTTCCGGGGACCATATCCTTCTATTCCCATCATTTGTCAAGACGCCCCTTAAAAGTCACTATCGTATCTGCTTCCACTACCTCTCCTGGCAGCGAGTTCCAGGCACCCACCACCCTCTGTGTGGAAAAACATGCCTCGTACATCTCCTTTAAACCTTGCCCCTCGCATCTTAAACCTATGCCCCCTAGTAATTAACTCTTCCACCCTGGAAAAAAGCTTCTGACTATCCACTCTGTCCATGCCCCTCATAATCTTGTAGACTTCTATCAGGGCTCCCCTCAACCTCTGTCGGTCCAGTGACAACAAACCAAGTTTCTCCAACCTCTCCTTATAGCTAATGTCCTCCATGCCAGGTAACCTGGTAACTCTTTTCTGTACCCTCTCCAAAGCTTCCACATCCTTCTGGTCATGTGGCGACCAAAATTGAACACTATATTCCAAATGTGGCCTAACTAAGGTTCTATAAAGCTGCAACATGACTTCCCAATTTTTAAACTCAATGCCCTGGCCAATGAAGGCAAGCATGCCGTATGCCTTCTTGACAATCTTCTCCATCTGCGTCACCACTTTCAGTGACCTGTGTACCTGTACACCCAGATTCCTCTGCCTTTCAATACTCTTAAGGGTTCTGCCATTTACTGCATATTTCCCATCTGTAGTAGACCATCCACATTTGTCTAGATTAAACTCCATCTGCCGTCTCTCTGTCCAAGTCTCCAACCGATCTATATCCTGCTGTATCCTCTGACAGTCCTCATCAGTGTCCGCAATTCCACCAACCTTTGTGTCGTCTGCAAACTTACTAATCAAACCAGTTACATTTTCGTCCAAATCATTTATTTATATATTACAAACAGCAAAGGTCCCAGCACTGATCCCTGAGGAACGCCACTTGTCACAGCCCTCCATTCAGAAAAGTACCCTTCCACTGCTACCTTCTGTCTTCTATGACCGAGCCGGTTTTGTATCCACCTTGCCAGCTCACCTCTGATCCTGTGCGACTTCACCTTCTGTACCAGTCTGCCATGAGGGACCTTGTCAAAGGCCTTACTGAAGTCAATGTGGACAACATCCACTGCTCTACCCTCATCAATCATCTTTTTGATTTATCAATTCGCTTTAGCCTCAGCTCACCTGCTGCTGACATCCTCAATCATGCCTTTGTTACCTCCACATTTGACTATTGGACAACACTACTGGCTGGTCTCACACATTCTAACCTCTGTAAATAGGTCATAAACAACTATCCTGCCCGTGTTCTTAATGATGATCGGTTCCATTCACCTACTCACCTATAGTGGCTCCCAGTGAAGCATCATCCTTATTTAAAAATTCTTAGCCTTGCTTTCAAATCCTTCCTTGACTTTGCCCTTTTCCCTCAAGCACCCAAATACCCGGTGTTCCTCTAATTCTAGCTATTTGAGGATGCCCAGTTTTAATTACACTATAATTGGTGGCTATACCCTCAGTTGCTTAAGGTCCACGATTTGGAATTTCCCCCTGTACATCTCTGGCTGTTTACTCCTCTTTTCTCCTTCAAGATGCTCTTTAAAACCTACCTCTTTGAACAACCTTTGGTTATCTCCTCATGTGGTTCAATGTCATTATTTAGTTTTATAATGGTCAAGTGAGCACCTTGGGACATTTTTATAAGGCACTATATTAATGTAAGTTGTTCCTAATTTAGACTCTTGTGTCTTAGTGAAAATTCATCAATGTGATTGGTTTAAGAGTCTTGCTGTTTCATGCCTTGTTCGTATATGCCACAGTTCCCCTGAAGAGGGCAGTGCACCTAATTAAACACCCAATGACTGCAGTGCTCAAAACCCATAAAGATCTGTGGGCAGTTGTTTGCATGCCAAACAGCGAGTGCCACACCTTTGTCTCTGACCACAAAATCCAGGTCATTATAAATTTTGCAGTCAGAGGCAAAGTAATGCGCTCTCACAAATGACTTTAAAGAAAGCTGCCCAAAATGATCTTGTGAGCTCTGAAACATAGAAACCCTACAGTGCAGAAAGAGGCCATGTGGCCCATCGGGTCTGCACCGACCACAATCCCACCCAGGCCCTACCCCCATATCCCTACATATTTACCCACTAATCCCTCTAACCTACACATCTCAGGACACTAAGGGGCAATTTTAGCATGGCCAATCAACCTAACCCGCACATCTTTGGACTGTGGGAGGAAACCGGAGCACCCGGAGGAAACCCACGCAAACACAAGGAGAATGTGCAAACTCCACACAGACAGTGACCCAAGCTGGGAATCGAACCCAGGTCCCTGGAGCTGTGAAGCAGCAGTGCTAACCACTGTGCTACTGTGCCGCTCCCTAACCACTGTGCTACCGTGCCGCCCCCCCTAACCACTGTGCTACCGTGCCGCCCCAATACATGGTTTTCCACTTTCCTGACGCCAATTTAAATCTCATGGGAAGTCACTGGGATCTTCAGGTGTCAGCAGCAATGATGTCAGAAAATATGGTAACATTTCAGAAGTGAGTGAGTGAATTAAGATAGCTGCAATATAAAACTTTTGATTTTTGTTGTATCATTAGGGAGGAATTACATTTTCAGGGCCAGCGAGGATGCTTCACAGTGACCTGTTTAAAAACCTAAATGACACCTCATTTAACAAAGTGTACCTTTTTCAAGGTTTTTAAATTGAGAAACTAACTGGAAGGTCTCATCAATTCAGTTGATTTTCCATTGATTGCAGATTGAAGGTGCCTCAAAAATGCATCCTTTGGATAAGTATAGAATCACTAACAGCAACTGCAGGATTTCCCTATTATTATGTACTTGTATGGTCTCCTAATGTTGCTACCAGTTTCAGTGGAGTAATGATTGCAAATGGAGTTGTATCAATTAAGGCCTAGATGTTGCAGTGGTAATGGTAAAACAATCAGTGTTCGCTAAGCTTGCCATTCTCTGTTCCACCCTATCTCTTTTAGGTTCACTGATGTTTCCCTTCTCCCATCAGTTATGCACTTTGCATGAGGTGCCCACCCTAGCATGAAATAGCAAATAATTCAGTAGAACGCTTTAATAACATGCACACTTCATATAACTAAACAAGCTACTTCACACGAAAGGCTAAGTGGTGTTCCCGTTTCTGTTTTTTTTTCAGCCTCCGGTAGTTAGTCATAACAGAAACAGGCTCTTCAGCCCAACTTATCTATGCCGACCAGGTTTCCTGAACTGAACTAATCCCATTTGCCTCCATTTTGCCCATATCTCTCTATCTTTCCTATCCATGTACCTGTTCAAATGTCTTTAAATGTTGTACCTGTCTTTACCACCTTCTCTGGCAGCTCATTCCACATACGTACCACCCTTTGTGTGAAAAGGTTGCCCCTCAGGTCCCTTTTAAATCTTTCCCCTCTCACCTTAAATCTATGCCCTCTAGTTTTGGACTCCCCTACCCTGGGGAAAGACCTTGGCTATTCACCTTATCTATGCCCCCACATGATTTTATACACTTCTATAAGGTCACCGCTCATCCTCCTGCGCTCCAGAGGCCCATCTAGCCTCTTAAAATTCAGGGTGGGAGGGCGGGGGGGGGGGGGGGGGGCAGATGGGAGTGAAATGTTATAAGTGATAGGAGACAATATAGTCAAGTGGATAGATACATTTCTATAAATATTTCTATATTTTTTAGGTTACAGGAACCATGGTGCACGAAAGCTGTAACGAATTTAGTCAAGAAGAAAAGAAAAGCCTACAAAAGGTTCAGGGAGCTAGGTAATGTTAGAAATCTAGAAGAGTATATGACTAGTAGGAAGGAACTTAAGAGGGAAATTAGAAGAGCAAGAAGGGGTCATGAGAAGGCCTTGGCATTCAGGATAAAGGAAAACCCCAAGGCATTCTACAAGTATGTTAAGAGCAAGAAGATAAGATGTGAAGGAGTAGGACCTATCAAATGTGACGGTGGGAAAGTCTGTATAGAACCGGTAGAAATAGCAGAGGTACTCAATGAATACTTTACTTCAGTATTCACAGTGGAAAAGGATCTTGGTAGTTGCAGTGCAGACTTGCAGTGGACTGAGAAGATTGAGCATGTGGACATTAGGAAAGAGGATGTGTTGGAGCTTTTGAAAAGCATCAAGTTAGATAAATCGCCGGGACCGGATGGGATGTACCCCAGGTTACTGTGGGAGGCGAGGGAAGAGATTGCTGAGCCTCTGGCGATGATCTTTGTGTCATCAATGGAGACTGGAGAGGTTCCGGAGGATTGCGGATGTGGATCCGTTATTCAAGAAAGGGAGAAGAGATAGCCCGGGAAATTATAGACCAGTGAGTCTAACCTCAGTGGTTGGTAAGTTGATGGAGAAGATCCTGAGAGGCAGGATTTATGAACATCTGGAGAGGAATAGTATGATCAGAAATAGCCAGCACAGCTTTGTCCAAGGCAGATCATGCCTTACGAGCCTAATTGAATTTTTTGAAGATGTAACTGGACACATAGACGAGGGAAGAACAGTAGATGTAGTTTATATGGATTTCAGCAAGGCGTTTGATAAGGTGCCCCATGCAAGGCTTATTGAGAAAGTGAAGGGGCATGGGATACAAGGGGACATTGCCTTGTGGATTCAGAACTGGCTTGCCCACAGAAGGCAAAGAGTGGTTGTAGATGGGTCTTTTTCAGCATGGAGGTCGGTCACCAGTGGAGTGCCCCAGGGATCTGGTCTGGGACCCTTGCTCTTTGTGATTTTTATAAATGACCTGGATGAGGAAGTGGAAGGATGGGTTGGCAAGTTTGCTGATGACACAAAGGTTGGTGGTGTTGTGGATAGTGTAGAGGGATGTCAGCAGTTGCAACGAGACATAGATAAGATGCAAGACTGGGCGGAGAAGTGGCAGATGGACTTCAACCCAGATAAGTGTGTGGTGGTTCATTTTGGCAGGTCGAATAGGATGAAAGAATATAATATTAAGGGTAAGACGCTTGGCAGTGTGGAAGATCAGAAGGATCTTAGGGTCCAGGTTCATGGGACACTCAAAGCAGCGTCGCAGGTAGAGGCTGTGGTTAAGAAGGCGTATGGAATACTGGCCTTCATCAATAGAGGAATTGAGTTTAGAAATCGGGAGATAATGCTGCAGCTGTATAGGACCCTGGTCAGACCCCACCTGGAGTACTGTGCCCAGTTCTGGTCGCCTCATTACAGAAAGGATGTGGAAGCCATGGAAAGGGTGCAGAGGAGATTTACAAGGATGTTGCCTGGATTAGGTGGCACGCCTTATGAGGATAGGTGGAGAGAGCTAGGTCTTTTCTCCTTGGAGAAGCGAAGGATGAGAGGTGATCTGATAGGTGTATAAGATGTTGAGAGGTATTGATAGAGTGGATTCTCAGAGGCTTTTACCCAGGGCTGAAATGGTTGCCACAAGAGGTCACAGGTTTAGGGTGCTGGGGAGTAGGTACAGAGGAGATGTTGGGGGTAAGTTTTTCACTCAGAGGGTGGTGGGTGCGTGGAATCGGCTGCCGGTAGTGGTGGTGGAGGCGGATTCGATAGGGTCTTTTAAGAGACTTTTGGACAAGTTCATGGAAGTTAGTAAGATAGAGGGTTATAGGTAAGCTTAGTAGGTGGGGACATGTTCGGCACAACTTGTGGGCCGAAGGGCCTGTTTGTGCTGTAGCTTTTCTATGTTCTATTTCTCTGCAATGCTGAAAGTTTTGTTGGCGGTCTGGTGCCAACAAAGGACATCTCCTTACATTTGGAGAGGAACATGGAGTGGAAGGGGGAGGATCCAGTTGTGGTGTACATCGAAACAAATGACAAGATAGATCTATGTCTGATCTGCTAAAAGAATTTGAAGAATTGGGGACCAAATTAAAATGCAGATCAGCTCTGGATTGTTACCTGAGCCACGTGCCAATTGGCATAGGATGAAGCAGATTAGAGAATTAATTGCATGGCTCAAAGAGTGATTGTGGGAAGAAGGATTTTCCAATTCATGGAGACTGGCATCAGTACTCAGAGAAGAGTGAGCTAATCTGTTGGGATGGGCTCCACTTGAACTGGGCTGGGACCAGTTTCCTTGCCAATCATATAACTAGGGCTGTGCCCGAGGCTTTAAACTATGGAGGAGTGGACCCGACTGAAGGGAGATTTAGGAATCTAAAGACAAGGGTCAAAGCATGAGAACAGTATAACAATGTGGGTAAAGATGAGAATGGAACAGGAAGGAACAGAGACTTTAATAAAAATGAATTGTGGGGGAACTTTCATCTTCATATAATGTGGGACAATCAAATTGGCAAGAGTGGTCGAGAAGATGAGTTTGTATAAGTTTCTTGGAGCAATATGTTGTGGAAACGACTAGGGATAAAGCCATTCCAGATCTAATATTGTGTAATGAAGCAAGGTTAATTGATAAGGTTATAGTAAAAGATCCACTGGGAAGTAGTGATCAAAATACTATTGAATTTCATGTTAACTTTGAAGGTGACATTCTTCAATCACAAACAGGAATCTTCCAATTACATAGGTATGCTGGGAGAACTGGGTTAATTGGGTAAATAGACTAAAAGGTTTGGAGGTAAATGAACAGTAGGCAACATTTAAAGAAACAATTAAAATCTTCAAAGAAAAATGCATTCCTTTTAGAAACAGAATCTTCAGTCTTCCATGGCTCACTCAGGTGCTTAAAGAGATTAATAGAAGAGACTTACAAAAATGCCTTCTTGAACTGCTGCAGTCAATGTGTATAGGTACACTGTGCCGTTGGAGAGAGAATTCTAGGAACGGCAATATATTTCTTAAGTCGGGATGATGAATGGCTTGGAGGGGGACTTCCAGGTGCTGGTGTTCCCACATGTCCGCTGCCTTTGTCCTAGGTGCTAGTGGTCCTAGGTTTGGAAGGTGCTGTCTAAGGAGCCTTGGTGAGTTCCTACAGTGCATCATTCAGCTTTAACTTTTGTACTGAGGTGCTGGGCACTCCCATCATTGGGGATGGGATATTTGTGGAGCCTCCTCTGCCAGTGTGTTAATTGTCCACCATCATTCACAACCGAATGGTAGGACTAAAAGCTTAGATCTGATCTATTGGTTGTGGAATCACTTAGCTCTGTGAAACTTGCTGCTTATGCTGTTTGACATGCAAACAGATCTGTGTTGTAGCTTCACCAGGTTGACACCTCATTTTTAGGTACGCCTAGTGCTGCTCCTGGCATGCCCTCCTTCACACTTCATTGAACCAGGGTTGATACCTTGGCTTGGTGGTAGAGTGCTGGCCCATGAGGTTACAAATTGTGGTTGAATATCTGCTGCTGATGGCCCACAGTGCCTCATGGATGCCCAGTTTTGAGTTGCTAGATCTGATTGAAATTGATCCCATCTAGCATGGTAGAACCACACAGTAGGATGGAGGGTTTCCTCAATGTGAAAACTTTATTTCCATAAGGACTGTGCTGTGATCATAGACAGATGCATTTGCAGTAGGCAGGTTGGTGAAGATGAGGTCAAGTATGTTTTTTCCCTCTTGTTGGTTCCCTCACCACTTGGAAGACTTAGTCCAGCAGCTATGTCCTTTAGGACTCTGCCAGCTTGGTGTGTAGTGGTGTCACCGAACTACTCTTGAAGTTCCTCATCCCTTGTGCTTCCTTCAAGTAGTGTTCAACGTGGATTACTGATTCAACAGCTAAGTTGGCGCCGGTGGGGGGGGTTGTTGCAGGGAGAAAAAGGACGAGCAAGCTATTCCATTCTTTGCTCCACTTGAAATACCAAAGTTTTGGAGTTTAAAAATCAGCCTTTATTTCAAGCTATAAAAGGGGAAACCTGTTACCACGCATGTGGCATACAGACTCCCTGAACAAAGGAATACAATGGCAATTATACCATCTGATGCATCTGCAAGTAATCAACATATACCAATCGAAATTGTACACTTACTTGAATGTGACCAATATCCAATCCCAACTAATGGTTTGGATCAACCAATTAGAGCAACTCTACACTTGCCTAATTACAGTATCTAATCATTAACATTGATAATGCAGCTATGTGTATGTACAATAAACATGTCTATGGTCCTCAACTTTCTGACACCCTGGGTAGTGACTTATAACTTCTATCAAAACACACTGCAGTCTTGGGCTGTTATCTAAAGTAGTGATTCATGTAGTTACACCCTCTTGTGGTTTATCCGAATCTATTGTTTTGCAGCTGTACCTTGCAGCTCTTGAGGTCTTTCAGCCTTTGCTGCATTGAATAATTTTTAACCGGTACATGGTAATTAGCAGATTTCCTTGCCCATGTTTGACCCGATGTCATGAGACTTCACGAGGTCCAGAGTTAATGTTAAGGACTCCCTGGCAACTTCCTCCCGACTGTATACCACTGTGTCGCCACCTCTGCTGGTGAAACATGAAGTACAGTAAGAAGTCTCACACTAGGTTAAAGTCCAACAGGTTTATTTTGTAGCAAAAGCCACTAGCTTTCGGAGCACTGCCCCTTCCTCTGAGTGGGATTTCAGTTCACAAACAGGACACAAACTCAATTTACAAAATAATGGTTGGAATGCGAGTCTTTACAGGTAATCAAGTCTTAAAGGTACGGACAATGTGAGTGGAGAGAGGGTTAAGCACAGGTTAAAAAGATGTGTATTGTCTCCAGCCAGGGCAGTTAGATTTTGCAAGCCCAGGCAAGCCGTGGGGGTCACAGATAGTGTGACATGAACCCAAGTTCCCGGTTGAGGCCATCCTCATGTGTGCAGAACTTGGGCACCAGTCTCTGCTCAGCGACTCTGCGTTGTCGTGTGTTGCGAAGGCCGTCTTGGAGATCGCTTACCCGAAGAGCAGAGGCCGAATGCCCGTGACCGCTGAAGTGTTCCCCAACAGGAAGAGAAGTCTTGCCTGGTGATTGTCGAGCGGTGTTCATTCATCCACTGTTGTAGCGTCTGCATGATCTCCCCAATGTACCATGCCTCGGGACATTCTTTCCTGTAGCGTATCAGGTAGACAATGTTGTCCGAGTTGCAAGTGTATGTACTGTGTACCTGGTGGATGGTGTTCTCACGTGAGATGATGGCATCCGTGTCGATGATCCGGCACGTCTTAGAGGTTGCTGTGGCAGGGTTGTGTGGTGTCGTGGTCACTGTTCTCTTGAAAGCTGGGTAGTTTGCTGCGGACAATGGTCTGTTTGAGGTTGTGCAGTTGTTTGAAGGCAAGAAGTGGGGGTGTGGGGATGGCCTTGGCGAGATGTTCTTCTTCATCAATGACATGTTGAAGACTCCAGAGAAGATGTGGTAGCTTCTCCGCTCTGGGGAAGTACTGGATGACGAAGGATACTCTGTCCGCTGTGTTCCGTGTTTGTCTTCTGAGGAGGTCGATACTACTTTAATGCGTTTAGGGTGGAAGCTGGAGAAGTGGAGCATCGTGAGATTATCCGTGGGCTTGCGGTACAATGAAGTGCTGAGGTGACCGTCCTTGATGGAGATGACCGTCCTTGATGGAGATGCTTGGAGTTCCGACGCGTCACAGCGAAAAACCGCACGACACCACACAACTCTGCCACAGCAACCTCTGCAAGATCATCGACACGGATGCCATCATCTCACGTGAGAACACCATCCACCAGGTACACGATACATACACTTGCAACTCAGCCAATGTTGTCTACCTGATACGCTGCAGGAAAGGATGTCCCGAGGCATGGTACATTGGGGAGACCATGCAGACGCTACGACAACAGATGAACGAACACCGCTCGACAATCACCAGGCAAGAGTGTTCTCTTCCTGTTGGGGAACACTTCAGCGGTCATGGGCATTCGGCCCCTGATCTTCGGGTAAGCGTTCTCCAAGGCAGCCTTCACGACACACGACAGCGCAGAGTCGCTGAGCAGAGACTGATAGCCAAGTTCCGCACGCATGAGGACGGCCTCAACCGGGATCTTGGGTTCATGTCACACTATCTGTAACCCCCACGACTTGCTTGGGCTTGCAAAATCTCACCAACTGTCCTCGCTGGAGACAATACACATCTCTTTACCCTGTGCTTAACCCTCTCTCCACTCACATTGTTTGTACCTTTTAAGACTTGATTACCTGTAAAGACTCACATTCCAACCATTATCTTGTAAATTGAGTGTGTCTTTATATGCCCTGTTTGTGAACAGAATTCCCACTCACCTGATGAAGGAGCAGCGCTCTGAAAGCTAGTGGCTTTTGCTACCAAATAAACCTGTTGGACTTTAACCTGTTGTTGTGAGACCTCTTACTGCGTTTACCCCAGTCCAACGCCAGCATCTCCACATCAGGGAAACATAAAGTACCCAGGGATGGTGATGTTTGGGGCATTATCTATAAAGGTATAATTCCGTGAATATGACTGTCAGGCTTGAGTAATGCGAGACAGCTTTCACAGTTTTGGCAGAAGCCTCCAGATGTTATTGAGGATTTTGTGAGGTCAGAGATGAGTTTTCCGTTGTTGTTTCTGGTGCCTAAGTCGATGCCTAGTGGTCAGTCCAGTTTCATTCCTTATTGACTTTCTCGTGGTTTGATACAACTGAGTGGCCTGCTATGTCATTTCTGAAGGCATTTAAAAGACACATTGTTGTGGTCTGGAGTCCTTTCCATCTAGGCAAGTTAACAGATTTCCTTCCTTAAAAGGCATTAGTGAACAGGATGGGTTTTATGACAATAGACAAAGGTTTCATTGGTCATCATTAGACTTTTAATTCCAGTTCCACCATCTGCCATGGTGGAATTTAAACCTGGGTTCTCAGAGCATTACCGTGTGTCTCTGGATTACTGGTCCAGTGACAATACCACTGTGGCACCGCTTAAATATATAAAAAAGAGAGTAGCTAAAGAAAACATTGGCCCCCTAGAATCAGAGACAGGAGAAATTATCATGGGAAATGAGGAAATGGCAGAGGGACTAAACAAACATTTTGTGTCTACACAGTCGAAGACAATTTCATACCAGAAATAAAACGGTAATGTAAGTGCTAAAGAGTGAGGAAATTAATATCAGCAGAGAAAAAGTATTGGCGACACAATGTATTAAAATCCAACAAATCCCTGGGATCTGATGGCCTACACCCTAGGGTTCAAAAATAAATAGCTGCATAGATAGTGGATGTGGTGGCTATGATTTTCCAAAATTCATTAGATTCAGGAACAGTCCCATTAGATTGGAAATTGGCAAATGCTACACCAGTCTTCAAAAAAGGAGGGAGCAAGAAAACAGTGAATTACAGGCCAGTTAGCATATCAGTTGTTGGCAAAATGCTGGAATCTATTATTAAGGAAATCTTAATGATGCACTCAGAAACACTGTGCTCAGAACAAATCATGATATTACTGAAGAAATCCTGTTTGACAAATTTTAGAGTTTGTTGAGGACGGAACTAAAAGTAGATAAAGGGAACCAGTATAGTACACTGGATTTCCCAAAAAAACCCCATTAAAATACGATGCCAAAGGCAATATAAGTGCTCAGAGTTGGGGGTAAGCATGGATAGAGGGTTTGTCAATGGATAGAAAGCAAAGTGGGCATGAACAGGGTCTTTTCAAGTTGGCAGGTAGTGAATAGTGAAGTGCCACCTCATCTTGGAAAACTAAACCTTTGAGAGTTGTACTTCAAACCATCACACAGGATTTTCATTTACCCACAAACACGTATTTGTGTATGTTACTTAAACTTTTAGTAAGACATACTGAGACACAAAAATAAATAATGACTTGGCACTGACTTGAGTGCCATTACTGTTCAAATGCAAGGGAAGAATGACAGGGTTATAATGATAGAGAATCCAATAGTAAGGGGAGCAGACAGGTGCTTTATGGCCACAAAACAGACTGCAGGATGGTGTGTAGCCTCCTTGGTGCCAGGATCAAGGAAGTCTCGGAGCAGCTGCAAAGCATTCTTAAGGGGAGGGTAAACAGCCAGCAGCCATGATACATATTGGCACTGATGACATAGGTTAAAAAAGTGAATCAGTCCTACAAGCAGATTATAGGCAGTTAGGACGTAAATTAGAAAGTAGGATCTCAAAAGTATTAATCTCAGGATTGCTACCAGTGTCATGTGCTAGCAAGAGTAAAAATAATAGGATATACCAAATGAATATATGGCTGGAGAAATGGTGTAGGTAGGATTCAGATTTCTGGGACATTGGGATTGGTTCTGGCAGACCGGTCCAAGTAGGACAAGTTGCAACTGGGTAGGACCAGGACCAATGTCTTAGGGGAGTGTTTGCTCGTACTGTCGGAGAGGATTTAAACCAGAATGGCAGGGGGGTGGGAACCTGAGCAAGGAGACAGAGGACGGAGGAACAAGGATAGAAACAAAAGATGTAAGAAGCAAAAGTAGAAAGCAGAAAATAAAGGGGAAAAAAATAAAGCCAAGATGACTAACAATGTTAAAAACAAGTCTAAAGGCTTTGTGCCTTAATGCACAGAGCATTCGCAATAAGGTAGATTAATTAGCAGTGCAAATAGATATAAACTATGGTTACAGTTACAGAGACATGACTGCAGGGTTACCAAGGATGAGAAATGAACACCCGGGGGTATTCATTATTTAGGAAGGACAGACAAAAAGGGAAAGGAGGTTGGGGTAGCATTGTTAGTAAAGGAGCAAATCAATAAAAAGATATTGGCATGAAAAATCATGATGTAGAATCTATGGGTGGGGATAAGAAATACCAACGGGGCTGAAAATAGGAGGTTTCAAGGTGATTAAGACAAGTTGAATGAGTTTGCAAACACTTGGCAGATTCATTACAATGTGGCTAAATGTGAAGTTATATTCTTTAGTGTGAAAAACAGAGTGTGGATGCACAAAGGGATCTGATGTCCATGTACATCAGTCAGTGAAAGTGGAAAGGCAGATACAGTAAACAATTAGGAAGGCAAATGGTATCTTGACCTTCATCACAAAAGAATGTAAATTCAGAAGTAGGGATGTCTTGCTGCAGTTATACAGGGCCTTGGTGAGACCACACCTGGAGGATTGCATGCAGTTTTGATCTCTCTACCGAAGAAAGGAGATACTTGTCAGAGGCAGTGCAGCAGAGGTTCACTCGGCTGATACCGGGACTGTACTACGAGAGAGATTAGTTCAACTGGGCCTATATTCACTGAAATTTAGAAGGATGAGAGGAGATTTGATTGAAATCTATAAAATTCTAACAGGGCTGGACAGACTAGTTGCAGGGAGGATGTTTTCCATGGTTGGAGAATCTAAAACCAAGGGTCACAGTCTCAGGATATGGGGTAGACCATTTAGGACTGTGATGAGGAAATATTTCTTCACTCAAAAAGGTTGGTGAACCTGTGGAATTCTCCTCCACAGAAGGCTGTGGAAGCCAAACCACTGAATGTATCCAACAGATTTTTAAAAAATTTTAATGGCATCAAGGGTATGGGGAGAAAGCAGGAATGTGGCATTTTAGATAGAGGATCATCTATGATCAGATTTAATAGTGGAGCAGACTCAAAGGGCCAAATGGCCTGGCTCCTAGTTTCTAGGCAAGGCCAGTATGAATCAAAAATGCAGTTGCATCTTATTGCAATACCAGGATATTTGATAGACATTTCTTGTAGCACCTCACCAAGGTTACTTGTATACAAGTATTTTGGACAGTATTTGATTGATGCATCGATAGTTTGCAACTACATTTAAAGAAAAGGCAAATCATACTGATCAGGTTAACAGCACTCTTTAGAGTTCAATAAACTGATTCATTTCAAAAAGGATACTCGAACAATGAAAGCTAATTTATTAAATGTATTGAAATGGTCAAGTTTTAATCTGAACACCTATAATACTATTGTTTAAATTCTAAAAGAAACCAGCAACAGAATAATAAAGATTTTTTTTCCAGAAGAGCCCTGTCAAAGATTAAAGATATAATCTGAAAAGATCTTTAATAACACAGGCAACAGACCAAGTCGAGCTTTAGAAATAACTTAAAGTGAATATTGTAAAAAAAAACACATTTTCAAAAGTGTGATAAATAAACTTTAATTACATTCATATTACACATGCATTTGTTTAACAGTAGCTGGGACAATACTCTAAGAACCGAAAGTTGCATGGTTGATTTATGCTGTGGTCTGTGCATTCTTAAATGCAACATATTCATTTCTCAACCCCAGAAAAAAGGTGCATTATATATTAACCTACCAAGCAGAATGTTTCACAACAAAAAGCAGAGCTGGAAAGGAGTTCTTTTTAAACTCCCCTCCCCCATGCCTGCATAAATTCTCCAACACAAAACAAAGCAACATTGAGCTGCTTACAGTGAAACATTTATTTTCAAACCACTAATTTTACATATCAATAAATTACAACTGGCAAAACTTGACTTGTATTTGTATTCAGCCCCCCAACCAACGTTAGATAACTGACAATTCCCTTCCCATAAAGGAAATTTATGCTCACGCCCTCCCACTGCTTTGTAATAATAAACTCAAATATAAGGGGTGTTTAAACAATAGACTGCAAGAGTTACAACTGTTAAGGATTTCCTTCCGTAGTTTAAACACCCGCATTTACTCCCTTCTTAACGAAGCTTATGTGTACCCCACTGAAACATCTACTCCTAGTTTTGTCATCTGCAGACAAATTGGTTGGTCTAGAAAAGATACAAAAATTATATTGGGTACAGGGGCTTTGGGAAATCAGCATGACTTTCAGATACTTTACAGCATAAAAGGATTGGATCTTGGAATATTAAGTTGATTTTAGTTCTGACCCTCCAAAACCTCAATTTCCAATTAGTTACTTATTTTTGATGTAATGTGAATGCATTGGATAAAGACAATAAACAAAATAATTGCAAACTTTCATTTCCACACAAAGGATCAAAATAATTCTGAAAGAACGAAATTGCCAACATATATGCATTTGTGCCTTACCAAAAAATAACCTGAACTGGCCAATTTGCTCATGGTGTGCAGCGAAATACTCACCATATGCACAGGAAATGATGTAGGTCTCCTAGATCCTTAGCTGAATTTGCATAGTCCACTGACAATTTCTGGTTGGCAAGTAAAATCAGAAGTACATTAATTTTACCATTGCTCAAGAAACATTAAAAGCGATTTATACTTCCAAGAATATTAACATCCATATGCACAGAAGTTAAAATTTATAGCCATTAGCATTGATTGTAAAAAAAAACAAGCAATTCTGCACTACACTGCTTCACCTGCAAATCAAAAAGTTCTTAGCATTTTTGAGAAGACAGATACAACATACTGAGGACACAGCCAAATCTCATTTCACGTACAATAACTGATGTGACCGTCTAAAATTTTCCTAAGGCTTCATCACACATCAGAATTTTGGATGGATGCACATGCAGTTAGTCCATTGCAAAGACGCTACTAATTAGGAATGTCAGCGCTGGTATTGCGGTTCCCATATTTGTGGTGGATAATCAGTAGTACAACTCCCAGAAAGAAGCAGATGGAACCAACAGTGATGTAAGCGATCCCAAGGAATGGGTTTTTTCCTCCCATCCAGGAAATGGTGCTCAAGATCATTCTTTTTCGCCCATCAAAGCTGCGCACTGGATAATCTGAACACAGTATAGGAAAACTTTGGATTGTATTTAACTTGAAACTTCCACTTTTTGAACATTGGTTTATTTACTGGCTTTGTCTTTAAGAACAAATTGAATACCTCAGACTAAAATTTAATTTTAAAAATTCCTCACTCTACATTCTGTACCATGCATTTCAATGCTTATAGCACATGGAACTACTCAATGTTCTGTAGCATTTCATTTTAAGTAGGTCACACTGGTATATAAATGAAATGTGGGGAATATGTCATCTGGCTTTCTACTATTCTCTTCAGGGAAGTGCCTAATCGCTAATATTTGACCTTTGAAGGCATCAAATCTGAACCTAATCCAGTTCTTACTGAAGAGGCACTTTAGAACAATGATCACAGAGATTAGGAGAAGGAATCCTGGCTGAGACAACTGAAAACCCGAACATATCAGCTAATTCAGCCCATATCTGGCATCAAACCAGTAAAATTATAATGTAGCAGCATTAGTTTATTTCATGGTATTTCCATTTTTCAAAATCAATTTCATCATTGATTGGGTTATAGATTGTACTTCCACCTGCTGATAAAAGAAACTTAGCTTTCTCTGAATGCACAAACCCATTTTTAGGTTGGGATAAAATGTATATCTAGAGCACCTCAGTTGGGGCGAGCAAAGACTTTGATTAGCTCAAAAGATGATACACATTTGAGGGTTTTTTTCATTCCTTTGTCACTGTAACCTCTCCCTGCTACTCCAGAAAAGTTCAAGAACTGATGCTGTGTAATAAAATGGTTGACAAAGAAATGTCAGTCAAATATGAATTTACTATTTTCTAGTTTGCAGCACAGCACCAAAGTTACCAATAACCAGCATCATACTGAACAGTATTATTCTCATTGTCCTCTGTAAAAACTCATCTTGAAGATTCAAAGGCTTGATCTGCAATGCAAAACTGTTTTCCAAGTTGAAATATTTCTGCAGTACGTCTCTGCAAAAGATCCTTTTTTCTAAAAAAAAGGTGGGCTGATGTCAAACTTGTTGCACCTGGTGACAAGGGAGCAAAATTGGCTTCAAAATAGGATCAATTGCCAAACATCTTATTAAATCCAATGGGTGTGGCTAGTGCTGTTTTGGACACTGAATGTTCAAAATGTCATTTTAGACTGGAACTGGTCTAGTGTGCAACCTCTGATCAGTCTCGGGGTTGATATTTTTGCAGTGCCTCTTCCAGCTGCAAATTTGAGATTATTTTGAAGTGTTCCTCTGGCTCCACAAAATCAAATCTAGGTAGCCTGCTGCCCAGGACCTGCACTTTCTCCTAACCAAAACCCTCGAATTCAGTTCTGCAAGAGCTCCCAGAATGTGTCCACAATCACAACATAGCAAACATTTTTTAGTTTACCAAATAGGTATTTGGGCTATGCACATCTGTATATATTCATATTCAAAAGTAACAACTTGCATTTATAAAGCACCTCACTGTGGTAGAATATTCCAAAATGCTTCACAGGATTATTTGCAATCAAAATTCAACATCAAGCCACATGGGATGTGAGGAAACTTGGTCAAAGTAGGCCTTATTTGATATTCTAAGGGAAGCGAGATAGAGAGATTTATGGAAGGAATTGCAGGGTTTGGGCCGAGATAACTAAAGACACCGCTGTCAATGGTGGATTGATGAAAATCTGGGATGCAGAAGTGGCCAAAATCAGAGCAGCATAGCAATCTCTAAAAACTGAAGATGATTACTGGGACAAGGACATCGCAGAGAGATTTGAAAACAATTACGATAATTTTGCAACTAACCAACAATATGTTCCATAAAGAATCGTCTGGGGAAGGACGACCACAATACTGCAGTGCATTGAGAGCTGCAATCAAAGAACAATACAGCACAGGAACAGGCCCTTCGGACCTCCAAGCCTGCACCGATCATGTGTTCCTAACTAGACCATCTGTTTGTCTCCCTTTATTCCCAGTCTGTTCATGTGGCTATCTAGATAAGTCTTAAATGATCCTAGCGTGTCTGCCTCAACCACCTTGCTTGGTAGTGCATTCCAGGCCCCCACCACCCTGTGTGTAAAATACATCCCCCGCATATCTGTATTGAACCTTGCCCCCCTTACCTTGAACTTGTGACCCCTTGTGTTTGTCATTTCAGACATGGGAAAAAGCTTCCAACTGTTCACCCTATCTATGCCCTTCATAATTTTATAAACTTCTATTAGGTCGTCCCTCAATCTCCATCTTTCCAGGGAGAACAACCCTAGTTTACTCAATCTCACCTCATAGCTAATACCCTCCATACCAGGCAACATCCTGGTAAAGCTTTTCTGCACTCTCTCCAAAGCCTCCACGTCCTTCTGGTAGTGTGGCGACCAGAACTGGATGCAGTATTCCAAATGTGGCCTGACCAACGTTCTATATAACTGCAACATCATATGCCAACTTTTATACTCTATGCCCCGTCCAATAAAGGCAAGCATGCCATATGCCTTCTTCACCACCTTTTCCACCTGTGCTGCCACCTTTAAGGATCTGTGGACTTGCACACCCAGATCCCTCTGTGTGTCTATACTCCTGATGGTTCTGCCATTTATTGTATAGCTCCCCCTGCATTAGATCTACCAAAATGCATCACTTCGCATTTAACTGGATTAAATTCCATCTGCCATTTCTCCGCCCAATTTTCCAGCCTATCTATATCCTGCTGTATTTTCCGACAATGTTCATCACCATCTGCAACTCCAGCATTCTTTGTGTTGTCCGCAAACTTACTAATCAGACCAGCTACATCTTCTTCCAAATCATTTATATATATCACAACCAGCAGAGGTCCCAGTACAGAGCCCTGCGGAATACCACTAGTCACAGACCTCCAATCAGAAAAAGACCCCTCCACTGCTACCCTCTGTCTTCTATGGCCAAGCCAGTTCTGTACTCATCTAGCTAGTTCACCTTTGATCCCGTGAGATTAAACTTTTTGCACCAGCCTGCCATGAGAGACCTTGTTAAATGCTTTACTAAAATCCATGTAGACGACATCCATGGCCCTACGAGCATTTTCTACTCTATGCCCCGTGCAGCATACCCAAAATCTGCTGTCTAAACAGCAATCACCAGAGACCAAATTAGTGACCATTTATTTGTCAACTCAAAAGTAGGCAGAGGTGAAAATATATACAACCTTGTCCTTCTGTCACAAAGTGATAGAGGAAAATTATTCATGGATTAGAGAAAAATGCAAACTGTCATATTTTCTTTCCATAATTCAGATGGTGCAAAAGGACCTCTTTTGATAGTCAATATTGTAACTTACAAAATTGATCAGTTGTTGATTTTATGGTTGAGCTAAAGTCACAAGTGTAAGCTTTTTAGATAATACTAGGACAAAGACCTATTTGCAAGTACAAAATACAAAAAAACTATTACACCTTTAAATCGGCCGACTTTCAAAATTCTTTCTTGTGACACTGATGACCAATTGAATCTGAGTTTCCTTTCCACTAGGCACTTAATCTGATTCAGCTTTTCTGATAAGGATTGGCAGGCCTGTAATTTGTACCAATAATTGTTGAAAGAACAATAATCCCTTACTTTCCCATTTACCAGCATAATGTAATTAGAAAAGTAAAGTAATAGGCATTAATTAAGAGCCAATATGTGGTAACAAGGCAGTATAAGCAAGTTTTATTTGGCGAGGTACTGCAAACATTTCACTGTTGTAAGAAAGTATGCCCATATGTACCAGATTGCTATTTAAACAAATGTGGATCAGTATTCTAAGCACACTGATGCTCAATAGAACTTAATGGGAAAAATAAAAATGAGAAACAGATGGAATCTTTATAAAGAGACTAAAGGATACTGTAGGTAACTTTCAATGTATAATTTCCTTGTTGCAATGTAGGGGTCAATGAATCCTTCTTCTCAATAAGCCTGTACAGCTTGCGAAAAGTGGGTAAAGCTGCAGTACGCATCCATACAATGAAATCTTCATTGATAAATCCATTGTTGTGTGGATTGGTTGGGTCCAGTTCATACACTGGCTTTGGCCAGTTCACAGGTTTTGCAGTGTCTGTAACATATTTCCAAAACAATTTTATATTATATATAACTTGACCAGTTCCACGAGAGGAACTTCTTGAATTCTGAAGTTCTTTGTAGAAAATTTTGAATTAAATGGCCAAAAATCTTGAGATAGTTGTGTGTGAAGAATTTCTTTTAATACAATCTTAAGTTATATTCAGAAAGAATTAATGGACCCATATTATCTGTGTTTATTTTGCAAGTGATTTTAGGATTTCTGCATCTATTATTTTAATAGAAAGCTCATTCCTCTTGCCGATCCTACACTGCAGAAAATCAATTTAACTCATGTCTTACTCTCAAAGCTTAGATCGAAATCATGTTCCAGAACTTCCTTATTCATTATTTGAGTAGAGGGTTGAATTTTATTCACCTCCTTTCATGCATGAATGGCCCAAATTTCTCCAGTCTTTCAACCCCATTACAATACGAACCAACCTATTGGCCATCAACAGATGATACAATGATTGATGCTTTTCAACATGCTGAACAACTTCCAATTCATGCCATTGATTTCAAAATCTTTTCAGTTTTAAGAATAACAATGACTGCATTAGTGTGCTATTTCTATTTCCCATAGTTGCTCATTTTCCTACTTAGCAGACCTTTTTGTGCAGTGAATTCACACCTACGAAGAACTGGGTGAGATCAACTTATTTACTGGTAACAGAGACCAAGCTACATCCCTTTAGGTTCAAACCCAAGATGATAAAAGAAGATTGTGCTTGCCCCACTGTATCATGTAATCCAGCTTCACTTGATTTCCTAGTTATTAGTTACTCCTAAAAACAATTTTGCTAATAATAACTTACCTTTAAAAACGGTTGATAAATTGCCCCCAGATGGATTTCTGAACTTGACATTCTTGTCTGTCCACCACGCAATACCATTTTTGATCAAAGAAATCTCACTTCGAGTGCCATTGTCCATGTAGTACAGTACCAAAGTATCTAATAATCAAAAATCAGTCAAAGACCTGAGAACTATACTACAAAAAATTAACAGGTATTTGGCAAATCTTAATGCAGCTGTTATGTTGAAAGAACATCAGTTTAAGTACGTAACAGTATTTCAGCCAACAAACAATGCAAACAGGAAGGAAACAACAACAAACAAAACCTCATTATTTTATGGAAATTCAGAAAACAAACAGTAGCTCAGTGGTTAGCACTGCTGCTTCACAGCACCAGGGACCCAGGTTCGATTCCCGGCTTGGGTCACTGTCTGTGTGGAGTTTGCATGTTCTCCCTGTGTCTGCGTGGGTTTCCTCCAGGTGCTCCGGTTTCCTCCCACATTCTGAAAGACGTGCTGGTTAGGTGCATTGACCCTAACAGGTGCTGGACTGTGGCAACTGGGGGGGTGTTTCACAATAACTTCATTGCAGTATTAATGTAAGCCTTACTTGTGACTAAAAAATAAACTTATAACTTTAAAATAGAATCAAGATTGTTTGGGCGGCATGGTAGCACAGTGGTTAGCACTGCTGCTTCGCAGCGTCAGGGACCTGGGTTCGATTCCCGGCTCGGGTCACTGTCTGTGTGGAGTTTGCACATTCTCCCCGTGTCTGCATGCGTTTCCTCCGGGTGCTCCGGCTTCCTCCCACAGTCCAAAGATGCGCAGGTTAGGTGGATTGCCCATGCTAAGTTGCCCCTTAGTGTCAGGGGGGTTAGCTAGGGTAAATGCATGGGGCTATGGGGATAGGGCTTGGGTTGGATTGCGGTCAGTGCAGACTCGATGGGCCAAGTGGCCTCCTTCTGCACTGTCGGATTCTATGTCCAAGATAACTTGCCCTCAATAACTCAGTGGATGAATGCACCTTGTAGAACGGGTCAGGCAGTCTTACTAGATGGATCTTATGCTCAGCCACTAGCAGGTGCGAAGGGTATGGAGAGAGCAGTGCTGCTGCCCCTTCGATATCAAAAAAAACGTGAGCCAGGATTATGGACATTTGAAAGTGATCCCTGCTGGAAGTTAATCTGAGTAATGTCACAGTTTGGTTTCACTGTGAAGCTGTTGGTCAACTTTTCAGGAGCACTCGCTGTCCACCCTGTCTCATGTATCAACAATGGCATTCTCAGCAAGATACCAGAGATAATCCAGTGGCAGTCATAACATTCAGCAGAGATGAAGCGGTAATCAAATTAGATAACTTTTCACAGCAGATAGTGAAAAGGCATTCATGGTACCTCTTGAATCCAGTATTTTTCATTTGGATGTAACTGCTGTGTGTACAGAGGCTTGGGAAACCCTTGGAGTGGGTTGCTCATCTCCCCAACTCCTGCCTCCGTTAAAGACAGTGGATGTGTTAGAGTCAGGGACTGAATTTTAGGACTTTAACACTCCACCAGACCCTAACCCACCTATTTTCTTTAAGAATCCTTCCCCCACCGCCCTAAAATTATTTTTTTCCTCCAGAGATGCTGCCTGGCTTGCTGAATATTTCCAGTATTTCATTTTTAAATAGGATTTGCAACATCTGTAATATTATGTTTTTAACCAAATTGTAGGAGTTCCTCTCTTACACTTTTCAAAAAGTTGAAATATACAAGTTTGTTAAACCTGTAATATACACAGAAACACAACGGGAAATATGCAGAAGAGGAAAGACTGGTAGAAAATGAGACAAAGAATGAGTGTAAGATTCATTGACAACTGGTCCAATAAAACGGGTGAAAGAAAGAAACATACAGAGGGAAGAATTAGAGACAAGAGAAGCAGACAAATGTGAAACACTTCTTATTTTTGACCATAAGAAACCTACAGGAATGAATTGTTCAGTATTTTTTGATAGTTAATATTCTGAACACTACTGCCCGTTTCTTAAAACGAGTGGTCTCTTAAAGTATTGGTTGGGATAGCTCAAATACAGCATCCGCCTTGTAACAAAAGCTATAACAAAGCAAAGAATAAAGTACCTTCACTACGTTCAAATTAACTGGAACTCCACCTCTCCCCATTATTTTGATTGGGGTTTCCAAACCAAATTCCTCAACTTGGAAGTGTTTACAAGCAATTTGCTCCACTGTTCTGTAACAGGCCATGGGGAAGTGCACATGTGGGATATGCCCTGGCCCTCTACTTTCAAAGTGGCTCACCTCCACAGGTAGGTTAAATAAGTCTGAACATTCCTTGGTCTTAGCCTGCTGTGCCACCACGTTATCAAGTGTTTTTGCAATGTAATATGTTCATCTTACTTTCTAACACAGAACAGATGAACATTGATAGGTTCCTCCAGCACTAAACATATGAGATACAGACAATAGAATCCGATTTGTGCACTTACATACCATTAAATAGACTGTTTGCAATAGCTCCACAAGGGGCAATAGGTCGTCCATCAGACATACGATATGGCTCACATTCTTTACTGGGATCCTGGCAGAGTGGAGAAAGGTAAATATGCAGTTATTGTAAAACCAAAGACCGTCCTATACAACAGATGTTAAAGAAGTTTTACCTGGAATTCAGTTACAAATTGATACTGTAGTGAAATAATGGAGTTCATTCTCTTTACCATGTTGTATCAAATGGAGTATTACCTTTTGGTTTTTAAATGTTAAAAAGTATTCTCAGCTACTTCACTACAATGAAACAGATGCTAGGCCATGGAAGAAAAGATTATTAAGATGGGGTGCCAGCAGAGGGAGGGGGAGAGCATGTGGGGTAACACAGAAGAAATCAAATAAGTTTAAATATAAATAACATGGGAAAGGAGAGCATGGAACAGACAAAACTAAATGAGACTATAACTGTCCAAATAATAAATAAATTTATAAAATGTGTGTGTAAAAGGTGGTTAAAAATAAAGTAAGAGCTGTTATTCAAACCTACAGCAATGCAGTGTCTAATAAAACAGGTGAACTGGAATCATAATATCCTATATTATGATATCCTATATCATCCCCCTATGGGGCGGCACGGTAGCACAGTGGTTAGCACTGCTGCTTCACAGCTCCAGGGACCTGGGTTCAATTCCCGGCTTGGGTCACTGTCTGTGTGGAGTTTGCACATTCTCCTCGTGTCTGCATGGGTTTCCTCCGGGTGCTCCGGTTTCCTCCCACAGTCCAAAAATGTGCCGGTTAGGTTGATCGGCCATGCTAAAAAAAAAATTGCCCTTAGTATCCTGAGATGCGTAGGTTAGAGGGATTAGTGGGTAAAATATGTAGGGATATGGGGGTAGGGCCTGGGTGGGATTGTGGTCGCTACAGACTCGATAGGCCGAATGGCCTCTTTCTGTACTGTAGGGTTTCTATGATGATGATATAAGGAACCAAATGGTAGTGGGGATTACTGAGACATGGCCACATAAATATAAGAGAAATCAGGAAGGGAATAGGACTACTAAAATAACAGAAAAATCAGAACTAGGAATTAAACATCATAGGGTATAACATATTTAGAAAAGATAGCAAGGGAAGAGGGGAGGTGGAGCCGCTATACTTAACTAGAGAGAACATAAGTGGTAGTACAAAAAAGTAATAATGTCAGAGTCATACTGCACAGAAACAGGCCCTTTGGCCCACCATGTCTATGCCAACCATCACATACCAATCTATATTAATCCGAGTAATGCCATAGAAACAAAACGCATGTGATTAGAAAAGATCTAAATGATCAACCTGCACTAATAGGGATAATTTGCAGAACTCATAACAGTGGAGTAAAATGGAGAAAGAAACATGCAAACAAACTAGGGTTATGAATAAAAGCCATTGGAAAATAATTATGAGGAATTTTAACTACTCTGAAATTAATTGGTCAGAAGAGTTAGGTAAAGGAGATAAGGGAATGGAATTACTACAATGTATACAGGACAATGTTCTAACAGGCTATGCAAGAAACCTAACCAGGGAAGATTCGCCACAGGATTTTGTAATAGCAGGGCAGCTGAAAAGAATTAAAAGTAAGGGAACATCAAAGTAAGTGGCCATAATATAATACAGTTTAGGAGAACTGAAGAACACACATTTTACAAAAATCAGAGTAATAAATTGGAGAAAATCTGGTTGACGGGCTGAATAGAACCTAGGAAAATAAAATAATAATTGGCAAACAATGATCTAGAACAGCAATGGAAAACACTTAAACAGTGTTTAATGGAGTCCTGGAAAAAGATATTCTACTTAAAGAAAACAAACAGGCTGAACACTAATGAGACATTGTAACAACATAAAAGAAAAATTGAAGATAAAGAAACATAAAAAATAGTCCAATATTCTATAGCTACATAAACGTAATAAGGGAAATCAGCTAAATTTCTCTTTTAATGAATTGATATTGACCTGATAGGTTACAGCTTAGGAGAGGCCATTTGGCCCATGATTCTATGATGTAAATGATACGCTGCAAGACAGGATAGTAATAGACAGAAAAGACATACTAAAAGGATTACCATTAAGTTGGTAAATCACCTGATCCAGATAGGTTGCTAAAAACTGCAAAGGTAAAAATGGCCAGAGACATTAGTCTCAATCTTTCAGTCTCCATTGGATACCAAAGCAGTGCTGAAAGAGTGAAAGGTTGCTTATATTATAACACTTGCGAGGATGGAAGAGCAATAAACCAGGAAACGACAGGCCAATCTCACATCAATGGCAAGGAAATTATTGGAAACCATTTTCAGGGTCAAAGTAAATGTTAATTTGAAAAAGCTTGGGCTAATCAAGGACACTTAGCATGGACTTGTTAATGTCTGACCAACTTGACTGAATTCTGACGTATCAGGGAAGGTTGATGAAGCTGGATGTATCTATGGATTTCTGGAAGGCATTCAATGAAGTACCCGACAGGAAGCTTATTAGGGAGATGGAAGTCCATTTGGCCCATCGAGTCTGCACCGACCACAATCTCACCCAGGCCCTACCCCATATTCCGACATATTTACCCGCTAATCCTCCGAACCTACACATCTCAGGACACTAACAGGCAATTTTAGCATGGCCAATCAACCTAACCTGCACATCTTTGGACCATGGGAGGAAACCGGAGCACCCGGAGGAAACCCACACAGACACAAGGAGAATGTGCAAACTCCACACAAACAGTGACCCAAGCCGGGAATCGAACCCGGTCCCTGGAGCTGTGAAACAGCAGTGCTACCCACTGTGCTACCGTGCCGCCCTTGAACATGGGTTCAAGGAATAGAACGTGGCTTTGCTGGATAACGTACACAGAAAGTGAAGCAAAGGACCACAGCAGTGCTTTGCAAACTATTTTTCAATGTGATCCTATTTTATCTCATCACTACTTTCTCAAGGACAGTTAGGGTTGGGCAACAAAAGCTGGCCTTGACAACAATGTCCACATTCCATAAGGAATATATATTTTTAAAAAATTAACCTGACCCAGGATGGCAGCAAAAGCAAACAGCAAAGCAGCAGCATAGTAACATGCAGTACGTTAATGAAATTCACATATTAAAATAAGATGCATCATATAAATATGAAAAGTATTTTTAAAGTATTTTGCGAACATTTTAGTCCATGTACTCATGTAAGTTTGGTCAAGCTCTCCATATTCCCCGTTGACAGCAAACTCAGTGAAGTCCCTTTCCCTACACCCATACATTATCAGCTCGTCCCCCACCCCTACTTATACATACTCACTCAGCCATCCCTCTTCCCAAATCTCCTCTCCCTCCCTTAACCCCCACTACTCAGCTCCAACTACTCAACCCTTATCATACCCCCTCCCCGCTCTTTCACTTCCTTCTCCTCCACGCCCCCAACCTCCCCCCATGTGGATTTCTCCATCTTGTCGGACTCAGCTCCACATCAGTGCTGCTGCACCTGCCAATGGACAGCAGCGGCAGCTCCTTCTTGGCCAGCCCCACTTAGATCTAAACTAACAGAAGAGCTAGCCATCTCCCAGCGGTATATGGAGCTCGAGCCCCAGACCTGATGGGTCAGGAAGCACAGACTCTTCATCGCAGTGCTGGATAGAACCAGGGTTCCAAGTAGGCCAAGTCAGAGCAGACACAAAGAGGTGACTACTGTGGGATGTGACTGAGACCACAGCGGGCTGGAACTTCCCGCCCAACACTGTAGCTAGAAACTGAGCAGCAGGCTGCAGTTGGGCCAAGGCCAAGTCATTCCATTGGTAATGGGACCGCAAATTCAACAAGATGATGAGGCCATCTTCCGCTAGGGACAGCGGCTCACACAACAGAGGCAGCATTGGAAGATGGCCCAGAACATGAAGGTGCTCTGCAGGCTATGCATGGAAGCAGTACCTACTGGGGGCAGAGCCTCTGCATCTCTCAATCACATTAGGTGAGCCAAAGCCTGGTGAGAATTAGCGATGGATTAATGAGATGATGAATGATGGCTCCCTCATGCGAGGTGGAGATCAGAAAGAAGAATTAAAGGGATGGAATTCTGTGATCCAAAAGTCAACCTGTACAAGAAGGATGGGTTGCATCTAAACTGGAAGGGCATAAATATTCTGGCCGGGAGGTTTGCTAGTGTCACATGGGGGGATTTTGGCAGGGACATGGGAACCAAAGCAAAGGTGATTTAACTGAAGGGGACCCAGAGAATAGGGTCGGTAAGACTCAGAGGAAGAGCAGGCAGGGTGTGGTTGCTAATCAGATAGGGTCTTGTGGACTGAAGTGCATTTGTTTCAATGCGAGGAGTGTAACTGGTAAGGCAGATGAACTTAGAGCTTGGATTAGTACTTGGAACTATGATGTTTTTGCTATTACAGAGACTTGGTTAAGGGAAGGACAGGATTGGCAGCTTAACATCCCAGGATACAGATGTTTCAGGCGGGATAGAGGGGAATGTAAAAGGGGAATGTAAAAGGGGTGGAGGAGTTACACTGCTGGTTAAGGAGAATATCACAGCTGTACTGCGGGAGGACACCTTGGAGGGCTTATACAGCGAGGCAATATGGGTAGAGCTCAGGAATAGGAAAGGCATAGTCACAATGTTGGGGGTTTACTATAGGTTGCGCAACTGCCAGCGGGAGATGGAGGAACAGGCAGATTTTGGCAAGGTGTAGAAGTAACAGGGTTGTTGTGGTGGGAGATTTTAACTTCCCCTATATTGACTGGGATTCACTTAGTGCTAGGAACGTGGATGGGGCAGAGTTTGTAAGGAGCATCCAGGATGGCTTCCTGAAACAGTACGTAGATAGTCCAACGAGGGAAGGGGCCATACTGGGCCTGGTATTGGGGAATGAGCTCGGCCAGGTGGTCGATGTTTCAGTAGGGGAGCAGTTCGGGAACAGTGACCACAATTCAGTAAGCTTTAAGGTACTGATGGATAAAGATAAGTGTAGTCCTCAAGTTAAGGCGCTAAATTGGGAGAAGGCTAATTACAACAATATTAGGCAGGAACTGAAGAATGTAGATTGGGGACAGATGTTTGAGGGCAAATCAACATCTGGTATGTGGGAGGCTTTCAAGCATAAATTGATAGGGATTCAGGACTGGCACATTTCTATAAGGATGAAGGATAAGTATGGCAAGTTTTGGGAACCTTGGACAACGAGAGATACTGTGAGCCCAGTCAAAGAGAAAGAGGAAGCATTTGTCAAGACTAGGAGGCTGGGAACACACAAAGCAAGTGTGGAATACAAGTAGAAAGAAACTTAAGCAAGAAGTAAGGAGGGCTAAAAGGGGTCACAAAAAGTCAATGGCCAGCAGGATTAAGGAAAATCCCAAGGCTTTTTATACATATTTCAAGAGCAAGAGGGTAGCCAGGGAGAGGATTGGCCCACTCAAGGACAGGGGAGGGAATCTATGCGTGGAGCCAGAGGAAATGGGCGAGGTATTAAATGACTACTTTGTGTCAATATTCACCAAAGAGAAGGACTTGGTGGATGATGAGTCTGGGAAAGGCTGTGTAGATAGTTTGAGTCATGTTGAGATCAAAAAGGTGGTGGTATTGGGGTTCTTAAGAAACATTAAGGTAGACAAGTCCCCAGGGCCTGATGGGATATACCCCAGAATATTGAGAGAGGCAAGGGAGGAAATTGCTGGGGCCTTGAAATAAATCTTTGTATCGTCACTGGCTACAGGGGTAGCAATACCCACGGATAACCTCATGATGCTCCACTCCTCGTCACAATGGATGTCTCGGCACTCTACACCAGCATCCCCCACGAGGATGGCATTGCTGCAACGGCCTCAGTACTCAATGCCGTCAACTGCCAGTTTCCAGATGCAATTTTACAACTCATCCGCTTCATCCTGGACCACAATATCTTCACCTTCAACAACCAATTCTTCATCCAGACACACGGAACAGCCATGGGGACCAAATTCGCACCTCAATATGCCAACATCTTCATGCACAGGTTCGAACAAGACTTCTTCACCGCACAGGACCTTCAACCGATGCTATACACTAGATACATCGATGACATTTTCTTCCTTTGGAGTCATGGTGAGCAATCACTGAAACAACTATATGATGACATCAACAAGTTCCATCCTACCATCAGACTCACCATGGACTACTCTCCGGAATCGGTTGCATTCTTTGACACACGCATCTCCATTAAGGACGGTCACCTCAGCACCTCACTGTACCGCAAACCCACAGATAACCTCATGATGCTCCACTTCTCCAGCTTCCACCCTAAACACGTAAAAGAAGCCATCCCCTACGGACAAGCCCTCCGAATACACAGGATCTGCTCGGATGAGGAGGATCGCAACAGACACCTCCAGACGCTGAAAGATGCCCTCATAAGAACAGGATATGGCGCTCAACTCATCGATCAACAGTTCCGACGCGCCACAGCGAAAAACTGCACCGACCTCCTCAGAAGACAAACACGGGACACGGTGGACAGAGTACCCTACGTTGTCCAGTACTTCCCCGGAGCGGAGAAGCTACGGCATCTCCTCCGGAGCCTTCAACATGTCATTGATGAAGACGAACATCTCGCCAAGGCCATCCCCACACCCCCACTTCTTGCCTTCAAACAACCACGCAACCTCAAACAGACCATTGTCCGCAGCAAACTACCCAGCCTTCAGGAGAACAGTGACCATGACACCACACAACCCTGCCACAGCAAGACGTGCCGGATCATCGACATGGATGCCATCATCTCACGTGAGAACACCATCTACCAGGTACACGGTACATACTCTTGCAACTCGGCCAACGTTGTCTACCTGATACGCTGCAGGAAAGGATGTCCCGAGGCATGGTACATTGGGGAAACCATGCAGACGCTAAGATAACGGATGAATGAACACCGCTCGACAATCACCAGGCAAGACTGTTTTCTTCCTGTGGGGGAGCACTTCAGCAGTCACGGGCATTCAGCCTTGGATCTTCAGGTAAGCGTTCTCCAAGGCGGCCTTCACGACACACGACAGCGCAGAGTCGCTGAGCAGAAACTGATAGCCAAGTTCCGCACACATGAGGACGGCCTAAACCGGGATGTTGGATTTATGTCACATTATCAGTAACCCCCACAGCTTGCCTCCTGATCTTGCAGAATCTTACTAGCTGTTCTGTCTGGAGACAATACACATCTCTTTAACCTGTGTTTAATGTTCCCTCCACCCACATTATCTGTACCTTTAAGACCTGGCTGGCTGTAGAGATTTGCATTCTAATTAGTATTCTGTAACTTGATGTTGTGTCTCTGTGCACTGTTGGAGAACAGATTTTCACTCCATCTGACGAAGGGGCAGCGCTCCGAAAGCTTATGGTATTTGCTACCAAATAAACCTGTTGGACTTTAACCTGGTGTTGTGAGACTTCTTACTGTACAGGGGAGGTCCCAGAGGATTGGAGGCTAGCCAATGTTGCCCATTTGTTTAAGAAGGGTAGCAAGAATAATCCAGGTAATTACAGGCCAGTGAGCCTTACATCAGTGGTAGGGAAGTTATTGGAGAGGATTCTTCGCGACAGGATTTACTCCCACTTGGAAATAAGTGGACATATTAGTGAGAGGCAACATGAAGGGAAGGGGAGGTCGTGTCTCACTAACTTGATTGAGTTTTTCGAGGAAGTGACGAAGACGATTGATGAGGGTAGGGCAGTGGATGTTGTCCACATGGACTTCAGTAAGGCCTTTGACAAGGTCCCTCATGGCAGATTGGTGCAGATGAAGTCGCATGGGATCAGAGGTGAACTGGCAAGGTGGATACAGAACTGGCTCAGTCACAGAAGACAGAGCGTAGCAGTGGAAGGGTGCGTTTCTGAATGGAGGGCTGTGACAAGTGGCGTTTCTCAGGGATCAGGGTTGGGACCGTTGCTGTTTGTAATATATATAAATGACTTGGAGGAAAATGTAACTGGTTTGATTCGTAAGTTTGCGGACAACACAAAGGTTGGTGGATTTGCGGATAGTGATGAGGACCGCCAGAGGATACAGCAGGATATAGATCGGTTGGAGACTTGGGCGGAGAGATGGCAGATCGAGTTTAATCCAGACAAATGTGAGGTAATGCATTTTGGAAGGTCTAATACAGATAGGAAATATACAGTAAATGGCAGAACCCTTAAGAGTATTGATAGGCAAAGGGATCTGGGTGTTCAGGTACACAGGTCACTGAAAGTGGCAATGCAGGTGGAGAAGGTAGTCAAGAAGGCATATGGCATACTTGTCTTCATCAGCCAGGGTATTAAGGTTAAAAATTGGCAAGTCATGTTGCAGCTTTATAGAACCTTAGTTAGGCCGCACTTGGAATATAGTGTTGAATTCTGATCGCCACACTACCAGAAGGATGTGGAGGCTTTGGAGAGGGTACAGAAAAAGATTTACCAGGAGATTGCTTGGCGTGGAGGGCATTAGCTATGAGGAGAGGTTGGAGAAACTTGGTTTGTTCTCACTGGAACGATAGAGGTTGAGGGGCGACCTGATAGAAGTCTACAAGATTATGAGGGGCATGGACAGAGTGGATAGTCAGAAGCTTTTTCTCAGGATGGAAGAGTCAGTTACTAGGGTACATAGGTTTAAGGTGCGAGGGGCAAGGTTTAAAGGAGATGTATGAGGCAAGTTTTTTTTTTACACAGAGGGTGGTGGGTGCCTGGAACTCGCTGCTGGGGGAGGTCGTGGAAGCAGATACGATGATGACTTTTAAGGGGCGTCTTGATAAATACATGAATAGGATGGGAATAGAGGGATATGGTCCTCGGAAGGGTAGGGGGCTTTAGTTGAGTCGGGCAGCATGGTCAGTAAAGGCTTGGAGGGCCGAAGGGCTTATTCCTGTGCTGTAATTTTCTTTGTTCTATAATTCCAAACAGTGGAAATTTTTAATTCCTGCAGAACATCGGTGATATTCAACAATATTACAGGTCAAACTGGTGGACAAAATAACTAAAAGTAATAGCAAATGAGGCCAGAAGCACAAGAGAAATAATATCAAGAGATGACAAATGGAGTTCTTTGGACATATTATTCATGCAGAAGGGTTGAAGCACCTAATCACCACCAGAAAGATTAATGGAAGAAGAGCAACTAGCCAACAGCAAAGAAAGCGGCTTGACAACATTAAAAACTAGCTTAACCAGAGCTCTAACAACAAAGACATCCACTATTGTGATCAGAAAGTTTGGAAGACCATGATCATCTCCTTCATTCAGCATGGCATTTAAGAGAATGACGACAGGTCGGCTGTACCCTGACCATTACTATCACCAAAACTTTCCATAAATTGAATTAAACTCCTGCTAACCTTCATTATAGTCATATGAAATGAATAAGCAAATTGGTAGTGATAACAAGGCAGAAATTTCATTTCATAGTTGAAATGACAGTAGTTAGAAATTGTTCAAGCCTTGCTCATATGCCAAAATGAATGAAGTGCCATGTATTCTCTATGTAACTTTACTCAGTAAACCCAACAGGGGAAAAAGAAACGGTAGCACAGTGGTTAGCACTGCTGCTTCACAGCTCCAAGGACCTGGGTTCGATTCCCAGTTTGGGTCACTGTCTGTGTGGAGTTTGCACATTCTCCTCGTGTCTGCGTGGGTTTCCTCCGGGTGCTCCAGTTTCCTCCCACTGTCCAAACAAAGATGTGCGGGTTAGGTTGATTGGCCATGCTAAATTGCCCCTTAGTGTGCCGAGATGCGTAGGTTAGAGGGATTAGCAGGTAAATGTGCAGGGATATTGGGGTAGGGCCTGGGTGGGATTGTGGTCGGTGCAGACTCGATGGGCCAGATGGCCTCTTTCTGCACTGTAGGGTTTCTATGATTCTATGAAACAAGTCAGGCAGGTGGAAAGATATGAAAAAGGCACTTAATTCTTCCATTCCACTTGCTGGAATGTTACCCGAATCATTATTGTAGTTTATTTGTACAATGTTACCAAAGAATGAAATTCACTGTATAAATGCACAGCTGCTACAATTATATTCCAAAAGCAATTCCACTTTGCTTACTTTTAAAGAACTCTTATCGCCATTAAGCTGACTGTCATCTCTTGATTTGACGTATCGTCTGTGGTTCTGGTAGAAATTCGATAATCCATAATACATGAAAACATTGCCCTGCAAAATACATAAAAGTTTAAACAAAGAATCAATCCCAAACTTTAAAAAGAAAACTATTTACATTGTTAATAAAAGTTGCATAGGACACTACAATCTTGCTAACACAATCATTACTGAGGTAAATACAATCCATCTCAATTTAGTATATAGATACCTAATGTCTGCACTATGTCCTGGGACAGTGACCAACAAACTGCATTACAATGAAAGAATGGATGAGTCTAACTCCAAGGCTATTGTTATTTCCATCTCTCATATTTCCATAACAGAGTTAGGTTTTGAAAATAACTCAGTGGAGCGCCCCTTATCCTTTTTGCTAGATGTACCAAAAAAAAACATTTTATCAAACTTGTTGTATCGAAACTACAAGTTCATTGTTTTGTCCCGTGTCTTCTTGTCAGTCAATCAAGTTTATTTAATGTTACATCTGGCTATGACGGTTATCCCAGAAACATCAGCATGTTGCACAATGGCCTGAGATTATGGGAGCCCTGGGGGATAAAAATATTATTTCCTCTACTGAATATATTGCATAGAGCAAACTTCTACTGTTTAAATAAGCAACTACAGCAGCAAAAAAGCATCCAGTTTCTACTGTCACACAGGTCGTTAAAATCATGTGAAAAGACTCAGTGCTGCTGAATCTATGAAGAGAAAATAATTTGAAGAACCATCACAGTATGTTAATAATTCTCAACAATCGTTGCTCTGTCTCCTTTATATAAAAAAAGTTAACATTGTGTTGCTTCCTGAAGGCTCTTGGTTTTGGTGTATAGGTATGTTTACTACTCTGAAAAAGGCTCAATGAACTAGTCCAAAATGCATTCTTCACGCCACTATTTCCAGTGTTATTTTATCTAACTGCTGCAGAGACATTTCTGACAAAAAGAAAAAAGTCCTGACTGCTTCCAAGGTCCAAATAAGCAATAGTACCTTATGCTGTTGTCAACATATTTAGCTGTTCCTTTACCACATCTCTGTTTTGCAGGAACAAGGGCATCAATCATCTGCTATTCTCAACAATAAGATGAAAACTCAAACATAACGTACATACATCCAGTTTCAGCATCAGATCACAGATCTGGCTGCACATGGGGCCCAGATCTTCTAGTTAGCACTGGAGAGGGTGTATATGATACTGGGCAGGATTTTACAGCCTCGCTCGTCCCGAAACTGTAAAACTGTAAAAACCCGCCCGAGGTCAATGGACCTTCCCATTGTCCGCCCCTCGCCCACTCCGATTCCCGTGGCGGTAAAATTCCAGCCACTGACTGATTTAATCTGCCCACTTAATATTTTACTTTCGAATCTTTGCACCTTCCATGCAGGCTCCAGCAGGGATGAACAGAGTCGAGTGGACAATTGCCAAGCAAAATTCCAGCGCATCCATTGTCCCTTTTCTCTTCATGAACTAAAGACATGTCCCTTCTGCCTGTTTCAGTTTGTTGACATACACTGTTTGAAATAAGACATCAACTCCAACACTGCACAACCTCCCTCACTGAGAGTGCTAACCCCCCTTCGCTCCCCCGACAATGCTCACACTCCAACAATGTTCAACCACCCAACTCCACTTTGCTCCCTGATGATGTTGATTCTTTTGATATTGGTTGTACAGGAACCAAGGATTCGGGAAGATGCTGGAGGGGTTGTGGCCGGAGTAGCGAGCATTGCCGGGTTGCCTGGGTGGAGGGGAAAGTTCATCTGCATGGTTCTGGTCATCTGATCCCACTGTTGCAGGGATTCGAGCATCAATTGGGCAGGATAAAACCGGCAATCGGAAGTTTAAACTTCTGACGTAAGTACTGTGGATGTGTGCATTTTGGAACCTCCAGAGTCCTGCCATGCATTAGCAATGTAAGTTGTGTCGGAGGCCTCGCCCCAGGTCACAAGATTTGGGTCCAGATTTTACATTCTCACTTCCTGCTGACAAAACTGTTGACTATCTCAAAATAATTCAAAAGGGCATGAACAACCCTGATCTTCTGCTGCATAACTAACTAAAATTGAACCCAGGCCAATAATCCCCCTTTCCCCTCCAGCAAAAGGAACCAGTCAAGAGTATTTAAAAGTCTCAGTCTTCAAATATCTAGTCTCATTTGAATTGCATTAAATTTGACCTCTAGTCCATGCTAAATAGTTTGCTTGCATCTATATTATTAATTCCACCCAATCTTTATTTCAATTAAAACCAAATTGACTTTGCAAAACTCTCTTAACCAAGTCTTTAAACCAACCATGTCAACATGTCATCTTGAAGACAGATTGTTTGCTCAAAACTGCCTTCCAAATATTCCAACTCTGCCTTTACCAAAAGTATTGAAAACCAATTAAAATTTCTGAACAACAATAAATAAATCATAAGACAAAGGTTTTCTTCAGCTCACAATATTTCAGTCTAATAGAATGCTGTCTATTATATTTGAGGGGCACAAATATTATAGCAAGAAATACTTACTTTGGTCTCTATTAGTCACAACATAACTAGTACTCAGAGTAATAAAATTACTGTATGCAAGATAACAATAATGGAGAAATTAATGACACTAAAGAACAACACAACCCTAGGACCAGAGTCTCCATCCCACAGTTTTAGAAATAGCTAAGAACATTGGATTATTATAAATAGGGAACTACAAATTTATCTCGATTCAACAACCGTCCTTTAGATTGGAAAATTGTTTATGTTACTTTGCTATTTAAGGTGACAGAAGGAAACCAGGGAATTATAGACCAGTTTACCTAATAGCTTTTGCCTGCAAATTACAGGAGTCAATAATTAAGGACAGGCGTTTCACTCTCATTTTATCAAGGACAGCTTGGAATGGGCAACAAAAAAACATAGCCAACAATGTCTTGCAAGCCATGCTCACATCCCATGAACAGATAAAAAAATAAGGTTACTCAACACCTTGAAAGTTTTAACAGGATCAAAGAGAGCCAGCAAGAGACTGTTAATTCAAGTTGAAGCTCATGGAAATGAAAACAAATTATTGACCTGGTTAAGAAATTGGTAGAGTGACAAGAAACAGATATTAGAGATAATGAGTAGATACTCTTAATTGGCAGCATGTGGCCTTCAGCAAGGATGTGCATTGGGGCCTCAACTATTCACTGTATTCATTGAAAATTTAGCTGATGAAATGGAAAGCACAAGCAATATGGGGATAGTGGGAAAAATGGCCTCAGAAGTAGATGATTGGTTTGAATGGGTCAATGGCCTATTGTAAGCAGTGTCGATGGATGTCTAAAATTGCAAAGCGATATAAATAGATTAAGTGAATGGCAAAATTTTGACAAACAGATTTCAACGTAGGCAAATGTGAAGTCATCTACTTTGAACCTACAAAGGATAGATAGTACAGGGTACTTTCCAAATGGTGAAAAGTTAGAAACAGTGAAAGTCCAAAGGGACTTGGGGGTCTAGGTACATTAATCATTAAAAGAAAATAATCAAAAACGTCAATGGTGATTAGGCCACACCTGGCTTACTAAGCACCGTAGCTTAGGAAGGATAGAGTCATAGAGGTTTACAGCATGGAAACAGGCCCTTTGGCCCAACTTGTTCATGCCGCCCTTTCTTTTTTAAAACCCCTGAGCTAATCCCAATTGCCCGCATTTGGCCCATATCCCTCTATATCCATCGTACCCATGTAACTATCTAAATGCTTTTTAAAAGACAATATTGTACCCGCCTCTACTACTACCTCAACACTTGTTCCAGACACTCACCACCCTCTGTGTGAAACAATTGCCCCTCTGGACACTTTTGTATCTCTCTCCTCTCACTTTAAACCTATGCCCTGTAGTTTTAGACTCTCCTACCTTTGGGAAAAGATATTGACTATCTAGCTGATCTGTACCCCTCATTATTTTATAGACCTCTGTAAGATCACCCCTCAGCCTCCTACACTCCAGAGAAAAAAGAATATACTGGCCTTGGAGAGTGTGCAGCCTTGACTTACTAGAATTATATCTGGACGACAAGGGTTACGGTGCAAGGAGCAATTAAAACAAATAAGGGTTGTATTGCCTGGAATTTAGAAGATCATGAGGTGTTTTGATCAAAGTTTAAGGTACTTGAGAACAAATAGAACAGGTTGGGAAAAGCAAAAATCAAGCCGGACATTTCGGGAGTGAAAATAGAAAACACTTTTTCATGCAAAGGATGGCAGACGTTTGAAAGTCCCTTATGCAAGCAACAAAGAACAAAGAAAATTACAGCACAGGAACAGGCCCTTCGGCCCTCCAAGCCTGCACCGACCATGCTCCCCGACTTAACTAAAACCCCCTAACCTTCCGGGGACCACTTCCCTCTATTCTCATCCTATTCATGTACTTGTCAAGATGCCCCTTAAAAGTCACTACCGTATCTGCTTCCACTACCTCCCCCGGCAATGAGTTCCAGGCACCCTCTACTCTCTGTGTAAAAATTCTGCCTCGTACATCTCCTTTAAACCTTGCCCCTCGCACCTTAAACCTATGCCCCCTAGTAACTGACTCTTCCACCCTGGGAAAAAGCTTCTGACTATCCACTCTGTCCATGCCTCTCATAATCTTGTAGACTTCTATCAAGTCTCCCCCCCAACTTCCGTCGCTCCGGTGAGAACAAACCAAGTTTCTCCAACCTCTCCTCATAGCTAATGCCCTCCATACCATCAGTCATGATAAAGCATTGGCAATCACAATTCTCTCTTCCTTCTTTTCTCAACACACTGCTGTTGGTCAGCTGTTTGCTCTTACTTTTAGAAACCTCCTTCTGTTCTTTATACTGCTTCAATTCCAAATCCAAGCTCAATTCTGATGTCATGATTATAAATTAGTTCTAGTAATGCCTTCAGAGAGCTGGGCAGTATCCGGAGGGTGAAACTTTACATTGAATACAAACTGGCACAAACCACTTTGGATTTGCTTTTCTTCACCAATTCCAACCAATTATTTTGAGTTTCAGAGTCCAAAATGTCAAAACAAAGTGATCTTTTGCAGAAGGTTGAGCTGCTCACAGACATTGTCAAAATGCACCTGCCCCTCTGTACCCCGTTTCAGCTTTTAACGAATGTGTGTATAGCGCCATCCAGAAAAGTCACTTTATCACTGTCCCTTTGCTTGTTGACTGGCCTTAGATCCTCTGTCAGGCAGTCCAACTCCACTTTCAGTTGTGAATGGTATGCCAAAATTACTTCCACAATCTCCAATTGCAAATCTTTCTGTTCCAAGGTAGTTTATCAATTCCTTTGTTCGTTCTGGCTCTTTATTATTTTCTGCATATTCTTTGCCAAACATATACAGCAGATTAACTTCTTTGGTGTCAGGATTTGTTGTAAATTTTGTTTTCGCGATCATTTTGGCAGTCATGCTTCTGTCAAAACCAATCATACTTTTCTTGAACATCAGCTATGAAGACTACTGTTTCTTTGCATATCCATGTCTGTGCAAGCTCTATAGATTCATTCTCCCAGCAGTTCATTTTGAATGGTGGTACCGTTTTATCAAACAGTCTTACTTCACATCATTGTCCTTTTTCTCGCTGCGGTAGTAAATTAATTCTGCTCCTCAATCTCCATCTTGATATCAGATATGATGTCTGATTGAGCTACATTTCTCTTCTCTGCCTTCATCAGTTTCATATGGCACTCATTTGTCCCCATTCATGTCTTCATTATCTGAGATTTGTAACTATCCACCAGCCCTTTGTCGTGTTTGTTCGAGACTTTTGGCTGCTGCGGCTCAGACTGAACAAACGACAGGTTTTTCCTTCTGAATCTGTGCCAACTTGAGTGGATTATGTCTATACGAATATTGCTCAATTGGAACAGAACTTTCTACATCTACATCAGTTAATGCTAGGTCAATTGTTAATTTTTATACTGAGATTGATAAGATATTTTTTGCTAAAGATGCTGAGAGATATGGGGAAAAGATGGCTATGTGGAATTAGATCATAAAGCAGTGATGATCTCATTGAATGATGGAATAGATTCGAAACATTAAATGGCCAATTCCTGTTCCTACAAAGCTCACAATTAAACATGTAAAATTGCACCCCCATTACTTTTAAAACGCTCCAAAACCAGCTGCTAAAAAGTACACATTCGTCTGAAATTATATGCAAAGACTTACCTCCCAACTCTGTGCATCCACCCTGCCTCCACCCCCATCAGACAGGTGCATCCAAACTATCCAAGTCCTGAACCTTTGATGCAGATTGGCATGGTCCAGACTGCTGCTGAGGTTTAATCAGGTAAAACCATACAGCTTACTGCAGAGTACTGATAAGCTTCCAATTACTTGCATGACTACCCTACACATGAGGACAATGGCATGCAGGTATAGCTGGAGCCTACAGAGAAAAATGACAGCCCCCCCAATTCCAGCCCTGCTTCTTCAGGTTCCATTTGAAAATGAGACTGGTTAGTTAATCATCAGCAAGTAGTGCTCCCTGGATATATGAGCCCTGTTCTCATAACTGACCAATTTTACATAGGTAATAAATTCATACCTCAAAAGGTTGATCCAGCTGGAAGTGAACGTCGCACGTACATGTCGTATTCCATGTACCGTTCATAGCACAGGCATTACAGGGGGAATTTGGCTCAATGCCAGTATAATCAATCTGGAAAAACATTTTAAAAATGTGTTAATGTAAAGAAAGGGAAATAGCACAATACCTCAAACATCAACAAAATGGGGGGATAGAAGTGAGACAGTTCTAAAATTATTTACAATTAGACTTCAAAACTGACCCAAAAGCCAAACAACTCACTAAATAAAGAAACTGATGGGCAAATCTAAGGTAACAACCACAACTTTTCTATACTGCATATTTTTGAGGGGCAACTGTAAGCAGAATATCCAAGCTGTGCATAAAATGTAAAATGTTTTACTGTTTAAGTATTAACTGAAAAGTGCCTTCAGCTTGAAGTTTGATCAAATAACATGCTACCACTGCAGTTTCTTATTTAGTTTTTGTATGGCCAGACCCACCTCAAAGTGTACATCCAGTATACTGATCACAGGAGTAGGACACAGTGGGTTTCATTCGCCAAGTCTTCTCTGATGCAAAAGTGGGGCAGGCTGCTGAGCCCAGAAAAACTTAATTCAAGGCAAACTACACTACCCTTACACACCAGCTCTGAACCTGTCTCAGAGTGACAGAGAGCAGGTTGCCATTCCACAATCCCCGACAAAAAAGGAACCAAAAACACCAAAATAAAGCAAGGGATTTGTAGCTTGAGTGAATTAAAAGTCTCAAAACTGTTTGCAAAGCCAAGTAGCTCATATCCATATGACTGGATTTTAGTTGCATTCTCGCTATCACAGTGCATGAAAATAATTTACTGAACACAGTAATACTCAACAATTATCACACTATAATCCACACTTACCTTTCAATTACATAACAGCGTTCACATTTTGAATCAAGAATAGCTCTCACAAATATTACTTCACCTACAATTACAACCTAAAGCAAAATAACTAGTACTGATGAAACTGTGGCCCAATAGAATTGCACAGGATTTGGTGTAAAATGATGATGGTTTCATTCCATTACAAAATTGTAACCTAGTGTTTTTTTTTTACTTCTCTGAATGGTAACAGTCATGGTGAGTGAGTGAATAATGGTGAGCAGTGCCTTCTGACTAAGCAAAATAAGCTCCTATTTTGAAATATTGAAGTTTCCAACTATTCACTAAATTGCCATATGAACAAAACACAAAAAATACTAAACAAAAACCCTTTGCTCAACTGCTCAGTGGATGTGTGCACCAAGCCACCCGGAACAGCATGTTCCTAGGTTGGATCACTGTAGCTGGTTTGTTTTTCTCAGTCAGGGCAATCTCCATTGGTCTCAGCATTCATGAAACAGGAAGGTGAACAAATAATCAGGCTTCTCATTTCTGGCTGTTATCCAGACGAGCATTATCAGCTCATCCAGGGAAATTGATGTACGCCCATTCCAAAGGTCACAATACAGCTTCCCAAAATCGAATCTCCTAATCTCTTGCATTTTGAAGCCAATTTTTTTATTTTAAATCTCTCATTTCACATATAATGCTTGTTTTTCATTTATTCCAAGGTGCGTCTTTATAAGGCACTCCAAGCCAGTAAGATTTTCCATCGTTAACTTGCCATGTCCCTTCAATTTTGAAAGGTAAAGAAGAAATCCAAGTAAAGGACAGATTACAAATATGTTCTATAAAACATAAAAAAGCTGATTTGTGAAGTGGCTTCTTATGTCAGAATTCTCAAAATGATCTACACAACGATTATTATGTATGCAGAGGCTGAAGCCATTATGTACCCAGCAATACTGGACAAACAGTAGAACAGTTAATCGGTTTGTATTGATACCATAAAATGGTGCTGAGGTAATAGCTTCCTGTATGTTTCCAAAATGTGTGCCAAGCTAATTGTTGGCAATTCAATAACAGTCTTGCTATTTAATAAAATTTAGATGATGGAGAGAGCAGAGGGGCTCTCTTGCAAAATCCATTCTGACAGATGTAAAAGGTCTGACTCCTTTCGCTAGTTCCTCTTTCACGGGTGACTTTATTCAAGATGGGTTGCATGTGCATAATTTTCAATGTTCACTTTTTTTGGTTCTTCTATATTTTCAGCAATTTCAACTTCACACTCAACCAGAAAACTACACTACATTTTGCCGAATGGCTAATAATCTGTTCTATTCTCTAGAAAGCGCAGATATTGCATTTTTGTTGTAATCTTGGTTACGCATAATTGTACACCAGAAGTCCTTGATCTGCAGCATTTATATTACATTATTGATGTGACTGCAATAAAAATGAAACAAAGAGAATTTAGAACAGGTGCTCAATGTAGTCTCCATATGTATTCAAAAGTAAAGTTAAAGTTAATTTATTAGTCACAAGTAGGCTTACATTAACACTGCAATGAAGTTACTGTGCAAATCCCCTAGTTGCCACTCTCCGACACCTGTTTGGGTACACTGAGGGAGAATTTAACAAGGCCAATCCACCTAACCAGCACGTCTTTCGGACTGTGGGAGGAAACCGGAGCACCCGGGGGAAGCCCACATAGACACAGAGAGAGCGTGCAGACTCCACACAGACAGTCACCCAAGCTGGGAATCGATCCTGGGTCCCTGGTGCTGTGAGGCAGCAGTGCTAACCACTGTGCTACCATGCCGCCCATATGGTAATGCTAAAGGAGAACCGGTACAGGAAGTGTACAGAAACAAAAGTAAACTGAAACAAATAAAATTTAGAGGGAAGAATTAATATTAATAGGTATAGCACATAAAAGTTGACAGGAATATCAATAACTGAAAGCTGTGGGGCATTGGTCAAAATTTACAGGTGAAAAATATGTACAACTAAATATATAATCATTCTCAGCGCACATTTCCTTATTGGAATAGTACAGGATAGGTAGAACATTGTAGCACATTCTGTCAGCACTTATCAGTTAACTGCATTTACACATGATAAATTCAAATGAGAATACTTCAAACTTTTCAATCTGGTTTGAAGAGTTGCAGAAAATAGGGCCGTGATTTTCAGGGCCCATTCGCTGCAGCCACTAATCCCATTTGGCCACTAACTCTTGTGAGAGGGCCACAACAGGATTTGTGCCAGTGAGAACAACGAACACAATGCTCCTGGGCCCTCCCCGATGACATGTCAAGGTCACGCCTTGATGGGGCATGAACTTTACTTGCTTCAATTTGAATGAATTTAAATCTCATTGCGCGGTTTAATGCTATTGCTTCCGGAAGCAGTGGATGCTCACCCTACCAATGATGTCATGCCAGGGGCATGGAGGTTTGTATAGCCTCCAGGTGGTGAAGGACAATGCTGCCCTCGGAACCACCAGTTTGGCACTGCCAGGGGTGGGACCTTGAGGGAAATCCATTGGGGGGGGGGGGGTTATACCTGCAATGTGGTGGGAGTGGTGCAGGCACTGATGATGGCGAAGATGGGGGAGGGGTCGGATCATCCCGCTGCCTGTGTGGTATTGGGGGGACCCAAACAGTGGTGGGAGGTTGCCGATCTGTGGTCAAGAGTTGGGGGTGTTCCCCTTGTCTGCCAGAGGTCTTGATGTACTGCATGTGGGGGGGGGGGGGGGGAGGGTTTTGCATCTCACTGTACTTTGAGATTTTAATGGGTATCCCAATCCCTGTGGAGCTGGCCTTGCTGACTCTATCGGATCCTGCCGCACCAGAATGACAGCGCATAACATGCCCCCTGCTTTTTTTTTGATGAAGTGTCAAAAGACCTGGAGTGAAAACCTGGCTGCGTTTCTGGGAGGAAACATGCCGGTTTTCAGTCAGAACCTGACACGTTGCCATTTTATTGGAAAATTCCATCCTCAGTTTCTACAACCAATTCACTTCAATATTAAGAAATGCTTATCTTGAAGGGTTGGTGCAAAAATGATTCTTTTCATAAGGATATGTTAACACAGAACCAACACCCTTTAGACTTTACACACAACACTGAACAGGATGACAGAGTGGCACAAACTGGACTGAGGCATGCCTTGAATAAACAGATTAAGAAGTTTAACAACACCAGGTTAAAGAGGGACTTTAACCTGGTGTTGTTAAACTTCTTACTGTGTTTACCCCAGTCCAACGCCGGCATCTCCACATCTTGAATAAACAGAACATTCCATCATTTAGAGCATGCAGAGTTTATTAAACATCCAACTGGATTCATCAAAACATTCCAAGCTTCTCTGCATTTCCTGGAAACTAACTCGTCTTTCTTTCAGTCGAATTAAACTTGGTTAAATTATACTCAAGGCAACCAGTTATAAACTACTCTGGGAATGACCCAAACCTTTCAATTATGGTTGTTCTAATTCCTGCCAACTCTATACAAACACACCAGCTCTTCTGAATAGTATCTGGTGTCTATTTCTCCCAATAGTCCATTCAGAAGGCGTGTGCTCCATCTGCTTAACTGTCACATTCTACCATATATTCATCATTAGTGGTTTTAGGGTAGTGCTCACTGCCTATTTTAAGGTGATAATTATATCAAATCACAACTTATATTTGGGAACAGTGTGGTTTTAGGCTGTATTTTTGTAAACAAACATTTATGAATTACCACTCATCAAGGCAGCGAGAATATGGTTCAGTCGTACCCAAAAGATTTATTAACCCACAATATGTTTGACATTTACTAATCCAGAGGAAGCTACTATTCTGGTGGCTGTCAACATGTTTGCTTGTCTGGCCTCTTAGAGGACTTCTTCTGTCTGATATAGGAAAGCAGTCAAAGATTAAATGATCTGTCATAGTTACTGAGTTCTTTATCCTTGATAGAATCATAGCCCAGAAACACTGGATTCTCCCCATATCCTGAAACTGGTATTTTTAACTGTTACAGACCCCATACATACAAAACAAAATGGGAGCAACATTCACCACAATCTAATGAGCAGCTTGCAGCACAGATTTAAAACCAAAAGAAACAAAAAAATAATCGGGGAAAATTGAAGAGTAACCTCTACAGGATATTAGAAAGTGTAAACAACAAACAGTGGAATTAAACAGCAGTTTCAGCTGGCTTTTCACAATTACTCCAAACTTGTTCCTACCGTCAAAATGGGAGTAGAGACAGAAACGAAAACATTTGTTTAAATTTAGTAAATGCTAATACAAGAAAGATAATATTTTAAAAATAAAATAGGGCAAGGAGGGGAAAAAGGAAAAATTAAAATGTAATGCATCTAAACATTTAAAACAATACATTTAAAACCAAAGAAAAACATTAAAACAAACAAGGGGACAGGAATTTCTCTTGGCCCTCAGGTAGTTGAAAGGCTTACCTCAAACTCACAGCAGGTCATTTGCATGCAATTTAACATGCAGCATTATTTTTTGATAATGCTTCAAACGAAACAACAGCTATAATAAACGATGCTCTTCTTCAGAGTTAACAAGGAGAATTCAATCTGAATTATTGGAGAATCTTACACACAGAACTGTAGAATCCCTTCAGTACCAGAGGCTGCCATTCAGTCCATTGTGTCTGCACCAACTCTACGAAACAGCATCTTACCCAGGCCCGCCCCTCCACCCTATGCCAGTAACCCCACGCATTTACCATGGCTAATCCACCTAATCTACACATTTTGGACACCAAGGGGCAATTTAGCATGGCCCATCCACCTAACCTGCACATCTTTGGACTGTGGAAGGAAACCAGAGCACCCAGAAGAAACCCATGCAGACACGGGGAGAACATGCAAACTCCATATAGTCACCAAAGGGCGGAACTGAACCTGGGTCCCTGGCACTGTGAGGCAACTGTGCTAACCGCTGTGCCACCATGACATCAGTCAGAGAATAGATCCTGAACATTGCATTTAGCTTTCAAGGGCCAACACAAATCATATTCTTTCGTGGGATTATTTCAGAGTTACTCAGAGTACTAAATGTGACCATGAAGACTTCTCAGAACAGCTCCAGGTGAAAGAACCCATGTATTTTTTCTCCCCCCAATTCCTGCACCATATTGCCCTGGGTCTGGGGGCGGGGCGGGGAAGAATATGACACTTGGTTAATGAGGCAATACACTTATTGGAATTTGTCAGTGTCATTACTGATTCTTGGACAATTATGCTCAAAGTAATTAAACCTTCGTCCCTTAAGTTTGGGAGGGAAAGAGGCTGCCGTGTGGCAATTTTCTTTTCATAATGGCATGGCAGTAATTTTCTGTCACGGATCCATGCATATTCACATTATAGGGCATAGAATTCCAATAATTAGTAGCGCTGTATCACACAATTTGGTTCTGAATTCTCAAAGTTTATTTGCAATGCACTTAAATACTGAATGAAGTGTACAATTTGACACCTGATAAATATTTAAATTTATTATTTTGTATTTTATGTGAAATAGATAATTTCCTTCGTATATCAAAATCTACTCAATTTTGTTAATCCATATTATTTTGATTGGTCAGCTAATGCAAACATCTGTTGGTAGGTGGGTGCCTGGCAGAGGCTCATGGGGAAAACTGGAGCATGTGTTGCACATGCAGCTGCCAATGTTTGGTAGCAACAAGACAAGGGGCTTATTGATGAATAAAAGTAATGGACAGTAAGGGAAGTCCAACAACAAAGTTATCATGCTGGAGTGATTATTCCTCTGAGGAATGGATGGGATTGATGGGAGGATAGGGATGGCAACAGCAGGATGGAGATAGCATGGGAGAGTTGGAAGGAACAGGATTGGGATAGCAAGAAGGCGACAATTATTTAATACAACTTATTATTTGAAAGCTATTCTTTGTGCTAAAAATGAAGATTCACTAGATTTGAATGAAAATATTTTAGAAAAGCTGTCAGGTAAGCTAAAAAATATATCGATAAAAAAGACAATGATGCTAAAATACTTCATCCTTCAGAGTTTCTACCCAGTCAAACTATAATGAGTATGCCACCACACACAGACTCAAGGGAGCTGCAGTAATAATGTTGCTATGAAACTCAAATTCTAAACAAAGACTGTCACGGAACAAAATCAGAATTATTACTGTTGCAATAAAGATACTAACCCAACTGCAAATGTTTTGCAGGTCTCTGTTAGCATGAAGATTATTGAATTCAGTATCTACGTAGATTACTGCTAACAATAGGATATGGGGTTAATATCTCTTCCAGATTACAAAAATGTGGAAGTGAATTTGAATCAGAGGCAACAATCTATCTCTGGAGGTAGCCTTTCCTTGCCCACCCATCGTAAATTTGAAGATAATCCTGGCATCCCAAATGCTGACCGCTAGTCCTCTATATAGTACACCTTACCCTTACCGATTTGCTTTATTGATCTTACTAACAAGGTGCAAAAAAGGCCAAAATAAAGGGATATAAATTGATACAGTAAAACAATAAAACATGTATAGTTTGTAAATATGTATGTATATATACACATATATGTGAGGTGTGGGGAGAATCTTTCTGATTCAGATTGTTCCTGAAGGCGATTCTATAAAGGAAACATCTTCCAAAATGGATCCCAAATAGATTCAAGCTCTCCAATCTAATTATTGGTCCCGAAGGATAGATTGAAAGTGCTCACAATCAACCCTTTAATATGCAGCATAATTTACACAGATTACAGTCTGCGTAAAGAAGGCCGAATTCAGAAGCAGGGTGTCACCCAGCACTGGCTAAAAACGATCCCAATCGTAATTGAAGAAACATATTATTCGATGTAATACATTTCAATATTCTGTGCCTAGTTTACAGTATATGGGCCGTCAATATAATTCAAGATTTTAATTCTGGGGCAAAACAGCATTCCCTCCAAAAATCACATGCCAGTAGAATGTCATTTGGCAGATCGATTTGGCATCTCGGGTTGCCCTGCACGATTTTGTATTCGAGGGTGGAATATCACAACTTTACTACTGATAAACTACTATATAGAAATATATACATCTGGCAAAAAAACATTTAAAAAGCATTTGCTACCACCAACAAGTGGATACTGGGGTGAATCCCACATTAAGCAATAATATGAGGGCAGAATTAGGTTAACAACTGGTGCTCTTCCTCCTCTGAGCCTCCCCTCAGCCCCCAGCCGGACAGAGCTGCCGCCGAGGGCCTTACCTCAAACTCTTTAATGTTGTTGGAGGTGACGAAGAGGCCGATGCCAATGGGGATGAAGATGATGCCTATGATGAAGAAGGCCGGCAGCACGGTGCCCGCGGTGAGGATGGGCTGCCAGGCGGGCAGGCGCTGCTGCTTGAACGCCGTGTTGTCCGGTTTCCTGCTCTTGTGCTGCTCACCCTCATCGTCTTTGGGAGAATAATTAGTCGCCATTTCGGCTCGGAGTCCCCCCCTCCCCCGCAGTCACAGCGAGTGGAGGAAAGTCAGGCTCTCCGCCTCACACACACACCCTAAACCCAGGCCAATCCCCCACCTCAGGGCCCACTCGGCCTCAGCCCCGAGAATCCGGAAACCCAAACCCGACCGCGAACGCAGTGACGTCAGCAAGCGACGTTGTCGCAGCGCTGCGTGACTGACGTCATTGCGACGTCACGTGAGGGACGACATGAACGCGCCATGACGTTTGACAGTCGGCGCTGCTCTGTTTCCATGACTACCGCAGACTTGCTGTGAGAGTAATTTAATATCAAACATTGGGTCAACAGAACTATAATGAATTGTTCGGACACACAGCTTAGATTCCGGAGCAGCACTGGGACATTACCGTTCCGAGGTAAATGACATTTAGTACTGGAATATACAATTGAAGTTGAAGCAGGAAGGGATTTAGAGTAAGAGCAATCCTGGCGTTGAACACCTGGAATCTCAATGAGGAGCAACAAGGCAGAGTCCTCAATTATATTACTTTTACATAGAACTGTACAGAATGTAAAACGCTGACACAGGCCACACAGTAAGAAGTCTCACAACACCAGGTTAAAGTCCAACAGGTTTATTTGGTAGCACAAACTTTCAGAGCGTTTCTCCTTCTTCAGGTGAGCGAAGAGTTGTGTTCACAAACAGGACATACATAGACACAGACTCAATTTACAAGATAATGGTTGGAATGCGAGTCTTTACAGGTAATCAAGTCTTTACAGGTACAGACAATGTGTGTGGAGAGAGGGTTAAGCACAGAGGTTAAAGAGATGTGAATTGTCTCAAGCCAGGACAGTTAGTGAGATTTTGCAAGCCCAGGGGTTACAGATAGTGTGACATGAACCCAAGATCCCGGTTGAGGCCATCCTCTTGTGTGTGGAACTTGGCTATCAGTTTTTGCTCAGCGATTCTGCATTGTCATGTGTCGTGAAGGCTGCCTTGGAGAACGACTTGGACGGCCTCAACCAGGATCTTGGGTTCATGTCACTGATGCGCTATCAATAAGGCGAAAGACTACCGATATGCCAATATAAGTGTAGGCTTTTATTCACAACAGAATCAGGAGCAGATCCCAACAAATAACCGACCTGGACTGAACAAGGGGGAGGAGACAGCCACCTTTATACTAGGTGCTGAGGGGAGGAACCAAACTGGAAGGGGATGTGTCCAGGTATGACAAACACACACAACGGTGGTCCATATAGGACAAAGGCACAACTGAGGTCCACCACATTCACCCCTTCCTTTTAAAAAAACAACACGGGGGTGAAGCGGAAACAATATCACAAGTCCAGACGAACCGGTGGCTTCATCCGTCGTCGCGATCGTCGTAGTGCAGGTCGCAGAGTCGTCCGAGCAGGGAGCGATGTCGGCCCAGGCTCCGTACAGTGAGCGTCGAGAGAAGGCGCTGGGTGGTGTGAAGCGGACCGATCCGTCGTCCCGTCCAGTCGTCGGGTACTGCGTGGCGACGGCTCCGGCGACTCAAGCGAGCTGTACATAGGGGCGAGAGGAGTGAGCAGTGGCCCTGGTGGCGTATGGGGAACAGTGGGAACCGGAGCTGGGGGGTGGGGGGCTGCAACAGGCTCTGGGCACACTACATTGGGGACAGGGACTGAGGGAGGAAGAGGCGTAGCAGTCTCCGAATGGACGACACCAGGGACTGTGGGGCGGAAGGACGTGGTGACCTCCGGGGCACCCGCGGGTGCCAAGTCACGGACAGAAACCGTGTCCTCCCGCCCATCAGGGTACGCTACATAAGCATATTGGGGATTAGCATGGAGCAGTTGGACCTCCTCGACCAAGGGATCTGCCTTATGGGTCCGGACATGCTTCCGAAGCAGGACGGGTCCCGGGGACATCAGCCAATCCGGGAGCGAAGTACCCGAGGAGGACTTCCTGGGAAATGAAAACATCCGCTCGTGAGGGGTCGTATTGGTCGCTGTGCACAAGAGTGACCTAATGGAATGTAATGCGTCCGGAAGGACGTCTTGCCAACGGCTGACTGGAAGGCCCCTAGACCGTAACGCTAATAGAACGGCCTTCCAGACGGTTGCGTTCTCCCGCTCTACTTGACCATTGCCCCTGGGGTTATAGCTAGTGGTGCGGCTGGAGGCAACGCCTTTGGCGAGCAGGTACTGCCTCAGCTCGTCACTCATGAAAGAGGACCCACGGTCGCTATGAATATAGGCTGGGAAGCCGAACAGGGTGAAGAGCTTGTTCAGAGTCCGAATCACTGTAGCCGTGGTCATGTCCGAGCAGGGGAAGGCAAAAGGGAAACGTGAGTATTCGTCAATGATATTCAGGAAATAAACATTGCGGTTAGAGGAGGGGAGGGGGCCTTTAAAATCAACGCTAAGGCGCTCGAACGCGCGAGTGGCCTTTACAAAGTGCGCCCTACCTGGCCGGTAGAACTGCGGTTTGCACTCAGCGCAGACCCTGCATTGCCTGGTAATCGTCCGGACTTCCTCAAGGGAGAAGGGCAGGTTACGGGACTTGACAAAATGGAAAAATCTGGTGACACCCGGGTGACAGAGGTCGTTATGGAGGGACTGTAGCTGGTCTAGTTGGGCACTGGCACATGATCCACGGGACAGGGCGTCTGGGGGCTCATTGAGCTTCCCCGGCCGGTACATGATGTCATATCTGTAGGTGGAGAGCTCAATCCTCCACCGCAAGATCTTGTCATTCTTAATCTTGCCCTTTTGCCTGGTGTTAAACAGGAAGGCAACTGACCGCTGGTCCGTAATTAAGGTGAATCGTTGGCCCGCGAGATAATGGCGCCAGTGCCGGACGGCTTCCACGATGGCCTGGGCCTCCTTCTCGACCGAGGAGTGTCGAATCTCAGGGCCTTGTAAGGTCCGGGAAAAGAAGGCCACCGGACAGCCCCTCTGGTTAAGGGTGGCAGCTAGGGCAAAGTCAGACGCATCACTTTCCACTTGGAATGGGATGGATTCGTCCACAGCGTGCATCGCGGCCTTCGCGATGTCCGCTTTGATGTCATCGAAGGCCCGACAGGCCTCCTCCGCCAGGGGAAAAGAGGTCGATTTTAGGAGCGGACGGGCTTTATCTGCGTAACGGGGAACCCACTGGGCATAATAGGAGAAGAAGCCCAGGCATCTCCTCAGTGCTTTGAGGGTAGTAGGGAGGGGAAGCTGCATAAGGGGACGCATACGGGCTGGGTCGGGGCCAAGGACACCATTTTCTATCACGTACCCAAGGATGGCGAGGCGGCGTGTCCGGAAAACACACTTCGCCTCATTGTATGTGAGGTTCAGGAGAGTGGCCGTACGAAGGAATTTTTGTAGGTTGGCATCATGGTCCTGCAGGTCATGGCCGCAGATGGTGACGTTATCCAGATACGGGAAAGTGGCCCGTAGTCCGTGCTGGTCCACCATTTGATCCATGGCCCGTTGGAAGACTGAGACCCCATTGGTGACACCAAAGGGGACTCGGAGGAACTGGTAGAGGCGGCCATCCGCCTCAAAGGCAGTGTATGGGCGATCCTCCGAGCGGATAGGGAGCTGGTGGTAAGCCGACTTCAAATCGATCGTTGAAAAAACCCTGTCCGCGATACGGGGAAGAGGATATGCATCTAGTTGGGTATACCTGTTTATGGTCTGGCTGTAGTCAATCACCATGCGGTGTTTCTCCCCCGATTTAACTACGACCACTTGCGCCCTCCAGGGGCTGGTGCTGGCCTGGATAATCCCTTCCTGGAGCAAACGTTGTACCTCGGACCGAATGAAGGCCCGGTCATCTGCACTATAGCGCCTACTCTTGGTGGCTATAGGCCTACAATCCGGGGTGAGGTTATCAAATAACGGGGGGGGGGGGTGATCTTGAGGGTCGAGAGACTGCAGGTGGTGCGCGAGGGGCGCTGCCGTGACGGCGCCTTGCGGACGGAGAGCGGGGGATAAGGGCCATCGTACTGCAGGATGACGCTTCTATGATGGCTGAGGAAATCTAACCCCAGCAGTACAGCTGCGCAGAGTCGCGGCAGCACGAGGAGCCGAAAACGCTCGTAGACTGTGCCCTGTACCGTCAGCGTCACCAAGCAGCACCCGAGGACCTCCACTGAGTGAGAATTCGAGGCCATGGAGATGGTCTGGCTCCAGGGTCGCACGGGAAGGGCATATTGACGCACTGTGCGAGGGTGTATAAAACGTTCCGTGCTCCCACAGTCAAACAGACAGTTTTCTGCATAACCATTTACCTTGATCTCCATTATGGACTTGGAGAGTTGATGTGGCTGCGACTGGTCCAGGCAAATCGATGCCACTGTTGAATTAAAGAAGAATCCATCTTCGTCGCCGTCTGATGACGTCACGGATGAAGCTTCCTGCTCAGCTTGCCTTGATGCCAGTCTCAAAGATGGCGATTCCCGCACTTCCGGTGACCGCGTCAAAGATGGCGATTTGCGCGCAGCCGCCGCCTGCATCAAAGATGGCCACGCCCTCGGAGCACACATGGCTCCACGAGTCTTCAGAAGCGGCTTTGCTCGGCAGACTTTAACAAAGTGGCCTAGCTTACCGCATCCGGAGCAAATCGCGTCCTTTGCCGGGCAGTGACGCCGAGGGTGCTTAGGGAGGCCACAAAAGTAACATTTGGGCCCTGCTGGAGCAGCCGTCGCAGTGGAGCCGTCGGTGGAACGGGATCCAAGGTAAGACCCGAGATTATGGGAGGCTGCTTCTAACGTTTCAGCCATCGTGGCCGTTTTCCGGAGGTCTAGGTCATCTTGTTCCAGCAGACGCTGCTGGATGTATGTAGACTCAATGCCCGCAACGTAGGCGTCGCGGATCAGATCCTCCGTGTTCTGAGCTGCTGAAACAGCCTTACAGTCGCATGCTCGGGCGAGGACTCGCAGGGCGCGCAGAAATTGGGCGCACGATTCTCCTGGCTGCTGTTTGCGGGTAGTTAGGAGGTGTCTGGCGTAAACCACGTTAGGGCTCTTTCGGAACTGCCCTTTTAGGAGTTCGATAGCGTCCGCGTAAGTAGCAGCGTCCCGGAAGATTCCATAGACAGTTTCGCTTACCCGGGCGCGGAGCACGTGGAGTTTAGCAGCGTTGGTGTCGATGGCCGTAGCGGTGTCGACGAATGCTTCGAAGCAGTCCAACCAATGATCAAATTTATCAGAGGCTCCAACCTCTTGAGGGTCTAATGCTAACTTGTTGGGTTTTAGAAACTGCTCCATACTAGTAACTGTTGTGAATAAAATTGATGCGCTATCAATAAGGCGAAAGACTACCGATATGCCAATATAAGTGTAGGCTTTTATTCACAACAGAATCAGGAGCAGATCCCAACAAATAACCGACCTGGACTGAACAAGGGGGAGGAGACAGCCACCTTTATACTAGGTGCTGAGGGGAGGAACCAAACTGGAAGGGGATGTGTCCAGGTATGACAAACACACACAACGGTGGTCCATATAGGACAAAGGCACAACTGAGGTCCACCACAGTCACACTATCTGTAACCCCCATGACTTGCCTGGGCTTGCAAAATCTCACTAACTGTCCTGGCTTGAGACAATTCACACCTCTTTAACTTGTGCTTAGCCCTCTCTCCACTCACATTGTCTGTACCTGTAAAGACTCGCATTCCAACCATAATCTTGTAAATTGAGTCTGTGTCTATGTATGCCCTGTTTGTGAACACAACTCTTCACTCACGTGAAGAAGGAGTAACGCTTCGAAAGCTTGTGCTGCCAAATAAACCTGTTGGACTTTAACCTGGTATTGTGAGACTTCTTACTGTGCTTACCCTAGTCCAACGCCAGCACCTCCACATCACAGGCCACACAGACAGGCGTTTGTGCTTCAGCCAAGCCTCTTCATTCAACCCCATCAGCACAGCCTTTCTATTTATTTCTCTCTCATGTATATGTTATCTAGCCTCACAGTAAATTCACCTCAACTACTCCATGTGTGAGCGAGTCCTACATTGTATCGGAGGTGGGGGAGGTGGGTTGCTCCAGTACTTGTGAAGGTGGGGGAAGCTAAAAGAGAAAATGCTGGAAAATCTTAGCAGGTCTGGCAGCATCTGTCAGGAGAGAAAAGAGCTGACGTTTTGAGTCCAGTTGACCCTTTGTCAAAGCTGAACTGGAGGAAGGTCAGGCTCTCCGCCTGACCTGAGGTGGGGGGAGAAGGTTGTCCTGGGGGGGCAGGGGAAGGGTTGTCCCAGTGCTTGTGGGGGTGCAGGATTGTAAATTAGATTAAAGCATAGTTAGATTCAGCACGAGTTGGACCACGCAAAGCAAAAGCTATTGGTCATTCTTCTCCTAAAACGTAATATGTGAAACTACTGCTCCTGCTCCACAAGATGCTGGCTTTGGAAAGGGTGATGTGGAGATGCCGGCGTTGGACTGGGGTAAACACAGTAAGAAGTTTAACAACACCAGGTTAAAGTCCAACAGGTTTATTTGGTAGCAAAAGCCACACAAGCTTTCGGAGCTCTTAGCCCCTTCTTCAGGTGAGTGGGAATTCTGTTCACAAACAGAGCTTATAAAGACACAGACTCAAATTACATGAATAATGGTTGGAATGCGAATACTTACAACTAATCAAGTCTTTAAGAAACGAAACAATGTGAGTGGAGAGAGCATCAAGACAGGCTAAAAAGATGTGTATTGTCTCCAGACAAGACAGCCAGTGAAACTCTGCAGGTCCACGCAACTGTGGGAGTTACAAATAGTGTGACATGAACCCAATATCCCGGTTGAGGCCGTCCTCGTGTGTGCGGAACTTGGCTATCAGTTTCTGCTCAGCGACTCTGCGCTGTCGTGTGTCACGAAGGCCGCCTTGGAGAACGCTTACCCGAATATCAGAGGCCGAATGCCCGTGACCGCTGAAGTGCTCCCCAACAGGAAGAGAACAGTCTTGCCGACTGTCTTGTCGACAATCACCAGGCAAGACTGTTCTCTTCCTGTTGGGGAGCACTTCAGCGGTCACGGGCATTCGGCCTCTGATATTCGGGTAAGCGTTCTCCAAGGCGGCCTTCGCGACACACGACAGCGCAGAGTCGCTGAGCAGAAACTGATAGCCAAGTTCCGCACACACGAGGACGGCCTCAACCGGGATATTGGGTTCATGTCACACTATTTGTAACTCCCACAGTTGCGTGGACCTGCAGAGTTTCACTGGCTGTCTTGTCTGGAGACAATACACATCTTTTTAGCCTGTCTTGATGCTCTCTCCACTCACATTGTTTCGTTTCTTAAAGACTTGATTAGTTGTAAGTATTCGCATTCCAACCATTATTCATGTAATTTGAGTCTGTGTCTTTATAAGCTCTGTTTGTGAACAGAATTCCCACTCACCTGAAGAAGGGGCTAAGAGCTCCGAAAGCTTGTGTGGCTTTTGCTACCAAATAAACCTGTTGGACTTTAACCTGGTGTTGTTAAACTTCTTACTTTGGAAAGGGGCCAGAGGAGATTCACAAGAATGATCCCTGGAATGAAAAGCTTATTGTATGAAGAACAATTGAGGACTCTTTGTCTGTACTTGTTGGCGTTTAGAAGGATGAGGGGGAGATCTTATTGAAACTTACAGGATACTGCAAGGCCTGGATAAACTGGACATGGAGAGGATGTTTCTGCTAGTAGGAAAAACTAGAACCAGAGGGCACAACCTCACGCTAAAGGGACAATCCTTTAAAACAGAGATGAGGAGGAATTTCTTCAGCCAGAGAGTGGTGAATCTGTGGAACTCTTTGCCGCAGAAGGCTGTGGAGCCAGGTCATTGAGTATCTTTAAGACAGAGATAGATAGGTTCTTGATTAATAAGGGGGTCAGGGTTATGGGGAAAAGGCAGGAGAATGGGGACGAGAAAAATATCAGCCATGATTGAATGGCAGAGCAGATTCAATGGGCCGAGTGGCCTAATTCTGGTCCTTTATGTGTTATGGTCTTAGGTGAAGCATCGCAAGCAAGCACTAATGGTAGCTTTGGATTAAAATGAACTAATACTTCAGACTTCTACAAACCACCTTTGACATCCTTGTATCCTTTCTCACATTCTGTTGTCCAGTCACATGACTGTTTCACACACAGTAAATTATGCAATGGTTTCAATAATGTAGTTAAGTTAGGAACAAATTTACCATAATAATTTACTAATCATAAACAAGACCTCAATTGCATCACCGGATGTGTTGCTTTTAAAATAGCGTCCACCTTTTTAGGTACTTTAGGTAGGCCTTTACTATCAATAACATGACCCAAATACTGGACTGATGTCTGGAAAAAGTCACACTTTCTGCATATGCAGACCATGTGCTTGAAGACATTCCAATGTTACTTCTAAATTATTCAAGTGCTCTCATTCACTGGGCCCTGTAAATATATCATCCAGGTAACATTGTACACCAGACAAACCACATCCGTATCTTCTGTCAGGAGTATGTGAAGGGGTCGACAAAGAGGTGGAAATCCAGAGTCGAAGAGTTGGAGCGAGAGGTTTTCAACCTGGAGTCACGCCTTGGTCAGCCCGATGAGGACCTGGCCCTGTGGCAGGGAGAAGGAGGACACGCTGCAGGACCTGCAACTTGTCGGATCTCGTGGCGCGTATGTAAGGTCACGGGGATCCGTACTGACCTGGACCGCGGCTCCCCCTTCTATTCGCTGGAAAAAAGACAGGTGATCCATCAGCAGCTCTTTACGTTGCTGGCCAACGACGGATCCCTTGGTCTCAGATCTGGGAGGCATCAAGGCTATTGCCCAGAACTATTACACTGTCCTTTTCTCTCCAGATCCGTCCAGCGTGGATGTCATAAGAGTTTTTGGGAGGACTTGCCGCAGGTCAATCTGGAAGGAGCCGGTAGGCTTGAAGCTCCTATAAGCGTGGCGGAAATTGAAGGAGCTCACCGTCGCCCTCGACAGCTTCTCAAGGCAAAAAGCCCCAGGGCTGGATGGGCTGACAGTGGAGTTCCTCAGGGTGTTCTGGAACGTCTTGGGGAACAAATACAAAGGGGTCCTGGGGACTGGAGTGATGCCCCTATCTTGATGCAGAGCTGTCATTGCCCTGCTGCCCAAGAAGTGGGATCCCAACCACCTAAAAAACTGGCGCTTGGTCTCCCTCCTCAGCACAGACTATAAAATCTTTGCCAGGGCTATGTCAACATGCCATGGCATTGTGTTAGACCACATAATCCACCCTGACTAATCCTACATGGTCCCAGGCCGTTCGATACATGACAAGCTCCATCTGGCCTGGGACCTAATCCACCATTCCCAAAGGGCTGGTCCTTCGAGCGCCTTCCTGTCCCATGATCAAGAAAAGGCGTTCGACAGGGTGGATCACAAGTATCTGCTCAGAACTCTGTAGGCATTCGGGTTCAGGACACACTTTGTCGCCCGGATCTGATTACTGTACTCTGCTGCAGAATGTCTCATTAAAGTTAACGGCACCCTTCGCTTTGGGAGAGGAGTGCGGCAGGGCTGCCCTTTGTCAACTGTACTCAATTTGCATGGAGCCATTCCTGCACCTCTTGTGGAAAAGGTTGTCGGGTCTGACTCTCGCGGGCTGAGCATCAAGGTGGTCCTGTCAACTTACGCTGATGACGTGCTCCTCATGTTCACAAACCTAGCTGACCTGAGGATGATGCGAGAGTGCCAGACCATATACTCTGCTGTGCCCTCTGCCAGGATCATCTGGGCCAAGTGCTCTGGACTCCTGGTCGGTCCATGGCAGATGGAGCCCTTCCCAGACGAGCTCAGGCCTTTCACCTGGAGCAAGACCAGCATCTTCTACTTGGGAGTCCATCTTTGCCCGGCTGAGGAATCCTGGCCGGTGAACTGGCAGGAACTAGAGGCCAGAGTCACCACTCGCCTGAGTCGCAGGACAGGACTGCTCCCAGTGCTGTCTTATGCTGTTCTCATCATAAACCAACTGATCACCTCCATGCTGTGGTACCAGCTGGTCACTTTGAACCCTCTCCCTGACTTTGTCACAAACATCCAGAGAACCCTCGTCCGGTTCTTCTGGGACAACAGACTGCACTGGGTCCATGTCGAGGTTCTGAGTCTCCCGCTTAGGGAGGGCGGTCAGGCGCTGGTGTGACTTTGCACCCAGGTGGCGACCTTCCGCCTTCAAACCCTACAGAGATACCTTTACGTTGAGCCTCCTCCACGATGATGTGCCCTAGTGATGTAGTTCTTCTGCCAGGTGCACAGCCTGAATTATGACGTGCAGCTCCTGTATATTGACCTGGAGGACCTTCAGAACTCCTTGCAAACGTTTCCTGTCTTTTACCAGGACCTTTTCAAAGTTTGGAACACGGTCACCTCGCGCTGCAGCTCTCCCCCATCTAGAGTAGAGCCTATTGCTCGTGAGCTGCTGCTCAGGAATCCGCTCCTCTAACCATATGACTTCCGGTGGCTGGCGGAGAGGAGGGCTGTTGGTGCCAGGGTGACCAGGGTCGGAGATGTGCTGGGTGGCTGCATGATACCTCACGAGTTTGCTGTGCATGTAGGGGTGAACGTCAGGCATGTGGCCAATGCCATCCAAGACCTTAGAACGGTTGTGCTTGGACCCAACGTCACACGTGGTCTCGAGGAGGCACAACTCTGCGGTGGGATCCTGTCTGAGCATACCCCTGCCCATACGGAATTTCACATTGGCCCCAAGCCTAAACCCCCACCCCCAGGTCAGGTGCCCCACAGCTTGAGCCGCCTCACGGAAATGCCCTCTGTGCCCTTTGTCACTGCATGGAGGCGATTCCTGTAAGGGCTGCTGCTGCACACCTTCCACTACCGTCTCCTCGCCCGCTGCCCGGATAAACCTTGGCAGGCCCTGTTGCCATCCGGTGACAGAGATCCCCAGTGGAGATCCCTCTACGGAGGGATCCTCCCTCACTATCTTGGGGACCTAGACTGGAGGGTGGTGCATGCAGCAGTTCCATACAATCAACCTTCTGGAGTCTGTGAGCCATGTTTATGTTGAATGTCATAGGCTGCACAACCTTTTTACTTACCTAAAAAACCTTCTGTTGATATTTTGTTTACACTTCAGTCCTACGCTCCTGATTTACGGACATCCAGTGCGGAAGGGGGGTAGGAAAGATGGAGGACCTCCTCATGAACCTGCTCCTGGGCGTGGCTACATTTGCCATAAACAGGTCCAGGCAGCGGGCGACCGAGTGGGTTGTCCAACCCAACTGTCTGCTCCTATACCTGGCTACATTCGCAGCTGGGTGTCCCTGGAGAGAGAGGATGCAGTGTCCGAAAGAACTATTGAGGCCTTCCATGCTCGCTGGGCACCACAGGGACTGGGGTGCATTAATGACCCCTTTAACCACATTTTAGTTTGATGTTTTAAGTTTCATTTCTACTTCCTCTTTTGTTTCAGGCACTTTCCTTCTTTTTGGGGACTGGCCCTTTTGATTTGTCCCTCAGTCCATTTAATTTGGTTTAATTGTTTTTGCCAAAAAGTTTAACAGAATATTTACTGATTTATCCCTCATTTAATTGTTTTGCCGAAAAGAGTAACAGAATGTTCATTTGTCCCTCAGTTGATTTGATTTAGTTTAATTGTTTTACCAAAAAGATTGGCAGAGTGATGTGCCAATAGAGAAATACATACAGCTGGGCATTCTCTTCTAGCTCCCCCCAACCACTCCATAATCACCATCTCCCTCAGAACTCAACTGTCCCAATACAAATATCTTGTCTTTTTGTATCAACAGCTGAGATTTTAATCTATCAATCTCCCACAGGCACTGTGAATGATCAGCCCCAGAGATTCTATTTTCTCTGCTTACTTGATGCAGAACTTTAACTGCAGCCTGTAAATTCATGCATTTTTCATTCAGCTTGGTCACAGACCTTTTGGCTACATCACAGTCACTGCTAGCATGCTGCACTTCCTGATAAGCTTTCTCACATTGAGTTGGAGACTGGCCCATGTGCAACAAATCTTTCTGACTCTTTTGTTCATGTTCTACCACTTTTTCAAATAACTTTTCATTGTTCTCACATAACTTCTCATTCTCCTGTCTCATATTTTCGAACTCATCTTTTAACTTTGCTTTCTCCGACTCTTTTCCCCATAACTGCTCCAAACAACTGACTATCACTATAGCCGTACTAAGTTTAGCAGCACACTTCCCTTGCACTCTATTCCTGTTATCAAACCAGACAAGTCGGTCTGCATTTGCAGGGATTATAAGATGACCGTCAATCAACTGACTGCATTCGAAGATGTGGGTCTAGGATTGGGTTCATCAGCCATGCAAGGACCCACGGAACTCATGTCAAATATCACAGAGTTTCTTAGGTGGACAATCATACTCGTTCGTGAGTGATCATTGAAGAAGAAGGCTAAGCCAGATATGAGTCATTTTCTTATAGCTTAAACTAGAGGAATTATCTCGATGGTATGTCACTATCAACACTCACGAGGGCTTGTCTGAGCATACCTGGTTACCTTTTAGAGTATTATCGGCGTGCACAACTTTTCAGCAGACATTGGAGAATTTATTACAGGGGTTACCCAGAGTTGCAGTTTATTCAGATGATGTGCTAATTACCAGTTCCATGGAATAGGAGCACTTAGCCAATTTGGAAAAGGTATTAAAAAGGTTCATGCTGGAGCATATTTAAAAAGAAAGAAATGTACTTCGCACCTCTGTGAGGTGACCCACTTGGATTACAAAGTAGACACAAAAGGATTACATCCCTTAGATGCAATCCTTAAGGGAAACATTTGCCCCCAGGAATACCACAGAGCTAAAATCCTTCTTTGGTACGGTAAATTCATTCTGAATCCTTGCTAGCACCCTTACATAGCTTACTGAGAAAGCACAAAAAGTGGCTTTTGAAAGTGCCTCAAAGTGAGGCTTTCAATCAGGGGAAACAACAACTTCTATCAACAAGGCCATTTCGACCCTAAAAAAACTCATCCTTCCTGCAATGTGTCCTGGTATGGAATTGGAGTCTTATTTTCTCACAGGAACAGAGCGACGATAGTTCACGTATCTCTGAAGCAGAGTGGTATTCCCAAACTGAAAAAGAAGGATTAGTGGTTGTGTTTTGCATCAAGAAATTCCACTAATATATATATGGAATGCATTTCACAATAGTCACGATGTGGAGATGCCAGCGTTGGACTGGGGTAAACACAGTAAGAAGTCTCACAACACCAGGTTAAAGTCCAACAGGTTTATTTGGTAGCAAAAGCCACTAGCTTTCGGAGCGCTGCTCCTTCATCAGGTGAGTGGGAGCTCTATTCACAAACAGGGCACATAAAGACACAAACTCAATTTACATTGAGTTTGTGTAAAGTAATTCAAGTTACTTTAAGGGCGGCACGGTAGCACAGTGGTTAGCACTGCTGCTTCACAGCTCCAGGGACCTGGGTTCGATTCCCGGCTTGGGTCACTGTCAGTGTGGAGTTTGCACATTCTCCTCGTGTCTGCGTGGGTTTCCTCTGGGTGCTCCGGTTTCCTCCCACAGTCCAAAGATGTGCGGGTTAGGTTGATTGGCTATGCTAAAATTGCCCTTAGTGTCCTGAGATGCGTAGGTTAGAGGGATTAGTGGGTAAAATATGTGGGGGTATGGGGGTAGGGCCTGGGTGGGATTGTGGTCGGTGCAGACTCGATGGGCCGAATGGCCTCTTTCTGTGCTGTAGGGTTTCTATGACTTCGATGACTTCAAAATAATGATTGGAATGCGAGTCTTTACAAGTAATCAAGTCTTAAAAGGTACAGACAATGTGAGTGGAGAGAGCGTTAAGCACAGTTTAAAGAGATGTGTATTGTCTCCAGACAGGACAGTTAGTGAGATTTTGTAAGCCCAGGCAAGTCGTTATGGGGGTCACAGATAGTGTGACATGAACCCAAGATCCCGGTTGAGGCCGTCCTCATGTGTGCAGAACTTGGCTAGCAGTCTCTGCTCAGCGACTCTGCGCTGTCGTGTGTCGTGAAGGCTGCCTTGGAGAACGCTTACCCGAAGATCAGAGGCCGAATGCCTGTGACCGCTGAAGTGTTCCCCAACAGGAAGAGAACACTCTTGCCTGGTGATTGTCGAGCGGTGTTCATTCATCCATTATCGTAGCGTCTCCCCAATGTACCATGCCTCGGGACATCCTTTCCTGCAGCGTATCAGGTAGACAACGTTGGTTGAGTTGCAAGAGTATGTACCGTGTACCTGGTGGATGGTGTTCTCATGTGAGATGATGGCATCCGTGTCGATGATCCGGGCATTCGGCCTCTGATCTTCGGGTAAGCGTTCTCTAAGGCGGCCTTCACGACGCACGACAGCGCAGAGTCGCTGAGCAGAGACTGATAGCCAAGTTCTGCACACATGAGGACGGCCTCAACCGGGATCTCGGGTTCATGTCACACTAGCTGTAACCCCTATAACGACTTGCCTGAGCTTGCAAAATCTCACCAACTGTCCTGTCTGGAGACAATGCATATCTCTTGACTGTCACATTGTCTGTACCTTTAAGACTTGATTACCTGTAAAGACTCGCATTCCAATCATTATTTTGTAAATTGAGTTTGTGTCTTTATATGCCCTGTTTGTGAACAGAACTCCCACTCACCTGACGAAGGAGCAGCAAGCGCTCCGAACGCTAGTGGCTTTTGCTACCAAATAAACCTGTTGGACTTTAACCTGGTGTTGTGAGACTTCTTACTGTGTTTCACAATAGTGACAGACCATAAACCATTATTGGGTATATTCAAAGAAGATAAAGCAATCCTTCCCAATGTCTCTGACCAAATACGACGTTCGGCCTTATTGCTCTCAATATACGAACACACCTTGGATCGGCGACCTGGAGCCCAGATATCCAATGCCTGTGCCTTAAGCCCCCTGCCATTGTCCTAAGTTCCATTCCTCCATTAGTACCAGAAATCATCATAATGTCTTTGAATTTCTAAGAAACGTTGCCTGTATCTGCAAAATAGATTAGGACTTCGACACAAAGATGATCTCTCTGCTAGCCTCCACTCTTTGAGAATACTATTGAGAATCAAAACATGATATTAGGCAGGGGGGTTCCTCAGACTTCAGAGGCTATGAAGCTTCAGTTGACTCAAAAAGATGAACTGAGCTGTGAGGATGGTGTGATCCTCCAGAGGGCATAAGTAGTTGTTCCCAATCTAGGAAGATGCTTATTATTAGAGGAGCACCTGGGCATATCAAAAATGAAAATGTTACCAAGACGTTTCTTGTGATGGCCCGGCATTGACACCGACATAAACATTTCAAATAACGTTACCAATGTGAAAAACAATGGAATTTACCCCCCACGGCCCCTCTACACCCATGGGAATGACCTGGTAGGCCTCGAGTAACGATGCACATAGATTTTGTCGGTCCTTTCATGGGCTCTATGTTTCTTTTACTGGTGAACGCTCACTCTAAATGGTTGGATGCATACCAAAGCAACTGAAAAATTGTCAGTTTTCTTGCATCCATGGAGTACCAGAAGTCCTGGTTTCTGATAATGGTACTGCTTTTACCAGCATGGAGTTTCAGAAATCCATGCTTTTCAATGGTATTGAGCACATCAAAGCAGCGCCATACCACCACAGTTAAATGGTTTGGCAGAACAAGCCACGTGAACTTCCAAATCTCAAATGAAAAAGCATCCATGGACACCAAGATTGTGTGATTTTTATTAGCCTATAGAAACACCCCACACTCAAAAACAGAAGTAGCCCTAGTAAAACTACTAATGGAATGTCAGTTGCATACAAGACTAAGCCTCATATTTCCAAATTTGGCGGGAAGGGTGGAGGCTAGGCAAGGTATCCAAAAGAGGAATCATGACTCTTCTAAAGGTAGAGAGATCATTTAAGGAGACAATCTTGTTTTTGTAAGGAATTTTGGGAGCAGTCCTAGCTGGATCTCTGGAATTGTTGTAGCAAAGACTGGACCGGCATCGTGTGAGGTGAGAGCCCAGGTCAAGATCCTGACAAAATAGTTAGATCATTTGAGGAAGAAAGAGCCTCCACCAGAGTATGTGGTATCACCAATTCCGAACATGCCCACCATTAGTATCAACCAAAATATTGAGAGAATCGAACAGGCTATTGTGAGCCCAGAACCTGTTGCCGCAGAAGCTAAAGAAACAACAGCAGATTTGATTTGATTTATTATTGTCACATGTATTAACATACAGTGAAAAATATTGTTTCTTGCGCGCTATACAGACAAAACATACCGTTCATAGAGAAGGAAACGAGAGAGTGCAGAATGTAGTGTTACAGTCATTGCTAGGGTGTAGAGAAAAATCAACTTAATGAAGGTAAGTCCATTCAAAAGTCTGACAGCAGCAGGGAAGAAGCTGTTCTTGAGTCGGTTGGTACTTGACCTCAGACTTTTGTATCTTTTTCCCGAAGGAAGAAGGTGGAAGAGACAATGTCCGGGGTGCGTGGGTTCCTTAATTATGCTGGCTGCTTTGCCGAGGCAGCGGGAAGTGTAGACAGAGTCAATGGATGGGAGGCTGGTTTGCATGATGGATTGGGCTACATTCACAACCTTTTGTAGTTCCTTGCGGTCTTGGGCAGAGCAGGAGCCATACCAAGCTGTGATACGACCAGAAAGAATGCTTTCTATGGTGCATCTGTAAATGAGAGTTGAAGCTGACATGCCAAATTTCCTTAGTCTTCTGAGAAAGTAGAGGCATTGGTGAGCTTTCTTAACTATAGTGTCGGCATGGGGGGACCAGGACAGGTTGTTGGTGATCTGGACACCTAAAAACTTGAAGCTCTCGACCCTTTCTACTTCATCCCCGTTCATAGAATCATAGATCTACACCCGTTGATGTAGACAGGGGCATGTTCTCCTTTACGCTTCCTAAAATCAATGATAATCTCCTTCGTTTTGTTGACATTGAGGGAGAGATTATTGTTGCTGCACCAGTTCACCAGATTCTCTATCTCATTCCTGTACTCTGTCTCGTCATTGTTTGAGATCCGACTCACTACGGTGGTGTCGTCAGCAAACTTGAGAATTGAATTCGAGGGGAATTTGGCCACACAGTCATAGGTGTATAAGGAGTATAGTAGGGGTCTGAGAACACAGCCTTGTGGGGCACCGGTGTTGAAGATGATCATGGAGGAGGTGTCATTGGATGTCATTGTACTGACAGAAGCCGGTGAAGAGGCTGGCTGGAGTGAGATGATCCCGAAAGAGTAACCCCAACCAGTGATACTCCATCATCTCAACGTAAATGGGTGTCCCCTGATAGACTGAGGTATTGATGTCAAGGTCTTTAGGTAACAGGAGACCTAAAGGCGGAAGGATGTCATGGTAACCGCAGAGACCATGTGATCTTCTCATCCGAGGTTTTGGCAAAACTCAAGGACCTTGTGACACCCGATCAATAGGATGGCAATGTGCATGATTTGGAGCTGGAGAATGGGCTTTAAAACCCGCAGTTGGGACCCAGACAACAGGTCGTAGTAGTATGATAGTGCTGTTGTTTTTACTGTGAATAATCCTTGTAAAAAGTATTTTCTTGTAAATAAATAATTGTTGCTTAACTAGCTGTTTCGTCACCCAAAACTCCATTATTACAGTTAACTTTTTTTTTAAACTTCAGTACAGCAAGGCCACCAAAGCTGCAATCTGTTCAGCTGCTGGAATCGCCACCTATTCTATGATGCAAGTATAACTTATTTTTTGTGACAAGTTCTTTGACTCTGTATCACTCAGGATCTTGCAATCTTTTGTATTTTTGCTCACCCGTTTGTGATCTGATCAGGTTTTTGTTTACTCTGTCACTCAGGGGTTTTGCAATGAATTTCCACTCAGTATGATGGATTCCTCAACTCCTAAGTCTGTAGTGAAGCTTCTTCAAATTTTCTTCTTAAATGCAAATCTCGCTCTAGTCTGGCTTCAGCTGCTTTCAGTTTTTTATATCTTGGAATTCTGTTCTGGGTTCATCTTTTAAAATGCCATCTTCCATATCATTGCTGATCATCATGTTGCATTATAATGCCTCTGCTGACATGATATCTGCCAGAAGTGATCACCATTGCCAACCATGTTGGATTATGGTGCCACTACTGAGCACCATGTTGCATTATGGGTTCACCTGTGATGTCTCAATGCTGAGAATTTGGGACTTGTATGTTTAGACATAAACAGTTTAATGCTAATCTTTAACTTATGTAGATCCCAGTTAAGAGCTTGCTTGGTGCGGTTTCTCCATGCAGACTGCTTCTAGCGTTCTCTCAGAATCTGTTGCCTTGTGACTCTATATCTCATACTGTGGTCAGTGCTAGTCTCCAGTTGTGCATTAACCCTTGCTCTGCCAAGCACCTTTACAGTAGGATGCAGGCATATACACATAATAAAACAGCAACACATTGGTGTGGTCACACACCACCTGCATATTCAAGGAATGGAAGGATTTCCTTGCTTATGAAGGCCTCTGGTCAATTATTTGATGCCTACATGATGACATGCATGCAGTCTATAGCTCCTGTACTTGAGGGAATCCTGCCTTTCCACGAAGTCCTCTGCATCTGTGCCACCAAATCCATTGGGAAATTTATGTGCTTCCCAATCAAGCAAAGACGACATCTGTCATGACCTTGATGCACCAGTTGGTAGCTGATTGTGAAATGCCACAGAAGTCTGCGGCTGACCGTGGAACAAACTGGCAGCATAACAATTTAGGGCTACTATCACCTTAGGTGCCACTGACAGGGCATGGAGATCTGCAGATTGTGGTGCCAGATCTTGTTCACAGAGCATATCTCTAAGCATTTCTCAGGATAATCTCAGCTTCGGTTTTCTTTCATGTCTTGATTCAGATTCAGTATACACTTACCTAGAAGTAATACTTTGTGGTCCTCCTCCTCTTGCCTGATGCACCCTCTGCAGTCTCCAACCCCTGACCTTGTCCTATCCCTCTGGTCACACGTTGTTCCTGCTCATGAGTCTCTATGGTCCATGAATGTGATGGTGCCATCTCCTTTTCAGCAGCTTGCTTGGCACAATATGCACTCAACCCATTGTCTGGCACAGTATCCTTCCTCCCACATGGACGCCTGTGTCAGGAGAGCTGAAAAGCTATGCACTTCCAAGGGCACAGGCCCCACCCTCCAACTCCCTTGGGTATCAGCCATATACCTGTGTTTCTACTGGTAGACCTCCTGTGTCACTTCTTTAAACTTTCTGCAGTCTCCAAAGATGTAATTAACCTCTCCAAGGGTTGGTTTTACGACTTTTGCACAAAGTCGGAAGTCACACCAATCAGGTTCTGGATATGACAATGACAAAAATTGTTTATGTTTGCAGCCAGTTACACTTTTAAATGTGCCAGTTACGCAAAACGCGCATCATAGAATACTACTTGCATTCGGCCCCATCGGGTCTGCACAATCCCACCCAGGCCCTATCCCCATAACCCCATGCGTTTACCCTAGCTAGTTCCCCTGACACTAAGGGGCAATTTAGCATGGCCAATCCACCTAACCTGCACATGTTTGGACTGTGGGAGGAAACCGGAGCATCTGGAGGAAACCCACGCAGACACGGGGAGAATGTGCAAACTCCACACAGAGTAATGCAAGGCTTGAATTGGCGTTGAGGCAGCAGTGCTAACCACTCTGCCACCGTGCCACCCATGTGTGAAATCTGTCCGGTCCCATCCCCATTCTTTCTTCCCCCCCCCCCCGCCGCAACAAAAGTTTATGCCTGGTATGGGACTAGAGTTTTGAATTCAGGGCTTGAGTGGCATGAAGTATCTACAACTCAGCGAAAGCCTGGGCCTAAGTTTGCCATTTGCCCATCAGTGCAATGATTGGATTTGATATTTACTGTGATGAGTTGATTTATTCAGTTATACTATCTGTTTCAAGTTGTTTAAGCTTCTATGGCACTTCAATATGGATTGCAAATGGCAACTGTCCCAAATATTGCAAAACTGATGGAATTGGCGTTTGGATTGGTTCTGGGGTAGGTGGGACCTATACAGGCTGGGGGTGGGGACATGCAGGGCCTGGAGCATCTGGTAGTGTATACACTCCCTTTAGAGTCCTTTCCCTATAGTGAAGTATTGGTTTCCAGCTGGTATGAATGTGGTCACCCTTGTCTGTGTACAGACACTCACTGGAGGCTGCATTTACTAAGCACTTGAGTTCATATTTTTGTACTTTGGTCATCGCTCTATTGAGGTGCGAACCATTCAATGTTTTCATGGGGCAATTTGGTAATGCTGTTTATGGGAGTTTAATCTAACTTGGCAGGGTGGTGGAAACCAGGGTGTAGAATTAGGAAGGATAAACAAAATGCACGAAGGATGGAAGAAATAGTAAGGTAATAGATGGGCTCAGAATAAGAGGTAACCCAATAAGATAAAAGTTACAGAGCATGAATGTAAAAGCACAGAACGTGGTAAATAAGGTTGGTGAGCTGCAGGTACAAATAACCATCTATGATGACTAATGATCCTGAAATGTGCTGATGACACGGTACTTGTGGATTTCATAAGGAATAACAAAGTAAACTACAGGAACTTAGTGGAGAAATTCATAAAATGATACAATAGCAATTCTCTTAAACTGAACAAAAACAAGACCAAAGAACTACTTATAAACTTAGCAAACAGCCAGATAATATTGTTCACATGAAGATGCATGATGTGAATATCAAAATAGTTACTAACCACAAATATCTAGATATCATAGTAGATGATAGCTGAATTGCAGGGAACATTATACAGATGTGGTAGATAAGGGACTTGGATGATTATCCTGCCTCAGAAAATGTAAATCCTTTCGAGTAGATCCCACAATCATGAAACTCTTCTGTAGTTGAGACTGTTATCCTCTTTGAATGTCTCGCCTGGTACTGTTGTCTTGGGAAAGTAGATTCTTTAAAGGTACAGAGATTACCGAACCAGACAGGAAGGATATTTGATGAGCCAATTTTTCTTGACAAAATCTACTTGAAGAATTTTGACAAAATTGAAGTATGAACAATGAGAATCACTGCTCGTCTCAGTATTACTGCTGGTTGCTTTCGAATGCAGGACAAATCAGTTCTTGAACTCATTTGTGCCCCTCTTATTAGGAATTTATAACTGGAGTTTGATATTGTTCAAGGCTCAAGATGGGACTCTGACTGATTACTTGAATGCATTGTTTTTAAATACAATTTAATTGGGTCATCTCTCTTTTTGTTATTATTAATTTGTGTGTAATTTTTTTAAATGAGTGAAATGTATTTAATGAATTTCCATATAGATAAAAACGTGAAATTAAATAGAGTTAAATATGGAATATGATGTCATGGCAATAATGGAGATCTGGCTCAAGAAAGTGCTAAATACCGCTGGATACAAGTTATGCAGGAAAGATTGAGAGAGAAAGAGAAGGGGTGGCTCTCATGATTAAGGAGAATGTTAAAGTGCTGGAGAGAGAGAGAGAGAGGGTGCACTGAAATGGTCATGGACTGGATCTATTTGTTGAAGTTAGGAAATAATCAGTACCATTACATGATTGGATGTATCGTACAGGCCACTGACTAGCAGAAAAAACAGTAAATTTACAGAGGAATTAAAGAGGGGTGCTAAAACTATTGAGTTATTGTAAGAGGAAACTTCAATTATCCTAATACTCACTACGATATTAATAATGTAAAGGGCAGTTAGGGATAATCATTTCTAAAGTGTGTATCTCGTCCAATGAGAAAGGAGACATTGCTAAATCTAGTTCTGGGGAATGTGGACCAAGTGGATTCTGGTTAAATGGTTCAAATGTCAGTCAGAGTTATGATAAACTTTTTCATTTTCAATTGGAATATTTTGTCTAATTCTGGACACCATTCTACGAAGGCTTCAGAAACCATAAGATATAGGAGCAGAATTATGCCATTTGGCCCATCCAGCCTGTTCCACCATTCAATCATGGCTGATAAGTTTCTCAACCCCATTCTCCCACCTTTTCCCCATAACCTTTGATCCCCTTACCAATCAAGAACCTATCTATCTCGGTCTTCAATACACTCAATGATTTGATCTTTGGTCTCCACAGTCTTATGTGGCAATGAATCCCATAGATTCACCACTCTGACTGAAGACATTCTTCTTCATCATCTCGGATCTAAAGGGTTGCCCTTTACTCTGAGGCTGTGCCCTTGGATCCTAGTCTCTCCTACGAATGGAAACATCTTTCCCACATCCACTATATCCAGGCCTTTCAGTATTCTGTAAGTTTCAATGAGATCCCTTCTAAACTCCATCAAGTTCAGACCCAGAGCCCTCAAACATTCCTCATACGTCAAGCTTTTTATTCCTGGGATCATTCTCGTGAACCTCCTCCGGACCCTCTCTTGACGATGGAGAAAAAATTTACAAGAATAGTTCCGAGGATGAGGGATTTCCCTTTCATGGATAGATTGGAAATTGGAAATGCTGGAATGGTTTTCCTTAGAGAAGAGAAAGTTGAGAAGAAATTTGATGGAGGTATTCAAAATCCTTATGATGGAAGCAGATACAATCTGGACTTTCAAATATAAATTGGATAAGCACCCAAAGAGAAAGAATTGGAGGAATAGGGGGACAGGGCAGGGGAGTGGACCAACTGAGTTGCTCTTGCAGAGAGCTGCTAAAGGGATGATGGGTAGAATAGCCTCCTTCTGAAGAATAAACATTCTATGCTTTCACACAGGAGGCTGATTGAACCTTTGGGGGCGGCACGGTAGCACAGTGGTTAGGGGGCGGCACGGTAGCACAGTGCTACCGTGCCGCCCCCCACGGTTAGGGGGCGGCACGGTAGCACAGTGGTTTGGGGGCGGCACGGTAGCACAGTGGTTAGCACTGCTGCTTCACAGCTCCAGGGACCTGGGTTCGATTCCCGGCTTGGGTCACTGTCTGTGTGGAGTTTGCACATTCTCCTTGTGTCTGCGTGGGTTTCCTCCGGGTGCTCCGGTTTCCTCCCACAGTCCAAAGATGTGCAGGTTAGGTTGATTGGCCAGGTTAAAAATTGCCCCTTAGAGTCCTGAGATGCGTAGGTTAAAGGGATTAGCGGGTAAAATATGTAGGGATATGGGGGCCTGGGTGGGATTGTGGTCGGTGCAGACTCGATGGGCCGAATGGCCTCCTTCTGCACTGTAGGGTTTCTATGATTTCTATGATTCTTTTTGAATTATGCAGATTGAAAGTACTCAGTAGAGCACATGTCTCCACCACATTGTGTTAACCGCCACCTTCTCAAGGGCAATTAGGGATGGACAAATGCTAGACTAGTCAGCAATGCCCATATCCTGTGAAAGAATACATTTTAAAAACACATTATAGAACATAGAACATAGAACAGTACAGCACAGAACAGGCCCTTCGGCCCACGATGTTGTGCCGAGCTTTATCTGAAACCAAGATCAAGCTATCCCACTCCCTATCATCCTGGTGTGCTCCATGTGCCTATCCAATAACCGCTTAAATGTTTCTAAAGTGTCTGACTCCACTATCACTGCAGGCAGTCCATTCCACACCCCAACCACTCTCTGCGTAAAGAACCTACCTCTGATATCCGTCCTGTATCTCCCACCACGAACCCTATAGTTATGCCCCCTTGTAATAGCTCCATCCACCCGAGGAAATAGTCTTTGAACGTTCACTCTATCTATCCCCTTCATCATTTTATACACCTCTATTAAGTCTCCCCTCAGCCTCCTCCGCTCCAGAGAGAACAGCCCTAGCTCCCTCAACCTTTCCTCATATGACCTACCCTCCAAACCAGGCAGCATCCTAGTAAATCTCCTCTGCACTCCTTCCAGCGCTTCCACATCCTTCCTATAGTGAGGTGACCAGAACTGCACACAATATTCCAAATGTGGTCTCACCAAGGTCCTGTACAGTTGCAGCATAACCCCACGGCTCTTAAACTCCAACCCCCTGTTAATAAAAGCTAACACACTATAGGCCTTCTTCACAGCTCTATCCACTTGACTGGCAACCTTTAGAGATCTGTGGATATGGACCCCAAGATCTCTCTGTTCCTCCACAGTCTTCAGAACCCTACCTTTGACCCTGTAATCCACATTTAAATTTGTCCTACCAAAATGAATCACCTCACATTTATCAGGGTTAAACTCCATTTGCCATTTTTCAGCCCAGCTTTGCATCCTATCTATGTCTCTTTGCAGCCTACAACAGCCCTCCACCTCATCCACTACTCCACCAATCTTGGTGTCATCAGCAAATTTACTGATCCACCCTTCAGCCCCCTCCTCTAAGTCATTAATAAAAATCACAAAGAGCAGAGGACCAAGCACTGATCCCTGCGGCACACCGCTAGCAACCTGCCTCCAATCCGAAAATTTTCCATCGACCACCACCCTCTGTCTTCGGTCAGACAGCCAGTTACCTATCCAATCGGCCAACTTTCCCTCTATCCCACACCTATTTCAGTTATGCAACGTGTCCTTGGAGCTTTCCTCTGCCTGGTCTATAACTGCAAACCCCCATATAGTCATCAATGTCATTTATATAAATGACAAATAATAGGGGGCCCAACACAGATCCCTGTGGTATGCCACTGGACACTGGCTTCCAGTCACTAAAGCAGTTTTCTGACACCACCCTCTGACAACTGAGCCAACTTTGAACCCACTTTATCAAATTACCCTTTATCCCATGTGCATTTGCCTTCTTTATAAGTCTCCCACGTGGAACCTTGTCAAAGGCTTTGCTGAAATCCATATAAACTACATCAACTGCACTATCCTCCTCTAAGTGTTTCCCTAGCCTTGACAAGTTCTTGCCATAGAGCCTTAGAGGTCGCATTAAACCCCAAGTTTCATTAAGTTGCATCTACTCTCAAATTGTTGACACAATATAGGGCTTCTGATTTATGATTTATCCATCAGTGGGGCTAAAGTGCTATAGCCAGCACCAGACTCACAAAATTCAAACTGGACCAACAAGCAATGCAATGGAGTTCCCAGGGCTTGGGGTATTAATTTGGACATCTCTCCTCTGTGAACTTTGGGTGCCATTACCACTTTTCAATGCCGAATCAGGATTTCAAAATTTGGGACAAACGTTTATCAGGTGAGAGATAATGAAATGTGACTCATCATTTAATACCCTCCAATTGTAGGCTGCTGTAAATTTCTTTTTCTGGTGTACTAGGTCTCTGCCTTCTACATTTCTGTCTTTTTGTTTTGGATCAAACTGAGATTTCAATCCTTCAATTTGATTAGCTGGACTTTGAATTTTTTTGATTTTCCATGGCCTTTCTACATCTAATGTTAGGTTTGTAATAGGATTAGTACCCAATTGAATTGCATTAAATCTTGCTTTTTCATTACTTTGCCATGTTAATGTAATAATTTGTGACTTCTCCTTCTTTTAGTACTCTTACATTTTCCATTACTGGATCTTGAGTCAATTCTTCATTACAATAACCAAATGGTACAGGTTCAGAAACATTTGTTGGATCTATTGGAAAAACACTTTGATTTAAACCTGAACAATATGGCAATTTACCGGTGTCAAATAACACTGACACTGTATTTGGACTTGGGTACCAACATCCCTTCGCACTATCTGGTTCTCTAGTTTCGAACTCACCTATTATGTACTTAAGCCCATATGCTTGAAATTTGCTACTTTGCTGTAGTAAGAATTCTTGTGCTCCTGGCTGCATGAAGTCTCCCCAAGTATTAATATCAATATGATTCCAATCTGTCACAGTGTACATATAATCAGTAGCTGCATGTTTCATCTGTTTTCTATAGACATCTCTTGTCTGAAATACTATTCTTCTTGATTGGAAACAATGTAACCTGTTTCCATTAATTCTCCATCCACTACTTCTTGGTACTGATCCTCTTAAAACAGGCGGATCTCCTAATGGACAATCTACGGCTTCTGTTACGTCTGTGTCTTCAGAACCCAGTTTCCTTTTCTTGGCGGCCATGTGAGACATGTGGCGATTTCTATAATACATATGATGAATATGTTTAAGTTTTTCCTTGGACTTTAAATGCTCAATATTCTTTTTACTAACACCGAAGAAGAGTACATCTTTAATATCTTCTGGAGTTAAAGGAGGCGATTTAACTAACTCTGTTTCTCCAGTCTCTGATTTCCCTGTATGTTTTTTCAACCAAGCATGCCATAATTCTGAGCGTGTTAACTTTGTATTGACTAAACCCCATTTTATATATTCTTCTAACGTCCATTTATCATTGATTCTAAATTTAGTTTTAACTGTGTGTACTTCTACGTCCCTGTTTTTTAATAGGTTTTCTTTAGATCCTGTTTCTTGATGTATGTTTTCTCTTTGTATATTTAATCATCTTTCATTTTCATACTGTGTACAAGCTTGTTCTAATGTTCCATGACATTTTTTTGTTTCTATTATCCTTCGATCAAATAATTTTGTTATGATATCTTTCATTCTAAATAAACTTCTGCCTGCTGCAGCACCCCAGTCATTATTCTCTCAGCAGATTATAAAATCTGCATCTGCATTACTCCAACTAGTGTGAGGTGTTAATCCCATTTTTAACATTCTGTCATAAGATTCATCATGAATCTGTGCACATAAATCTGTATGACAGGTCGGAAATAAATCTTTATCAGGTGAAAATGGTCCTAAAAAATTGTATTGTCCTACTATTAATAATCTCCAGTCTAACCACCATGGACCCTGTCTAGTTAATTCATCTTCTTTTGATTCATTTTTTTTGTTACTTCGAGTAATGAATTTATCAATTAAAATTTTTTGGGTATCAAAATTGGGAATGTATTTTATAGCTTCGTCCCAAGCATGATATACTATTGACTTAGCCATCATTTCATTCCAGTTTATGAGTCCCACTGCTTGATGATTTTGATACAAACCCCAAGAATTCAAGTCACCTACTGTCCATGTTTTTGGATGTCTGTTAATTAAATCCCACATTACAAAATTTACATGTTTGTCAGTTTCTGGGACTACAAGATGATATGTACGGGATGGTCAAATGAGCAGAAAAGTGGCAGTTGGAATTTAATTCTGAAAAGTGTGAGGTGACATACTTTAAGAGTAATTCGACAAGGAAGGATTCAAATGAATGGCATAACACAAGGAAAGTTCTGTGGAACAAAAGGGAACTTGATGTGTTTATCCATAGATCTCTGAAGGTGGAAGGGCATGTTAGCAGACTGGTGAAAAAGGCATACGAGGCATAGCTTACAAAAGCAAGGAAGTCATGATGGAGTTGATTAGAACTTTGGTGATGCCACAGCTAGATTTCAGTTCGCAGTTCTGGTCACCACGTTATATGAAGGATGTGATTGCACTGGCAAGGGTACAGAGAAGGTTCACCAGGATGCTGCCAGGGATGGAACATTTAAGTTAAGGTTGGATAGACTTGGGCTATTTTTGTTGGAGCAGAGAAGATGAGAGGCGACCTGATCGAGGTGTACAAGATTAGGGGGGATATGGACAGAGTGATAAGGAGCAGCTGTTCCCCTTATTTGAAGGGTCAGTCACGAGGTGAGGGGCAGGAGGTTCCGGGGGGGGGGGGGGGGGGGGTGTGGGGGGGTGATGCGAGGAGAAATCTTTTTTACCTAGAGGGTAGTGACTGTTTGGAATGTGATGCCTGGGAAGGTGGTGGAGGCACGTCATAACATTCAAGGCTATGAGCCAAGCACTGGTAAATGGGACTAGGTGAGAGTTCAGGTATTTCACATGTGTCGGTGCAGACTCAATGGGCTGAAGGGCCTCTTCTGCACTGAATGATTTTCTAATTTATGAGCTCTCTACTACCCCTACAAGGGCACAAAATGGAGGAGCCCTCATGCTTCCCTTGCTTCCACAGCCACGACAACCCCACTCAATGGTGTTGCCAAGACTGCAGAATTGCTGGTTCTCTGATTGGGCGAGTGCAGACTTCCCAACTTCCTTAATTGGCTGCTCATCCCATCTGCCAGCTCTTGTTTCCCTAATCATGGCAATACAATGGGAGAAAACCCTCCCATTCTAGCATGCTGGCCATCTGACAAACTCTCATGTCAGGACAACATCCCCACTCTTTCCAGGAAGATCTCACCTAAAGTTTCCACAAATTACTCTTGAATTTTGCCCCTCTTCAACAGCAGGCTGCATCCTCTGGTTCTACTTTCTGAACAAATTGAAAAAGCTTGTCATGGTCTATAATTCATAGAATGCTTACAGTGCACAAGGAGGCCATTTGGCCCATCAAGTCTGCACCAACAGTCCGAAAGAGCATTTTACCCAGCCCCACATCCCCGCCCAACCCTGTGCATTTACCATGGCTCATCCACCTAACATACTCATCCCTGGACGCTGGGAGGCAATTTAGCATGGCCAATCCACCTAACCCACACATTTTTGGACTGGGGGAGTAAAACCCACACAGACAGGGGGAGAACATGCAAACTCCACACAGTCACCTAAGGCAGAGATCAAACCTTGCAGCAGTGCTAACCACTGTGCCACCCAATTACTTAACTGCTTTAAAATATAACAATGGTGAAATTATTTGCCAGTAAACAACAACACAATGTAAGGGATTTGCTCACCTGATTCAAATATGTGTTCCGTTTTATGCAAATAGCATTCATGGAATCTTCATTCTGTGTTTACCCTGCAGGCCAATGGCTGGTAGTAGGTGTGCATCTCTTTTGCACCACAAGGTAGATCTTTGCACATAAGGGGTTAATGATTTGAAGTAGTTTGATTTTTGTTGAAATGCTGTAAGTGTATTGCTGACTGTCAGAATGCTAGCAAGTGTGAAGACTTACTCTAGAGTAATGACTCATGTTCATGCAACAAATTGCATTGCTTGGGCAATTTTCAAGGAGATGGGAGAGGGTTTACTGTAAAAATAATTCCAAGTATTTTCTTTCATTCCCAGTGCCTGTCTGTTTGTGGGAAAAATACATAATGTGACAGGAATTCTCCAGTCTCATGTCCTGCTGCTGCTGGCAACAAGAACGGAAAATTTGGCACGTAGCCAAATCTCTGTTCACTGCAGTGAGACCGCAAAATCCCAGCTGCAGGCAAGGTCGGAGAATTCCAGCATCTGTCAGTGAGGCCATAGCTGCAAATAAGACAACATGATAGTATGTACAAGGTGGACCATCTTTGTACATGACCCCTCTTTGTTTAATCAAGTCAGTTGTCATTGTTAACAATAAATTTAAACACAATCATTTAAGAAACATTGAATCAACTTATGTTAGGCTGGGTCCCACTAAGAACACTCAGCCACTCAAACAACAAGGCACCGGCAAGACTGTTTTAAAAAAAAAACAATTTTTCCTTCTCCACTTCCCACTTTTGTGTCCCCATATTTTCATTTCTGTCCTTTCTCAATCACTTATTTCACTTTTCTTTTTTTGTCTTCCTTTTATTTGCAACATCATTGGACCTCCTGTGTGAGGCAATTGGGAAGCTCCATGGGAAATTAATATAATCTTACAGGTTCCTCAACCAGCCAGTGAATGGAAGCTTCTCAGGTTGTCACAAGTAGGATTACATTAACAGTTCAATGAAGTTACTGTGAAAATTCGCTAGTCGCCACACTCCAGCGGCTGTTCAGGTACACTGAGGGGGAATTTAGCATGGCCAATGCACCGAACCAGCACGTCTTTCGGTGGGTCGGGAGTAAGTTTATTGCTTACATTTCAGGTCTGACTCCACCTGCATCATAAAATGCATGACTCATTCACAGATATCATAAAATCCCTACAGTACAGAAGGAGGCCATTCGGCCCATCAAGTCTGTACCAATCACAATCCCACCCAGGCCCTATTCCCATAACCCCACACATTTACCCTGTTAATCCCCCTAACACTAGGGTCAATTTAGCATGGCCAATCCACCCAACCCGCACATCTTTGGACTGTGGAAGGAAACCGGAGCACCTGGAGGAAACCCATGCAGACAAGGAGAGAACATGCAAACTCCACACCGACAGTGACCCGAGGCTGGAATCGAACCCAGGTCCCTGGCGCTGTGAGGCAGCAGTACTAACCACTGTGCCGCCTGTGGCCGCTTTATTCAAGCATAAAGGCAAATAAAATATTTACTTTTAAATAGGAGCCCACTCTAGGCACATTATATTCTAGGATTTTTTAAAAGAATATTGAGAATACTGAATAACAGTATTTTCTTTAGTCTGCTTTTCCTGTGCGTCATCGTTAGCTGCAGAGACAATGGGCTACTCTCAGATCCTCTGCCAACAGGTTTTTAAAAAAGCAACTGTTGGCAGCTGTTCAGTCTAAATTCAAGATAATCCCGGTCAGATTTTCTTTCCTTTTGTGTAGTAAAAGTCATATAGGTATCTTCAGGAATACCCCAAGCACAATGAGAAAGAGAGAAGCTGGCGAGGTAAAGACCAACACCTTACCAGTTCTTGATACAATGTATGAGGATTCTACTGTAGAGCATCAAAATACCTATCCAGTTCTATTTTATTATAATATTTGCATTTATATATTACCTGATCATGTTAAAATGTTTCAAACCACTTAAACCTTTGAAGTGCAGTGTTTTTATGCAGGCAACTTGCAGTGTTTTTATGCAGGCAACTCAATGATCAGTTAACTTGGATCTTCTGGTGCCACTTATTTCTGATCTACACATCATCATTCCCTACTCTTCTTAAAAATAAGAATCTTTAAAACACACCTGAATAGGCAGATGGACTGCAGGTCATCTGTTTAATTTAAATGGAGCTGCAGCAGCCTGGGTACAAAGAAATGGCAGATTCTGCATTTTTCCAAAATGATACATTTCCAACATAGCGTCACCTCCATCCCCCCAAATAACCTACAAGCCATTAGTCTTCCATTAGACTTTTACTTTCAAGCCTGCTTTTATGTTGATGATCACCTTGACACAAATGAGAGAAGTGAATTGTAATAAAAATAAAGTTAATCTTTAACCACGATCATTTAGACCAAAGGATAATCAAACACCTGCTGCAATTGAGAAATAAAAAAGGCCAAAGTGCTGAATTAAATATACAGGCTTTAATTATTTAAAACTTGGAATTGCAATCAGACAGTGTACTGTATATTTTTTCAAACCAGACTATTAGATGTGCAACATATTCATAAACAATTCCTCAAGATAAGGCAGCACCATGGGCTTGAAGGGTCACTTATTAGTCATTATGACAGCCAATTTTAAAATGACATCTCAACACACTGGTAGGTAACTTTTCAGTACAACTCTGCTCGAGGAATAAAACTAGGCAGGACAGTATTGACCTAGTTACTCTGACCACAACGTCAAGTCCAGAAACACCACTGCAAATACGATTTTAAAAAAATCAACAATCTTTGTTTTAAAATTTCAAATTCGTAAAGAATTCCAGAATTTATGGAGCAGAATAAATCTTCAGGTTTTTTTTTAAAGGTAGAGACGGAGATGTCACTTCAGAATCAAAATGGTTCATATTGAATGCCAGAAGTAAAAGGATAAATTATAAATTAATTTACACAGAAAATAATATTTGTGGCTTCTGAGCAAGGTTAGATCAGATTAACAGACCTGCCATTTATTCCTACACCTATGTGTTTTAAAGTTATATCACTCTGTCCGAGGGAGAAGAGTTGATCAATATGCCATGATGGCCTCAACTCATGGCACCATTTGCCATGTCCAAATTAAAAGGGACTTGTTTAAAAAATAAACTTCCTCTTTAATGGAACTGATCTGTTGCAGCAGACCTTGACACAGTGCCTCTTACTAACAGGGGAGAAATGATGGGTTAGCTGTATATACATCAAGTAAAACCAGAATAAAACCTTGAATTTCTTCAAAAAATATACAGGTTATGATTACAGTCTCTCAATGGTCAGTAGCATACAAGACTAGAGTCAGAGCCTTGGCGGCTGCAGCATAGGGCAGTGCTTCATTCAGCCAGCAGTAACGCAGTGCAACAAAATCACAGGCAGCAACGGGACGCTCCCATCAGTTAGAGGGCCATCATGCTGATGTCATCTGAACCTGATGAATGACTATGCTCTCTACAAAAAGACAGAGGAATAAGTGTGATTATGGTATCAAAGAGAGTGGCAACTTCGGAAAGACAGAGAACATTAGTCAGGATTTCTGTTCTTGATTGTTATACATAGATCCCTGTTTAAAAATATGCACATGGATGAAGGGTGAGAACACTATGGACAATCTACAGCCAGATATTTTGGTGACACTAAATCCAGGCTCAAGAATGAAGATTGGCTAATTTTGAGGCGCTCAGGACAATGATGACACAGCTCAAAATGAGTGTTAGTATCCAAGGAGAGAAGGAAGATACAAAATTAATAATTCACACACACAGACAAGGTTGCAATGTGTATTTACCAGATGATTTTCTCAACAGTGAAACCTTCCCTTGAATAAAACAAAATTGAATATATGTGCTTCCAGTATATAACTTTACAACATGTATGTTTGTAGCAGTGTTATAAAAGAGGTTGATTCCTCCCTCTGAACACAAACACTGAAATACGCAAAGAGTACCTCACCTTATAATCTGTAAAAATGTGAAAGTGGTGTGACTTCTAGTGATTAAATACAAAATAAATCTCTGACACACACTCTAAAATCAACACATAATTTATCTAACGGTGAACAAATGAACTAAACCATCAACAAATCGAATAAATCCCTTCTAACTATTGCTGAATAAAACAAGATTCTGATGGTATGCTGTTCAAATAAATACAATTCCCACTCATTAACAAAAAATAGAATTTTAGTCACTCTCTAAATTGCAATCAGGTTTTGTGTCTTCCAGAATATTCTGGGCCTTCTCTGTGATTCTTCTGTCTGGAACTTCTTTCTTCTTTGTACCTTTTCTATCTAGATGGTGCTTTCTTTAAGACATAGATGAAGCTATGAGAGCCAGTGATTCTCTCTATCGCTTGAGAGTTGAGAGCTGTTAGCTCTGGCAGGTGGCAATTGCTCTTTCCTTTTTGTTCCACTGCCCCCTTCTTTTATATCTGTGATGACATTTCAATATTTTCCACAATAGGATTGGATCTAGGTTGTCAAAACCATCAGAATTAAATTTAATGGGTTTTTAGTATCCAAGTGCCTGAATCAAATTGATTGGCTAAATTCAAAAACCTGTTGTCTTGGTAAAAACTGCTGCTTGGCCTTTTGATACAAATGTTTCAGTTTGGGCTCTCTATGTATTTGCATTTTACAATTAGTTTAAGTTTATTTATTAGTGTCACAAGTATGCTTACATTAATGCTGCAATGAAGTCACTGTGAAAATCCCCTGGTCGCCACACTCCAACACCTGTTCGGGGACACTGAGGGAGAATTTGGCATGGCCAATGCACCTAACCAGCACGTCTTTCGGACTGTGGGAGGAAACCAGAGCACCCGGAGGAAAGCCACGCAGGCACGGGGAGGATGTGCAGACTCCGCACAGACAGTGACCCAAGGCAGAAAGCGAACCCGGGTCCCTGGCACTCTGAGGCAGCAGTGCTAACAATTCTGCCACCGTGCCGCCACAATTTTACAAACACCAAATTCTAACTTCCTACCTTTCAATCTACAATTACTCAATCCAACTTCACAACAAGCACAAGGTTTTCCAGACAATATTACAGCTTAGAAGGAAGTCGTTCAGCTCTTTGTGCCTGTATAAAAGAGTTATTGAATTAGTCCCATATCTTCTCCATAGCTCTGCAAAATTTGCAAGTTACTCATGAATCTGCTTTCACCAGGTTTTGAGCAGTTCCTTTCTAGATTCTAACAACTTGCTTTGTAAAACCATTTCTCCTCATTTCCACTCTGGATTTTCTGCCAAAGAATAGAGTGATTTTAGTAGCCTCAGCCTCAGAATCCGAAACTATGGCGAGATGGAAGCCAATCATGACTTGTGTTTTTTGAAGTGCTGCTTCAATGATCTAGAATCCCTACAGAGCAGGAGGAGGCCCATTGAGCCTGCACCAACAACGATCTCACCCAGGCCCTATCCCTGTAACCCATGTATTTACCCTGCTAATCTCCCTGACATTAAGGGGCAAATTAGCATGGCCAATGAACCTAACCCACACATTTTTAGAACGTGGGAGGAAACCGGAGCACCCAGATGAAACACATGCGGACACCGGAGAATATGCAAGCTCCACACTGACAGTGACCCAAGGCCAGAATCGAACCCGGGTCCCTGGCGCTGTGAGGCAGCAGTGCTAACCACTATACTACTGTGCCGTAAAAGCAAAAGGCAGATCTGTTTTATTTATGTGTTGTGTTATTTGTGGTACTGGTTTTAAAGGATGTCATATATGCAATTAAAGAACATGGTTCACTTTAAGTTTTTTTTAAAATATTGATTATTAAACTAGCAGCAAATTTGATGCAGGTTTAGCCATTTTGCCCCTTTACGAATAGAAACACCGATCCATCTTTTTATCTGTACAATTTGTTAAAAATGACACTGGAAAAAACAGAAAATAAAAGCAGGAGTAGCCCATTCAGCCCTTCGAGTCTGCTCCGCCATTCATTATGATCATGACTGATCCTCAATTCAATATCCTTATCCCTGCCTTCCCCCCATATCCTTTGATCTCTTTAGTCCCAAAAGCTATATCTAATTTCATCAGACAACATTTTAGCCTCATCTACTTTTTATGGTAATGAATTCCACAGATTCACCACTCTCTGGGTGAAGAGAATTCTCCTCACCTCAGTCCAAAAAGGTTTATCCCTCATCCTCAAACTACAATCCCTAGTTCTGGGCTCCCTCACCATCGGGAACATTCTTTCTGAATCTACCCTGTCTAATCCTGTTCGAATTTTATAAGTCTCTATGAGATCCCCCTCACTCTTCGAAACTCCAATGAATATAATCCTAACCAACTTAATCTCTGATCATATGACAGCCCTGCCATCCCAGGAATCAGCCTGGTAATCCTTTGCTGCACTCTCTTTATAGCAAGGACATCATTCCTCAGATAAGGACAGCAAAACTGCACACAAAATACTCCAGGTGTGGCCTCACCAATGCTATGTACACAATTGCAGTAAAACATCCCTATTCTTATACTCAAATCCTCTTGCTATGAAGGCCAATATACCATTTGCCTTCTTTACTGCTTGCTGTACCTGCGGACTTACTTTCAGTGACTGATGCACGAGGACACCAAGGTCTCACTGAGTATCCACCTCTCTCAATTTACACCCATAAGACGGAATTGAAGGAAAGACCATAAGACATAGGAGCAGAATTAGGCCACTCAGCCTATCGAGTCTGCTCCACCATTCAATCATGGCTGATATTTTTCTCATCCCCATTCTCCTGCCTTTTCCCCATAATCCCTGATCCCCTATTAATCAAGAACCTATCTCTGTCTTAAAGACACTCAATGACCTGGCCACCACAGCCTTCTGTGGCAAAGAGTTCCACAGATTCACCACTCTCTGGCTGAAGAAACTCCTCCTCATCTCTGTTTTAAAGGATCGTCCCTTTGCCTGAGGTTGTGCCCTCTGGTTCTAGTTTTTCCTACTAGTGGAAACATCCTCTCCACGTCCACTCTATCCAGGCCTTGCAGTATCCTGTAAGTTTCAATAAAATCCCCCCTCATCCTTCTAAACTCCAACGAGTACAGACCCAGAGTCCGCAACTGTTCCTCATACGACAAGTTCTTCATTCCAGGGATCATTCTTGTGAACCTTCTCTGGACCCTTTCCAAGGCCAGCACATCCTTCCTTAGATATGGGGCCCAAAACTGCTCACAATACTCCAAATGGGGTCTGACCAGAGCCTTATACAGCCTCAGAAGTATATCCCTGCTCTTATATTCTAGCCCTCTCGACATGAATGCTAAGCAGCGAAAGCAGTGATATTAAATATTTTTTGCCATTTGATTTTCTTCTCAAGTATTCAGTCCTCAGGGTATGTTTGGTCAGCTCTGTTGCTCATTATCATAAAAGGAACCACTAAATAATAAATAAGCTATCAACATTTAAAATTAACTTTCAACTACAAAGCCCAGCTGCCAGAGGGATAAGTGGTTTACAGCTGATCAGACACTTGACTCAACAATTATTCACAGGAATATTCAAAGTTGGTACAATCTCATTTGGTTGGTTAGAAGGAATCACTGGAATGGTTGTAAAGCAGTGTTTTCATGTGTTGGGGGTGGTAGAGGATGTGGGGAGCGCTTTTTTCAATCTTGGGGTGGAGATGCCGGCGTTGGACTGGGGTGAACACAGTAAGAGTTTTACAACACCAGGTTAAAGTCCAACAGGTTTATTTGGTAGCAAATACCATTGGCTTTCGGAGCGCTGCTCCTTCGTCAGATGGAGTGGAAATGTGCTCTCAAACAGGGCACAGAGACACAAAATCAAGTTACAGAATACTGATTAGAATGCGAATCCCTACAGCCAACCAGATCTTAAAGATACAGACAATGTGGGTGGAGGGAGCATTAAGCACAGGTTAAAGAGATGTGTATTGTCTCCAGACAGGATAGCCCGCAAGTCCAGGAGGCAAGCTGCGGGGGTTACTGATAATGTGACATAAATCCAACATCCCGGTTTAGGCCGTCCTCATGTGTGCGGAACTTGGTTATAATGCTATCATGCTCCCTCCACCCACATTGTTTGTATCTTTAAGATCTGGTTGGCTGTAGAGATTTGCATTCTAATCAGTATTCTGTAACTTGATTTTGTGTCTCTGTGCCCTGTTTGAGAGCACATTTCCACTCCATCTGACGAAGGAGCAGCGCTCCGAAAGCGAATGGTATTTGCTACCAAATAAACCTGTTGGACTTTAACCTGGTGTTGTTAAAACTCTTACTGTTCAATCTTGGGAACATGATGTAGAATTGTAGTCACTGGATAGAAATTTGCAGTGTTTGTCGCATTGCAACTTCCCCTACCTGTTGTCACTGAGAATGCTTTACTTCCAATATCCACTAGATGGCACATTTGTTACTCAAATGGTCAAAGTTAATAGTACCAAATCCAATTGCAAAACACATTCATGGAACCAATCTCCTGGGCTAGTTTCAGATTGGAATTTTCCAGAGTTTCTTTCCACCCTGAATTAGCTTGAGTTTTAAAAAAAATGTAGTATTGTGCTCTCGAGATATCATATGGCTTGAGATGGATGGGGAATGTTTGTTACAGTGATACGTAAGGCACTGTGACAGTACGGGATAAGCTAAACGGATCGGGTATGTGCAACATTTTCATATAACCCTGGCTTCATTTGATGACTGCACACTCTTGAAGGTTCTTACTCATGGTCACTGACATCTCACAGGTACTAGGATCCCTCGCCATGTGAGAACCAGTACAGTAAGTATCAGCAACAGCTTGCATTTATACAATAGTTTTATCAAAACTTTAGAGGTGTTTCACAGGAGTGTTATTAGTCAAAGGCTATTTTATTACAAGAGCATCAAAACAGAGCTCAATCTTGCCTTCATGTGACGACCACATACACACACACACTTTCCAGTGCTCCCAATAAATTACTGTCGGGAATGAGAACCTTAATTGATTTTTCCTTCCATCCCTCCAGAGGCATTGTTGCCAATGTCCCAGATGACATCAGCTAACACAGCATGGACGAGGGATCAAAGCTGCACCAATTAGCCCCATTATTCGCAACTCCTTGATCAATGTAGCATGTAAATTGGTCATCTGCATTGAAGGGTTCTTGTGACATTAAAAAAAGTCTGTAATTTGTTTGCATAAATTTACTACCTTTGTACACTGTCTGCTGATCTGAAAGTCAAAATTCTATCCAGCTTAGTAACAAGCTGTGAAAAGAAAATAGAAACAGAATCTCACTTCAAAAAGATTCCAGACTGTTTCGATTCCATTACCTCATCAACAAAAACATTTACAGCAGCCTCCATTTAGTACAGGGACCCATTTTGCCATTAACACCCAGAATCAAGATAAACCATATTTCATAAAAGTTTTATCTTGTGTTTGGACCAATAAGCAAAAAGTTAGTATGCCAATAATTAGGAAAGCGAATATAATGTTACTGTTTATTGTGAGGGGAATTGAATACAATGGGATGTTATGCTTCATTTCTACAGGGCATTGGTGAGACCACAGTACAGTGTACAAGATTGGTCTCCTTATTTAAGGAAGGATGCAAGTGCATTGGAAACAGTTCAGACAGTTTTCTAGATTAATACCTGGAACGAACGGGTTGTTTAATGAGTAAAAGTTGGTCAGGCTAGGCTCCCCCCCCCCCCCCCCCCCCCCCACCGAAGTTTAGGGGAGTAAGAGATAACTTGATTGGAACATACAAGATCCTGAGGAGTCTTGACAGGGTGGACGTGGAAAGGATGTTCCCTCTTGTGGGAGAATCTAGAGCTAGGAGGTCACTGTTTAAAAATAAAGGGTCACTCATTTAGGACAGAAATGAGGAAACGATTTTCTCCCAGATGGTTGAGACACTTTGGAATTCTCTTCCTTAAATGATGGTTGAGGCAGAGTCCTTGAATATCTTTAAGATATTGGTGAATATATTCTTGATTAGCAGGAAGGTTCGAGAATACTTATCGGAGGTAGACAGTAATAAGGTTAAAATTAGATCAGCCGTAATCGTATTGAATGGTGGGGAAGGCTCAAGGGGCCGAGTGGCCTACTCCTGCTCTTAATTCATTTGCAAGCAGCATCAACTAATAATCTGGCTTTGTTGGGGACACCATCTGACCCTTTACTGAACTGGGTTCCTCAAACTCTTAGAATCATCGAATCTCTACAGTGCAGGAGGCAGCCATTCAGCCTGCATTGACAACAAACCCATCCAGGCCTTATTCCCGTAATCCCACATACTTTCCCTGCAAATTCCCCTGACAGTAAGGAGGAATTTAGAATGGTCAATCAACCTAACCTGAACATTTTTGGAGTGTGGGAGGAAACCAGAGCACCCGAAAGAAACCCACGCCGACACCAGGAGAATGTGCAAACTCCACACAGACAGTGACCCAAGGCTGGATTCAAAACTAGGTCCCTGGTTCTGAGAGGCAGTACGACCCACTGTACCACCTTACTTCTGTGTTCCTAACCTCTCAGCAGCTTTTCCTCAGGCAAGTTTCCAGATCTGCACTGACCACCTTGCATCCTCTCCTGACACCTGACCCAAAGATCTTACACTCTTGCCAGGAATGAGTTGGCTGGCCAGTTGGAAGGAGGGGACATGAGTGGTAACATCAGGTGGGATGGCAGGCAGGGTAATGTCATGCCCATTACTTATTTGCCTCTGCCAGTAGTGGGTAGGTGTCAGGTGACCCACCTACTCTTGAGCCAATTGAGCCCCTTATTTGGGAAGTTAAAGGCCATTTAAGCAGCTGCTTCTTCTGCCACCAGTATTTTGGAAGAATGAAAAGTACTTTTATTGAAACATCTAAGATTCCCGAGGGGGCTTGACAAGGTAGATGCTGAGATGGGGGAACATAGACAAGGGGACAAATTTTAAAAAAAAGGCATCTCTCAATTAAGACTGAGATGAAGAGGAATTTCTTCTCTCAGATTTAGCCTTTGGAATACTCTTCCACAGAGGGTAGTGGAGGCTGGGTCATTGAACATTTTCAAGGCTGAGTTAAGCAGATTTTTGATCCACAAGGGAGTCGGTGGTTATGGAGGGCAGGCAGGAAAGTGGAGTTAAGACCACAATCAGATCAGCTATGATCTCATTGAATGGCAGAGAAGGCTTGATGGGCCAAAAGGCCCAATCCTTCTCTTATCTCTCATGGTCTTATGTTTGGACACTCTGTTCCTCAAGGAGGGCCACTCCAGTGGAGAGGGCCACCCCGCGCCCTCTGGCCTCCTGATTGCAGCCCAATGCTCACCCTCTCTGGGGCCTGCCTGACTAGCCTTGGCAAGACTGCTGCACTTACCTTGAATGCGAGCCTCCTTCTGCTCCTGCTCAATGACTGGCTGCAGTTCCAGCAATGACCTCTGCTCTCAGTGGCACTGCTGAGCTTGAAGATTTGCTGGCCATCCGATTGGCCAGCACCTCTTGGAAGCCGGTCATCCTCCCTCAAGGGGAAGTGGATGCCATGATAATTAGCTGCCTGAGCGCTGAGCATTGCAGTATGGCTTTCAAGGCTGGTGGATGCAGGCTTGCGTGCTGTACTGGGCATGGACATCACTGCTGTTGGTGTTGCTCCTGCACTTATCTCACATGCTTCTGCCCTGTTCCAGCCTCACTTCTTTCAGCGTTGGAGGAAAATAGATTCATCAAAATTACTTATAACTGCACAATTGATCTGCCAACTGTATAGTCTTTGGACATCCATTCACCATGATAATACTGCAATTCAGCTCACTCCCTCTCCATCACTTTCAATACCCCTGTTCCAGTAAAACGTTTGACTCCATCTATGGTTATTCATCCTGCAAGTCTAAGAGCACAGACTTGCACATATTTGACGCATGAAACTAGATTAATGAGGCTCTTTTAATCCAGAAAAATTCCCTGCACAAGAGATTTAATTGCACAAAAATGAATGTTGAGACTTGAGAGGTAGGTTAAGGCAAGACCTAATGGGAGGTAAAAGAGGGAGAGTGGTTTAGGGAGGGAATTCCAAAGCATGGTGTCTGATGGCATGGTCACCAATAGCGGAGTGAAGGGAGGGGACATCTACAAGAGGCTAGAGGGATAAAATATTCTGGGAGATTTATAGTACTGGATGAGATCAGAGAGCCAGAGATGGCTGAGGCCATGAAGAGGTTTAAAGAAGAGAATGAGAACGTTAAATAGACAAAGATGGGGGACTACCAGCCAATGTAGGTTAGCTATAACAGGGGTGATGGGATATAGCAACCAAATTTTGGATGAGTTGGAAGATTAGAAGGTAAAAAATATACTTTGAAAACAAAATGGCATACAGTTCCTATTTATCTTAGCTGCAGTTCCTGAGATTTTCCATCCTCCACTGTTGAGAGGTTTTAACACACATGCAACACACCTCAATCCTGCTCCTCCAACATTTTGCACAGGTCAATGCCTATTGCCTTTACTGAAGGTGTGGAAGACTACTCTATATCATAAATATATCAATGTGAATTTTATCAGGTCTTCTGTTCATTCCTCTCCCTCTGCCTACATGTTGCAGTCAATCCATCCTTGTGAGATCGGAATTATTGTCATTTCTACAAAAGCCAATATGCACAAGGAATTTAGTTGAGATTAACTAAGCTGAAAGAAGAGACAGGAATTTAAAATCAATCTAAAAAGACAGCCACTGCAACAAGAGTACTCTTTCTGTAGGAAAGCTTAACAGGGAAAAAATTTTTTATTTTAAAAATTTCAAATAAGAAGCTTCTGAAATGTTTTGCGTTTGAAAAGAAATCGTAGGCTTGAAATATTGAAAAATGAGCCAATAGTGAAAAAAATCCCAACTTGCAGCATTTGTTGACTCAGAATGGGAATACTTTTTGATTCTTACAATAGAGGGATGCAAACAAAATGATTACCTAACAAGCATCTGCAGAAATCAATTAGCTCTCAAACTGTTATATTTAAAGGTGGTGTAAGTGCTGCCATCAGAAGCAGAAATATAAAAGCAATGATCTCATGGAAACTGTTGCCAGGATCCATACTGGAGGTCAGCAATTTGCTTGGTGACTTACCTCTTGTTAACCGAGACCAAACAGCGTACCTCAATTTACTTTGTTCTTTAATTACCAACATGTTTGAAAGGCTCCACAAGAGCTGGGGCACATTCTCTATGTTAAGCAGAAGAAAGCACAAGAACCAGTAAATCAAGTAATACTGCATGAACTATAAATGTCTTCCACTTCAACTGCAAAAGTCACTGAAGGGAAATAAGTGTTTGGAGTGCCATTAAAAAGAAACAAAATCTTCATTAATCACAAACTTAGGCCTTTCAATTTGTCTTAAATGGAGTTCTGTTCCCCTGATACATCTCCTCCCCAAACGCTTAGTGGAAATATAAAAAGCTTCACAAAACTCAGCAGCACAAGGGTCGCACCAGCTGGGAGCCTCAACTAATCCTGTGTTATGGAACAGCATACACCTTCTCCTCTTGAAACGATTATTTTTGGTACTATTTTCATTAAAACTTGATGGCATACTCCTTACAAAGGTATCACATTTTCCCAAAACTGTTCTATTCTGGATTGTTTATTTATTTTGATTTAAACACCTTACATGTGGACGCATCCATTAATGGGGGTAACATGAAATAGTTGGGGGTCAGATCCAAGAAGAAGTAGAAAGAATAATTAAGGATTTGGTTGAAGATGTACATTTGAAGGGGTTTTAGGCGGAAGCAGCTGGGGGTTGAGTGGGCATGGTAATTGGCATGTGAGCTGATATATTGGAGGTTCTCTCACCTCAGGTACTGCACCCTCTGTTTCAAATACATTGTTGGCCCACCTCACCTTAAACAAATCTTGACCCCTCTTGTCCTTACAAACTACTGCCCCATCTCCAACCCCCATTCCTCACCAAAGTCCTTGAACATGCTGTCACCTCCCAAATCCATGTTCATTTTCCTCAAATTCCATGTTAGAATTCCTCTAATCATGTTTCTGACCCTGCCACAGTATCAAATTGCTCTCAAAGTCACAGATGACATCTTGTGACAAAAGAAAGCTCTCTCTCCTCATCTTTCTTGACCTGTCTGCAGTCTTTGACATGGTTGACTACACCATTCTCCTCTAATGTCTCTCCACTGTCATCCAGCTGGCTGGGAATGCTCTCACCTGGTTCTATTTTACCCCTCCAGTCATAGCCAGAGAATCACCTGCAATGGCTTCTCTTCCTGCTCCTCCGATCTATCCTCGACCAGCCCCCACACCTCACCATCCCAGCTGTTTCTCATCTTTGTGTTTCTCCCTGGAGAGATCATGCAAAAACTCTGTGTCCGTCTTCAAGTGCATGCTGATGACACCCAGCTCTAGCTCACCAGTCATCGTCATTCAGTCCCCGCCACAAACTAAGTTCCCGAGGCACCGACTCCATCCCTCTCCCGAGCAACTGTCTGAGGCGGAATCAGATTGTTTGCAACCTTAGTGTCACGTCTGACTCCAAGATAAGCTTCCAACCACATAGTTGCAGCATTGCTAAGATCACCTATTTTGACTTCCTTAACAACATCCAACTCTGCTTCTACTTTGGCTCATCCACAGCCAAAACCTTTATCCATGCCTCTAGATCTGACTATTTCAACATACCTCTGGGAGACTTTGCACATTCCATCCTCTGTCAGGATGAGGTCATCTAAAATTCACACCAACTCCCTTCACCCATCAGCCCTGTCCTCACTGACCTGCATTAGCCCCAATGATTTCCCCAGAGGTGGTTTTCCTCAGGACACTGGGCCCTATAGATTTCCTCGTTCTCTTTTTTAAAGCTTACCTGCTGTAAATGCAAGAGCTACTGTATGCCTCAGCAGTAACCACCCAGTGCCACCTGTGTAATTGGGCTGGCAGCATGGAAAGCCTACCCACCATCCTTAATTGAATAGCGGGCCTAATGGCAACCAATTGAGGTGCTTGTGGGAAATCTGCCAATGCAGGTCTGCTATTTGCCTGTGCAGGCTCAGGACCATCATATGGTCCCAGCATTGGGACTTACTACCTCCACCCACCCCCCTCAAAGTCCAAATAAAATTCTGATCAACGTGGTTCCACATTCTGTACCATGACAAATTTCCAATCTTACGAATTTCCAAGGAGCTAAGAAAGGAGTCCAAGGATTATGCAGAACATCCCCATTATTGTATGTCATCCCTGACTGAATGTTTCAGGGTCACAACAAAGAGTGTCCAGGGTCGCAGGTTATGTTGAGAATGTGATTTCATAAAAATGAAGGAGGGGAGGAAATGAGTATTACACAATGTGTTTTATTGCAGCTATTTTTCATTAAAGGCATTTCCAGTCTGGCTGATTAAAACTATAATTCAAATCAGTGTTGCATTAATGGGCATTGAGAATTATATTTCATGCATCAACGTGGGAAATCAAAAGTTCAGATATTTTCCAAGACAAAGGCTATTAATCCTATTCCACATTTGTTGGCCTACGTAAACTGACATAAAAACAATTGAAAAAGTGTTTTATAGCAACTCTCTGTGTATAATGTTCCAGACCATTTCCAATCTTTCAGGCAGCACATTTTAAAATGAAGCTGGATTATCTGAGGGCTGATTGAAACAACTGCACCCATCCGTAGAGGCAGAGATTAACTATTGCAGACTGTGCAGAATTTGGTCATGAGCACTGCTCAATGAATTGAATTTGGCCAACTTTTAAGAAAAGAAATCTGCCCTAGACATTGCCGCAGTGTTGTGATTTTCTCTTACCTCAACTTATGGGTGATATTCTATTCGAGGTTTATGATAAGGTCCACAGAACTTTGCTCAATGAAACTGGATTAACTCTTGACTAGTGATCGTTATGTTTTTATATCCAAAAAAAGCAAGATGTAAATAACAAAGGTCAATGACAAACTAAGGATCAAAAATCATCGTTTGTCCCGTAAACGTGCTGTGACTATACTTTGTGCAGTCTAAGTTGGCATTGTGACTGCAGATACAAATCTACACAGAAGTGTCTTTGTATCATTAAAATTATTTCAGGAATTAAACCAAAGCAAAAATGAATCCAGGATACATTTTAAACATTAGCTGCTTTATAATTGGTGGCTGATGACGGTTTGATGGCTCAGTGCATTAACACATTGTGTAGTGTGGTACTCAAGTCATTGAGATTTAGGAGACTTCGGTTATATTCAGAATTAGCCATTGAACCCAAGGTGCTGATAGGAGAATTACAATTGGCCAACCGAGCAAAGTAGTATGAAACTATCCATGGGGATAGGGCTGGATATTAAGCATTGCTTAAAAACTAAGATACTAGGGCTGATTCTCCGGGGCCGCTAGCCCCTGCCAGGATTCCTGATGGGTGCACAATAATCTGGGCAGGAGGGCCAAATCAGGATTCTCGCCAGACATCAAACCTATTGCGTGTCTCCCGTCTCACTGTGCTTGGCCAAATCAGGCCCTTATCCAGAGTGGGCGAGAACCTGATTACAACTTTTAAATACATTTGAATGCAATTAGTGGACTAGAAATCCGATTCTACAGCCTCCTGGGATGCTCCCCTCCTCCCCCACTCCCCAAGTGCCAATTAGTCCTGTTCCTGCTGCCGTGGATTCTGGGGGGAGGGGGAGGACACATGGAGGTAAGTACTGCCTCCCAGTGTGCCCATTAGCTCCTCTGTCACTGCTAAGCTACAAGGGGTGAGGGTTGTCCTTGACGTTGGGGTTCTCTCCAAATGAATCCTGCTTGGACTTCTCCTTGTTGCTCTGGAAATGTGGAAAGACAGTGATTTTAGGTATGTTTCTGGTAAAATTCGTTATTATTGTCTGTGTTCTGTAAACCTTAAGTGGCCTGGTTTCATTAAAATCCATGCCCCCTGAACAGTAGGAATTGCCTTTGGTTGATTCCAGAAGTTGCAGGTGTTACCATAGAAAGAAAATCATAGAATCATAGAAACCCTACAGTGCAGAAGGAGGCCATTCGGCCCATCGAGTCTGCACTGACCACAATCCCACCCAGGCCCTACCCCCACATTTACCCGCTAATCCCTCTAACCTACGCATCTCAGGACTCTAAGGGGCAATTTTTAACCTGGCCAATCAACCTAATCCGCACATCTTTGGACTGTGGGAGGAAACCGGAGCACCCGGAGGAAACCCACGCAGACACGAGGAGAATGTGCAAACTCCACACAGACAGTGACCCAAGCCGGGAATCAAACCCAGGTCCCTGGAGCTGTGAAGCAGCAGTGCTAACCACTGTGCTACCGTGCCGCCCCAAGACCTCTGAAGTTCTTGAGTGACAGGAGCTGTCAGTTTTGTGTCATAGCCCTAGCTACTCAGAAACCTCTTAGAACTGCTTTGATTGACAGAAACATTCAATTTCACTTGGGAGATTCCCATTCCTGCTTGAATGAGCCTCAGTAGCTTTGAAAACTCTTAGAACTGCTTTGATTGACAGCCATGATGTGGAGATGCAGGCGTTGGACTGGGGTAAACACAGTAAGAAGTTTAACAACACCAGGTTAAAGTCCAACAGGTTTATTTGGTAGCAACAGCCACACAAGCTTTCGGAGCTCCAAGCCCCTTCTTCAGGTGAGTGGGAATTCTGTTCACAAACAGGGCATATAAAGACACAGACTCAATTTACATGAATGGTTGGAATGCAAGTACTTACAGCTAATCAAGTCTTTAAGATACAAACAACGTGAATGGAGAGAGCATCAAGACAGGCTAAAAAGATGTGTATTGTCTCCAGACAAGACAGCCAGTGAAACTCTGCAGGTCCAGGCAGGCTGTGGGGGTTACAAATAGTGTGACATGAACCCAATATCCCGGTTGGGGCCGTCCTCGTGTGTGCGGAACTTGGCTATCAGTTTCTGCTCAGCGACTCTGCGCCGTCGTGTGTCGTGAAGGCTTACCCGAATATCAGAGGCCGAATGCCCGTGACCGCTGAAGTGCTCCCCAACAGGAAGAGAACAGTCTTGCCTGGTGATTGTCGACCTGCAGAGTTTCACTGGCTGTCTTGTCTGGAGACAATACACATCTTTTTAGCCTGTCTTGATGCTCTCTCCATTCACGTTGTTTGTATCTTAAAGACTTGATTAGCTGTAAGTATTCGCATTCCAACCATTATTCATGTAAATTGAGTCTGTGTCTTTATATGCCCTGTTTGTGAACAGAATTCCCACTCACCTGAAGAAGGGGCTTGGAGCTCTGAAAGCTTGTGTGGCTTTTGCTATCAAATCAACCTGTTGGACTTTAACCTGGTGTTGTTAAACTTCTTACTTGATTGACAACTCCAGAGGAGAGCAATGAGGGATTAACCAAGGTCTGTTTACACAAGAAACTGATGGAACATTAGCTTTAAAAGCTTTTTTGACTGACAGCTCCAGGGCACATCAAAAAGAGTTGATACAATAGGTTCACACTCCATCACCCCACCTGTTCTGTCTGGCCCCATTTTTAAATATACTACCAGTCCCCTGCCCCCCAAGTCTCTGACCCTTCCTAGAAAGCAGATAGACTTTTTGATACTTTGTTCCTAACTATTGGCAATTTTGCATGCATGCAAAGCCTCTCACTAAACCATATTATTGTGTTTTCCTCTTACTTTTTAAAAAAAACTCTGCCAATCTTCAAGATTGAATAGGCTGTGGTTTTGATCTTTGAAATAGATGACGCTGAGGGAAAGTTTAATTGAAGTCTGTAAAATAATGAGAGGAGCTAGAAGGATTGGATATGGAAGGACCCATTTCTAAAAGTAGAGGAATCACTAGGGGGCATAGATTTTTTTAAAAATGATAGGCGGAGGGATTAAAAGGGAGCTGAGGGGAAATTATTTTAACCAGAGAGTTATGGGGGTGAGGGGTATCCATTAGAAGTACCATGATCTACAGGGCTACTGCCAGGGGCTGAATAAAGAATCTCTTTCAGCCAGCAGATATCTGATGGGCTGAATGGCTGCATCCGCTATTATTTTCTATAAATCAATAGCCAATCTCCTCACTTCATCCAATAAGACCCTTAGTTAAATAAGATATCTAAATAATTCTTCAATTGACATGTGAGATGAGGATGCAGAATCTTGTCCATTTGAACATTAGACCCTAAAAGTTTCACAAGTCTGACTTTTGTTGTGGCTCCCTTGGATTTGAAATTGACCTTAGACTTTATGACAGTACCACACTTAGCAAACATGTCAGATCCTACATGCGAAAACTGATAATTAAAGCATCAGACTCTTTCTACATGATTTTGTTTTCTCCTCGTCAATGTTTACCTTCTTAAGAACTGTTCATAATGTTTCAGTGTTATTCATTGGCACTCTGGGACATCATGAGGACATGATAAGGTGCTATGCAAGAATGCAAGTCTTTATAGATAGTTTTCTCATCATTTTCAGCATCTACAAGTGAGATGTGAGCAGCCGGTCAGTAGGAGGTATGCAGGGGCTGGTATTGGGGAAATTCTCCCTCCCTGTGTGGGAAGCATTTACCGTCCAATAATTAGATGAGAATGGAAACTTATGAGGCATTACTTGTGCTAATCTATATTTCGCACCTTTATTGTATTATAAGCTCAAAACCCTAGTGCCCCTGCACTGGGGACAATTTCAGAACTATACCTCATTCTATTATCATGGGTGTGTGGGAAAGAGAATTCTTGATATGCAATTGTCATGGGTAAAATTAAAGATTTGATTCAGCAATATCACATTTTAAATGGACATTGCATGGAACACCTAATTAATCTTGTAATGAACTAAATGTTTGGGGAGCAGTTCAGTTGAAGGCTTCAATGAGTTTTTTCTGGGTTCTTGCTGCAGTAGGGATCTCAGGCAGTAACTGAAGCAATGGATGGCAAGGCCAGCAGGATAGAAGACCTGCCTCTGTTTACTAGCACTGCTCCTTCGTCAGATGGTAAGTGTCCATCTGACGAAGGAGCAGCGCTCCGAAAGCTAATGGTGTTTGCTACCAAATAAACCTGTTGGACTTTAACCTGGTGTTGTTAAAACTCTTACTGTGTTCACCCCAGTCCAACGCCGGCACCTCCACATCTGTTTACTGGACCACTGGCCCAATTCTCGTGACTGTTTGGCCCTCAGGTCCTTATCTCAGCCACTCACCATGTCCCCGCCATGACATCTCATATCCCCCAAGCCCTCCTATAGCCATATGCATTTTCCAAGCATTCATAATGAGGCTATCTGGAAAACAAAAAGAGATGTTTGGACTGCTGTTCAATCTGTTTTGTTCTTGTTCATACAGTTGTCAGATGGTCTCATTATGAATGCTTAGTTGAGCTCCAAGAGTGGATAATAGACTTACAGGGCAATGTTGACACAGCTTGTAGGAAAATGCTAGCTATGTTTCATTGTCATGTTTATTATCTCGTAATAACTTGATCTACATTTCAAAGATTGAGAGATGTGAAGTGAATTAAAACTTTTTGCCATTGATAGCCAAGATTGATGGACAGTTTTAATGAGAAGGTAAGAGAGGCAATGTACTTCAAAGTGTTGAATAGCTGTTTTTGTTTGATTACCAACTCAACACTTGGGTTCCATGCCACAGTGGGGCCAGCCTGGGCACAGGTTCTGCATATGGCCTGGCTCCCTGCATCTTTATCCCACACTGGCAAAAATTGCTAGTCATGAAATGTCGGGGGATATCCTGGAGTTGCGTCGTGCCCACCATTTTTAAAGGCCTCCTGACTCGGCCCAACTCCATGAAAATGGATGCCATAGGGTCATTAGGGGACATTTTACATGTGTAGAGTCACATGGGGATAAGATCAGATTTGGTTACATCCTCTACAGCCAAATAGCCTGCTAAGATTTGCTGCTAAAGCGAACATTCCTCACATGGAAGCTAGATAAAGTGTGTTTGGAGAGGATAATGGAGAAAATCTACAATTGAGTGCAGTTATGTTCTCATTAGACATATATGTACACAGACGTTTCCAGTGGAGATGGATTAGAACCAGGGATCCTGCCACCACTGCCCTGGTTAATCTCCAGCATCAAATTCTCATAGCTGCTCCTCAGAGTCACTATGGTATAGTTTTGGTAAATAAATTCCCCAACTCATAACTGCTTCTAAAGAAAAGTTCCACAGAGTGACAGGACAGTTCTGCTTGAAAGAAGAACCACAGACACACCTTTATGAATGCTTAATGCGCCAAAGCAATTATAAAGCACACACAAGACTGAGTTAGAGTGGGATACACAGATAGTAGGCATGCTTAATATTCCCATTCACAAACATTATAATCAATTACCGTTGACAGTAATTTTACACTGAAGATAAATAAACATTGACATGAGAAATATTTCTCATTAAGAAAAACACAATACCACAATCTCAAACTGACAGGACACATGATATGCTTCAGAAAGAAATAAAACCACTTGTAAGTGAGCAATGTTTAGGAAATTTTTCCTTAGTTTATGTTGGCCTATATTATGATTGCCGATGCAATCTCGATGATTGAAAATTTTATTTTAATGGAAATTTATATGTTAGAAAATTCCCAGAGCTCATCCTTCAGCCTTAATCTCAGTCAACTCAAAATCCACCTTCAGCTCATCTAATAACTCTGACAACACTACCTCATCTGAAAACGTTCACCACTGTTTTAATGTCAGTTTTGAATGTACTTTCTCTGACTTGAGCTAATGCCTTCTCATCTTACTGACCTTATTCGATTTGAATATTCTGGCTTCATCTTATCCAAACAGAATAAGTCACTGTCGGAATAGTAGCCTCCCCACCTCCAAGCCAGAATGGGTAGGTTTTAAACTCCACTCAGGACAGACCTGTCAACTGGAGGGGGCTCTTGATTCAATTTTGGTTCGATGTCCAGCAGGATACTCACATTTGAAAAGTTTGGTTGATTCTCCATCTGTGCCAGCATCCACTTATCATACAGTTGTGGGAAACCATAAAACCTTCCCGCTGGAATAGAGCTAACCTTGGATCAGCTAATTTAAGGATTGTCAGTGTTAAATCATATCCGTCAGACAGTTATCAGCTCACCAATCCTTCAACTTTGTCTTTCTATTCTTTCCAAAGGGAAGATATCAAAACAACTTTATCCAAACCATTGCCTTAAAACTGCCTATACTTTGAGTTCCAACCCCTGCCTCCAACAACCTCCATTCGCTAAGTTACTGGAACCTTTCCATCACTTTACACTTGGATCACTCACTCTCCTTTTCTCACCAATGCACACATATCCCTTTGTTGATTGTTGAACTTGTCATCAGTGCTAATTTTACATTGTACACAAAGCAAAACCTTACGTTCCTGGTAGAAGATATCATCAGTGTTACGGTAATGGTAGTTTTAGTGACCACTTAAAATATAAAGGGCTGTTAGTATAATATTAGACAAATGAGGAGTTGTTTCATCAGGTTAGTACAAGGTGGGGAAAGCCTACCCAGAAGGGGTGGTCTCCATGGTAGCAGTAACACCTCCACCTACCCCCAAGATCTCCAGCCTCAGCCCTTCCCCCCAGCTTGAGAGGCAGAATTGCTGACTGGAGACTTCTTCAGTTCAATTCTCATTAATTGGCTCTCAGCACGAGATTCATATTTTGCCACACCTCCTGTTCCAACGGCTGGCACTACTGGTTTTCCTGCTTTCATACCTTTTGACATGGGGATGCGGGTAGGTGTGGGCCGCTGTGCTGGCCCCTCCTGCGCTGCCTAGAAATAAGACAAAGAAAAAGCATTAGATGCACATTCTGCCAGCATTCATTTATGAAGTAAAGCTTTGATTGGTGCTCATTACTTTATAGAACTGAATGTTTTCTGTAATAGCAAACCCATGTTCTAAGATTGACCATCCTTAGGAATTGCATCAAATGCAGCTGTACTGCCAAGAAAGATAAACCTCCAAAGTTCAAACCAGAATCACAAAGTCGTCAGTAAAATGATACAAAATCGCATTTTTACAGTTCAGAGTCTCCTAACCTTGACCTTTGGTTGATATCCTAAAAGGTGCCAAGTGTCTCCAGGAGGCAGGCATGGGGGCTGCCACTGTTTTGTTGATTACAGCAGGCAGCTCCTCAGGTGTGGAATGTGGTTGCAAGTGGTTATGGTTGAGATAGGTAGGAGCAAAACTCATGCAGACACTTACTGGACGCACTGATTAAGTTGCAAAGCACGTTATCCAAGTGGCAAGCCCGATAGCTATGAACAAAAACTGTTTGGGGTTTGCTGGGAAGTGTTCAAAATCTCATTCTATTTCATACAGGCCTTTTCATTGGAGATAAGCATCTTCCTCGCTCCCTATCTCTCTCCTGATGGCTAAATTAAAATTCGAGGCTATCCTGGAGGGGTCAGAATGCCAACATGATCTCCAGGACTGTCATTTTCAAAGGCCACCTGTCCCACTTCTAACACTGTGACCCTTTGAAAATCCTGGCCTCCTATGCTAGAGGGAATACATGAGAGTTCCTTTCTGGCCCAAAAACACAACAGGGAAAGCAGCCCAACCGGAACTAACAGAAGACATTAGATCCAAAGAGAAATCATATAAAGTTGCCAGAAAACAGTATTCGGCAAAGGAGGACAAAGATTTATTACAAGGGGGAGATGAAAGTACAAGAGTAAACTTGCAAGGAACATAAAAGTGGACCTGCAAAAGCTATAAGTATGTAAAAAGAAAAAGATTAGTAAAGACAAGTAGAGGTCCCTTACCATCCAAAACGCAAGAACGTATAATGAAGAACAGAAAATGGCGGAGCAAGTTAACAACTACTTTAGTCTGGCTCCATGGAAGAAAACACATAACTTCCCAGAAAGGAACTACAACGAGAAATTGAAAGAGATTAGTATTAGTAAAAAAAAAGTGCTGAAGAAATTAATGGGACTGAAGGCCGATAAATCCGAGGCCTGATCATTCATATCCCAGGGGGCTAAAGGAGGTGGCCATGGAAATAGTGGATGCTTCCAAGACTCTGCAGATTCTGGAATAGACCCGACAAACTGGAGAGTGGCAGATGTAACCCCACTGTGGTGAAATCGACCCAGAATTCAGAATGGCATTTGATCCGCTGATGCTAAATGGTGAGTTTTTCCACTGTATTGTGAGGCGCTTAGTACAAATTTAATGTCAGAACGCTGACGGGGTGGTACCCCACTGTGACCTTAGAGCTTCAGTAACCTAGGCACTATATCCCCCCCTCCCCCACCCACATAACAGAGTGGGAGTAGTTACAACAACTCAATCATACCCTATGCTCTCAGCAGTTCAGGCATTAGCCTAACCTACACTCTCAGGCTGAGTGGCTTGCTTGGACCATGAGGGTTAATGTTTCATGCCTATATAACTAGAATGCTGGATATTCCAAATGTCACCCTTAATAAATGATTCATGTCCACCTGTTGTCAGAGATGTCAGTTGATTTTGAAATCTGTGTATGAGGGGTTAACATTGTAGGAGCAATCATTGGCACTCTCAGAAATTAGTGTTGCTTGAGTGGGCACAATTCCTTCAGGAGCCAGGCTCTAAGCATGGCAATGCAGCGGATACCGAGCTGTCTGTGCTGCGGAAGAATACTCAATCTAGCAATGCTTTGCTAATTGCATGCCTCAATGCCACCCTCCCCAATCTAGCAATGCTTTGCTAATTGCATGCCTCAATGCCACCCTCCCCCTCTCTGCACTGCTGCCCTTGTCCAGGGACCACAAGCCAGCCAGAAAGAAGCCACCGTGGAGACTTGCCTCTTGGGCCCTCCCACCACCCTGAATCCATGGAGCTGCTTGTTTGCATTGGATCTTAGTGAGCACTGCACTCAGTTCTATGCACTCACCTCATGAGTTCCCTTCATAGGCTGCCTATTTTAAAAAAAATAATCACTTATAAAAATAGGGTAATCCTACAGCCTATTTGTACTCAAAGTTCCACAAAGAGCAATAGTGTAAACACCAGATGATCCTTTTTAGTGATGTTCATCAAAAGTGTTAAATACTTAACCTGGGAACTCCCCTGCTCTTCTCTGAATAATGACGTGGAGATGCCAGCGTTGGACTGGGGTAAACACAGCAAGAGTTTTAACAACACCAGGTTAAAGTCCAACAGGTTTATTTGGTAGCAAATGCCATTAGCTTTTGGAGCGCTGCTCCTTCGTCAGATGGAGTCATTCTTCTCTGAATAATACCATAGGATCTGTTACTTCCACCCGAAGAAGCGTGGAGTGCCAGTTCAATATCAAATCCAAAAGATACAGGTTGAAAAGTTTCTAGTGAAATGCACCCAAAGGTGGAATCTTGTGGAGGCAATGGTCTCAGCCACCAGCTGCAGGATCCCATGTTGCCTCTTTTCCAGAAGAGTTGGTGAATCCTGTGCCACTCGGGCACTTGACAGGCCAGCAGTGCCGTCTGCTAAGAGTTACTGGCCAGAGGCCAGTATTGTCACTGTGGTGGCTGCTGTTGGTGCAAGACCCACCAGAGCCCTTGGATTGAGGGGGGGTGCTCAGCAGCAACTGGACGGAGGGGTGGGGAGGGGGGGGGCGGTGCTGTGGCTCTCATGGCAATGCTGGGAAGGCTGTCCATGGGCCTTCCTTTCCCAGACTTAATGGGGTAGAGGCACAGTCACCATCTATTAAACAAAGCCCTCCACCAAATCACCATGGGGAGGACACAGGATTCCACCCAAAATGTATCATGTTTAAACCATTGGTTCCTTATACATTGACGTCACTTTTTGCATAGTTTACCAAGAGTCAAGCATATTAAGAAACATTCTGACACTAACCACAGAATCTTTATAGTGCAGAGGAAGTCATTTGGTCCATCGAGTCTGCACTGGCTCTCTAAAAGAGCACTCTGCCGAGTCCCACTCCCCTCCCTTATCCCTGTAACCTTGCACATTCTCTTTTTAGATAGCAATCCAAATCCCTTTTGGATACTTCAAATCGAACCTGCCTCCACCACCCTCTCAGGAAAATCATTCCAGACTCTAACCACCTTCTGGGTGAAAACATTTTTTCCTCATGTCACTTCAACTCATTTTGCCGTTATTCTGAAGCTGTGCCCTCTTGAGTGGGAACAGTTTCTCTCCATTTATCCTGTCCATACCCAGACCAAAGTGTCATGACTTCTTTTGTTTTTACTATTTGAAGTTGATGATAGTTCTATTAAATAATGATTCAGCAATTTCTAACTTATGAAATATTCAGCATGTATTAAATGTATTTAATCTTATTCATGGGGTCATGGTTAGTGAACAAGCCTGATTTCAAATTGAGATGAAGGAGGGTGTAATATCTGAGTGACTGGCGACAGTAAGAGTTTTAACAACACCAGGTTAAAGTCCAACAGGTTTATTTGGTAGCAAATACCATTAGCTTTCAGAGCGCTGCTCCTTCGTCAGATGGAGTGGAAATCTGCTCTCAAACAGGGCACAGAGACACAAAATCAAGTTACAGAATACTGATTAGAATGCAAATCTCTACAGCCAACCAGTTCTTAAAGATACAGACAATGTGAGTGGAGGGGGGAGCATTAAGCACAGGTTGAGATGTGTATTGTCTCCTGGAGACCACCAGGCTTCCCACTTTTCTGCCTGATTGGCTGATCAGGTCGTATAATCTTTCAAAACCTCACTCTGAGTCCCTTACTACAACATACTATGAAAGTTAACTATTTACAAGCCAATGTCAATAAAGTATTTTTAACAGTTCATTATAAACTGGGGACTCTCTCTTCAACTGAGTGACATAGCCCAACAGGTTGTGTCTCAACAGCAGAGATGGTCTCGATTGGATTCTCAGAATCATGACTTTCTTCTTGCAAAGGTACTCATTACTTCTTCAGTACCCACTGGAAGTGTACTTCATTCTTCCTCAGGCTGATTTGCCTCTTCAGTTTTTTGACTAACAGCCACATTACTGGCAGGTATACTTGGAGTGGACTGTCCCACTGGTTCTCAAACTGACTCACGCCTCCTCGAAAGATCCACATGCTTTTTTTTTTATTTTGTCCTGTACCTCCACCTCATGATACCAGGCAAATTCTGGCTTCACAACTCCCAGAACCCAACTCAATTAATTTGCAAAATTGACAAACACGGAATCATTTACTTCAAATGTCTGCTCACCCATTGATGCATCGTGACTCTTCTTCTGAACAGTTTACCTTGACTCCACCCTCCCTGCCAAATTTGGAAACACTAGGTTCAATCTGGTTCTTAACCAATGACCTATCATTAACTCAACAGGGGTTACTCTAGTGGTCATGTGTGGCATGGCATGTAATAAGGAAGCATGCCAATTTTGTCTCCAGGGATGCTGGTGGTTGTTTTTTTTCAGGGCTGCCTTAAAGGTCTGTGCAGCACATTCAGTGAATCCATTCGAGGGATGGTAAGGTATGGTATGTGTTTAACCCCATTTGGTGACATGAAGTGTTGGAACTCAGCACTGGTAATGTCCCATTGTATAAAACTAGCACGTCTGTCAGACCATGGATGGCAAAGCAGTGACGTAGCTTCGTCACTGTGGCATAGGCAGTTGTGGACTTCATCTCGCAAACGCCTAACCACTTTGAATGCTTGTCCACTAAAAGCTGGAACTTGAGGACTGTTGGAAATTGGACACCCACTGAGTCAGGATCAGATAATGAGCCTCTGAGAGTGGCCAGCGACAATGCTGGAGATACAAAAACCTGGCAAAGATGTGAGTCACTCAGCAGACTAGAGGAAAGGATGGAAGAGTGTGTCCACATTCTGTCTGATGTTGTGGCTCCGACATGCAAGTGCCTTGAGGTCACTATTGGAATGGTGGCAACTGCCTTGGAGACCTTGGTCAAGCAGATTTTGCTGGATCTGTGCTCGGGTCTGCACTCCATTGCTATAGGCGCTGGTAGAACTCATCAATGGCTAGACCGGGGTGGGGGTGCCAGGACACCTCAACCTACCTCCAGGTGCTCCTTTTGCTCAAGGAGTCAGGGAGTGGTTCTTGGGCACCCAGAGGGAGGAAGAATGTCAGCTGGACACCCCAGGGGCATCCTCACAGGACATTCCAAGAATGCTCAGCTGCTCAAAATCCCAGCCTGTGAGCCCATCAACTCCAGCCTGTAGACTGAGGAGGCCCTCTAGGCCTCAGGCCACCAAGATCATCATGGACAACAGGGTCAGCAGGCTGCCTCCACTCTGCTGCAGATATCAGGGTTGCACCCAATCATAGTGAGTTAGGAAAATTATCACTTCTGGGTCATGAGTAAACTGTACACTATTATGAATTCATTTGATGTCACTGAGAATGGTTTGGTCATTTGAAAGCATTGTGCATAATCATACATGGGTGCCTCTTATAGCGATGGTGAGCCACCCCAACTCCGTGAACCTCACATTCAAGTGATGTTAACCTCACTCAGGGTAGTTACCAGATCCTTGTGTTATGTCAGGGAGATGTGTCAGAATCTCTATTAGAAGGGAGTGCTAAATGAAGTATTGCTTGTGAGACAACATGGTGTGAGAGCTGCTCAGCAGCCTTCAAGGGATAGCTTCATTAGACACTCCTCAGTAATAGTGCCAAAGCACAAGAACTAACACCATGATGATGTCTCCAAACATGCCTTCATCTTACTGGCTCCTTTAGTTTCTCATCAAGGTGGCCATGACTGCATCAAGTTCTTTGATGCAGCGTTTGCACTGTTGTGTCAACTTTCATTTCCCAGAGTACACGCATACAGGGTTCACGACTGACCTTCCCAGAGATCATGGCCTGGTGAATCATGAGTTAAGGTGCAAGTCTAAATGCAAAATTTACTGTTGATGTGACTGGTTGTAAATCCCTTTCAGTGCACTGGCATGGCACTAAAGGACAGGAGGAACATGGCTGTGTCCCGTTGCCTGCACCTCACTCCTTCTGGAACCATGTCTTCCACGTTGTGCTTCTTCGATGGCGTCATCACATAGAAGCTGACCTTCACCTCTCTATTTAGGCTCCTGTCCATCATCTGAGGACTTCTCAGCTTCTTCCAGGTCTCCCTCTGCCAAGGGGTGCCCCTTGAGGTGCCAAGTTGCAAAGGGCACAACAGACCACTACTATGCAGGAGACCCTCTCAGCATCATACTGCAGAGCCCCACCTGAGCAATATACAAACATTGGAAAACCATCATCAGGATGCCAATGGTCTGCTTGATTATAGATCATAGCTCTTAAGATGACATAGATGTCATGAACCATTGTTTGAGCAGGTACCTTTTGGGAGTGCCCCAGGATGTGAACCATGGGAACGTACATGGTACCTGGCAGAGAGGTGCAATATATATGTTTCTGATGATTGCACACCAGTTAAACGTTGAAGAAGTGGAATCCTTCTGGTTGATGAACATCAGGAGCCGATGCCATGGAGGGCTCAATGTCATATTTTTAAAAATTTATTCATGGGATTTGGTGTCACTGGTTGGGCCAGCATTTATTGCCCATCCCTAATTGCCCTTGAACTGAGTGGCATGCCAGGCCATTTAAGAGGGCATTTAAGAGTCAACCACATTGCTGTGGATCTGAATTAATTAAACAACAATTAACAATAGTTTTAGGGTCGTCATTTGACTCATATTTCCATATTTTTACTGACTTCAAATTTCTGTGTTGAGATTTGAATCTGGGTCCTCAGAGCATAACCCTGGGCCTCTGGATTACTAATCCACTGACAATACCACTATGCCACCAGCTCCATATATGCTCAATTGATTACACCATGTACTCTAGGAAAGTCTCATCTTCATTAACTGTGAACCTCACATAATGATGAGCCTTGCTGAAGAGAGCATCTGTTGCCTCCTTGATGCATTTGTGTGTGGTGGCCCGAGAGATGCCATACTGGTCCCCTGTGGATGCCTGAACGATCCGCAGGCAAGGAAACGGAGTGTGGTGTTGAGCTTCTGGGTCACAAGCAGGAGTTGTCCTCCTAGTCCATTAGATCATTCCACAGAATATGGCACGTGTGATTCACTAGATTTCTGGACAAGCACAGACATGCACCACATTAGTCTGTAGATGAGTGAGGGGCAGAGCAGGCCTTTGGTTGTACGAGTCACCTTCCTGGTGTGGGTCTAACTTCCTCATCCTCTGATTGTTGCTAGGGCTTCATGGAACCTGATCCTTAGGTAGGGTCTTCTCCCAAAACTGTGCTTGGTGGCATGTGGTCTCTCTTCTCTTCCATTCCATAAACACCATTGAGAAGGCAGCACCGAGCCCAGGCTCCATTATTGCTTCCTCCTCCTCTTTCTGATAGATAAACCAGAGTAATGAATCACAAGGAAAGATAGCAAAGCTCCAACTCAAACTCCAGGCCACTGACATGACATTGAGCTGTGTCTTACTAACCTTGTCACTGATGCAGTCTTGCAGCTGAGTGGACTTAGAGTGAGGTGACCAAGATGCCAACCCTGAGGCTTAACATACTTACAGATTGCAGGTGCCTCTCCTAACCCTGACCATCTGCAGCTCAGTGCCAAGATAGACACCACTGTGGCCAGTGATATTGAAACCATATCCTGCACAAGCAGCTATGCCTTATCCAAATTGAGAGGACAGCTACTGCCCCTCCCTGGAGTGGGACTATGATGTGCAACCCTCGCATGGCTTGTAAAGCCGCAGGACTGACTTCATTCTGGCACCGTGACTACTTGGCCCCAGACCAGGGACCATGACCATCTTCCTCTTTGCTCTCCCATTCCTTTCTGACTGTTGACAGATCGTCCCTCCTCCCCCGCACCTTTCATGAGTCTCTGTGCAATTATTTCCCCTCTCCCAACTCCAGGAGTCTTTCCCAACGACCAGCCCCCACACCATATTCCTGAGTCTGTAATTCCTTTCCAATTCTTCTCGTTCCGTTCCCATGTCTCCCTACTGTGTCTGCATTCCTGTCTTTCAAGTTGGGCTGCAGTTTCTTCCCCCCAACATCCACCTTGGTCTCCCTTCTGTTCTGCCATCATTCCACTCCCCCCCCTCCATCCCCACATCACCTTTGTCCATTGTCCCTCATGTCCCTCCTTCCCCCCCCATTTCCTACAGGCAGACTTTCAGTGTTCCACTCACCTCAAAGCCACGAGCGAAAAGTGAGGGCTGTCAGCTGCACACCACATATTCAAACATGATTCAGGGCAGTCTGATTTCCCACTGACATGATGCTGGATTGGGAGGGTCTACGTGATTCCAGCGAGTAGCATTTTTAATGAGCAATCAGGAGATGGTAATTCATGCAAAGTGTCATCGCTGTGGATCAGAGAGAAACCCAACCCACCAGCAACTCACCATGAAAATAGTGAGGGAAAATTCCAAATTGATTTCCTGCCAGCAGGTTTCTGATTTTTGGCCTCATTCCCAATCCCACCTACTATGAAACCTGCTGTAGGTTGGAAGGGAAAATTCCGCCCAAAATATTGGTATGGAGATCGGCAATGATCACTTACAGATGGATAACGACAACAGTTTATATTTATGCAGTGCCTTTAACAAAATAAAATGTTCCAAGAGCTTTTCCAGGAATGTTACACAGCAAAACGGGACCTCCAGACACAAGGCAGATGACCAAAGGTTTTTTTGGTCAAAGAAATAGGTTTTAAGGAATGTCCTAAAAGAGGAAAGCAAGGTGGAGGAGAAGGGAGTTTTAGAAAGGGAATTCCAGAGCCTGGGGACTAGGTGACACCAATGGGGGAGCAATTGAAATCAGACATGTTCAAAAGACCAGTTGTAGATAAGCACATCTGAGGGTTCAGAAGCTGGGGAGAAGCAAGGCCATGAAGGGACTTTATAACAAGTTTGAGAATTTTACAATTTGAGTCAATTCTTGGCAGGGAGAAAATGTAGCCAATATAAGGGCGATAAGCAAATGGGACCTAATGCAAGTAAAGACACAAGCAGAGTTTTGGATGACTGAGTTGATGGAGAGATGAATATGGAAGATCGGCCAGGAGTGTATTAGCCCAGCCAAGTCTAAACGTAACAATGGCATAAAAAAGGGTTTTAGCAGATGAACAGAGGTAGTAGTGGATTGAGAGATTTTCAAAAGAAGAACTAAGCATCCTTGGAGATGAAGGAGCTATGTGCTCAGAAGCTCATCTTAGGGTCGAATGTAATACCAATGTGCACAATCCTGTTGAGCCCCAGACTGTTGCCAGGGAGATGCATGGAGTTGCTTAATTGAGAATAGAGTTTGTAGCCGGGACCCAAAGCCAATGGTTTTAGTCTTCCCAATGTTTAGTTGGAGGAAATCTCTATCATGTCAAGTACCCTGACAAATTACAGAAAGCAAAGGAATTAAAAGAGGTGGAATTGAGAAAGGCCATTGCAAGTGATATTCTATTATAAGATAGCTCAGAATGGAACCAGATGAGAGCAGTCCCATCCAACTGGGCTACTGCGGACATACATTGGGATGAAGATGGTGTGGTCAACCATATCAAAGGTTGCTAATAGATAGAGAAGGTTAGAGAGGGGTAGTTTACCTTTCTTGCAGCCAAAACAGTTATAATTTGTGACCTTGATAAGAGCCATTTCAGTACTCCAATGGGGCAGAAACTAGATTGGAGGGATTAAATATGGAATTCCGAGAAAGAAGGACATATATTCTGGAAGTAAGACACATTCAAAGACTTGAAAGGAAAAGTACATTGGAAATGGGCAATAGTTTGCAAGGACAGTGGGGCCGAGAGTTGTATTTTCAGAGGCAAGTTGATGATGGCAGATTTAAGGGAGAGAGGGGCAACATCTGGAGAGAGAGAGAGAGAGGGAACAGTTACTGAAATTGGGTAACATGGGGATCAAGAAGGGGAAGTTGGGTGATCCACAGTTTAACGGGAGAAGTATCAAAGGAACAGGAGGTGGAATCATGGACAAGATGAGCTGAGAGAGACCAAGACGGGAGATGGGAGAGAAAGGAAAGAAAAGGTAGGAGGAAGTTTGATCTGGTGGCAGGGAGAAATGATCTAATTATCTCAATCTTAGTGGCCAAAAAATGAGCTCCTTGAAACGTATTGTTGGAGGGAGGGGAGTTTGGAGAAGACAGGGGAGAGGAGTTTAAACAGAGGGGTTGCAGTGGAGGAAAGAAACTGGTTAGCTTTGCATTCTAGGATGATCCTGGAGTAGTGAACAGTTTTAGCAAAGGACAGCAGGACACAACTGATAGTATGTCATGTGGTCCAGCCAGATCTAGTGGTTAATAGAAGTTGTTTTCCATGCCCGTTTATATTTACATTCATTACATTAAGGGAGTGGAAAGGAGGGAACGGCCAGCTGGGAGTAATGGTTTTATGAGGACTAGAGCTATGAAGGTGGAGTTCATGTATAATTGAGCAAATCAATAGCTGAACAAAGCACCCAGAGTGATGAAGTTCAGTAAATTAAACATACATCAGCTCAGGAGGAATGATTATCCAAGAAAATAATTACAAATTCAAAATCCTGTTACGGTTCAACTATGTAGTGATTGAGAGATCAGCAGTACATCCAAAACTATAAGACGCTGTCTACATATATCTTAGATGATGATAATAATCAACAACATATAGTTGATACCACAACATCTCTAAGAGGATGCATGTTAACCTTAAAGTGTTTTGAATAATTTGGTTTGAATGAAGGAGAAAGGAAGGTTTTTTAAAAAAAGAAATGGATACTTTACAGATACAACCCAAACAGATAGCCAACCCAATACATTCATTTCTCACACTTGATATTTCAGCTTTTAAAAAAATTCTAGTTGTTTTCAAGATGTGGACTACATTGGCAAAACTGTATTTAGTGGCTGTTCCTAGTTGCTGAAGTGGCAATGGGTCTCTTCCAACATCATCCTTATGTTGATGTACTCCCATAGATGGTGTTAGGTAGGGAATTCCAGTTTTCTCTTCCAGCAATGGCGAATTAAAGGTTACATACATCCAAGTTAGGAACATGTGCAATTTGGAGGCAATGATTATTACATTATTGCTTTTGTCCTTTTCAGTGGTGGAAATTGTAAGGACAAGTTGCCAATGTAAGTTTGGCAAGCTGCTTCAGTCGTGCAAAGATGGTACAGATTGAAGCTGCATTTCTTGCTAAATTTAATAGTGGTGTTATCACTACTGCACCATCTACTTAACTGGCTAAATAGCACAAGATTGCAATTTGATGCAAACTTCAGTCAAGTGGCCAACATTTGATATAAAAACATTAAGCTATTGTCTAAGTCTGAGGAACCAACGAGCATTGGTGGATGCAACCATACAGCCGGAGAAGGAAACACTCAGTGTGGGAGTCAAAAAGGTGCAGCACTGGGAACAAAATCTCTGCCATTACTCTATAACATACAAAACTCCATTAACAAATGCTAAAATTAATTGCTCCCAAAACCTGACAAAATAGGAATCTCAACACACTTTACTTTTTAGAATTTTTCATCCCATTTCAGCCTGATGTACATGTTTTATAAAATTTATGTGTGTCATATTAATCGTATCTCATTCTCTTTATCTGCTGTTAACTATCAGGCTTCATGAAAAAATGAATTTAATGACGCCTCCCTCCCCTTCCCCCCTCAAAACATCTCAACGCATTTTACAACCAAAGCTGTTGCTGTTACATTGTAGGAAACACAGCAACAAATTAGTGAGCAGCAAGGTCCTACAATTAGCAATTAAATAAATGACCGGACTACCAGCTTTAGGTCACAACAACAAAAACAGAAAATGCTGGAGAAACTCAGCGAGTTTGACAGTATCTGTGGGGAGAGAATAGAGCCAACATTGAGTCTGGATGACCCTTTGTCAGAGCTTTAGGTGTTGATAAATGGTGGTCAGAAAACTGGTAGAATTTTTTTAGATCCTCTTCCAATAGTGCTAGGGAATCTTTTATATCTATCAAAAAGTACAGTTGAGGCCATGGTTTTAGTATCTCATCCAAAAGTGCAGCACTTCTTCAGTATTGCACTGAAGGCATCAGCTTTGGTATGTGCTGAAGTTTTAGAATAGGGCTTGACCTTAGAGTCAAGTTTACTACGAACGAACCATACAGGATGCCCAAAGTAAATGAGGAGTTGTAGGGAGCTTTGGGGAGCGGCGGTGATGGTGGTTGACAGGAGTGGAACTTTTAAAATAAAATTTAATTTTTTTTCCCACAAATTTTAATATATCAGATTTATCTACAGCATGTCTTTAGCAAATGATGTATGTCATGTCTTAGAATAAATTCTCCTCACTCCCTCAAGCATCCACAATGCTTACATTTTCAATTTCTGCATGATCCTAATTGTTTATAAACAAACAAAATTATAGCTTTAAGTGTAGCCAGTCATTGAGACCTGATGATCTTTTGCTAACATAGTGTCATTTAGATCTAGGCACAGCATGGAACATAATGTTTACCCATTTATCCTGCAGAATTAATTGATGGTTAAATGTTGTCCAGGAACATCATCAGAAAACTCTTCTCTGCCACTGTCAATCTGAATTTAATCAAATGGGGGCATCAAAATCATGGCATTTTCATTAAAAAAGCAAGTCAGAACACAAGACGTTTAGAATGTGCAAATCAAAAGCAATAGCAGCAGCTCGGAGAAAATCCAACAATGATTTATGGAAGATATATGAACCATAATAAAAGAGAATCAGAGCCTGTTACCTTGCTCCAAATATTGTTTTGAAAATCCTGTTTGCCATTTTGTCTTCTTCAGAAAATTGAGAACTTACATAGAACAGTACAGCACAGAACAGGCCCTTCGGCCCACGATGTTGTGCCGAGCTTTATCTGAAACCAAGATCAAGCTATCCCACTCCCTATCATCCTGGTGTGCTCCATGTGCCTATCCAATAACCGCTTAAATGTTCCTAAAGTGTCTGACTCCACTATCACTGCAGGCAGTCCATTCCACACCCCAACCACTCTCTGCGTAAAGAACCTACCTCTGATATCCTTCCTATATCTCCCATATAACTTGTGTTATAAATTCTAATTTCCACTCATGTTAAAGACCAAAGAGATAGACTAAGGTTATGGACGGCATTATCTGTGTCAAAAATATCTCTAACATGTTCATTAGAACTTTTGAAAGGCATGAGATAAGAGGTCAAGGAGATTCCCCCAGTGATCAGTCAGTCGGCTCAAAGAAAGCAAAACAATGGGGGTATGATGCAGCTTTGTGTAGCCAGCCTGTGGAGAAGTCTCTGTGACATACACTTTGGGACGACTTTCCTTTGACTAAAATGCACATCTATATTTTGTGGTGACTGACAACAAGAGTGGTCATTGAGAGCATACCAGAACTTGCTGTTTATATGCTTCATAACTGTCACTTGGGTATAAATCAAAATTTACTGCAGCAATAATCTGCAAGGAAACTATTTCGAACAGTGGAGTTTTTGGTCTTATTTTTGCACAAACATTAAAATAAGGTCGAGCACGAACTCTTCAAATTTCTCAAGGGCATAGAAGTAATATAGGATTCTATATTCAAGGAGTTGTTTCTTTAGGAACTACAGTATGTGACATGTACTTTTATAATGCTTTCCAAAATGGTTACAACCTTCTGCATTTCAATGGGTTTATTTTTACAAGAGTTTACCACAAGGTATTTTATTTGACCATAATTGAATTTCTACGATATGGAGATTGGGCTAGTTCATGGCAGGTTGTACATTTCCAGGAAGTGCTAATTAAGACTATCCTAGAGGCACATTTGAATCAGGTTTTAGTGTCATGTCTTGCACTGCACTCAGGTAGAGCTCCTCCAATCCTAATTCAGTAATTTGTCTGGTTTGCATCAAGAGTAATCCCTAATTCTGTCATTTTTCTGTGAGCATACTTAAAAAGAGATTGCAATTACATCAACATTAGGACAATCTTGCTGTAAAATTATGTTCACCAGGAATGATGTTGAACATAGGACATCGAGTTTAGGAATTCCCTCATTAAACCTTTCTGTCTCTCTACCGGTTTGTCCTAATTCAAGACACTCCTTAAAACTCCTCTCTGACCAAGCTTCCCTCTTCATTGTCCAATGCTCCAAACTTTTCAGGTTAAGTAACATTTCACTTGCACCTCCTTTAATTTGGTCTATTGTATTCTCTGCTCACATTGTGGTCTCCTCTACATTGGGGAGACAAAATGTAGTCTGGGAGGCCCCTTCGTTCAGTCCACAAGCATGATCCCAACCTTCCTGTTGCTTACCATTTCATTAACTTGCTCCCATACCCATGTTTGTTATTGGCCTGCTGCAACGCTCCAGTGAAGCCCTACACAAACTGGAGGAACACCACCTCATCTACTGATTAAGAACATTACAGTCTTCTGGACTCAACATGGAGTTCAACTTCTGACTATAAACTTTCTCCTCCATCTTGACCCCTTTGCCTTTTTTCTTAAAACAAAAGGTTTTTATTGTCCCAACACAAATCACAGCACCCTCCCCCAGGGTCATCTGTCACAGGTTCTTTAGTTTTCCTTTCACTGAGCACTGACCTTTGTTCTCCTTTTCATACATTCTGCTGTCTTACCTTTATACCACCATCAGCACTAGTCCTTAACACTGCCATCAACACTTCCTTTGTATTGTGCAATCTATCCTAGTTCATACATCTCACTGTCATTCTATACTGCTCCACAATATAAAATCCATCACATTTCTCCCTCGTTAGCTCTGGTGCAGCACTCCCTTAGTGCTGCACTGATCAAAGGTGCTGTATTTTCGATGACATTAAATTGAGGTCCTGCTTGCCCTCGGGTGAAGATAAAAGGTCCCATGGCACTGTTTCAAAGCAAAGGAGGAGAGTCATCCCTCAATGAGCACCGGTTTGGCTTGTCATTATCTCGGTGCTGTTTGTGGGAGCTAGCAGTGTACAACATTTGGCTGGAGTGCTGCACCAGAGTATCAGTCTGGATTGTGTGCTCAAATCTCTAGACTCCATCTTGAACAGATGTGGGGCTAATCTCTCAGTGCACTGCGCTGCTCTAGCAGCACAACGGGCCAGGAGACATCAGCGGAGGCCGCTTCACGGACTTCTCGCTGGGCGTCACAGCCTCCATGAGAAGAGAATGTGAATTGGAGTGGAGGTGCATTCCCTGGCAATTTCGCTACAGAGTCCACGTGCCAACCAACCAGCCAGTTGTCCGGAGTGCTTTAACAACGTGGATTTTTTCAGCAATACTCACGTCAGGAACATTTTAATACTTCGGAAAAAGCCTATCCTCAATTCATGCATTTGCGAATGTAATGCAATTTATTGCAAAAAGACTTTTTGAAGGTTACTGCAGATAACTTGATGCTAGGTAGCAATTGGTGCAAATGGGTAATACCAAGGAGTTAATGAAAGTCGGAACTCACCACTGACTGCGTAGTTCTTGTGGGTGTAGTACTGGCTGGAGTTATGGTGATGCTGCTGGTCATTTTGTTAGCAGGGTTTTTCGGAGGACTGCAGTTGCGAGGAGAGCGGAGAACAGTTCCCACTGTCTCGCCAGTAACTGAGAGAGGGCGGACAGTGATCAGAGAGCTGATCTCCTCAGTGTAGCCGCTGGTCGGCCTTTTAAACTGGCTGCCCAGGTGGATGTGAATCTTGTTGTCTTCTGTGGTTATGATGTTTGCATTTGGGCTGTAGGTTCGCGGTGGCGATGGTACTGCTGCTTTCTCAGGAGTCACTTTGAAGACAGCCCGTCCCATAGCCAGTTCCTGGGATTCTGCAGACACTGAACAGTCAGGGGCTGCTGATGTGGACACGGTCCTGATATGAATGGGGGAGGCAGGTCTGTCTGGGGAGGCAGCCTGGCCTCTCTCTGGGGAATACTTGGCCCTGGAGAATGTGGTGATTGTCACAGGGGAGGCTGCTCTCTCCGGGGACAGGGAGCTGCCGGACAGTTTGCTCTTTGGGGATGTCAGGACGGCTGTGGGCAGAATGGTGATGCGAGGTTTCTGGTGACCTAGGGTGGGGATGACGGTGGTGCTGGAGAAGAAGTCCTCAGCAGACGGGCTGGTGATTTCCAGGGTGGCTGTGCTATTGCCATGGTCTGGGGTGACCCGAATGTGCAGAGGCTGGCCCTGTTTTTGAGACAGAATCAGCTCCCGAGCCCGGCTGGGACTACCATTGGCCTGGGCAGCCTTCTCAGGGTGCTGGCCCATCTCCTTCTTCTTCATCCAGGGGATCCAGGATCTCCTGAGATTCAACTCGTTAGCAGCAGGTGGATACCTCTCCAACACGGAGGGTCTCTCCAGGGGCTTCTTCAGCCCCCCTTGGCGAAGATTGCTCATCAGGTGGTGTTCCTCCTGGACAGATTTCTCGATAAATACAGCCGGGTTGTCTTCCTCCCCCAGGCCATTGGTTGGAGTGTCTGTCTGTACAGCAGTGGATGTGATAGGGACATCCACCATTCTCCTGCCATTCATACAGGGGCGGAGAGCCCGACTGTAGCGTTTGGACATCTCCAGCTCCTTTGCCAAGTTCACCAGCTCCTGGGCTAGCTCTTTGCTCTTGCTCTCCTCTTGTTGGCACCTCTTGCAGAGAAGGGAATAATCGGCCTGGAGCTGAGAAAGCTGGTCTTCCTTGTTCATTAGCTGGTGGATTTTCTCTTTGAGAGCTTGCACCTCTGCCTCCAGCGCCGGGGCTCTGCCCTCTTCGGCCCACAGGCGCCCCCGAGGTTCGGCCTCCTGGCCCAGACTATCTCCTTTCTCCCCGGTCTTGCCTGTGCTCATCTGCTTCTGGATTTCCTCCAGCTGTTGGCTCAGGAGGTTGGCCTTGTCTTGCTCACTCTTGAACTTGCGCTCCAGCTGGTCGTACTCATCCTCAGTCTTCATCAAGTCACCTTCGACCACCTCCAACTGCTTCAGCCGAGACTTCAACTGCTCCATCTCCACAATCAGCTCCTGCGTTTTCTTATCGTCCAGCCCGGGCTCTCCTGCACGTCTCTGCCCCTCTTTCTTGGCTTTATTGCGGAGAGCATCGCTTTCTGCCTCGTCCACACGGTCAAGCCTCTTCTTCAACAAGTCAACTCGGAAACTCAGATCACCAGATTTCAGCTCCTCATCCTTGAGTTTCACCTTCAGTTCATTCCGTTCGCTCAGTAGGGTGGACACTTTCTCCTCCATCTCCGATTTCAGTTTCAGGAGCTTCTTGCTTTCCTCGATCAGTTTCTCGGTCACCTGTGTGGTTTTGTTTTGTTCCTGCTTCAGTTTGTTATTCAGCTCATTGACTTTTTGCTCTTCCTGATTCAGTTTACCCGCCACCCCCCTCCTCTCCTCCACCAACATGACAGTGAAAGACTTCAACTTGGTCAAGTCATCTTTTAGGATGAATTCACTTTTCCCCAGTCTGGCCTCTGTTGATTCCAGCTCCTTCACTCGGCCTTTTACCATTTCCAGCTCATTGATTAAGTCTTTGGTCAGATTCTTCTCTTTATCCAAACTAAGGTGCAGTTGGGAACACTCCGATTTGCTTTTGTTAAAAGCGCCCTCCAGTTTTTCCAGATCCACCATTCTTTTCTGGAGTTTTTCTACCTCGAGTTTCAAGCTCCTACTTTGGAGCTCCTCCTCCTCTAACCTCTTCCTCAGCTCTCTGCCCTGATCCTCTGCCTTGGTGATCTCCTCATCCTTCCCCTCCATCTCCAGGACCCGCTTCCGCAGGTTCTCCACTTCCGCCACCAGGCTACAGTTGCCACACTCACCCTGGCCAATTTTAACTCGCAGTTCCTGCAGCTCCTCCTCCGCTCGCTGGAGGCTCCTGTTGGCGTCCTCCAGCTCCTCCAGCCGGCGTGTAAGGGCGGCCAGCTTCTGCCGCAACTGGCGGCTCTGAGATTCTTGGCTGGCCAGTTTGGCCGACATCTCCTCATGCTCCTGCAGAGACTTGGCGGACTTGTGGCTGAGCTCTGCCTGCAGCCGGCTCACTTTCTGAGCCTCCTCTTTGGCCCTCTCCTCCACACTCCGGAATCTACCCTCCTCCTGTTGGAGTTTCTGCACCAGGTCCTGCACCTCCTGCGTCTGCTGGCCCAGTTGCTCGATGTGTTGCTGCCGTTCGTCCACCAGCATTAGGGCGAATGATTTCAGCTTGGCCAGCTCCTCCCGCACTTTGCCCAGTCGCTTGGTGTTCTCCTTCTCCTTCCGAACCTGGTAGGATTTTTCCTGTTCCAGCAGCTTCTTCAACCTAGGGAGAAGAGAGGTCACATGAGAAAGGGATCACCAACTCTCAGAAACTGAAGTTTACCATCTCTTGGGGGCCCCTTGTAGTTGTAAGGACAGTTTTGGATAGCTACTGTAATTAGAGTGATGTCAAGCAATGCAACAATTTTATTAGAAATGTGTCAAATCAGAAACTGGTTAAGGTAGGCTTCATTGACAGTTGTCTAATTGCCAAGTTAGAAGTGCAAATCGCAACAATAAGCGAAATCACCTTTTTTAAGGTGAAGCTACATAAATACATGAGGGAAGGGGAGAAATGATTGAAAGGTTTTGCTTGATAATGTTAGATTAGGACAAGAGGAGGTGGATGGAAAGAATGAACACCAATTGTGCAGAATGGGTTGTTTGTGTGGTACGTTTTCATAGAATCCCTACAATGCAGAGGGAGGCCATTTGGCCAATGAATCTACACATTCTCCAACAGAACATCTTATCCACACCCGATCCCCATGAGCCCACATATTTACCCTGTTCATCTTTGGACATTAAAGGGGCAATTTACCATTGGCAATCAACCTAACCTTCACATCTTTGGAGTGCGGGAGGAAACCCACACAGACATGGGGAGAACATGCAAACTTCACACAGACAGTCCATCCAAGGCTGGAATTGAACACGGAACCCTGGCGCTGTGAGGCAGCAGTGCTAACCACTGTGCCACCCCTCTTTAACCTATCATTCATTACAAGACTCAATGTCAAATATATTCAGCTGATTATACTCCTGTGAGGTAAAACACTATATATAGTACAATGAGATAGTAATGCAATCTTTAGAGGCCTTGAGACATACTTAAAATAATGCTTTTTTTACACCAATACCTGAATCAATATAAACATCAACGCCAGTAAGAGGCCAAGATGTTTTCTAACCTTGCTGCAGGCCCACCTATACAAACCAGTGAAGTGAATTTTGCATTTTGTGATCACCTTCCCCAGATGTTTGCGAAAATAGTGACCAATAACTGTGGCAAATGTGACCTCGGAATGTAGTTCAACTAAGATCAAGCAATTGAACTATTAATGCTACTTCCTTGTTCTCCAGATTAATTTCCACTCATGATAAAGACCAAAGTGAAAGACTATGTCTAACACTTGGCTCCAAATGGACCCTGTAACATTGGGATATATTCCAATTCACAATATTGGGCTTTCCCAGCAAGTTGTCTTGTGCATGTTATGTTGCAAAGTTCCGACAGAGAAGGGGATTTAATGCTCAGAAAGACTCATTGCAGATCAGTCATTTGTCCTTAACTTCTTCTAAAATACTTATTTTGCACCTCAGTGGTTTCAGCAAGTGATTACTGTGCTTACCAATTTCTCTTGATTCATAGTAATCTTTGCCCATCTTCTGCATATAGGCCGGTAAGAGCAGAACTTCATTGAGTGGGGTTTCTACTTTGGCTACAGTCAACATCAGGGTGCACATTGCTTGACATTGCACAAATTTGCTGAAGTGATGTTATAGTTCAAGTTCCTGTTAGACTCATATTTGCATAAATCACACACAAACATAAGAACACCAGTCAGCCAGCTTCAGACTGCTTGGGATGCCATTGCACAGGGTGCCTCAATCTCTCAATGAAATAGGAGACCTCCTCTTGCCATCCCCCTCCATCATTGGCAGCATGTTCTCCCCCCACACTATACTCCATATACACCTATGACTGTGTGGCTAAATTCCACTCCAACTCAAGTTTTCAAGTTTCCTGACGACACCAACGTAAAGGGTCGGATCTCAAACAATGACAAGACGAAGTACAGGAAAGAGATGGAGAATCTGGTGAAATGATGCGACAACAATAATCTCTCCCTCAATGTCAGTAAAATGAAAGAGATAGTTATTGACTTCAGGAAGCGTAATACAGAACATGTCCCTATATACATCAACAATGATGAAATAGAAATGGTTGAGAGCTTCAAGTTTCTATCTTGGTCCCTCCACGCTGATACTATAGTTAAGAAACCCCACCAACACCTCTACTTACTCAGGAGGGTTCGGAAATTCAACATGTCTGCTAGGACAATTTTTACAGATGCACCATGGAAAGCATCCTTTCAGGATGTATCACAACTTGGTATGGCTCCTGCTCTGACCGAGACTGCAAGAAACTACAGTCCAGCCCAGTCCATCACACAAACCAGCCTTCTATCAAGTCCATCTACACTTCCCGCTGCCTCAGAAAAGCAGCCAGCATAACCAAGGACCCCATGCAACCTGGACATACTTTCTTTTACCTTCTTCCATCAGGAAAATGATATAAAAGTCCGAGATCACGTATTAACTGATTCAAGACTTCTGAATGGACCTACCATATATCAAGCTGATCTTTATCCATACCCTAGCTGTGACTAACACTATATTCTGTACTCTCTCCTTTTCTTCTACCCTATGTACTCTATGAATGGTATGTTTTGTCTGTATAGCATGCAAGAAACAATACTTTTCACTGTATCCGAATACATGTGACAATAATAAATAAAATCAAAAATCAAGTCACACCAACATGGGTCACCAGCATCGGGGCATCAGAACCTTTCCAATGAGTCCTCTGGCGGACCCCCTAAAACTCTCCCTTTGCAGAGCCATCCCCCCCCCTCCCCCCCCCCCCGCCCCAAGAAAAGCCCCACGACATTGGGCTGGGGTTATGAGCGGGCAGATTACGCACATTCAGGCCACACCCCCTGGTGCCCAACTGGGCACTGCCAGAGTGCCACTGCTAGGCTGGCACTTAATAGGCACTGCCCAGCCATGCCCTTGACTACCCAGGGGCTTCAATGGCCTCTGATCCCCCGGCATGGCCATGGCATCAGGTCCCTGCTGGCGGAGACCAGCAGTGAGTCCGCCGACGTGAGGTGGAAGATTCCAGAAGGCAGTGTGTGGGACACACTAATGGGATTGAAATATATTCGCCAGGCACAGCCTGGATTTTTGGACTCACACAATCTTACAGGCTCACCATTCTGATCACCCAGTGCAGCGAGCTGGTAAGATTGCACCAAGTGTTTGTGACCAGAAATTCTTAATGAACAGATTCTATTTACATCAGACTGTCTCCAAATTCACTCAAAGTTATTAGTTCAGCGTATCCTATTGAAATATCACACTTGGAGAGTGGTGCTTAGAGTTTGGAAGTCTCCATTTGAGAGTCATTACCCAAAAACTGATCAAGTTTTATCCTGCAGATTCACAGCTCATGTTGACCTCTGCCCTTTTTAAAAGAAGACTTGAGTGTATATAATGTACCTATCATGACCTCAGCCCATCTCAACACTGAAGTATCTTTGAAATGTGATCACTGTTGTAATTTAGGTAATTTAGAGGATCTCCAAGAAGATCGCGCATATTGACACAGACTCTTACTGTAATTTAGGAAATACAGCAGTAAATTTGTACATGGCAAGTTCCCACGAACAGCAGTGTGACAATGAGCAGATACTCGGTGGTTGAGGGACTGGATTATTACTAGTGAAATTGGATCATAGTCTAAAGCAATTAACCATAGGAAACCCATAGGCTGATCCTTGGGTTGTCTGATGAGGAAACTGTGTGCAGGTTGGGCCTATTGGAGTTTAGAAGAATGAAAGGTAATCTTATTGAAATACAAGATTCTGAGTGGGGGGGTTGACAGGTTGATTCCTCTCGAGGGGGATCTCGAACAATGGGGCACCATTTAAAAATAAGATGTCTCCCATTTAAAGCGAGGAAGAGGAGAAATTCTTCTCTCAGAAGGTCATAGAAATCATAGAAACCCTACAGTGCAGAAGGAGGCCATTCGGCCCATTGAGTCTGCACCGACCACAATCCCACCCAGGCCCTACCCCCACATATTTACCCACTAATCTACGCATCCCAGGATTCTAAGGGGCAATTTTTAACCTGGTCAATCCACCTAACCTGCACATCTTTGGATGTGGGAGGAAACCGGAGCACCCGGAGGAAACCCACGCAGACACGAGGAGAATGTGCAAACTCCACACAGACAGTGACCCGAGCTGGGAATCGAACCCGGGACCCTGGAGCTGTGAAGCAACAGTGCTAACCACTGTGCTACCGTGCCGCCCTAAATTACAACAGTGATCACATTTCAAAGATACTTCAGTGTTGAGATGGGCTGAGGTCATTAGTCTTTTCTACAGAAAGCAGTGGAGGCTGGGTCATTGAGTATATTTAAGGCTAAATGTGATGGATTTTTGATTGACTAGGAGTGGTTCAGACAGGGAAGTGAAGTTAAAGCCACAATCAGGTCAGCCTTGATGGTGGAACAGACTCAATGGGCTAAATGGCCTACTCCTGTTACTATTTCTGATGATCTTATGAAATCCCCTCGAGGGTGACTGGCATTTGGTTGCCTCCAAATCTGAAGTGTTGCAGGTCTTGCCGAAGGACCACATGCAGATCAATGACCACCTCCTAGTTAGCTCTCTTTTGAATTGCCTCTCAGACATCGGAAGGTAGTTGGTGGATGTTCTGAATGTGTGCGGAGACACCAGCGTTCAATGATGACAGCTGTGGTTGCCTTCCTCCTGACCTTCTACCCCCTCTATTAGTGCCAATTAATAGCTTTGTGGTTCAGGTTGCTGTTCGGCCACAGCTCCCTTCTGATGAATCCTTTCTGCCACCCCTCAAGGTTGCAAAAAATTTGGGAGTATGAGACCCACAATGCAAGTGAAGAGTGCGAGGAAGGCAGGCAAAGATGAGCATCTTTGTGTACATGACCTTCATCCATAAGCAGCTGCTGACCAATGGGAACACATAAACCGCACCCCCCCCCCAGAAATTTCAGCTCCTGTCTAAATACATCCCCCCACCCACCATGTGACCCATTCCCAGAAGCCCCATTAAATTCTGCACATGAAGTGCTTTGACGCAATTCAACACAAAGGTGTTATAAAATGCAAATACTATTCAGCAAGCATGAAAGCATTCCTGAAATGTGCATACTGCACCAACCCGGCGACTGGCTATGAGACACATTACCCTGTACATTCACGTGCTCACATCAGCAGAGCAGAATTTTTATTGAGAGTAAGTGTCGCCACATGTATGAAGGAATTTGGCAGACTGTTTTATTTGTGCTTGGAGAATCGTACATTGCAGTGACATTACTCAAGTGTTTTGTGAAATAAACAACATCGGTATGGCAGCTGGAGCTCGTCAGCTCATGAGTACAGGAGTGGAAACAGCGGAATCAGATCAAAGAAAAACTGCAGCATGTGGACAATGCAGAGTCATTATTACATTTATAACCCTGCCACCTCCCCACACCATTCCACTACTTGGTAATTATTCCTACACTTTGCAGGATTTGGGCTGAAGACCTGTTCACAAGACACCTGAAATGTGGTCCATTTCCTTGGCTGTAGGGATTCGCATTCTAATCAGTATTCTGTAACTTGATTCTGTGTCTCTGTGCCCTGTTTGAGAGCACATTTCCACTCCATCTGACGAAGGAGCAGCGCTCCGAAAGCTAATGGTATTTGCTACCAAATAAACCTGTTGGACTTTAACCTGGTGTTGTTAAAACTCTTACTGTGTTCACCCCAGTCCAACGCCGGCATCTCCACACCATTTCCTTGGGCCAGTATTCCTACTTTTCGAACCAGAAATAGGATTTACTGAGGAAGGAAATAGACCAATTTTGAGACTAGCTACGGACCAAAATGCAGCAATAGTTCTGAGCGATTTCAATTTTGGACAGAATGATGGTGTAAGAGGAAGTCTAGAAAAACTTGGGATTAAAAGGCTAACGATAGAATAGATCACAGTGAATATAGAAAAGTCACAAAGTGCTTGGAATATAGTTTCCAAAGGTATTGTTTGCAAAGAAACACATAACCACTGTTAGAGAATTTAGACATGTATTTTTGAAAACAAACTACATTCTTTGTTAAAAGCATACACCTTGGCTAATGACACAATGCTCTTAGGGCATGATGGGATGTAGTCAAGTAAAAATAACACATTCCTCTGAACAACGCAGCTACTAAACAAAGGGGAGAGCAATTCTTATGTGTCTCTAGACAACCCTAACAAATAGAATATTCATTCGCCAAGGACAATGCCAGAGGTCTCAGACAGTTTAATGAATACTCATGTTACACCAGATAAGGTGGTCTGGCATAGAGTGTCAGGTGACTATGAGAAAGAATTTCAAGACAGCGAACTCACGTAGTCCCATATTCTCAGAGGGTAAATATTATTGGTCAAGGTAAATAATCAACACCAATAATGATTGGCTCATACCCAGCTAGGCTGAGCAAATTACTTTCAAAAAATTGTATAATGTAATACCGAGAATGATGTAATTTCAGAGTGATTTGGAACTGCCCCAAATCTTTCTCCCTCGTACGTTGAACCAGCTTGGAAAATAAAGAAACATCTTTAACCAGAGTACAGTCTCTGGTAGTCTGTGTGTTAGCTGAACTGTAATTAAGTGAAAGCCAGTATAATACATAGTCTCTGAAATATGCTCCTACAGATGGCAACAGACCCAACTACAAACTTCAATGGCTTTAACTGAAGTTGAATGTATTGGAAACCAAACAACCATAGTTAAAATTAAATCATCGGTTAACCATGGCATTTTTCCATCCACGTACAAGGCTCTGAAACAAAGTGAAGAAGAGCTATGAACCCGAGCCCTGAACATCAAGGAGGTGAAGATTTCAGTTATGGAAATATGGGAAGAGAAGTGATCTCAGAAATATAAACTTATTTGGGAGGGAGTGCAGAGAAGGTTCACCAGGTTGATACCAGAGATGAGGGGTGTTGATTATGAGGAGAGACTGAGCAGATTGGGTTTGTACTCTTTGGAATTTGGAAGGCTGAGGGGGGATCTTATAGAGACCTATAAGATAATGAAGGGGCTGAATAGGATAGAGGTGGAGAGATTCTTTCCACTTGGAAAGGAAGCTAGAACTAGAGGGCACAGCCTCAAAATAAAGGGGGGTCAGTTTAGGACAGAGTTGAGGAGGAACTTCTTCTCTCACAGGGTGGTGAATCTCTGAAATTCTCTGCCCACTGAAGTGGTGGAGGCTACCTCGTTGAATATGTTTAAATCACGGATAGATGGATTCCTGATCGGTAAGGGAATTAGGGGTTATGGGGATCAGGCGGGTAAGTGGAACTGATCCACTTCAGATCAGCCATGATCTTATTGAATGGCAGGGCAGGCTCGAGGGGCTAGATGGCCTACTCCTGCTCCTATTTCTTATGTTCTTATGATTGAAAAAGGACAGCTCTAAGCATTTTTTCAAGTTAAATCATGATTCCAGGAGAAGGGGATATAACTAGATGAGTAAAGTCAAGTTGGAAAGATCTTAGGAACATTTATTTACACAGAGAACCGAGTCAAGTTGACAAGGGAGCCCTTTAAAAATTGCAGGTTGGCCCCAATTCCGGGGTTCCTGTCTTCCCATGCTGTCAAATTTGTGGGAGTGCCTTTAAAGGGTGCGGGTTGCTTCCTGTCAGAAGCCTGCATTCATATTCCTGACCTGCCTGGCTCCATTGTGGGGGTAGGCATCTTGTACTCTTCTGCAATTTTCATGAAGCTGTGCCAGTTTCTTTTTTTAAAAAAAGAATCATGGCTCACAACCTCTCTGAAGAGTCAGGAACTCTAGTGTGCATGATGGAACCTTTTAAAATGCAAGTCCCTTTATATCCCCTATGCCAAATTATCCCACACCTGCCCCTATGCCAAGCATGGACAATTGAACACCATAGAGCATAGTACTATGTTTTTAAAAATTAGAAAAAATGTAATCGATTGATAATTTTCTCCTTTGCTTGAATAAAAAGAAGGGTGGATCAAGCTAATAAGTGTCAAGCTTAAAGATTTCAAAAAACACAAATCAAAACCCTCAAACCCACTTAACCTATGTCAACAAACATTGTGAAATTGACCAGAGAGACAAGCTGTAAATTCAACAATGCTTCCTATGGGGCACAGATGTTTTTGTTATTATCTTGGATTTCAGCCAAACCTCATTATGTACATTTGAGTGAGACCAGACAGCTAGTAGAATACTAGAACAGCTACTCCCCTAAGGAAAAATTATTTACTTGGTGGGCACTTTCTCCTGAGGAGCAAGCCAAAGTAGGAATTTTCCCCAACTTCCCCTTCCCACCTCGCAGATGAAAATCTAGACCAAAGACTTGGGAGTCATTCAAGAGACAGTGGTCGAGGGTGATAGTATGTAAAGAAACAACAGGATTTTATGGCAGGATGAACTAGATTCATAGGATTGCCTTCCTCATCTATACATATTTCGATGATTTATTCTAAATGTGCATCTACCAAATGTGTAAAGTGTGACTCTTACCTCCTGGACATAATGAAACAGAAAATCTTTACTTAGGGCTGGAATTTCATCAACCAGTCAGAAAGCCTGATTCAAAAGACCAGTCTTTATGGAGATGACCCCAGCGCACACGATTTTAGCTCTGAGTGCAGTGGGTCACGATCAAGTCATGTTCACCATCTCAGGAGGCAGTTCAGAGGTGGCCATGGAACAGACAAGTGCTGAGGTGGGCTGGTTAGAAGGCCTGAGATTTGGTTCTGTGTAGGCTTTATAGCCCTCATTGCTTTTTTATTTAAAAGTGTTTGCTTTTTTATTCTAACTAATAGTTGCAGCCTGTTTTGTTTTTAATTTTTAAAGGGCTTGGATTTAAATAATTTCAGATCACATATTTCGACATTATCCACCCTGTACAAGTGTTTAAACCTTCTTCATAAATCCATGACTCCCACACCACAGGTTAAGGTCTTGGAACAGTCTGTTTGATCTCAGCACTAATTTCAATGGGCCCACTAACTTTGGGTTTCCCGCCAGTGTGATTAAAGTTTCAGCTCCTTCCCACTCTCGGCAAAAATGGGATGTCCTGAAATGGGGGCAGGACATCTACAGCTGGGTCTTGCCTGCCATTGTTAAACAGACTCTGGAGGCCTATCTGACTGAAAATCCAGTCTTAAATCTTTGAAGTATAAAATAACTCATTTCCTGCTAGTTTCTGCCAACTTGGATAGCCTTGTTTCTCGCTAAGGGAAGCAGCCAAAGGTTGCCAATCAACAGAGCAACTTCTTGAATACAGCATAGCCTCACAACCTCAGGACGTGCTAACAGCAATTTACCCCACGGGGTCGTTCAGCAGGAAGGAAATTTATAGCTTTAAGGAGTCAGGCTGGGTGAAACACTCTATGTCATCAATAGTCTTTTCATAAGGCAGGCTTCATTAGAAAAGAGCTATAAGATTATAAACATTACCTCCAATATTGTATGTGTTGGAGAAAGCAAAGATTGTAACTATAAAATACCACTTCCTCCTTTTTACCATAAGCAATACAGACAATCCACCTGCAGATCTGCTCTTGTATCACTAACCAAGTTGAAGTTTTTAATAAAAGAAATGACATGTCAGGATCACAGGGTCATTGCAACTGGAGCAATCCTGGGAAGAATAAAGCTGGTGGTCTTACCAGAGGCAGAACTTGAGCAATATTTTGGTGGCAGTAGAGAAGCAATGTCAGGGTACATTGGAAGGAGGAGCTCTACAGAAGAGACATGTGGACTCATGTTAACTCTGTTTCTCTCTCCACAGATGCAGCAAATTCTACTGGGTTTTTCCAGCATTTTCTGCTTTTATTTCAGATTTCCAGAATCCGCTGTATTTTGGAGGACCTAAATTAAATGTTGGTTGTTTTCAAGCTATGCATAAACCTCAGAAGCGATGCAAAGGAGGGCCATGAGTCCTGAGCAATCAGCAAATAAAAGCAGGAAAGACATATTTATATTGTGCCTTTCAGGACCATGAGGTATCTCAATGCACAGTAGTCACTACTGTAATGGAGAATATGGCAGCCAATTTGTGCTCAGCAAGCTCTTACAAACAGCAACGTAACAATGACCAGATAAGCAATACTTTTGTTAATTGCAGAATAAATATTGGCTAGGACACTGGGGATAACTTCCCTGCTCTTCTTCAAAATAATGCCAGGCCTTTTTACATCGACCTAAACAAGCAGATGGGACCTCAGCTTAAGGTCACATCTGAAAGATGTCACCTCTTGAGTGTAGCAGTCTCCCATTACTGCATCAGCCAAAAATACCTTCCTGGTGTGAGTGCTACCAACTGAACCACAGCTAAAACACGTGACAAAGTTCAGAAAACTTTGATTCCTCACATATGGCAGTAAGTAATTTTAAACATGAGGCATGCTTGCAGAAGTGCATATGCTGCAGTCAAGGCTTTAAACATCTGTTTCTGTCTCTATGTTTCTGCATTTGTCCGTTTATGGGAGATGGTGATTGGACGCAGCCATGAAAAATAACTTATGGAAAGTGCATGTTGTAAAGCGGTGCCTTTGTAATTGATGCTATTGTTGATAGCATAAAACAGGAGCAAATCACCTGGCCAGAATCTGTTCTGCCATTCAGTTATTTACCTGTACTGTAGCTGCATTTACTCACTTTTGCTCCAGAACCTTTAAAAGGAGGACAGAAATGTATCAATCCAGTTTTGAAATTTTAAGGTCACAGCTTTTTGAAGATATCTTCCTTTTTGGGGTGGGAGGCGGCGGCGGCGGTGGGAAGGATGAAGTGGAGAGATCAGACTGCCACTACCTGTTGTGAGAGGCTTCTAATTTTAAGGTCATGTTCTCTTGTTCTGGACTCCCCCAAATTTAGATTTTCTATCAACACTTCTGTTCATTTTAAACTTCTCAATTTGGTCACCTCTTAATTTTTGATATTAAAAAGAAATAAGACCTAATCGCTGGTTCTCAATTTAACTCATTTAGTTCCAATATCATTCTGGTTAATCTTTGTTGTTTCCAATCCAAGACTAATATTTTTTGAAGTGCAGCTCCCAGTATGGAATGCAATACTCCACACAGGGTCTAACCAGAGTTCCATACAGCTGTAACATGACTTCTGCCTGTTCGTATCCTAGCCTCCAATATAAAAAGGCTAATGGAATGCTGGCCTTTAATTATTTTTCATAAAAGCAAATTACTGAAGATGCTGGAATCTGTAACAAAAACTGAAAATGCTGTAAAATCTCAGCAGGTCTGACAGCATCTGTGGAGAGAGAATAGAGCCAACATTGAGTCTGGATGGCCCTTTGTCAATTATTTTTCATACCGATACACTAGTATTTGGTTTTAATAGCTCAGTATAGACAGCTTATCTGGGACAAGGATGACGCAAGTGCTTGGAACTGTAATGTAGCGAGAGATGGGTAGAATGAAGCAGTGAGATAGTTCAAGTCAATTCAGTGCAGCAGAGAGGAGTAAAATGAAGTTTGGAACTGGGTAAATTAATTCAAAAGTGTGAAAAATTAATTAAATGAACAGCGCAACTGACAAAACAGAAAATGCTTTAATGTTGACATGAGATTCAAAAGATTGTGGGGGCAGAAGGAGAAGAAAAATCTCAAAATGAAGTTTAACAAACCAACTGCTGAGTAACAAATCAACAGAAATAAAGTAGGGGTTAAGCTTTTGAGAAATGAAATATAAAAAAAACATCTATTCAGATCATGAAATCAGTCCTCCATTTCAATTTTTTCCCCTTATTTTGCTTTCAGACAGTACTGACTCCTTTTCTACCAATGCTGACCTCTATTCTGCCATTAACATCTATTCTGGATCAAAGCTTTAGTACTAAATACTCCCTGTCTTGTGTTCCATGACATCTGTGTCATTTAATCTATTCTGCCCTCCAGCCTATCCCTGATTTTTATGAACTCCGCTGATGTTATCTGAGAGTGTCTCAAAACTCGGAAGGATAACTTGAAACACTGATTCTTAGTGGTTGTATATTGCTTTGAAATAATGAGCAATCCAATCATTGTATAAACAATTAAAGAGTATTTAAAGTAAAAGTAAAGAAAAACACATGACAAGACTATAATACACTATAACACTCAAGTGTATTAATAACTAAACACAGCATTTTATCTGGAATTACTTCTTGTTTTCAGAATATACCCACCCCTTTTCCCAAACAACATCCAATTTACTAATTCTATAAGTCAAATCCAGCTAATAGTCCGCAGCACGGTAGTGCAGTGGTTAGCACTGCTGCCTCAAAGTGCCAGGTTCGATTCCTGGCTTGGGTCACTATGCGTGGAGTTTGCACATTCTCCTCGTGTCTTCCTCTGGGTTCTTTGGTTTCCTCCCACAGTCCAAAGATGCGTGGGTTAGGTTGATTGGCCATGCTAAATTGCCCCTGAGTGTCAGGGGGACTAGCAGGGTAAATGCGAGGGGCCATGGGCTGGGTGGGATTGTGGTCGGTGCAGACCTGATGGGCTGAATGGCCTCCTTTTGCACTGCAGGCATTCTATGACAACAATAGCTTAGATGACCAAGTCTGGGAAAATATCTTTTCCTGGTTCAGTGAAGGCACAAAACTGTGGGCCCGATTTTACCAAATTTGGGCGCGAAATTGCGGTAAAGTTGGGCGCCGGGCCTAAAACGCGATCTGCACCCGGCTCATGGCAGATCGCGTCTGTACCGAGCCCCGATCCGGGCGTGGGTCTGGTGCGCGGCCGAATCGGCCGGCGTGACGATTTAAATGTATTTGCATGCATTTAAATTGACTTAATGAAGCTCGCGCCCAAGTTTACCAACGAATCCGACTTTACCAGGTTGCGGCCCATTTCGGGTCCGCGCATTAAACAAGTTGCTAAATAGAAGTCCGAATGGGACTCCAATTCAGCAGGGGAACCGCTGAAGCCAATCCCCCCGACCATCCTTCTGGGAAAAGATATTTTCCCAGACTTGGTCATCTAAGCTATTGTTGTCATAGAATGCCTACAGTGCAAAAGGAGGCCATTCAGCCCATCAGGTCTGCACCGACCACAATCCCACCCAGCCCATGGCCCCTCGCATTTACCCTGCTAGTCCCCCTGACACTCAGGGGCAATTTAGCATGGCCAATCCCCGTGAACCACCCCGGCAGCCCACCCCCCCCTCCCCCCCCCAAAATCGGACCCCCCTGGGAGGCAGGCCCCGCCGGCAGCGCCCCCGCCCCCCCCCCCGCCCCGCCCCGGGATCGGACCCCCCCTGGGAGGCACACCCCTGACCTAGCTTGATCGCTGGTCTCCCTCCACCATCCTTCCGATCTGCAGTCCGTCCACAGCCTCCTGCACGTTCCTGGCCTCGCTCTGCCTTTCCCTGGGGGGGGGGGGGGGGGGGGAATGGAGAAGGGGAGTGACATGTCTGCCCCTGGGGGTGGGGGGGGGTCGCTGCCAGTCTGTGGCCGATCCCTCCTCCCCACCGGAGGAGGGATCGGAGGAGGGATCCCCTTCTCCATTCTCCCTCCCCCCCCCAGGGGCAGACACGTCACTCCCCTTCTCCATCCCCCCCCCTGCCCCCCAGGGGCAGACACGTCACTCCCCTTCTCCATCCCCCCCTCCCCCCCAGGGGCAGACATGCCACTCCCCTTCTCCATCCCCCCCCCCCCAGGGAAAGGCAAAGCAGCGCAGACAGCAGAGAGGATGAAAGGAATTCCCTTTGGAGGATAATGTCCAAATCACAGGAACTAAAAACCTGACAGTCCAAAATCTGGGATAATATTTCAAAATGTATATCCCCCCCATCCCTGTCCTGTAATATTATCCCAGATTTTGGACTGTCAGGTTTTTAGTTCCTGTGATTTGGACATTTTCCTCCAAAGGGAATTCCTTTCATCCTCTCTGCTGTCTGCGCTGCTTTGCCTTTCGCGACCGGCGCTGAAAAAGGGCGAATGGGCGCACTGGAGCGTGGCTGCCGGGCGCGGATCCGTTTGATGACCGGACCCGGCACTTAGTCCCGATTTGATAAAATCGGCCCCTGTGTCTTTTAGGAGGAGAATATCTGCAATCTGCCGTGGCTTTAAATGTTAGAAGGAGCCGGCATCTTTCTCACTGTTGGATAGAAAACTGGTCCTTCCCCAATGAAGGTGCAAGCAGTTATGTTGTTCAGTTTCATCGATGTTCCACCCTGTGGATTAGGCTGTCTGCATCTTTCAAATTCCTTGCCCTTAGAAAAGTTATCATTTGTATAGATCCACTGGTCTCTGATAAACAGTTTTTCTGATATGGCAATTTGCACCTCAGTTTCTCTAGACACTTGTTAATCTTGTTACTAGTTTGTTCTTTTGTTTTTTTCATCTATTCTGCTATTCAACTATTAACCTAACACTGATCTTTTATTCTGCTCCTCTGTCCCCCCTACATTAAATAGCATTTAACCCATACATTTTTACCCCACTCTAGTTCCAAAGATTCATACGGACTTGCAACATTAACTCCCTCTCCACAGATTTCCAGCATCTGCAGTATTTTGTGTTTATTAATATGAAAGTGGGAGTTAGGATACAACTTTCAGCCAAGTCTGGGGAGGAAATAAAAATCCATGACATTTCATGCAAGCAAAATTTAATTTAAAAGAAACATGTGCATGTATATTAAATTCCAACCAGTACTACACGCACAGAGAATACAGCAGATTTGGCACAATCTGCTGGACCTTCATGCCAGCGAGATCTTATGGTCCCGCCATGGGTTTCTAGCTGTGTGGGGTGGAATCAATGGGAAACCCCATTGACAGCAGCTGGATCCCACCTCCAACCAACAGCATGTTACCTCCCACCACTGAGAAATACACTGAGGGGAGGCCAGAGAATACCAGCGAATGAGCCGAACAGAGGAAGCTGTGGAAATGATCAAGGAACAACTTACCGACACGATAGAAAACTGTTACACCTTAATAATGGGATTGAGATTCCTATTAGAATGCCACCTGTGATGTGACATGGGATTGTTGCAGGTAAATGTTGACATTTTGGTATGAGAATTTACATTTGGAATGTTTACAATAGAGACAAATACATCCAATTCCTTTCACTTCCATTATTTCTGATTTCAAAGATCCAGTCCAGGTTCCAATCTCTCCTCAAAGTGTAGATCAGAAATTCATTTTCAGAAGACGACAAGAAGTCATTTACGGCCACTATCCCACCCAGATATAAAAATCCACTATAGTGCAGAGCTCCATCTAGAGGCTGAGCTAAAATAGTTTTGGAAAATGTCATGGTTGAAGCATCCTGTATCACATGAAGTCACCCACTGATTAACTTAGCTCTTTGTAGGATTGGAGGTGGGCCCCAAACAGGTCAGTGTTGCCAACGAATGGCAACACAGATGGCATCTAAATGTGAAAACCAGACAAATCTGCACCTTGGGCACATTCTAACACAATTTGGACAAAGGAATCCGAAACAGGTTCTCATTTCTCAGTGATTGGGAACTAAAACACTAAAAATAACAGGGCAGCCCCTCCTCAGAAAGGAATGACATACTTGTAGAGTTAAAGGTTAGCTCGAAAGATAGCTACTGAGCACGCTCAGTAGCTAATGTCAATCACTGAGAAGCACCTCAGAGAGCAGCTTTTTAAAAAATTCATTCGTGGGTCATGGGTGTCGCTGGCTGGTCAGCATTTATTGCCCATCCCTAGTTGCCCTTGAGAAGGTGATAGTGAGCTGCCTTCTTGAATCGCTGCAGTCCGTGTGCTATGCGTTGACCGACAATGCTGTTAGGGAGGGAATTTCAGGATTTTGATCCAGCAACTGCGAAGGTACGACAATATATTTCCAAGTCAGGAGAGTGAGTGGCTTGGAGGAGAACTTGCAGATGGTGGTGTTCCCATGTATCTGCTGCCCTTGTCCTTCCAGATTGAAGTGGTGGTGGGTTTGGAAGGTGCTGTCTAAGGATCTTTGGTGAAGTGCTGCAGTGCATCATGTAGATAGTACACACTGCTGCTACTGTACCACAGCTGTAGCTATGCCAAATTATAGTGAGGGAGAGCTGTGGACAGTGACCTCGAGCTCAATGAAATACTCAAGTCCTATTTTCTGCGCAGGTTTGTAGCTAAAAATATTGAAAGAGATAAATTCACAATCTCTTACATTGCAGATAATCATTTTCCAATTGTCACTTGGTCAGCGACTTAAAACCTAGAAGATCTGCTCTTCAATTCTAGTTCATCCTAAATTAAGAATCTTGAGTTTTAATCCATATTAGCCAGTAATTTCAAGGAATTTAACCCCAGATTCTGAAGTGCTGAAGTCTATTCGCTGCCCGGAATTCCCATTTTCAAGATCTTTTTTCTCAAGAGTTAAGGAACTGGATACTGCAATCAGCTCCACGATCCACTCTGTATTCTACACATTCTTATAAATGATCAGATTAATGATGTACACATTACAAGCAATGCAACCCAACCCCCTCAATGGGATGGATCTTTGTGGGAAAATGAAGATAAAGAGATTGCCAATCTGAGCACGCACCAATTCTGCCCAGTAGACTTGGGTTGAAGCATAATCTCAATGTAAAAACACACTCATTGAGTAGAGGATGGGGTTGGGGGTGTAGACAGTGAAAAGGTGCATCTTTCTTTCCTATATTTATCATAATTGAATGCAGCTACAAGTAACCTTCAGGATACAATACCGACACCAATAGTTATTAAGCATACTGGAAACCCTGTAGAATTTGTGTTGGGGTATCGAAAGACTATCTTACACCTTTTATACGTCATGATTTGCACCAAATTTATACCTGTACAAGAAAAAGATCACAGGCCTCGGACATCTGAGCCTATCATGGAGAAGTCAATGACAAAATCCTCAACTGACTTCTCCCTCCAAGTCCTACAACTTTTTAATATATCTATGCTCTTCTAATTCCGGCCTCATGCTTGATTCATCTAATTGAATTTTTTGACAAAGTTAGAGAGCAAGAACACAGGAAATACAATTAGGAGCAGAACACATGACCTGTCAAGCCTGCTCTGCCATTCAATATGATCAAATACATGGCTGATCTTGGGCTTCAATTCTGTTCTCCTGCCTACTCACTATATCCTCCAATTCCCTGACACACCAAAAACCCACCCTTAAATAATGGAGCATCCACAACCCTCTGGGAGAAGAGAATTCCAAAGATTCAAGGGTGAAGACATTTCTCCTCATCTCAGTCTTAAATGTTCAACCCCTTATTCTGAGATTGTGCCCCCGTACTTTAGACTCCCCAACCAGCAGAAACAAACTCTCAGCATCTACCCGATCAAACTTTTCTAAATTTCAATGCGATGGACTCATTCTTTTAAACTCTGAAGACTATAAGCCCAATTAATTCAGCCTCTCATCATAGGACTATTGCTTCATCCCAGAGACCAATCTAGTGAACTTTCACTGTCGCCACCAATGCAACTATATCCTCTTAAAATGTGGAGACCAAAACTGCACACATTATTCCAGATGCAGTTTCACCAAAACCCTGTAGAATTGCACCAAGACTTGCTTATCCTTGTACTCTAATCTCCTTGAAATAAAGGCAAACATGCCATTTGCCTTCCTAAGTGGTTGCTGCATCTGCGTGCTATTATGTTCCTTGGGTAATCACACCCAAGTCTCTCTGCACATCAAATACTTAGAATTTCAAAATTTGCCGCTGATACCAAACTTGGCGGAATGGCAAACATTGACAATGATACAAATTGCCTGCAATGTGACATGGATAGGCTGGTGGAATGGGCAGATGGAATTCAATACTGAGAAGTGATAGGGAAAGGCAGAATAGACTTAATGGTACAGTTCTAAAGACTGGACAGGAACGGAAGGACTTTCATGTGCGTCAATCTGAAGGTGGCAGAACAGAGAAAATAGTTTGCAAAGCATATGGGATATTGGTCAATGGAGACATTGAATACAAAAGCAGGGAAGTGATGCTGAACCTTTCTAAAGTTCAGGTTAGGCCCTAACAAGAGTATTACATCCAAAAGATAAGGTTGAAGTATTTTCACAATCTTCAGCTAGAAGTGCCGAGTGGATGATCCAGCTCGGCCTTCTCCAAAGGTTTCCATACAATTTGTTTCATTCCATGTGATATTAAGAAACGGCTGAAGGCACTGGATATTGCAAAGGCCCTGAAAATATCCCAGCAATAGTCCAGAGACTTGTGCACCTGAACTTGCCTTGTCCCTAGCCAAGCTGTTCCAGTACAGCTACAACGCTGGGATCTACCAGCAATGTGGACAATTGCCCAGGTTATGTCCTGTGTACAAAAAAAGGGTAAATCCAACCTGGCCAATTACTGCCCCATCACTCTCAATCATTAGTAAAATGATGGAAAGGGTCATCAACAGTGCTGTCAAGCTGCACTTGCTCAACAATAATCTTCTCAATGATGCTCAGTTTGGATTCCGCCAGGGTTATTCAGTTCCTGATCACATTACAGCCTTGGTTCAAACATGGACAAAAGAGCCAAATACCAGAAGGACTTGAGAATGACTGCCCTTGACATCAAGGCAGCATTTGACCATGAATGGCATCAAGGAGTCAGTGGGAATTAGGGGGAAAGCTCTCTTAGCACAAGGGAAGATGGTTGTGGTTGTTGGAGGTCAGTGAAGGAAAGGTGAAATATTTCCAAGTCAGGATGGTGCGTGTCTACCATCCGGGTGGTGGTATTCCTATGCACCTCTTGTCCTTCTAGACGGTCAAGGTAGAAAGTGCTGTCTAAGGAGCCTTGGTGAATTCCTGCACTACATCTTGTAGAGGTACACAGTGCTGCCACTGTGTGTTGGTGGTGGAGGGAGTGAATGTTTGTGGATGGGCTGCCAATCAAGTGCACTGTTTTGATCTGGATGATTAGGGCCTAGGCAGCTGAAGGCACAGCCATCAATGGTGAAAATCTGTGATGCACAAGTTACAATAGAGGACAAAGATTGTGCTTTTACATTGAAGGCTTTATTATTTAGTTACCTTGAATGCAAAATAAATATGGATTATTTATCCACATAATAAATGCATATTAGGGCCGAGTTGTGTATAAACTTGGTGGAGTAATTCAGCCAAACACCAGTTTCCCATCACCAACATCCTTTATTGTGGACCAAAGGAAATGGTCGCTGCCACAGCTGACAGTCAGGTAGTCTGACAGGGAAAATCTGTCCTTTACAGAGTAATAGAGGTATACAGCACAGAAAAAGGCCCTTTGGCCCATCGTAGTTGTGCTGGTCAAAGACAAACCAACTAATTATTGTAATCCCATTTCTCAGTACTTGGCTCTTAGGCTTGTATGCCTTGGCATCGCAAGTGCATATCTAAATATTTCTTAAATGGGTCTCTGCCTCCATCACCTTTTCAGGCAGTGAATTCCAGACTCCCACCACCCTTTGGGTGAAAAAGCTTTTCCCCACATCCCCTCTAAACCTCCTACCCTGATCTTAAATCTATTCCCCTGATCATTGATCCCTCCGCCAAGGAGAAATGTTTCTTGCTGTCTACTCTCTGCCCCTGATAATTTTGTACATCTCAATCATGGTCCTCCCTCGGCCTCCTCTGCTCTTAAAAAAACCAAACCCAGTCTATCCAACTCTCTTCATAACTAAAACTCTCCAGCCCAGGCAACATCCTGGTAAATTTCCTCTGCACCCTTTCCAATGCTATCACATCCCCCTATAATGTGGATTCCAGAACTGCACACAATATTCTAGCTGTGGCGTAATCAATGTTTTATATAGTTCCAGCATAACCTCCCTGCTCTTAATAAAGGCAAGTCTTCTTAACCACTGTATTTACCTGTCCTAATACCTTAAGGGTCTGGTACACATGCACACAAAGGTCCTTCTGATCCTAGGTTCTTCACAGGGTCCTGTCATTCATCATGTAATCCATTGCTTTGTATGTCCTTGTTTATGTTTTGTCCCTAGATTTTATTAGTGTGTTTTTCTATTTGTTTAATCTGAACTGTTGATGTCGAAACAAATTAACTTTTTCTTCGCGCAAGGAAATTTCAGCTATAATGACAAAAAGCTTCTGTTCTCAGTGGCTTGCTCGCAGCCTGAAAAGGCAGCAAGACACCTATGCTGATCCTGAGGAGGAAATATCCTCTGCCAATCAGGCAGTTAAGTGGACTGCATTGGGCCTTCCTCCAGACCAAGGACCCCAGAGAACAACCACTTGCCCACCAAGAGCTGCTGACCAGAGTTCGGCAGCACCATGAAGGAGGTCATGGCTGATGCTGGACTCCCAGAGGCATGGAGCAACCCAGGAAAAAGCTAAGTGCTGTTGGCAGTGCTGTCGGCAGCCACCATTTGCACTCACTCCTCCCATGTCCTTCATCACAGATAAGTGCAGATTGAGAGATGACTGAAAATTCCAGCCAAAGCATCTGCTGGAGTCCTTTCTCAATTGTCAATTGCAATGTGCAGACTTCAATTTAATATATTCACTGATATATAGAATCATAGAAACCCTACAGTGCAGAAGGAGGCCATTCGGCCCATCGAGTCTGCACCGGCCACAATCCCACCCACGCCCTACCCCCACATATTTACCCGCTAATCCTTCTAACCTACGCATCCCAGGACTCTAAGGGGCAATTTATAACCTGGCCAATCAACCTAACCTGCACATCTTTGGACTGTGGGAGGAAACCGGAGCACCCGGAGGAAACCCACGCAGACACGAGGAGAATGTGCAAACTCCACACAGACAGTGACCCGAGCCGGGAATCGAACCCGGGACCCTGGAGCTGTGAAGCAGCAGTGCTAACCACTGTGCTACCGTGCCGTTTGATGATAGAGGGCATGTACATCAGTAGAAGGACCGATGTTTCTCTGTGCCAACTCTCTCCCACGTCTCAACATATAGCAAATAGCACACAAGCCAAAGAGCCTGCTACTAATTCCAACAGTTGGAGAGGGGAAGTTTTCAACAGGAGTTTTACTGTCTCTCTCCATAAATCAGATGTTATTTAAAATAAAATAGCCACCATTTATAAAAGCAACTGGAGCCAGGTTGAAAAAGTCATCTCTGCCAGTGATACAGCTTAGAATCTCGGCAATAGCAAAGCTATGTGTGAAGCACAGGCACATAGCCAACTTCAACTCATTGTATCAGCAACAAAGTCAGGATCACAGGACATGTTTTGTCTGGTCTATTTCTGAAATTGCACAAACCTTGTGATACCATTGTGTAGGGTACTCCATCCAATCCATATAACTTCTTAAATAATATTACCAGGACAAGTATAACTTGCTTCAATGTACAGACTTATGGGTTGCATTCTTTCGGGACTGGCATGGAGGTGGGTGGGTGTTCAGCAGTGCCTTGGCTCCATTTGGCTCCGGGGCCATTTTCCCAGAGATGGGATGTGGGGGAACCATGGCCTATCCACCTGCACGCGTTGAGCACCCAAGTCACCTTGTTAAAGGCCTAGTCTGGATGGAACTTTCCAGGGTAACAGTGTAACTACTCAACATAGTTGCCAAGGCTGATTGGGGCCAACACTACATAAAAATTGAAGAGGCCCTCTCTGCCTGCAAGGTGTCAGTTGCAACCACAGGCCTCCCCATGGAAGTACGCCTGCTCCACAATGGTGACCCAGCTGCTGAGGCCATTACTGATTTTAAATTTACACAAAATGGAGCAAAGACATCTCTATCCTAGGGCCATCACTTATCCTGAAAGGCCAGGTTTCTACTGAGCTGGAGGGCCAATAGGAAGCCCTTCAGCTTTGGGAGTCCACATTCCTGCCATTAATTGGCCAATGATATCACTGTCTTAATGATTAACTGCAACTGGGATTCCATGGACCATATTTGTAAATGTTTTGATTACAAATAAAAGATTTCCTGAACACATACTGGAAGCTTGAATTGAAAAGCATAGCTATATAGCATGAGTATCAGGAAGTATGGCACACAACTCTACTGGTTCAGCTTTTGCACAAAATGTTCAGCAAACCTGGTTCTATCTGCAGTCATGAGGGTCCCAGTGAATTGGCACACAAACAGAGCCCTACCACACGTGTGTGCAACATCCCCCATAGTTTACTTTACCCGATGGCACAGCTCCAACACAGGCCAGTTGGTGGGAAGAAGATATTCGAGACTGAAAGGCAGGGTTTGGTGTAGGGGCAAGAATCCAGCTCGGTGCACTTTGTGCCAAGAGGCAACCCCTGGTGCAGTCAGTGAGACCAATTGAAATGCTGGTCTCTGGAGGTTGGGTAAACTGTTGCTAGTGGCGAGAGCTCAAGGAGTCTGGTATCAGTAGCACTCTTTAAAATGTTAAAAAACTTGTCTTCAGTCAAAATCTGCATTTACACACTCAGAACTATCGAATGCAAACCACCAGTAGATTAAAAAAAAAATCAAAAGTACATTTTGCAGCTGGTATTATTTGAACTAGCAGAAACCATAAGGGGAAAAAAAGCCAAGACTGATCAATTCACCTCAGTGGGCACCGTGCAGTAAACCAACTTGCTTGAGGCTACAACCTTACGTTAATCATTAATAACCTATTGCTTACACTATGCACACAATCACAAACTATCACCAAACTACTTATGAGAGTACAACGTTACATGATAATTACTTAATCAACACACATTAGAACTTAGTCTTTAGTCCCCGAGCCTTGAAGCATTTTTCTTGCATTAATTGTCAACAGAAGTGCCCCCCCACTTTATAGAAAATATCTATCTGTTGTGCATGTGTGAGAGAGCGAGGCAGGGATTCTAACAAACCAAATAAGAAATCCTTTATGACAAAGTAAAAAACACAATAGCACAATGTGAAAGCAAGATTATTGGGAACTGCATCTGAGAAAGAAAATTACACAGAACAAAAGGAGATTTTAACTAAATAAGTGTACTCCCTTCAGATCCTCAGGGTGCAGTTCCCATGCTTGAGTGAGTACAGAGCTGTGAAAGGGAAGGGAACATCCAGAGATCCCACACAAAAACCGAGCAGGCAAGTCAGCTGAGGACATTTACTAAACCCTCTGTAAACACAGCTAATGAACATTCATCCCACAACAGAAAACTTAGTTCAGCGGGCATTGCATAGCCACAGAACTTCTGAGCACTTAATTCAAAAGCCAGCTTCATTTATCCACTTACACAGCAGACAGAAAAGGTGCACTGTGCATAGCAGCTTAAACCCAAAACAAGGGAGAGTGGGAAAAATGAGAACTCCTTTCTTACCTTGGGAGTAGGATACAGTTAATCGCATGCTCGAGAAGTTTTCACTGCATTAAACTGTGCTCACAGACCAAGCAGCCACTGGTCCCTACCCCACTGGGAATTAACCATAACATTCCAGCCATGTCATCACACAATGAAAGGTGAATTTTACAGTATGTAAGAAGTCCTGGACCAAAAACTAATGATGTCATCCCTTCCTTATATGGGGCAGCATTGTACAACTTTACTTTGGTCAGTGAGAAGGCGGAGTTTTAGCTCTGAGTGCAAAGCAGCTTGAACTAACAGAAGAAACCAGCTGGAACAAAGCTTAAATCCTAGGGTAGGCTACACTTGTAATATTGGACAGGGAGTTTGAGGGGGTGGGCCGTCTTCAACTTCATTCATATGCTGTCAATAAAAGTCAAGCTTTGTGTAACCCTAAAAATACTTTTAATACTTTTAAAAACAGCAAAATGAGTTGCAGTTATTTGGATCTGAAAATGAACGTCATGTACACATCCAGCCCCAACAGACAGAAAAAGGTGGAACTGATTTAGTTGCTTATTTAGTTTAATTATGTGCTAATGGGGTGCACATTTCTCTTACTTGTAATTGTTGTGTAATCTTTGATACCTAAATTGCCTCTCATCAAGATCCTTGCTATATACCTCATTATTATTTGTTTAGAAGCTCAATCTATACCAGACTAAAGTCACACAACTTTCAAACAGAATTTGAGAATCTTTGGTGCCACAAACACAGCTGTTTATTTTTTGAACTTTAATCTTCTAAAATGGCAAAAATGTAAATGCAAAGTGTTTTCCAACTAATATCTTTGAAGTGCAATCACTGTCATTTTGTAGGCAAACATGGTGGCCAATTTGTACACTGCAATATCCTTTGACAGTCAATGAAATGAAGAGCCAAGTACTTGCCTTTGGTGGTGATCGTTGAGGGAGAGATGCCAACAAAGACCTTTGGAGAACAAAAGCAAAATACTGTGGATGCTGGAAATCTGAAATAAAAACAGAAAATGCTGCAAAAGCTCAGCACGTCTGGCAGCATCTGTGAAGAGAGAAACAGAGTTAACATTTCATATGATTCTTCTTCCATTGACTCGAAATGTTAACTCTGTTTTTCTCTCCACAGATGCTGCCAGACCTGCTAGGTTTTTCCAGCACTTTCTATTTTATTCGGAGAACACACCTGTTCTTCCTTGAGGAGTGCCATGCAATCTTTTATGTTTAATGTGACAGACAAATGGAACACAGCTTTGGCATCTGGCCTGAAAGAATGTACTGGAGGGCAAGCCGAGATGATGGGCCAGATTTTTGAGGAATCACAAGGACTCCGGAGCCTTTTAAAAATAGCAGCTGGGATTGGTTTCTGAATTCCTGCCCCCACTCCCAGCACCACCAAGTATCGGTGATGCAGGATCATGGCACAGGGAGCATGCCTACACCCTGCACACTTGACCTGGCCAGCTCAACTCCTAGTCCCCTGCATTTTTTATGGGATTGGGCCAGCTTCTCTGTGACTTGAAGTTCATGGGGCCCCTCAGAGGAGTTGTGAACTATAGTCTAACTTGGGGACCCTTTTGAAAGGTAAGGTCAAAAGGTTTTACCCATGCTCCCCATACCCCTCCATGCCAATTCATGCCCCAACCCACTCCGGAGCTGGCTGAGAGCTCAGACTCCCATAAAAGGAATAATTTCATTGGCACAGGTACCAAGAAGCGATAACTTTGCTTAAAAGATAGTTTTATAATGTTATAACAAGTTATTTTTCTTTATCTGTTTTGTCAATGTCTCAGGTTTATTTGCACAAGATAAGCTATACTCCTGTTATTGATATTTTAAAGATCTGGTTGACCGACACTTTTATAGGGTTGGAGTAACATCAGTGTTTCAAGAAGATTATGAATGGGTGTTTTAAAGCAGAACCACACAATCCACTTTTACTAAAGGGTGCATTACTTTTAGATTATATATAGGGTGAATGAGCCCCATGGAAGTGCCATGAGTTAGCATGGAAAGCATAAAGGGTCATTAAGGTGGATCGGGGGTATGGGCTGGCATGGAGGTTATGAGGGGCCTATAGCATGGGAAGTGGGTGGGGGAAGGTGATGGGAGGTGAGGGGTGAGGTTAGAAGGCCTAAAATGTTAGCTGATGTAGAAATGATGGGTTGAGTGGCCTCTTTCTGATCTGTAACAAAGAACATAGAAAATTACAGCACAGGAACAGGCCCTTTGGCCCTCCAAGCTTGCACTGACCATGCTGCCCGATTGAACTAAAGCCCCCTACCCTTCCGGGGACCATATCCCTCCATTCCCATCCTATTCATGTATTTGTCTGGACATGCCCCAAAAGTCACTATTGTATCTGCTTCCGCTACATCCACGCACCCACCACTCTCTGTGTAAAAACCTTGCCTCGTACATCTCCTTTAAACCTTGCCCCTCGAATCTTAAACCTATACCCCCTAGTAATTGACTCTTCCATCCTGGGAAAAAGCTTCTGACTATCCACTCTGTCCATGCCCCTCATAATCTTGTAGACTTCTATCAGGTCGTCCCTCAACCTCCGTCGTTCCAATGAGGACAAACCAAGTTTCTCCAACCTCTCCTCATAGTTAATGACCTCCATATCAGGCAACATCCTGGTAAATCTTTTCCGTACCCTCTCCAAAGCCTCCACATCCTTCTGGTAGTGTGGCAACCAGAATTGAACACTATATTCCAAGTCCAGCCTAACTAAGGTTCTATAAAGCTGCAATGAGACTTGCCAATTTTTAAACTCAATGCCCTGGCCAATGAAGGCAAGCATGCCGTATGCCTTCTTGACTACCTTCTCCACCTGCGTTGCAAATTTCAGTGACCTGTGTACCTGTACACCCAGATCCCTCTGCCAATCAACACTCTTTTAAGGGCTCTGCCATTTACTGTATATTTCCTATCTGTATTAGACCTTCCAAAATGCATTACCTCACATTTGTCTGGATTAAACTCCTTCTGCCATCTCTCCGTCCAAGTCTCCAACCGATCTATGATTCTATAGTAGGCAAAAAGAGAACCAAGGTGGACCTTTTAAATAGTCTGCCTTGGCACTTGGCTGCCCCTGTAGCCACCTCCGATCTGCTTCCGTGGGCAGCAGGCCCGGCTCTATGTACACCCACCTCCCTGGAGGTAGACTGGAACTACCTGCCTCAGTAGTTAAAATCGGGCCCTATATGTTCAAGCCTTGAAGTGGGGATTCAATCCATAATATCTGACTCAAAGGTAGCAGGGTGATCATCCCAGCTAAACTGACAAATAAATTTGGCATTTTACAAACCAGGAAAATTCCTAGAATCAATACCTGGTTTATGGTGAGACAGCTGATTCCTATCAGAGTAACAATGGAGCAATGTTAATGACCTTGTGGTGCCTTATATGATGAAGGGGGAAATTGTCCTGAATTCACCTTTCTCTTCCCTATTCTCTCATTCTGCTCTCGCTTACTCTAAATTTTTTTTACAGCACTTCTTTATTTGTTTGGAGAGTAATAAACAAAGACACTTGGACAAGGATTGTCAGCCATTTGGTTTAGAATTTGACAGTTTATTTTATGAGTGGGCTGTCTTGGAATTTACTAAAACAGGAACTGGGTGATTAAAATCTGTGTTTTTCCCTCCACAACTCCTTATTATGGAGCGACCAGTTTTTCAGATTTTCAATACATTTTCGACATTAGCAGAGATGTAGATCTCGGAATGGTCTCACTGCCTGTCTCAACATTGTTGTGTGAAGTTGGCAAAATGTGGAGTCTCCAGCTGTTAACTACTTCTGCAACATGTGGGGCACAATCATACCATCGCGATCCCGCTGCAACGAAGACAGAGAATTTGGTGACAAGCCAAATCTCTGTTCACTGCAGCGGAATGGAAAAATCCCACTGGCATGAACGGTTGGAAAATCCCGGCCCTGGTTTCTAAATGGCTGGAAATTGTTCTGATTGTTTTTTTTAGCCAACATAGAACCAGAACTTTTAAATGTGGCTTGACTATATGATTTGAGGAACCAAGTTAAACTAATGGAGCCTGAATGTCCATTGGCATATGCCTCCACGGCTCTCAGGGGAAGAGAATTCCACAGACAAACAGCCTGAGAGAAAACAAACTCTCCACATCTCTGTCTTTTAAATTGTGTTCCCCAGTTCTAGTCTTTCTTGTAAGGGGAAACATCCTCTCAGCAACCACTCTGTCAAGTCCTCTTAGTACCTTAAGTGTTTCAATAACATCACCTCTCATCCTTCTAAACTCCAATAGATACAGGCCAACCTATCCAACATTTCCTCACAGGATAACCGCTTCATCTCAGGAATCTGTTGAATGAACATTCTCTGAACTGTTTTAATGCAATTATGTCCTTTAAGGAGACCAACACTGTACACGGTACTCCAGATGTGGTCTCACCAACACCCTGTACAATGATAGCAAAACTTTCTTACTTTTATAATCATTCCCTTGTAATAAATGACAATATTCTATTTGCCTTTCTATCCCTACATGCTGTCCCTACATACTAACCTTTTGTAATTCACGTATGAGGACATTCAGATCCCTCTGTACTTCAGAGTTTTCCAATTTCTCTCCATTTAAATAATTATCTGCTTTTTTGTTCTTCCTGCCAAAATGAACAGGTTCAAATTTTCCCACATTATACTCCATGTGCCAAACCTTTGCTCACTCACTTAACCGAGCCATATCCCTTTGCAGTGTCCTTATGTCCTCCTTACAATTTACTCTCTTATCTATCTTTGTGTCACCAGCAAATTCAGCAACCGTATATTCTGTCCCTTCATTCAAGTCATTTATATAGTGTTGTGAGGTTAGTGTTTGTAAAACAATTGTAAAAATGCTAAGAGCAGAAAGCATTGCGTATGGTCTGTTTAAAAAGGTAGATTTTTTTTTGCTATGCTTAGAGAGTTAAAAGAGATGCAGATGTGCAGTACACAGAGAGCATAGAGTGAAACATTGTATCGCAAGCCTAGGCAATAATGCTGCCAAGACAACAGAACATGTTTTTGAATTTTAACCGATCAATTTGAAATAGGCATTTGAATAGCAGCAGCCTATCAGATTTGAATTTTCTGTTTTGATAACCGGTAAACAAATCCTATTGTGGGGATCTTTGGTATATCATCAGGGTTATAAATCCCGCTCCCATCTCCAGAGAACTGCCAGACAGCACCTGCCAAGTAACAGCTTAGTTCAGCTCTCAGAGAGAGAGAGAGACGGCCAGCAACTGTCTGCCAGTGTAACGGCCACATTTATGTCTTAAAAGAAAGCCTCATCTCAATCGTAAAGATACCAATGGAAAACAGAAGAAATCAACAAAGAAGGCAGAAGGTCCCGGAAGATGACAACGCTGGTTGAAATTTTGAGAGTGACTAAAAATTATATATTTTTTCTTTTTGTTATTAAGTAGGAGTTGTAATTATCTAATCAGCATTCCATTAGAATGTTGTTTTATTCGGTTTGTTAATAGTTTAGTTAACCTGTTTACTGTTAGATAAAATAAAGTTTTACTAGTTACTTTGCAGAGAGAGTTTCAGATAGTTATTTTGATTTGACCACTAAAAGTTGCTGAAGCACAGATATTATCCCTTCTCACACACATTTTAACAGATTATGAAGGGAGGTACTTCTCTTTGAGTGGTTGAGTGTTAGTTCTCAGAGAGGAGATCAACCTCTCCTTCGTAACAATAGATTGTAAGTAGTTGAGGGCCCAGCACTGATCCACTGTTACAACCTGAAAATGACTCACTTATCCCAATGTCTGCTTTCTGTTTGCTTGCCAATTCTCTAGCCATGCTAATATGTTACCCTTTACACCAAAGTTCTTATTTTGTGTAGCAACCATTGATGTGGCATCTTGTCAACTACCTTTTGGAAATCCAAGTTCACTATATCTAGAGATTTCCCTTTACCCAACTTGCTTGTTACTTCCCCAAATGACTCCAATAAATTAGTGAAATATTATAAGGTATAAGTCAGGAGCGTAATAGAATACTTTCCACTTGCCTGGATCAACACTGCTCCAAAAACACTCAAGAAGCTCAACACCACCCAAGACAAAGCAGCTTGCTCAGGAGGCACTCCATTCACCACCTCAAACATTCACTTATCTCCCCACCATGGATTCAGTGTATGGTATCTACAAATGGAATACAGCTACTGACTGAAGCTTCAACAACATCTCTGAAATCTGGCCCCTACCACCTAAGCTGGCAAGGGCATATGGCAACACAATCACCTCCAAGTTCTCATCTAAGCCATACACTATCCTGGCTTCCAAATATATTGGGCAGAATTCTCCCAAAAAATTTCTAAGTGTCGAATTTGTGTGAAAACTGGAGTAATTCACGCTGTTTCTTTCAGTGAGAGTTCAGAGAAGAATATCCTACCAGCGTGAATATCATTAAATTTCAGGGGGCGGGGCCTATTCCCACTGGAGAGGCTGAAATCAGCGCACTGAGCGGGCTACTGTGCATGCACCGATCTGTCAATGCTGAGATCGGCATATGCTCAGTGGCCCTGCACTGCCGGCCTCCAATCGCTGGCCAGCCCTGCGACCCCCACAACACTGGCTCTCTGTCCCCCTATGGCCCGATTGCTGGCCCCCCCAACCATTCCCGGGCCCAGCTCTGACCCTCCCCCCTCACTGCCCGCTGCGATCTCCAAACCCCGCCCCCACACTCCGATCACCCCCCGACAGTAATAACCCCCCCCCCCCCACAGTGCCGACTGCCCCCTGCAGTCCTGCAGGGGAGGCTGCAGGGGGGCTGCAGTCCTGCCCCCCCCTGCAGTGCTGACCCCTCCCCCAGCAAGCTGACTGCCCCCCTGGCTGACCCGAGCCTGTCCCAATCCCTGGCCTCCCTCCTTCCCCTCCCATCGATCCCTACGCAGAGTGGCAATGGGACACCCCCCAACCATTCTCCACCAATCGCCCCCTAGTCCCCGCCCCCATCAGGCCCTGCCTCCTAGGCCCTGCCCCCTTGCTTGATGGGCAGTTCCAAGGTGCCCCCTGGGAGTGGCAACTTTGCCTCTTGGGCACTGCCGGGGGCACAGGTTGGCACTGCCAGGGTGACCAATGTCCAGGGGGCATTCCCCCGCTGCCCGACCCTTTGGGAGGCCTCGATTGCCCCCCCTTCACTTCAATGGGGTCAGGCCGCTAACTCCTCGAAAGTGGGGAGCTACTGTAAACTCCGCTGAAGTGAAATACTCGGGTGGGGTGGGAGCTGCTAATGGGCCCAGAGACTTCAGTCCCTGGCCCGCTAATTGTATTTAAATTATATTAAAATGACCATGTAGTGGTCTTTGGGCCTCTCCGCTGATTTCTTGCGCGGAGCAGACGCCGCCGGAAATCCATTGCTGAGAGACACAAGTGGGGTGTAAACGCTCAGGTGAACCCCATGAATCAGCCGACACAACAATCACCCGGCCCGCTGCAATAAAAATATTAATACAGCGGGATGGGAGAATCGCAGCCATTATTGTTCTTTCAATGTTGTTTAGTCAAAATCCTGGAACTTCCTCCCTAATAGCTCTTTGTGAGTACCTAAACCTCGCAAATAAATGTTGACTTGCCCAGTGATGTGTGTGACAATACTATTAATATATTTTATGTATGGGGGACTGCATTATGATTCAGTGTTTTCCTGCAAGGGAGTCAGTTTGTCTGGTAGGAATGCAGTAGACACTGAGAAAGCAAAATAACTCATTTTAACTAGGAATGTATTACTTTATAGAGTTAATACACCTTTGTTTACTTAGGTTCTCCTGGGGTTTCAGACTAGGATGACCGAGTCATGTGATATTAGATTAACAGGAGGAGCTAGGCTGTAGCAGAAAAAGTAGTTTCATTTTCGTTTTAAAAAGTGCTATTGCTGGAGGGAGCTGTTTAAAAATAGTAGCCTGGAAGCAGCTGTCTCTCTACAAATCTCTCTGGAAGCTCCAAAGCTGTTAACCCAAATAAGAGCAAGTATGCTTGGATTTGCAAACTATCTTTAAAGTGTGGGTGAAGTCTAGAAGATAAATATTGCTTAATTGGAACTGACTAGTGATATGTTAGCAGATAATAGTTGTTTCTTTTCATGTTTAATGTTTAAGAGTTAAACTGTTTCATTTTATTAGAGTTATACTTAAACTGTGTTATGAATAAAGTTTGTTTTGAAAAAACCCTAATTTGTCAGTGGATTTACCCCTGAGGCAAAGCATCCTTTCCTCATATTAATGCCAAAATAGAACATAGAACATACATAGAACATTACAGCACAGAACAGGCCCTTCGGCCCACGATGTTGTGCCGACCTTCATCTGAAACCAAGATCAAGCTATCCCACTCCCTACCATCCTGGTGTGCTCCATGTGCCTATCCAATAACCGCTTAAATGTTCCTAAAGTGTCTGACTCCACTATCACTGCAGGCAGTCCATTCCACACCCCAACCACTCTCTGCGTGAAGAACCTACCTCTGATATCCTTCCTATATCTCCCACCATGAACCCTATAGTTATGCCCCTTTGTAATAGCTCCATCCACCCGAGGAAATAGTCTTTGAACGTTCACTCGATCTATCCCCTTCATCATTTTATAAACCTCTATTAAGTCTCCCCTCAATCTCCTCCGCTCCAGAGAGAACAGCCCCAGCTCCCTCAACCTTTCCTCATAAGACCGACACTCCAAACCAGGCAGCATCCTGGTAAATCTCCTCTGCACTCTTTCCAGCGCTTCCACATCCTTCTTATAGTGAGGTGACCAGAACTGCACGCAATATTCCAAATGCGGTCTCACCAAGGTCCTGTACAGTTGCAACATAACCCCACGGCTCTTAAACTCCAACCCCCTGTTAATAAAAGCTAACACACTATATGCCTTCTTCACAGCTCTATCCACTTGAGTGGCAACCTTTAGAGATCTGTGGATATGGACCCCAAGATCTCTCTGTTCCTCCACAGTCTTCAGAACCCTACCTTTGACCCTGTAATCCACATTTAAATTAGTCCTACCAAAATGAATCACCTCACATTTATCAGGGTTAAACTCCATTTGCCATTTTTCAGCCCAGCTTTGCATCCTATCTATGTCTCTTTGCAGCCTACAACAGCCCTCCACCTCATCCACTACTCCACCAATCTTGGTGTCATCAGCAAATTTACTGATCCACCCTTCAGCCCCCTCCTCTAAGTCATTAATAAAAATCACAAAGAGCAGAGGACCAAGCACCGATCCCTGCGGCACTCCGCTAGCAACCTGCCTCCAGTCCGAAAATTTTCCATCCACCACCACCCTCTGTCTTCGATCAGATAGCCAGTTACCTATCCAATCGGCCAACTTTCCCTCTATCCCACACCTCCTTACTTTCATCATAAGCCGACCATGGGGGACCTTATCAAACGCCTTGCTAAAATCCATGTATATGACATCAACCGCCCTACCTTCATCAACACACCTAGTTACCTCCTCAAAAAATTCTATCAAATTTGTGAGGCACGATTTGCCCTTCACAAATCCGTGCTGACTATCCCGGATTAATCCGCATCTTTCTAAATGGTCGTAAATCCCATCCCTAAGGACCTTTTCCATCAATTTACCAACCACCGAAGTCAGACTAACCGGTCTATAATTACCAGGGTCATTTCTATTCCCTTTCTTAAACAGAGGAACAACATTCGCCACTCTCCAGTCCTCTGGCACCATCCCCGTGGACAGCGAGGACCCAAAGATCAAAGCCAAAGGCTCTGCAATCTCATCCCTCGCCTCCCAAAGAATCCTAGGATACATTTCATCAGGCCCAGGGGACTTATCGACCTTCAGTTTATTCAAAACTGCCAGGATATCCTCCCTCCGAACATCTATTTCCTCCAGCCTATTAGCCTGTAACACCTTCTCTTCCTGAAAAACATGGCCCCTCTCCTTGGTGAACACTGAAGAAAAGTATTCATTCATCACCTCGCCTATCTCTACTGATTCCATACACAAGTTCCCACCACTGTCCTTGACCGGCCCTAACCTCACCCTGGTCATTCTTTTATTCCTCACATAAGAGTAAAAAGCCTTGGGGTTTTCCTTGATCCGACCCGCCAAGGACTTCTCATGTCCCCTCCTAGCTCTCCTCAGCCCCTTTTTCAGCTCATTCCTTGCTAACTTGTAACCCTCAATCGAGCCATCTGAACCTTGTTTCCTCATCCCTACATAAGCTTCCCTCTTCCTTTTCACAAGACATTCCACCTCTTAAAAAATAATTGTGGTCTAGTCTGGCTTCATAACATACCTCGGGGTTTCTGATCAGGCATCCTAACAATGCCCACATCCCATGAATGCATAAAAAGCTGCGGATTATCTGCCCTCCCATCACCAGTACAGCCCTGTTGTCCTGGCCAATATTCATCATGATGTGGAGATGCCGGCGTTGGACTGGGGTAAACACAGTAAGAAGTTTAACAACACCAGGTTAAAGTCCAACAGGTTTATTTGGTAGCAAAAGCCGCACCAAATGGCATTTGTTACCAAATAAACCTGTTGGACTTTAACGTGGTGTTGTTAAACTTCTTACAATATTCATCATGCATACATCACAAAAACAGATTATCTGGTCATTATCAGATTGCTCTTTGTGGGAATATGCTGGGCACAAATTGGCCACCAAATCCCTTGGAAACCCTATTTCATTGATCGTGTAGTATGTTGAGACATCTAGTGGTCATTAAAGGTGCTCTATAAATGCAAGTCTTCTTTCTTTTTCTATCTCTTTCTCTCTCTTTCTCCCTTTCTCTTTTTCTTTCATGTCTTTCACTCTCTTTCTCTCTCCCTTTCTTTCTCTCTTTCTTTATCAAAAACTGTACTGGCACCAGAAAAGTTAACTCCAGTTCTTTTTTGGTGATATGAAGTGCTTGGGTCACTTGGTTTCTGAACTCTGGAGAAATCTACCTCCTTCCGTGCAATACTTAACCTAAAACGAAACAAAATATTTCCTTCTTAAAGAATAAGGGGCATCAGTAAAATAAAAGACTCTAATGTTGGTATATATATTTTAAGTGTAAGTTTTCACGAGGAAGGTGTTAGCTGCATATTGAAAAATGTGCCGTTCTGTAATAAAACAAGACTCTGAACAAACTGACATCAGTGTTATTTATTTACAGAGCATTACCTCATGCACTAATAAATCATCTCAGCCTTGGAAAAAGAGACAATCATTTTGTTTTTAAACACCTGAAAAATGAGGTAATGGTATCAGAGTGAGTGTGAGTAATCTGCTGCACCCAGATACACTTTATGTGACAGAAACACAAACTATCCCTCCCTTATTGTTAAAGAATCAAAAGTTGTTTTCGCAGTCAGTATGATAGTCTATTTAGGTGATTAAGTTACAAAGATTAAGAAAAAGGTTCAGGAAGTATTTCTGGAAAAAAAACCTAACAATTGAAAGCTGCTTTATTATCAGTCATTGCTGATATAATTTTGTAATGGTTCAGCTGTGAGTAAACATTGTTTGCATTTGACTTGAGCCTTTAGTAGCCAAGCTTTTATCCTCTGAAAATATAACAAAGGTTCCCCTGATAGTTTTATGGTCAAGGCAAGTAACATAGCTGATTTCCCCTTTCGTGCTGTTTGCTGATGGTTGAAGAGGATTTACATTTGGCCTCAGTGCTTCTGGTTTAGGAAGGTGAAAACCAACCTGAGTCTTTGCTCCTGACCTCTACCCAGCAATCGTTGCTGGAAATGTGTGTTAAGAGAAGTTTATATTCCTCCCAAACCAAATAACCTGTGCAGAAAGACAGAGAATCATAGAGTGATAAAAAGAGGCCATTTGGCCCATTGTGTCCAGGGCAGCTCTTTGATAGAGCTACCTAATTCATTCCAGACTCTGATTTCATAGAATCATAGAAACCCTACAGTGCAGAAGGAGGCCATTCGGCCTCGAGTCTATACCGACCTCAATCCCACCCAGGCCCTATCCCCATAATCCCACATATTTCCCCTACTAATCCCCTGAAATTAAGGGGCAATTTAGCACGGCCAATCAACTTAACCCTCACATCTTTGGACTCCCCATAGTCCTATATTTAAAAAAAAATATTTATCCAGTTCTGTTTTGAATGTTGCTATTGAATCTGCTTACATCATGTTGTTTCCTTAGATAGGTGGCAGTAGATGTAGTGCATTCATTTAATGCTTCTTAACCACGCTTTATTTTCCTGGTCATTGGCTAATGACAGCCTGCATCATTTTGGGCCCCCATGTTTTTGGGAGCCCTGTTCACTTGTGATTCTGAAGAAGCTGTGCGCAAGACCACTCTCCTTTCTCATGGTGTTGGGAAATGCTCACCCTCAGTGCACGTTCAGAATCAAAATTTTGGTATATCTAGAATGCACTCTTGTGGAAAGGAAAGAATAAATCTTTTAAGAGGGATTTAATCAAATTGTGTGTGATAATGTGCACCTTTGTTTTGGGGGGGGCGGTAGTTATCAGGGGGTCACATGACCCATCGCAGTCAATCATGGAGAGGCAATTGTTTGATAACAGTTGGAGTCTGGAAGTTGTGGAGTTCAGAAGCATTCTTATCTCTGTCCTGTATATAGTTGTTTCCCTAATAAATCCCTTATCAGTTTAAATGTAGATAGAATTCCTACATTGCAGAAGGAGACTATTTGGTCCATCAAACCTGCACCAACAACAATCCCACCCAGGCCCTATCCCCATAACCCTACATATTTCCCCTGTTAATCCCCCTGACACTAAGGGGCAATTTAGCATGGCCAATCAACCTAACCCTCACATCTTTGTGGGAGGAAACTGGAGCAGCCAAAGGAAACCCTTACAGACATGGGGAGAACATGCAAACTCCACACAGTCACCCGAGGCTGGTCCCTGTGAGGGCAGGTCCCTGTGAGGCAGCAGTGCTAACCACAGTGCCATCGTGCCGCCATTTATCTGCCAAATCGGTCACCTTTACCTCAGTGACACGACGCCATAATTTGCAGAGCTGGTGTAGACATGATGGTCCAAATGGCTTTCTTCTGCACTTTAAGTATTCTGTGATTCTATGATACCTCACAGCTATTATAATCTGGTTATATATTTGATTGAAGATTATAAAAATAAGTATAGATTACCAGGATTGGTGCTGATGAGCGACGTTATATGACACACCTCGTCCATCCTGATATCATAAATATTATCTTCCAGTCACACCCCTAGCTGCCTTTCAAATGCTTTTGCTGTTTTCACTTTAATTGCCCTATATAGATGACTATTTAAAATATTAACCAGTCTTGGTATGTAGAAATGCTTGCCAACACAATTATTCTTTATGTGTGAGAATCACCTGAGGTTTAATCTTAACATCATTCAAAATTCATAGGCCAGACTTTCATGATAGATTTGGAAATCACGAGTTGGGCCATTTCCTGATGTCCTATTCTTGAGTTCTGAATGAACCCACATGCACATGTTATTATCCCACCAGGGAATGGGAATCAGGGCCACCACCTGCCACTGTAAGTCCAAAATGGGAATAGAAATAGGCTGAGGGGCCCTCCTCCATTCACTGGGACATAAGCCTATTCTATGGATGACTGTTCGGCCTCCAAGTCCTCAGTCCCAACCCCTACCTTCCTCACGACTCCAACCACCTCCCATGCCCCCCTCACACCATCTCATTTCTCCCAAGCCTCCTCTATACTTAGCCATATCTTCCATGTCCCCTCCATCCAATACCACCCATATATCTTCCATACCCACAAACCCAGTATTCTCTGTTGGCAGAACTCATGACCCCTATAATAACACTTGGAGATCTTTGAAATGCTCATGAAATAAATAATCTGCCATTTAAACTCTGCTTGAAAACAATGCTCCTCTGAATTCACAAAACTGTCACAGCCATCAAAACACCACTTGAAAAAACTCACTGAACTTAAGTACTCATAAATCTGTCAAATTAAACCACCATTCAAAAATGTTTTCAAAACACCTTAATCCTATTAACTGCAAATAAACCTGCCAGTTGAACAAAGCTTATAGGTTCCTTGACAGTAAACAACCCCTGCTGAGATAAATCCATTAGACAGTTTTGGAATTTAGCCAAGCAAACATAATAAGATTCCATTACACAACTGTACAAAAAAACTCCCCGGACCTCAACACAAGGTACCTTTGAAGTTGGCTAGCCATCTGTTCATTTCTTTCAAAGGCTCAGCAGGTGGACGTTTAATCAAAGAAGTGAGGCGTCTTTTATTTTTTCCAAAGGATCAACAGATGTCTGGCTCTTAAATTAATATAAAGAACAAACCACTGGGTCCAAATTACACATTAATATATGATTCTCAATACTAATGAATGCAGAAGAGGAGTTTATCCACTGGAGAAAGCATTCTAATGCATCTGAACACTTACACAATGCTGGTCAATTTAATGGTCATTTGCTTTTTAAGGACAGAATCTTATGATTAATCACTGCATTAGAAATCTACTTAACATTTTATATAGCATCTAATTATAACATTAGAAGTTGACAAAACCTTTTAAACCTACTTGTCAAAATATTTTTGAAGTTAGAAAGGGCTTCCCCCGAATTAACTGCCCTGACATGTTTCACGTACAGTTGGGGAACCCACCTACCTCATTGAAGATCTCAAACTCAGGGAAATTCACAGATATTTCAAAGGATGAACCCAACATCACGTTTTCCATGCTGATCAAAATGCTGGCCAATGGGAATCAACTGGAAAGTTTAAATTTGTGGTCCTCCCATATCTGTTTTTGGAAGCCTGATAAAGATTTGCCCAGTGTCGGAAAACTCCGGTCCCATATCTTCATACTTCCTGGCGAGTTTCAATGGATTGTGATCAGGAGCTGATATTTACCCTTTCCTAACCTAGGGCAGGGGCTGAGGCAATATTTAATCTTCTTATTTAGATCACTTAACTCACCCTGGAGCAGGGATTAAACCAGGTAATTTCCTCTCTCCATCTTTGATTTTTTGTTTTATCTCACTCTCAATTTTTAATTATTTTGATTGTTGTCCTCTTTAGGTATCTCGGTACACAGACTTTATACCATTCACAGACCAAGAAAGCACCCTGCTCCCAAATCACATTTCTTATCCAATGCAATGCTGGTGCTACATGGCACAGGAGTGGGTGCCTAGCCTGACAAATCAATCATCTTTTACCTTTGGCCAGGCTGTAGGCCATTTGTGCCCAAATCACTCACAGAATGTTGGTCCCAACTCTATGGTAGCCGCTAAGGTGCACACAGTGTCAGTATCTGTGCTGGTGGCTATGAGTGTCAGATCAAGTGGCAATACCTCTTCATTAGTGTTATATAATTGCTCCACCACTAGTGGGCAGATGTCTAGGCCCAAAGCTCTGGAATTCCCTCTCAATACCTCTCAACCTCTCTACCTTGCTTTCCTCATTTGCACCACTACTTAAAATGTATCATTTTGATCAAGCTTTGGCCATCTAACCTAATATCTCCTTATGTGGCTCAGTGTCATACATTCTTTAATAATACTCCCATAAAACTCCTGGAGACATTTCATTATGTTAAAGGTGCTATATAAATACATATTGTTGTTGTGGTAGTGCTCCCTTTTGCCATCTTGGGCCTCTTGTGATCGGGCAGGTGGCAGTTCTTGAGTGTCTGATAACAGCACTCAGAAAGGGAAGGTTGGTTTGATGGAAGGTGGTATGGTTGAGTAGGAAGCAAGCGGTCCATGGACACACCATCAGCAACTTGCTCACCATACCAGATAGCAGGATGAGGGTGTTCTGGGAGTTGAGAAAGGACGCAAGGCACATCCTCAATGTGCTCAACAGCATTGGTTGTCAAAGGCATCATGACAGCTGGAAACCATCTCCTCCAAAGGGCTCAAGAGACGCAGGCTTCCTTCCCTCTTGCCAGTTTTGCTCTTTTCCCTTAGATTGTGTGATACTTTGCTTTGCAAGAAAGAGGGCAGAAGATCAGTGATATTGTAGAACTGTGTTTGTTATGTATCTGCCAAAGCCAGAGGGCTGTGGAGACACGACAGAAGGGTGTGAGGAAGATAGAATTGGTAAGTGTGTGAGTATGGTGGAGTATCAGAATATGAAGCATGAGTCCTGAGTGCATGGGAGAGCTGCTGAGTTAGTGATGGGGTGCGGTGCAGTGTGTGAGGCTGGTGAGAAAATGTCATGTGAAGATACATTCACTGGCATTGACCACCGTGTGATGTTATTAAAGTTTCTTGTGGCACTGCTGCCAGGTCCTTGGGTCCAGACTCTGGGATTTGACCTCTCTGGTCACCTTCATCTTTTCTGAGGGTGATCTTTGGACACAGGGTCAATTTGGCATGGCCAATCCATCCAACCTGCACATCTTGGACACGAAGGAGCAACTCTAAATTGTGACATTTGTTTCAAGGGCCAAGCATCAGGGTTGCCTTGATAACAGGTAACTTTCTAATAGCCTATCAGTTAAAAAAAAAAGACAATCAGCCATTAAGAGCCTATCAGATTTGAATTTGCTGTTGTTGACAACCTCAGACCAATCGTGGTGTAAGAACATTGTGAGGTCATCGCAAATATAAAGGCCAGAGCAACAGCCTTCTCAGAGGAACATCACTCGAGCCAGAGCCAGGGTCAGATCAGCTGAAGCAGTTAAAGGCAGTTCGATCAACAGTTAGTTCTTAACTCTGCCAGCTTCAGATATGACTTAAGAGAACTCACCATTCAACCAGTGAAAAGTACCCAATCAGACAGCGCTTACAGACAGCGGACAGCAACAGAAGAACCTCCAAATCTTTTCCAAGCCACCAGACCTGGTTGTATCTAGTTTTCTTGAGAGTGACTAAGATTCTGTTATTACTGTTTTGGTACTGAATGATCCTTATCTTTATTTGAACAGCATTTCAGTTGAACCATCCTTTAATTAAAATTGTTACTCGTTTAGTTAAAGTTCCCGGTTGGTTGGATAAAATAAGTTGTTAATTATTCACTTAAAGGAGCACTGTGTACAGTTCTGGTCACCCTATCGTAAAAAGGATACTAGGCTAGAGGGAGTGCAGGTGAGATTTGCTGGGATGCTACTGGGACTTGATGGTTTGAGTTAGAAGGAGAGTCTGAATAGACTGGGAATTTTTTTCTCTGGAACGTAGGAGGCTGAGGGGTGATCTTATAGAGGTTTATAAAATAATGAGGGGCATAGATCAGCTAGATAGTCAATATCTTTTCCCAAAGGTAGGGGAGTCTAAAACTAGAGGGCATAGGTTTAAGGTGAGAGGGGAGAGAGACAAAAGGGTCCAGAGGAGCAATTTTTTCACACAGAGGGTGGTGAGTGTCTGGAACAAGCTGCCAGAGGTAGTAGTAGAGGCGGGTACAATTTTGTCTTTTAAAAAGCGTTTAGACAGTTACATGGGTACGATGGGTATAGAGGGATATGGGCCAAAGGCGGGCAATTGGGACTAGCTTAGTGGTTTAAAGAAAAGGGCCAGCATGGACAAGTAGGGCCGAAGGGCACGTTTCCATGCTGTAAACCTCCATGACTCTAAAGTGAGTGTCAGGTATTTATATTATTGAACCTCTGAATGTTAATGTAGAACAGTTAACAGATTCCCAAACACTTTTACCAGATTACGAAGCGAGGTAACAGGGATTAACCTCTGTGTCATAACATGGGGTTACAGAGCAATGGGCTGATTGTACTTCGTGGTCCGTCTGATTCTGATGTCCCGTTGTATTCCGTGATGTAAATTTCTCACGTCTCACTTTTCCGTTCAATATTGGGATCCTCTTGTGTGTTTGGAATGTGAAATCTCCCACCCCCCTCCCGCAACACCCATCCCGGAGATAACCTTCAGCAACTTAGAGGACCAGAATAAAACTGGGTCAAGACCCTTTCCACAAACGGCCCCTGACATTATCCGGAAGAGCAACTAGTTAAGGACTTTCCCATCTGCCAGTTGGGACCCACGGCGGGAACTTTCCGACCCTCCTCACTGGTGGGGTCTTGTGAACCCTCCAATGTCAACATCCCCACCTGCCCCAAGATGGAGCCCCCCTCGCCGCCCCCTGGTGGGATAGGTGAATGTCCTCAGGACATCGCTCAACCCTACTGACTCATGGGAAATTCCCGACCTGCGACCCTCCAAAATGGAGGAGGCTCGCCTGAGACCAGGCCAGCATGCCATTGGGGAGGCAACGTCAAGGCGTTGGAGAGGGCGCACGGAAACCGACCCCCCCCACCCTCCTCACAACAGACCCCATCGACCCAAACCTTCCCCAGCCCCCTCGCCTACTCCCCCAAAGTGTGCCAGGATCTGCAGTGGGCGCCTTCGACTTGTCTGCCACTTCGGAACTCCATCAAGTCGGGGAGGAAGCCAATCGTTCCCCCCATCCTCGAGGGACTGCCCGAGAAGATTGTGGGCGTGACCTTCCCGCTGGGGTCTCTGGTCGAGCCATGCATTACATCGTAGTCATCGGCAGGACTTGAAATGCCCGCCGGCGGCCATTAGCGACTCGCCTCTGCTACCAGAGTGAGGGGGTGGAAATCCTGCCCCAATCTCTCTTCATTGATGCACCTCAGTCCCTAAGTTTCTTTTTCATCTGATTGGATTTGATTTATTATTGTCACATGTATTGGGATGCAGTGAAAAGTATTGTTTCTTGCGAACTATGCAGACAAAGCATACTGTTCATAGAGTACAAAGGGGAGAAGGAAAGGAGAGAGTGCAGAATGTAGTGTTACAGTCGCAGCTAGGGTGTAGAGAAAGATCAACTTAATATAATTAGGGCGGCATGGTGACACAGTGCTGCCTCGCAGCGCCAGGGACCCGGGTTCGATTCCGGCCTCGGGTTGCTGTCTGTGCAGAGTCTGCGCGTTCTCCCCGTGTCTGTGTGGGTTCCCTCCGGGTGCTCCGGTTTCCTCCCGCGGTCCAAGGATGTGTGGGTTGGGTGGATTGGCCATGCTAAATCGTCCCTTAGTGTCCAAAAATGTGCAGGTTGGGTGGATTGGCCATGCTAAATTGTCCCTTAGTGTCCAAAGATGTGCAGGTTAGGTGGATTGGCCATGCTAAATTGCCCCTTGGTATCCAAAGATGTGCAGGTTAGGTGGATTGGCCGTGCTAAATGACCCTCAGTGTCAGAGGGACTAGCTCGGGTAAATGCGTGGAGTTACGGGGATGGTGCCTGGCTGGGATTGTTGTTGGTGCAGACTCGATGGGCCGAATGGCCTCCTGCACTGTAGGGATTCTCTGATTTTAAAAGTCTGGTGGCAGCAGGGAAGAAGCTGTTCTTGAGTTGGTCGTTACGTGACCTCAGACTTTTGTATCTTTTTCTCGACGGAAGAAGGTGGAAGAGAGAATGTCCGGGGAGCGTGGGGTCCTGATTATGCTGGCTACTTTTCCCGAGGCAGCGGGAAGTGTCGACGGAGTCAATGGATGGGAGGCTGGTTTGCCTGATGGACTGGGCTACGTTCACGATCCTTTGTTGTTTCTTGCGGTCTTGGGCAGAGCAAGCTGTGATAGAACCAGAAAGAATGCTTTCTATGGTGCATCTGTAAAAGTTGGCGAGAGTCGTAGCGGACGTGCCAAATTTCCTTAGCCACCTGAGAAAGTAGAGGCGTTGGTGGGCTTTCTTAATTATAACGCAGCATGGGGGGACCAGGACAGGTTGTTGGTGATCTGGACACCTAGAAACATGAAGCTCTCGACCATTTGCACATTGTCACCGTTGATGTAGACAGGGGCATGTCCTCCACGACACTTCCTTAACTCGATGACAATCTCCTTCATTCTACTGACATTGAGGGAGAGATTATTGCCGTAGCACCAGTCCAGCAGATTTGTTTTGTTTTAGTCATTCATGGGACCCGGATGTCGCTGGCTGGGCCAGCATTTATTGCCCATTCCTAGTTGGCCTTGAAACTGAGTGGCTTGTTCGGCCATTTCAATGGGCAGTTGAGAGTCAACCACATTGCTGTGGCTCTGGAGTCACATGTAGGCCAGACCGGGGTAAGGACGGCAGATTCCCTTTCCTAAAGGGAACCAGATGGGTTTTTCCGACAATGGGTCATCAGTAGATTCTTAATTCCAGATTTTTAAAAAATATTGAATTCAAATTCCACCATCTGCTGTGGCGGGATTCGAACCCGGGTCCCCCAGAACATTAGCTGAGTTTCTGGATTAATAGTCTGGCGACAATACCACTAGGCCACGGCCTCCCCCTATCTCCTTCCTGTACTCTGTCTGCTTGACATCCGACCCACTACGATGGTATCATCCGGCTGTCTTTGCCAGAGAACCGGACAAGTTTGAAACGGGGAGTATTTGCTTCTTCTCTCCCAGTCCAAGTAGATCCCGGGGCGTGGACCGGAGAGGAACCAGTCACTTTGCCGGCTGTTCTTGCACAGTTGAAAAACAGTACGTTGGTCGGAGCTAAAAATATCTCTTAATTATTAAGTGCTGAGGGAAGCATGCTGCCTGACTGCTTGGACAGTACAATACATTAACTAAACTAATTGGCCCCAGTAGGTCACTAGTCACGGAAGAGAAAAGATACAGAAAGCAGTTCGCCAGAACCTGCCACTTTGGCAGTACAAAGTCTATACTTGCTATTAAACATGCCTTTTGTTGGTCTGGGAAAAGCAGTCAGCACCTCTCGCTACCTGTGCAGCTCATAGCAACGTTTGAGGCAGTTTCATTGCCCCCACCCTCCTCTTGGCCGAAATGTCTGCCGAATAAGATGTCACTCTGCGGGGCAAAAAGCTACTTGAATAACAATAGGACCACCTGGCGGTTGGCGCTGCTGCTTCACGGCACCAGGGACCCGGGCTCGCCCTGCTCCCCTGGCCGAGCGGTAACGTGACAGGTTAGGGAACTGCTCGGAGACTCAGGTTCGAACCCCGGCCCCGGCTGTGGAATTTATTAATTTAATACCGGTAATTGTGGGTTGCTGTGAAAACCCATCTGACTCGGTAATGTCCTTTCCCTTTCCCCGGAAGGGTAGGGCGTTCCAGTTCAGTCAGGCAGCATGGTCGGTGCAGGCTTGGAGGGCCGAAGGGCCTGTTCCTGTGCTGTAATGTTCTTTGTTCTTTGTTCTTAAGGTTCTTCTTGCTCCCACAAACCCAGGGCATTCTCTTCCTCACACCACTTGTTCCACTAACACCTCCAGTGCTACATCAATCACTATGGATACCTCTCTCTGACCTGCTGTTAACTTTGAAAAAAATTTCATTGCAGCAATATTGTTGAGTGCAGCTCCCTTTAAGATACAGACTGCCTTTATGAAGAGCAGCTGGCTATATCATGTGGTTTTCAAATAACACGTATGGATCCTGCTGTCGGCAGCATTCAGGGTGGACACCAGTGTGGGGGCTACTGCTCAATGCAACAAGCATTTGGAAGAGATGGTTCCCGCAGAGTTTGTGAATCGTGGCTCCATGCTCGAAAAACAGGCTAACAGATTTCTCTCCCCAAGATATTAGCTCAGTGTTTGGTCAACCCAAGCTTCCTGGTTCCACAACACCAGCACTTGATTGGAGGAGGATGACCATTCATGTATAAATAAGTCATACAACCATTTTCACATTTAGCTATTGTTGATACACTATGAGACTCTGAATCGGAATTACTGCTTCTGCCATTCCTCAGGTTTGATCAAGCCCAGATTTATCTATTGCCATCTTCACAATTATACAGTCAAAACGACTCTCAACAAGGAACAGGTACTTTAAAAGTTGCCTCTATTTAAATCTTTGACATGAGTTTGGTCACATCACTTTAGAAAAGATTGAAATATATACAACAATGCATCTTTTACTGTCTTGAAGAAAATAAATGGCTGTGCCTTTGAATTTGAAGAAGAATATAGAGAATTGTCTAAGTAACTACGTTATTCAATTGTAGCTAATTTGTTCATCATCCTTCACACAAGCAGGAACTGGAAGATTGTGGACACAAGTGGTTCTAAATGTTGAACTCTGCACAGCTTGCACCAAATATGAAATCTGCATCTACTATTAAACCTCAATGCAGTCGGAAAAAAAAGCAACACTGCATTTTTCTTTCTGCAACGCTCAATTTGTAATCACTTTAATTAAATGCACCTTTCAATTAATCAGAGCCCAAGATGTTGTCCAATGCACGCTGGCTATAGTGTTATATAATGGTTCCGAGTGTACAGAAACTGACATATGGAATTTCCTTTATGTCTCTGATTTCTTACAGGTGTCAAGACATTTTGTGCCAAATTGAATCCTTTACCTTTGAACATGGTTACACAGTGTTGTCGTGCAGCTGCACTTTTGTACTTCAATAATAAGCCACTATTTACAATGGTGCTGGGTTATAAGCAGAGCAGCAATTTTAATATTTGATTACTAAATAATGAACGAGGTTAATAAGCCATTTCTGTGTTAAAACAATCATGGAAAACATGACCTTTTCATCAGCTAGAGGCATTTGTCCAGTGTCCCATGACATATGGTTAGGCAAAACCCAAGTGAGATTGTTGTGGAGACATGGGCAAAGGTTCCCATGAGACTGTGTCTGTGGGAACAAATAATATTTCTATACCATTGGTAAGTTGCCATCTCACTCACAATACTAAACTAGACATTGTTGTCAATAAAAGATTGAGTAATTGAGCAACCATCTCACCAAAACACGTACAATGGGCGAGATCTCAAGCCCACTTTTTCTGTCCGTGGAAATCCCTGCAGGGACTCAAGATCTGGCAAAACCCAGTAATCGCGGATCTCGTCGGCAAGATCACAATATCCGATTTTCACAGCCACTCGGCAGCAACGTTATCAGATTCATGCTCACAACGGACATGAACCTGATTTTAATGTATTTAAATGCATTCACAGATCATTAAAGGCCTCCCTTTCTATATATTGAGCCTGAGGTGTATTTTAAAACCTCACTGATGTGATGCCACAGCGGCACATTTTACAACAGGTTCACCCAGGCATGAACCTGCCATGGGATTCCTTGGGGGGCATAGAGGTGAGTATAGCCCCCAGGGGAGAGGGATATTGCCAGGCTGTGCCCTAGCAATGTCCCCTGGCACTGCATGGCACTGTCAGGTCACCCTACCATGTCTGGATCCTAGTGGCAGCCTCATTGTGGGGGGGGGGGGGGAGTCATTTTGTTGTGGTGGTGGGGGGAGCAAATGTGGGAGCTGGGGATGCCAGCGATAGCCATTTGGGTGAGGGGTTGGGGAGAGGGGGTCTGATGGCGGCAATGTTCAGGGGGAGGGACTCTAGCAATGATTGTTTGGGGGGGTGGGGGAAGAGAGGTTTGCCAGCCTTGACTGTTTGGGGGACGATGGGGGGTGGGGGAGGGGGGGGGGGCGATGCCAGCATTGCTAGATGTGAAGGGAAGGCAGATTCCAGTGGTTCACAGGCCCCTCGGTGGGGAAACTCACGGCGGGGGAACTGGATAATTCCGGCCTACCGCCCAGATCCTATAATCAGAGCAAATAAAGGGGCTTGTTATTTAGCCAGTTAAATTACTAGCCCAACTATTTCAGTTATTTACACATTAGGATAGCAACAACAAATGGTATATGGGTTAGATGCCTATGTGGATCATAATCTTACTCATTCTGTTCGATATTTAAGCTTTCTGTCTGCCCTCTGGCAAACCTGCGGCCTTTACCATCTCGAAGGACCGGGAGGAGCGAGTACATAGAAATAATCTCACCTTCAAGTTCTCCTCCAAATCACACACTATCCTGACTTGGTCATGTATAGTTGCACATTCCAAATTTCTGGAATTCTCTGCTTAACAACACTCTGAATACCTTCACCACACAGATGGCCACAATTCAAGAAAGCAGTCCTGCTCCACCTGCTTGGGGTAATCAAGTAATAAGCAATAAATTCTGCCCTTGCAAATGTTGCCCAAAACCTAAGGATGAGCATTGAAACAAAATCATGACACAATGATGTATGGCGTTTCTTTTCTTAAACAAACAAGGAATGGTTTTCCAAATATTTTTCCCTGGTCCTTTAATAATTCTTTGAGTTGTTGCTTGTTCAGCACTTTCCTGCCGGATTTTCATCATATGCTGTGCTGCAGCTGTTCTTCCTCATATCCTTCAGTTTCCTTTAACCAAACCAGCCACAAGCAGAAATATCCTATGATCAAGTGGGAATTTGTTTAATATCTTGCAATTATACACATAACTGATGTAATGTTTGGCATTCTTGCTCATGGGGGTCTGAGCATGCATGATTAATTCAAAAACACAATTGAATTTTTGATTGTTTTAAAATTCTACAACTCCTTTGATGATATTGCCCCCTCAGGAGTTAATTATTTAAAGGAGTGCGTAAATGTACAACTTGTTTTAATCAGAGTTTTGAATTACGTTTTGCCATATCGTAATGCACAAAGTACATCGTTCCCTGTTGTGAACTAATAAGTTTGTATTCCTTCAGTCTGAGCCACAGAAAGGAAAATGTTCCATTTATAATAATGCCGCATCACAACTTTACAATTTTTCAAAGCATTCAGTGAATTATTTTGAAGTGTAATTATTTTTGTTATGGAGGCAAAAGCAGGAGGAAATGAGCATACATCAAGATCTTACAAATTGCAAATGCAGCAAGTTAATTTTTATATTCACTCAGACAGGTACAGGGGACCTCATCAAAAAGGCACCAACATTAATGCCAACTTCAACTTAAGAGAGTGCAAAATCAGGCATTGTGAACATTGGGTGAATTGAACCCATTCCTTTCTCGCCAGGTGAGTTAGGGTTAAAATCCAGGCTACAGTGCTATGTCGCTTCAGTATCACTTTGCTTTCAATCATATTTCACTTATTTTCTCATCATACAGTATCTCCATTTCTGCCTACATTTTTGGATGACTTCACCAAGTAATTATTTTAATTTCTATCTGCTACCAAATACCGAAATATCTATTTCATAGCTCAAGGTTAAGATGTTCTTGATAAACTCTTCAAACTTTGCTATTATGTTGAATGACATCTGCAAAAACTCTGGTCTGTATTTTAGTGTTTATTCCTGTGTCTTCATGGGTTATGTATAATTTCAATTTGTTCCCCAAGATTTTAGGTAGTCTTCCTACTACAGAATAACCCTGTGTACATTCTTTCACATTATCTGTTATTAGTTGATTATTCAATATTTCTCTGTACAAATGAGATATTTTGCTAAGTGTGTGTCATTCTCTTTCTGATCTGTAACTAGGTCATACTCTCTTACATCTGCATTCATCTCGCAGGATTCTGCAGCTCAACACAATGTTTTGCATTTGGGCACTGGGACAGAAGTTACATCTTGCAGTCGAGTACACGACCATGATACAAATTAAACACTTTATTATCCCACACAGATTACTTATCTTCAAAACCAAAGCAATTCTTTGTACATATGTTAAAGAGATATTTTCGGAACTTTGTTTTATGAACACATTAATTGATTCATATTACTGTAAACACAAAAAAGTATCTCTTGTGCAGCGAGTAATTTTAAAGTAATTTTGTGAAAATTGACACATCTATTTTAACCTAGTCTGCTCATCAGGAAACTGATGGGAATGGGTACAATGCTCCTTTAACACCCCAATTTTACTCTCCAATAAGGTTGATGGCCAGGGGAATGTTCTGAATCACTGAAATTGGGAAATAGTGAAAAAAAAGAACATTGTAGGATTGGCTCCATTACACATGGGGCTTTAAGAGAAGTGTGTGAGGTTTCTGAGAGAGGCAAACTGGACACTCCACTGGAATGGTGGCTGATGCCAGTTTCCAGGAGCACAAAGCAGGTGGGCACTAAAGGTATGTCTGCAGTGACACCTGTGGGTATTATCATGGCATTGCTGCTGCCTCACAGTGCCAGGAACCCGGGGTCGATTCCAGCCTCGGGTGACTGCATGTATAGAATTGGCACATTCTTCCTGTGTCTGCATGGGTTTCCTCTGGGTGTTCTGGTTCCCTCCCACAGTCCAAAGATGTGCAGATTAGGTGGATTGACAACAGTAAATCTACAGGGTTACAGAGATAGGGTGGGAGTTTGGTGGACCTGGGTAGGATGCTTTTTTGGAGAGTTGGTGCAGACTCGAGAGGCCAAATGGCCTCCTTATGCACTGTAATGATTCTATAGTAATATGATACTGCCAGGATCTTGGCCTGCGCACCTTTGAAAATATAATATTTGTAATACTTTGCACTGTCACTTTACAGAAACGTGCGAAACAGATGGATGGGGCAGCACAGTGGCATAATGGTTAATGCTGCTGCCCCACAGCACCAGGGATCCGGGTTTGATTCCTGGCTTGGGTCACTGTCTGTGTGGAGTCTGCACGTCCTCCCCGTGGGTTTCCTCCGGGTGCTCCAGTTTCCTACCACAGTCTGAAAGATGTGCTAGTTAGGTACATTGGCCAGACTAAATTCTCCCTCAGTGTACCTGAACAGGCTCCGGAGTGTGGCGACTACGGGATTTTCACAGTAACTTCATTGCAGTGTTAATGTAGGCCTACTTGTGACACTAATAATAAACTAAACTGGAAGTAACTTTGCTTCTCCTCACTCCCCAAAACCTCTTCTTGTCAGTTACTTAAAATATTATTTTCTTGCTCAACCTTCACCATGGATTTGTAACTTTTTGCTGAGGTTGCAAATATTTTATTATTGTTTCCTCTTCTTTCCCTCATGGAACTTCCTTAGTTTTTCCATTGTTTATGTAACCTAGGCCAGATGTGGACAAGCCGTGGCCCAGAGCGGTCACATTTGGCTGTGGGAGCTTCTAATTCAGCCTGCAGCTGCACCAGGAAAAGCATGCAACCAGACCAGCTGAGTGAGTAACTGACACCAATGAACGCAAGTAGATATCTATGTGAAACAAATGCACAAACACAACTGTTCCTGGTGCCTGGCCTATTGACTTCAGGAAGTACAATGTAAATACATTGCTGATTTTATGTTGAGCTCTGAGGGAGGTACTTCTAGCCTACAGAAGAAGTTCTTCTAGTTATTTTGGAGTGACCAATGATTAGAGGCCAGAGGTGGAGTTTTATTGGGGAGCATGTCACCATGTTAATACAAATGGAGACAAGGTTGGAAAAGGCAGTCAGAAAATATAAATTTAAGGACATAGATGAAAGGTCACTAGAACGGCTCACTGGGGGCTTTGCATACCCCAAAGCACAAAAACATTTAATTGGAAAAGGCAATCTCACAATACCGCAGGCTGTAGACATTACCAGAACACATGAAGACATGAGTAGACTGCTGAAGACATTGACCACCCAAATGGCTAGCTTTCAGTTAAGTCTAGAGTAAAGATGGATGCAGTGAAACAGCAACAAACGAAAGTACACCAAACAGAGACTAAGGAATGCAGGAGCTATGGATGAGCGCATGAGTTCACAGCTAGAAGAAAATGTCCCGCATATGGATAGAAATGTGGAGTTTGTGGAAAGTCAAATCACCGGGAAAAGACGAGCAGAACAAATAAACTTTATGGTAAATGGATTATTAGGGATCAAGAAACAGGGCAAACGAGAAAGGAAAAAAACCAAAACATCCATAGCCTTGAAGATGACGATGATTTTGAAGATAAAATAGGCTTGGAATCATACAAGAACACAAGAACAGAAGAGCTAAGAACAGAAGTAAGCCATTCAGCCCCTCAAGCTGGTTACGTCATTCAATAAGACCATGACTGATCTGATTGTAGCATCAACTCCACTCTTGTACCTGCCCCCCATAAGCTTTGACTCTGTTGTCGATAAACCTAATTCAGCATTGAATATATTCAATGACAACAGCCTCCATTGCTGTCTGGGGAAGAGAATTCCACAGACTAATGACTCTCTGAGAGAAAATGCTTTTTCCTCATCTCTATCATAAATGGGAGACCCCTAGTTTATAAACTGTCTCCTGGTTCTAGATTCCTTCACAAGGGGAGACATTTTCTGCGCATTCACTGTATACAATGATAGCAACATGTCCCCATTTTTATACTGGATTTTCCTTGCAATAAATGCCAACATCTCATTTGCCTTCCTAATCACTTGCTGCATAATAACTTTTTGTGATTCATATACCAGGACACCCAGATCCCTCTGTACCATAGAGTTCTGCAAACTCTCTCCATTCAAATAATACACTGTTTTTCTATTTTCCTGCCAAAGTGGAAAAGTTCACATTTTCCGATATTATATTCTACCTTCCAATTTTTTTCCACCCACTGAACCTATCTAAATCCTTTTGTAGACTATTTTGACCACTTTATTTCCTACCTATCTTTGTCATCAGCAAATTTAACTATCATACATTTGGTCCCTTAATCCAAATCATTGACATATATTGTAAATAGCTGAGGACCCAGAACTGATCCCTGCAGCACCCCATTAATTACAGCTAGCCAACCTGCAAATGACACAATGATTTCTACTCACTCCTTCCTGTTAGCTAACCATGCTAAGATATGATCATCTACACCATGAGCTCTTACTTTTGTAGTCACCTTTGATGCGGCACTTTATCGAATACCTTTTAGCAATCCAAGTACATCGCATCTATAGCTTTCCTTTTATCCACTTTGCTTGTTACTTCCTAGAGTCATAGAGGTTAGAGTCATCGAGGTTTACAGCACAGAAACAGGCCCTTTGGCCCAATTTGTCCATGCCACCCTTTTTTTTTAAAAAACCCCAAAGCTAATCCCAATTGCTCACATTTGGCCCATATCCCTCTATACCCATTGTACCCATGTAACTATCTAAATGCTTTTTAAAAGATAAAATTGTACCCGCCTCTACTACTACCTCTGGCAGCTTGTTCTAGACACTCACCACTCTCTGTGTGAAAAAATTGCCCCTTTTGTATCTCTCCCCTCTCACCTTAAACCTATGCCTCTAGTTTTAGACTCCCCTACCTTTGGGAAAAGATATTGACTATCTACCTTGTCTATGCCCCTCATTATTTTATAGACCTCTATAAGGTCACCCCTCAGCCTCCTATGCTCCAGAGAAAAAAGTCCCAGTCTATTCAGCCTCTCCTTATAACTCAATCCATCAAGTCCCGGTAGCATCCTAGTAAATCTTTCCTGCACTCTTTCTAGTTTAATAATATCCTTTCTATAATAGGGTGACCAGAATTGCACACAGTATTCCAAGTGTGGCCTTACCAATGTCTTGTACAACTTCAACAAGACGTCCCAACTCCTGTATTCAATGTTCTGACCGATGAAACCAAGCATGCCGAATGCCTTCTTTACCACTCTGTCCACCTATGACCCCACTTTCAAGGACATGTACCCCTAGATCTCTTTGTTCTGTAACTCTCCCCAACGCCCTACCATTAACTGAGTAAGTCCTGCCCTGGTTCAATCTACCCCGCATTTGTCTAAATTAAACTCCATCTGCCATTCGTCAGCCCACTGGCCCAATTGATCAAGATCCCGTTGCCATTGGAGATAACTTTCTTCACTGTCCACTATGCCACCAATCTTGGTGTCATCTGCAAACTTACTAACCATGCCCCCTATATTCTCATCCAAATCATTAATATAAATGACAAATAACAGTGGACCCAGTACTGATCCCTGAGGCACACCGCTGGTCATAGGCCTCCAGTTTGAAAAACAACTCTCTACAACCACCCTCTGGCTTCTGTCAAGAAGCCAATTTTGTATCCATTTAGATACCTCACCCTGGATCCTGTGAGATTCAACTTTCTGCAACAACCTACCATGTGGTACCTTTAGTTGCAATAGTTTTCCCATTTTCTTTTGCCTTGTGATTGTTTTAAGTTCCTCTCTCACTTTAAGTCTTGATTCTGAAGTACCCTAGGCTTTTTTGTGTCTTCTACAGTGAAGACAGACACAAAATACCTGTGCAATCCTTCCCCCTTTTCCTTACTTCCCATTGTTAATTCCTCAGTCTCACCCGCAAAAGGACCAATGCTCGCTTTAGTTACTCTTTCCTTTTTAAATACTAGTAGAAACTCTTGGGCAGCGATTCTCTTAGACAGAGATTGGCCCATGTGCAGTGGACCTGCACTGCCTGCCTTTGATCACTGGCCAGCCCTGCAAACCCCGCATCGCGGCCTCACTGACCTCATTTGCTGGCCTCCTGAACCTCTCCGGGCCAGCACCAATGACGCCCCCCACCCCGGCAGTCCCCAACCCCCCCCCCCCGCGCAGCCCCAATCCCCCCGTGGCCCTGCCCCACCTGAATGGCAGCTCTGATCACCCCCTTTCCTCCCTTTGCCACCAAATCCTATGCAGAGTGGCAGCAGGACCCCTGCCCCCACCAATCGCCCCCCAACAAGCCCTATCCCCTTTGGTCTCACCTCCTTGGCACTGCCCAATCCCTGGTGGGCTGTGCCAGTTTGCCCCTTGGGCATTGCCAGTTTGCCTCTTGGGTGTTGCCAGTTTTCCCCTTCAGCAGTGTCAGGGGACCTGGTTGGCACTGCCCAGGGTGCATCCCCCCTTACTCCTGACCTCCTGGGGTCAAGCTGCCAGTTCCACATTAGTGGGGAGCTGTTGTAGATCCCGCTGGAGTGAAGCACTCCTAGTGGGGATGGAAGATACTAGCGGGCCCGAAGACTTCAGTGCCAGGCCCGCTAATGATATAAGGGCTGATTCATGGACAAGCACAGACACACCAGAAATTACTTCAGAAAACTGATTACTTTTTCTCGATAGCAGTTTGTTACCAGTTGCAGACTATTCACAGCAGGAATTTTGAAAGCAAATATTATTTGTCTTAGCTCAGTACTTGCTCTGTTTCTGACAAATACTGCTTGGTGATGGTGTTGCAACTTCAAAAGGTCATCTAGTTTCTCTCATAGAATCATATAGTTCTACAGCACACAAAGAGGCCCATCGGCCAATCGTATCTATGCCAGCCATCAGGCACTTATCTATTTGAATTCTACTTTCCAGTTGGGTCCGTAGTCTTGAATGTAAGGCGTTTCACATGCTCATTTGAATGGCTCTTAAATGTTGCTGCTGAATTTAATGGACCTGAATTTCCTCTAGCAGGGTGATGCACCATTGATTACGCAAAGATTCGTTGTTGCGAAATAACAGGCTTTTATTAACGAAGAACTGGAGCACTCCCGAACCGATGGCTAATCCGAACTGAGGCAAAAGGGGCGGAGAGCAGCCACCTTTATACCCCAAGAAGGGCGGAGCCCCGGATTGAGGCAGCAGGGGCGTGTCCAGGCATATCACATAAACTATCACATAAACAGACAACTACAGTGGTTCACCACATTCACCCCCTGTTTAAAAAAAGTTTGGCGGGGGCGAGGTGGTGGAACGGCAGTCACAGAGTTACAAGTTCAGTCTCTCCGGGGGCTTGATCTGCCGCTGCAACCGCCGCAGTGTCAGCCGTGGTGCCGGTTCAGGAGGCCGCGGTGATGAGTCAGATGCCAGTCCATAACCGGTGAAGCCGTCCGTAGCGCCTTCAGACTGCCGGGTGTGTGGAAGCTGCTCCTGGGGCTCAGGCGTGCCGTACACGGGGGCTAAATGAGCATGCGGCGACCCTGGTGCATCATGGGCAACGTTGGGAGCTGGGGGTGAGGGGCCGTGGGATGTAGTACCCGCGGGTGCCAGATCGCGAACGGAGACCGTGTCCTCTCGCCCGTCAGGGTATGCCACATAGGCATATTGGGGGTTGGCGTGGAGGAGCCAGACTGTTTCGACCAGGGGGTCCGATTTATGGGTCCGCACATACTTCCGGAGCAGGACAGGGCCTGGGGACATCAGCCACGACGGTAGTGAGGTCCCCAAGGAGGACTTCCTGGGGAAAACAAACATTTGTTCATGAGGGGTGGCGTTGGTAGCCGTGCACACTAGTGACCTAATTGAGTGTAGCGCATCAGGGAGGACCTCTTGCCAGCGGGAGACTGGAAGACCCTTAGACTGGAGAGCTAATAAAACAGCCTTCCAGACTGTCGCATTCTCCCTCTCCACCTGTCCGTTCCCCCTGGGGTTGTAGCTGGTGGTCCTACTCGAGGCTATGCCTTTGGAGAGTAGGTACTGGCGCAGCTCGTCACTCATAAAAGAGGAACCCTGGTCGCTATGAATATAGCTAGGGAAACCAAACAGGGTGAAGAGGCTGTGCAGGGCCCTGACGACCGTGGCCGAGGTCATATCCGAGCAGGGAATAGCAAAGGGGAACCATGAATACTCATCAATGACATTGAGGAAGTATATGTTGCAGTCAGAGGAGGGGAGGGACCCTTTGAAGTCAACGCTCAGGTGTTCGAAAGGGCAGGTGGCTTTGATGAGGTGCGCTCTGTCTGGCCGATAGAAGTGTGGCTTGCACTCTGCGCAGACTTGGCAGTGCCTGGTTATAGACCTGACTTCCTCGATGGAATAGGGCAGGTTCCGGGCCTTGATGAAGTGGAAGAACCTGGTCACCCCGGGGTGGCAGAGGTCATCGTGGAGAGTCTGTAACCGGTCTAGGTTCACGCTGGCACAGGTCCCCCGGGACAGGGCGTCTGGGGGCTCATTGAGCTTCCCAGGCCAGTATAGAATGCCGTAATTGTAGGTGGAGAGCTCGATCCTCCACCTCAAAATCTTGTCGTTCTTGATTTTGCCCCGCTGTGCGTTACTGAACATAAAGGCAACGGACCATTGGTCCGTGAGCAGGGTGAACCGTTTGCCAGCTAAGTAGTGGCGCCAGTGCCGCACAGCCTCCACGATGGCTTGTGCCTCTTTTTCGACAGAGGAGTGTCGAATTTTGAATGCGGTGGACGGTTCCCAAAATGGCAGCCCCCGTGACTCGCACATGGCCGACGTCAGCCAAGATGGCGGCTCCCGTGGGTCGCACGTGGCTGATGGCATCCAAGATGGTGGCCTCCGTGGGTCGCCCATGGCCAATGGCGTCTCCCACAGATCGCACACGGCTGATGGCGCCGAAGACAGTGCCTCCCGTGAATCGCACGCGGTGCTGCTGGGCCTGGGGGCCGATTTTGCCCTGCAAACTTTCAGGTAATGGCCCTTCTTACCGCAGCCAGAGCAGATTGCGTCTTTCGCCGGGCAGTGTCGTCGTGGGTGCTTCTCCAGGCCGCAGAAGTAGCACCTCAGGCCTCCGGAGACTGCCGCAGTGGTCAGTTCGGCGTCGGGACGGGGCGTGGCGTAGGTTTGCGGCCCTCCCGGGGACAGAGATGGCTGCGGTCGCGGTGTCCATGGTGCACCCTCGTGGTCGGGGGTGTAGGCCTCGAGGTTCCGGAAAGCCACCTGCAGCAAGCCGGCAAGCTCCACAGTTTTCTTCAGGTCCAGCCCACCTTGTTCCAGCAGGCGCTGCCGGATATAGGTCGACCTGATGCCCGCGACAAAGGCATCTCTGATCAGGTCGTGGGCATTTTGGGCGGCTGGAACGGCCTTGCAGTTGCAGGCTCTGCCGAGTGCACGCAGTTCACGCAAGAATTGTTCAATCGATTCCCCGGGCTGCTGTCTGCGAGTGGCCAGCAGATGTCTGGCGTAGACCTCATTCGGCTGCCGGTTGTACTGGCTCTTTAGGAGATCGATTGCCTCCTGGTAAGTTTCTGCGTCTCGGATCATCGCAAAGACGTGAGCGCTGACACGGGCGTGGATCACGTGTAGTTTGTCGATGTCGGTTACGACGACGGCTGAGGAGGAGGTGATGAAAGTCTCAAAACAGCGCAGCCAGTGATCAAAAGAGTTTGAGGCCCCAACAGCCTGTGGATCCAAGTCCAATTTGTCAGTTTTCAGGAGTTGCTCCATCCCAAAATCTTTGTTAATAAAATTGATGCACCATTAATTACGCATTGATTATTAACAAAGAACTGGAGCACTCCCAAACTGATAGCTAATCCGAACTGAGGCAAAAGGGGCAGAGAGCAGCCACCTTTATACCCCGAGAAGGGCGGAGCCCTGGATTGAGGCAGCAGGGGCGTGTCCAGGCATATCACATAAACTATCACATAAACAGACAACTACAGTGGTTCACCACACAGGGTATCTATAAACTGTTACTTAGACTTGTTCTTGCATCCTTTTGAACAAAGAAATAGGAACAGGAGTTGACCACATGTCCCTTCTGCCTGCTTCATCAGTTAATACGATTTTGCTAATCTTGGGCTTCAATTCCATTTTCCCGCCCACTCCCCATATCCCTAAATTCTCTTCGAGTCCAAAAATCTATTTATTCTAGCCTTAAATATATTCATAGAGGCTACAAATAAAATTAAATGCTGCAGAGAAAAGGATAAAAGAAAAGCATATTTATTTAGTTCTTCAGCTTTGCCCCCTGCCTCTGTGCATAAATCCTTTTTTATCCCTAAAAGCTCTTATTTCACCTATTGCCACCTTTTTACCGTATGTATGCCTATATAAGATTTTGGGATTCCCAGAGAATCAGAAAGAGAATCCTGCATGTTAAAATATTATCCTTAACTCCATGAGTCCTTACCTTGCCTATTAAACTTTTGTGTGGCACCTTATCGAATGCCTTTTGAATATCCAGGTATACTCAATCTACTGGTTCCTCTTTATCTATTTGTTACACCCTCAAAAACACACAATAAAATTTGTCAAACAGGATTTCCATTTAGCAAAACAATGCTGACTTGCTTTAATCTAATCAAGATTTTATCCACAAATATTGCTGTAAGTGTGAGCTGATAACAGAGCAATGCGAATATCAGAGCAAATGGAACCTGAGTGAACAGGGCAACCAAAATGGATTTAAGGTTTGGGAAGTAAACATTGGAAGGACTGATAGGAGTGCGAGTAAAAAGGAGTGAATGCAATGCCAAATTCAGAAAGAAAAATAAAGAGGGTAGGATTTAGAGAGAGAGAAAAAAGGTCAGAAAAGTACAGAAAAAAATGCAACATTTATAATTTGACATGTGAAAAGTTGAAGGAATGAGATTTCACACTTGTATAGGCTAATTGTCAATGCCAGAGGGGTTGATTGCCACTCTTAAATACTTATCATGCTGTGAAGTAATGATGATTTGTAATGGAAAGACTTAACTTTCAATGGTGAGTGTAATCGACATGTTATGGGTAAATACAGCAGGTATCTAAAAAAAGACTAACAATGCAATGTCATTCTAGTAAAGCTAACAACAAAGTAGCATTACCCAGACAGTAATCTGGATATTCACATTCAGCTGCACATCTGCTCCTCACCTGAAGTTGTTGTACCATTTGCTATAAATACCAGCGAGCACCATTAGCTCTGCCATTATTTTGACAGCAATTTCTGGCCCATTACTTTTTCTGCCGCTGTGCACCAAATTGCTTTTAGTACAAACATAAATGATGGAAATAAAGAATTGCACCTCACATCTTCAAGTCAGTCTTCTCTAAGTACAAATGTGAGAAATACAGAATAGTTTTTTTTTTAAAAAGCCCAGAATGAGAAATAACTTTAAAAGGTGTGATGGGTGGGGTGTGAGAGGTGGTGGGGCTGCATTCTTTTATTGCATATGGATTAGTGATCTCTGTCATGAGTGACATGTCCAAACATTACACCATCAGAAGGGCAGCCAGGATGATAGCAGCAGAAGGGAATGTGCAATCATGCATTGCTCAGAGACTGGCTCGTGCATTCCTGAGGGTACAGAGAATCTGCCGAGAGAATCATAAACTGCACGGTGGGAATGAGACTTCACTGCCAAGAATTCTGCTGTTTCACCCTAAATAGGCATTGCTACAGGGTGAGGCATTACAGCACCTAATGTAACAACGCAATCTAACTGCAAATCAAGAACACAATATTTAAACATACAGCGTCCCTTTACAGCACCTGAGGCAACAACAACATAATCGGACTGCAAACAAGAACATTGGGCGGAATTCTCCCAAAGAAATTCTAGGTGTTGAATTCGCGGGAGAACAGGAGTAATTCACGCTGTTTTTTTTCAGTGGGAGTTCACACTAGAATCTCCCCCACTCTGTGCAATGCAGAGGCCACCAATGTGAATGTCATTAGATTTCAGGGTGCGGGGCCTACTCCCGCCCAGGAGGCTGAAACCAATGGGCTTCTGCGCATATGCAGTGGCCCTGAACTATCTGCCTCCCGTTTGCTGGCCAGCTCAATTGCTGGCCAACCCGGGACCCCCGCAGTGCTGCCCCCCAATCCCACCACAGCCCAATCGCAGCCTTCCATCCATTCCCAGGCCATCCTCGACTGCCCTCGCGTCCCAGACCACCCAATCTCCAGCACCCTCCTTCTCAGTGCCAATCTCCCCCCCCCCCCCAGCAGTGCAGGCATCCCTCCCGTCAGACCCCCTCCCCCAGCCGGCCGACCACCCCCTGGCAGCCCCCTCCCCCCAGCCCGCCCCGATTACTGGCCTTCCTCCTGCCCCCAACAATCCCAATGGCAGAGTAGCAGCAGTGCTCCTTTACAGCACCGAATGTAACAGCACAATCTAACTGCAAACAAGAACACAACCTTTAAACAGACAGCACTCCTTTACAGCACACAACTTATGTTAAAAACATTTCCACAAGGCACACATTCTTATCTGCCTATTCAAAGTCTTTATAATCAGTTACGGCAAAGAAAATGTTAACTGAATAAAGGAGCCAGAATATATTTTTGGCCATAAAGTGCAACTTCGAATCATTATGAGTAAGTTCTAAAAAAAAATCACAAAAGGAATTACACATCTCAGAAGGAATTTACTTTTCTCGTGCAACATTACATATAGGACTAATTGTATATAATTTCAGTCATTTATGTAATGAGGTTGGCTGCAAAAGTAAGTGACAAATTCCAGTGTATATTTTCCATCTGAGACTCAAATTTGCAAACCGTATAGTCAACCTGTGATTTTACTCAGAATTTAGTCAGAGAAAAATGGATGTAGAATGTGAATGTATTAACACAACCTCACATTGTTTGGATTTAGTTTTGAAAATTTTGTAATACAGTGTCCCAACTGTATAGATCATAGTATCCAAATTTTGGAATCTCACTGGAAGCACAATCACGCCAGGAAGTCAGGGTCTGATTGTCTCAGCTCTTAGCCTCTTTGATGCACGTCAATCAAACTCAAGACACAAGGCTTCGGTAACTGAAGGCTTTTATTGCCTAACAATGGAACTACTAGAACGTAAGTACACCACCCCAGACTGACGAGGTCCCGCCCGAGCAGGGGGTCTTATACCTCTCCCAGGAGGCGGAGCCCGACTGGGATGTGCCACAACAGTAACAACCACAGGTGTATTAATCCCACAGTGTGAACACCCTAGCCCAACAACAACATTAGAACAATCCCACAGTGTGAACACCCTAGCCCAACAACAACATTAGAACAACCCCACAGTGGGAACCAATGATGGTTCACCACACTCTTGAACATTAAAATAAATTTGCAGATCCTGCTGTAAACATAGAAACATAGTAGTTATACTCTTAGCTGGGAACAGCAGGTATACAATGGACATCTATCATTGATATTAATAATGTTTTATGTGGATGAAGCTTTAGGTCAGGGAAAGCTGGGATAATGGTGATGGGAGTCTGTTGAGTGTGAACAGGGGGAATTAGGGGTGAATTTTAACGTGTCAGGCGAGTTGTGCAAAGCCCCTTGGCAAGTTGCCTGATAACATATCCAAATCACGCTACTGGAGCGATATTTCAATTTTTAACACTTTTACATATACATGCTGTTGCCACTCAACTCTACCTCACTACCACCTCTCTCAATTCCTCTTCTAACATCAAATTATCAGACTGTCTCTCTGACACCCAGTACTGGATAAGCTGAAATTTCCTCAATTTAAATATTGGATGTCTTTGGTCCCTGGTTCAAACTGTTCCTTTCTAAGTGACTCCATCCCTGTCCCTGGTGATGGTCTGAGATTAATGCAGGCTGTTTGCCTCCTTGGTGCCACATCTGACCCCGAGGTGAATTCTTCACCTCATACTTGTGCCATCAATAAGACTGCCTATTTCCATCTCTGTAACATCACCCAACTTTGCCCCGTCTCTGCTATTGAAAATTCAATCAACCATCTGTTACCTATAGACTTGACTATGTAAATACATTCCTGACTGGTGTCTCACATTCTATCCTCTGTAAGATGTTGCTCTTGACCAAGCTTTTGGTCTTCTGACCTAACATCTCCTTACGTGGCTCAGTGTCATGGTCTGTTTTAGAATGATTCTGTGAAGTGCCTTGGGACATTTCTTTATGTGAAAGGTTCTATATAAACATGAGTTGTTGTTGTTAACTTTAATGTTGCATCATGGCTTTGCCAAACTTCCTGTAAATGCCAGTATAAGCAAGATGAGAACACAACAGCGATTGAGGGGACTGATTAAAACTCATGCAGATCCTGCTATAAATAGGCAGTACTCAAATGTTTTCTTGCCCAAATCACAGAATATTTACAGTGCAGAACGAAGCCATTTGGCCCATCATTTCTGCACCGGTTCTCCAAACGAGGGAATGGGAAAGGATTTATTCAAACTACTTTTGATGAGAATTTACATTCAGAATCACATCAAGATTTTAATCGCTAAGGTAGGGACATGTTCGGCACAACTTTGTGGGCTGAAGGACCTGTATTGTGCTGTAGTTTTTCTATGTTTCTATGTTTCTAAGATGGATGGCACCTTAATTGACAACCTTGGATTGGATCTCAAAAGAGAAGCAATATGACTGCAGCAGCAGCAGCACCAGCAGTAATAGTCTACTGTTGAGAGACCTGCTGGAGGACAGCAGAGAGGGAGCAGCATGGAGAAGGAAACAGCAGGGAGAAGGAAACAGCAGGGTAGAAGGAAGCCAGCAGAGAGAAGGAAGCCAGCAGGGTAGAAGGAAGCCAGCAGAGAGAAGGAAGCCAGCAGGGTAGAAGGAAGCCAGCAGAGAGAAGGAAGCCAGCAGAGAGAAGGAAGCCAGCAGAGAGAGGGAGCCAGCAGAGAGAAGGGAGCCAGCAGAGAGAGGGAGCCAGCAGGGAGAGGGAGCCAGCACAGACAGAGCAGCAAAGAAGGAAACAGCAGAGCGGGAAACAGCAGAGAGTGAGTAGCAAAGAGGAAGCAGCAGGGAGGGAGCAGCAGGGAGGAGCAGCAGAGAGGGAAACAGCAGAGAGGTGCAGCTCACAGGAGGAACTATCTGTGACACAGGGTGTACGGGCAGAAGGTGAATTTGCTTGACATGCTGCAACAGCAGTCCTTCAGGTGTCTCAGGTTACTGTGTCATGTGTTAAAAGACATCTGCACGTCCTTGACATGGAACTGCTCCCTCCATGACCTGGTGGCTGAACAGTACATGTGCCAAAGTCAAAGTCACACTGCCTTCAACATTTCTTTTTGTAACCTCTGTGTCCTTCTCATGCTCTGATGGAGAAATTTCCAGAATGCCCCAGTCAGCAGTGACTGGGTTTCTCAGGGATGGCAATTATGCAAAATTCAGCTGAAATGCCACCAGTCAAAATGAGCAGAGAGTCAGGTTTGCATTTCAGGCTGGCTTCCTATAGGGGCAGGGCATCATCGATGGTGGGCACAAGGCAATCTGCACATCCCAAACCCACCAGGAGCGTTGTGATCTTTAAATGGTTCCAATTCGGCACTGTACAGCCTGTTATAATCACAAATAGACATATTGGTAGATATGTGGAAGTTTTCGAAGGAGCTGCCATCACATTTTCATCATTTGGCAATCCAAATCCCCTGACTGCTTTGAAGCTGCAAAGGGTGTCTGCTTAAGAGGGTGTGAAGCAAGTATTTCTCAGACTCCAAGTGTTAAAATACAAGGACCAAACAGTTGCCCCCTCCCCCACCCATTGATCCCCATCAATTTATGCATTCCCATTCTTCAGTAAGCAAGTTAAAAGATCACTTACCAACCAACAACCAAACATGGGCAACATGGTAAAGTGGTGCAAAGTAACACATTTGATGCAATTTTGGTAAAGAATGTAAACTTTACAACATAACATTTTCACAAACATTATGCATATATTTAATAAACCCCAAAGCTTTGTTCTTCCAATTCCTACTACTCCTATTGTGGTGCATCCCCTGTGGTTTCAGCAGAGGCAGAGACAGATTGCTTAAATCCCTTCTCTCACTGCTGAGATGATCTTGACTGACATTCCCTGGATTTTGGAGCACATGAAAACTCTGCCAAATATTGTTCCACCCCCACCTGTGCAGAGTGGGCCACTGAGGCAGAGTATTGGGTACAGACTGAAGTGGGGGAAATAGGGGAGAAGAGGAAATGTTGTGAGTGGAGTTCCTACATTCATGTCCCCTTTCACCACCATCCTTCTTATGGGGCAGCCACACTTTACTTTGCTAGAGAGTGCTTTGGGAAGATCAGTGAGGTGCTGTGAAGCTGGCTATAATGTCATCCATATAGAACATGATGGCATGCAGAGCGTTATGGCCATGGAGGATGTGGACACATTTGATCGCTACACTTGATGGTCCATGGGATTGGCCACAGTGTGGAAGAAGACAGCTTACAATGCCCTGCAACATCATCACACTCACTCTCTCAGCAGCTGTGGATAGTTGAGGTTGGATGGCCTGTCAGTATATCACACATTTAATAGGCCGATTCTTCCGCAGAGTGGCAATCGCTGTTGGATTGCTACTCATCTCCTAATTTCTTTCCTTAGCCTGGAGCTCCACATTTCTCACCAGGCCCTGCTGAGAAACACGCAGTGTAGCTGCTCCTGGAATCTTGCTGTGTAGTGTAGGAGTGTTGGGGGAAACAAAACCACTGCCCCTTTTTGTGGAACTAGTTGCTGTATTCTGATAAATTTGTAAATTGTAAATTAAGTGGACAGGTTGCGACTGTTCTCCTTGGAGAGAAGGCAGCTAAGAGGAGGTTTAATAGAAATGTTCAAAATCATGAGGGGACTGAACAGAGCAGATAGGGAGAAACTGTTCCTGCTCGTAAAAGGATCAAAAATGAGGGGGCACAGATTTAAAGAAAAAGCATTAATCCACCACTGCATCATTCATAACCCCAGGAAATGTGGTCACAAAATAACAGCTTAATTACCGACAAAATTGGGTTTAATTAAATAAAGTAGTGTACATATTTACTGTAACAGCAGCGACTGCTTTATGTCATATTACAAGATTGGAAATCTTTGAGGATTTCGCATGGCTTTATGATGCTGACTGATTTGCTTGTATAATTCAACACCTCTGAAGTACGGTAAATTGACAAGACGCTGCACCAGCTATTGCTGTGTTCATAATACTGTAAGAAGTCTCACAACACCAGGTTAAAGTCCAACAGGTTTATTTGGTAGCAAATACCATAAGCTTTCGGAGCACAGCTCCTTCGTCAGATGGAGTGGTTGTCTGTTCTCAAACATTCATAATACTGTAACAGAAAGCTCCATCCAAGGTGATATACACACTCAGCCCCATCATTACACTGTCCTGTTTATGCTTATTGTTCCACATTCACTTTGTTTCATAGCTGGATAAAATTTGCTTTCATTTGGCTGATGATGATTTTCACCATTTTAGTAACATGCATGTAGACTTTTTTCTGCACTTTATACACGCTACGCATGCGCATTGCATGTAAATTACCCTCTCAATGGTATGCACATACTGATCACCATATACACCACACATGTACCAGTCCATAGGGACACATACCTATATAGGCCACGCATTTCTGCATATAACTGCACACTAGTGCCCGCTCATCTATACCTATTGCAGCATGCATAATCGACTGTGTTTTCCATCCTCATAAGCCAAGTGTGCAGATCAATGTGCACCTCCACATCAGTTTAAAACAAGTGTGATCCTATCACCAGGTAACTGAGGTTGTTCATGTGCCTTACAGCTAATCCCAAAAAGATACTTTCAATCACACAATGAGAATTTTCAGCTTCACAAACCAAGAATGCATTTAGGTCTTTTTTGACAAAGGCAACACATGTCAAATTAATGGCAATTTACTGATATGAATTTTGAGATCTTCCAAGTTTATTTCACTTAAAATCTTTGCAGTTAGTGGCTAAGGGACACTTCCATTCCAGCAGTCTGCATTGTATTCAGATGTTGCTCTAGATTTGAAGGGACAGTGTACGAAAACCAGGTAATACTTAGCATCTACTGGGAAACAGCTGTGGCTTGACATGATGGGAAGCTTGGAGAAACATGTTTAAGTATTTTCCTGCATGTGTCATTTGGTCTATTAAATCAATTGTCTTTCAAGGGTTACAACTCTACATTCAGGTTTTCAGTACATCTGTGACATTTTTGAAATTTCTACAGAGCCAAGTGTCGCACTCATACCATACAAACTTATGAACTTACTATGAACTTATGAAGCATAAACCCGAAATAGGCCTTCCTGTAAAACAAAGTGGAGTTGTGGGGTCAGGTGACCTTTTTTTTCCTGCCATTACACATGGAACTGCAAAGACCCTGTGTTAATTATCACATCTGGACAAGTCTTGACAAAGTCATTAAAATGCAGATGATCTTATTTTGTTTCAGCTATCTTTATTTCTTATTGTAGCATCAATTTTAACTGTACCCGCTTTGATCATCTTTGAAATTAAAAGTAAAATGATTTGTAATTCTACCCTGATATATATTTGCATATCAAGGGCAAATTGCATTTGCACATAAACTCAAAGCAGTGGGGACTGTATTTATTCTTATTATGTGTAATTTGCGTTTCTAAATTCATGACATGGCGGGGAATATCCATAGAGAGAGATGAAAAGTCAGCGATGTCATTAAAAAGAAAAATTCCTACAAAAATGATCTTGTGCCACAAGTGGAGAGTCCGATGTCCCCAACAAACAGCTGCATTATAGAATTCAACTGGTACTAATAAGATACTCAAGCTTTAAGTTCAAGTTTGCATATTCTCCCCGTGTCTGTGTGGACTTACTCCAGCTGCTCTGATTTCCTCCCACTTTCCAAAGATGTGCAGGTTAAGTGGATTGGCCATGATAAATGTGAGGGTTTACGTGGACAGAGTGGGGGGCATCTGGATAAGATACTCTATCGGAAAGTCGGTGCAGACTCAATGGGCTAAATGGCCTCCTTCTGCACTATTCTATGGAATCTATGGTTCTACGGTTCTTAACTGTCATGGTGTCAGGCTGAAAACCTTTGCTATGTGACAGAAATGTAATGCTTTTCTGGGATTTATTGGTTTATGCCATCAATGGTTTGTTGCTAAGTTAGCTGTTCCACTTATCTTACTGAGGCATGGCAAATGAGAACCTGGTGTTATAAGTGAATAAATACAGTGAGAGACAGTGGTGACACTAAGTCCCCTTTGTCCTTACCTCTCTCGATCCTGCTCAAGGAGGTTGGTGAAGTCATCACTCTTGTTCATGTAATCTGTGTGCTTGTGTTTTTCATTTTCCAATTCATACACGGTACGCCTGTGACACTTTTCAGCCAGAAGTAACTGCTCCAACATACGCCGATATGTCTCTCTGTGCTTCTCCACCAACAAATCCAACTGCAGTCAGAGAAGAATTATTAAAATCAGCTTGCACTCCCCATGCCTATTACATTACCCATAAATGGATTTCTCCCTTCATCTCAGTTTCCAGTTAACCCACAGAAAGATGTTTGCAAATTCAAATGGCTGATTCCTCCCTCCCCAATACTTCTGCCCTCTCTCCTTTGGGTGAAGATCCATGGGTTCTAAGAGGCATCCAGTAACCCACCAAGTGACATTTCTTAATACTTGAACTTAAACTGGTTGCCAACCATCCAACTCTAGCAGGCATTACAGCCAAACCCTGGTCCTCTCCCCCAGCAACATCCACACATGCAAACTTTCCAGCAAAGGCTTTCTGGAAGACACCCAAGAATGACAACCCCAGCTGAGTTTTTTTCACCTTCCAGCAGTGCTAGGACCAGTGCTGACCCCTGATGAGATCAGCAACAAAACTAGCAGCTCAACGGAGATCTTCCCAAGCATTGTGGCTCAATACCAGACGGAACATTTACCCATTGCCATTGAGGTGAATCAGAAACTGGGGTGCTAAATTTAACAGAGATTTTTGTATTGCATTGAACAGTACTGCTACAATGCCTTTAAGTTAAAACCTTGCAGTAATGTGAGGAAATTTGTTTTCCTTAAATCTCTCCTGTTTTGCTTTCCATTTTGTCTGAATTGTGAACTGGAACATTTGCTCACAGTACCTCTGCTTCTCTGTTCTTTTTTGACCCTGTTGCTGTTCCACACTAAGAAGTCTCACAACACCGGGTTAAAGTCCAACAGGTTTATTTGGCAGCAAATACCATAAGCTTTCGGAGCACAGCTCCTTCGTCAGATGGAGTGGATATCTGTTCTCCAACAGTGCACAGACACAGAAATCAAGTTACAGAATACTAATTAGAATGCAAATCTCTACAGCCAGCCAGGTCTTAAAGGTACAGACAAAGGTACAGGCTGTTCCACACAACAGCCCCATTCCAAACAGAGTGGGTTATTAGGAATGGTCTGAGAACAATGGATTAACAAGCTTAGTAATGCTGTAAATCTATGGTATTCACCATTTGTATTGAAGACTACAGCGCAAAGCAGTGTTGAGCTCAAGGGTCACACTTAGTGACACTGCAATTAAATCACTTAATAAGGGAACCTGTATCTCCTGTGATTTCTACCTCCACCCCACTCTGAGGTCCTGAGTTCAAATGGGGCACTCTGCTTATTAGGAGGCAAAACAATTAAAAACCTAGAACTAAGTGTCACTACTTTAGGCTTATAAACATTGAATGAGTTTCTATGATGATAGACTGTTTATCTTAAATGGGTTAATCCCTCTGCTACAATAACAAAGAAAAGGATACCAGATGTTCTGTGTTCCACATACACACTTGCAGTTATACAACCAATTGCGCTTAGATAGTATCTTTAATGTGTTAAAGTACCACAGGAATCCAATCAGACATCAAGAAGGTAATAGCTTCAGTCTTCCTGATGTTTATTGGAGAACATTTCTACTCATGTTGGACAAGTAATGTGGCAGATCAAGGAGAGTGGAAGGATCAGGAGAGGTGGTGGTGACATAGAGCTGAGTTTCAGCAGCACTTATGAGGAACCTGACATGACACTTTTGGATGATATCTCTGAGAAGCAGCATGTGGATGAGAAACAGGAGGGGGCCTGGGATAAAGCTTCGGGGAGCCTCCAGAGGTAGCCATGCACATATGTTGTTTGCTAACACCACCAACTGTCAACATTTATTAAATAATTCTCTGCTAATGGTGCCTCCCATCATGGGAACAGTTCTGCCCTTTTCACGTATTGTATGCAGCCTGTTAGAGTTCTGCTTCACAATAGTATTCTGCAGGAGAGGGAAATACAAGTGAATCCTATCTCTGTGAGATGTACGAGGAACAGCAAAGTGCTGAGGGGGTAAATTGTTGAAATGGCTCTCAGGCCCTTTTGGAGTGCCACAGTCCTACATGCGTCAGAGCTCAGAAAAAACACAATCAGAAACAAACAGGGATCATGGTGAATTACTGAGGGTACTTTTGACTTTTGGGTGGTGGTGTGAAATGAATAATGAGTCAGCTGACCATTAGACATCCCTCCCAATTTAAATTTCTGTTGATATACAAAGAGTAGCTGATGCAACATCAGTCAATCAGTGGAAAGCTATACACTGAAAACCAATTTAAAATGGTTAAACTTGCAGTGTGGCTCACTTACATATACTAGAAGCCAGATATATTCACATACAGGTCCCTGCCCTTTGCAGACTGAAGGAATACATCCATATTTAGCACCTTTGTCAACTAAACAAAAGTTTCTGGAATAGTCATTCCAAGGATCATTCCCCAGGGCAATGCCTTGACCAATCTGAGTTGTCTTACCTGGTCTGAATTTGAACAACGCTAATTTTCAGATCCTCTTCAGCCACAGGAGAGGTGCCAGAAGACTGGAGGACAACTAATGTGGTACCTGTGGTGAACCATCGTTGGTTCCCACCAGGTAGTACTGAGCCAGGGTCTGGCCAGTACTATGAGTCTGTATATATGTTGCTGTTGGGGTTAGGGTTGGGTTGTTCTACTTGTTACTGTTGGGGTTAGGGTTGGGCTGTTCTACCTGTATTATAGTTATTATGGTACATCCCAGTCGGGCTCCGCCTCCTGGGAGAGGTATAAAGGTCACTGCTCTGTCTGGGACCCCTCAGTCTGGGATCGTGTACTATATATGGTAGCTTCATTGTAATAGTAAATAAAAGCCTTTATTTCCTTGAGCATCTCTAGCCTCGTGAGTTATATCACGCATCAATTTTATTTACTATTAGTTAAACTCTCGTCGTTAAAAAAAAAAGGAAAACGATACAGAGAGTATGGAGCAAATGTTAAAACCCGAACGTCTTACACTGGACCCACGTGCGGCGGGCGCCTCTAACAGCTTCGACCACTGGTTGAAATGTTTTCAGGACTACCTCGCAGCCTCCGCAGCGGTCACCACAGACGACAACAGACTCCGGGTCCTCCACGCGAGGGTAAGCGACGCCGTATATCTAGCGATCCGTGCGGCCACCGACTACAAAGGGGCCCTCGAGTTCTTAAGAAGCGCTACATTAAACCGCCAAACGAGATGCATGCTCGATATCTTTTAGCCACTCGACGACGGCAGCCCGGCGAAACGACGGAACAGTACGCGTGCGAGCTTCTACAGCTAGCCAGGGGCTGTAACTGCAAAGCAGTGTCGGCAGACCAGAACATGAATGACCTCGCTCGAGATGCGTTTGTGGCGGGAATTGGATCATCTTATATCCGACTCAAACTGTTGGAGGAAGGTAATCTTGATCTCACTAAGTTGATAGAACTAGCGGATACGTTGGAGACGGCCTCCAAAAGCCTAGCGTTGTATCCCGAAGACCACGTGGAGACAGCGTGGCAGGAGCAGTCGCAGATCCCACCTCGTCCCTCGGGTCTGAAAAGCTGTGTGATGGCGTGCCCACACTCGGGCCTGACGACGGCAGCAGCTCCAGGTGGCCCGCGGTGTTACTTCTGTGGAGGAGTGAAGCACACTCGGCAGCGATGCCCCGCTAAAGCGGTGTTGTGCTCCGCCTGCGGCAAGAAGGGGCATTATTCGAAGGTATGTCGATCCAAACTTACTTCCAGGAACAGCAGTGTGGCCTGCGACTCCCCGGAGCCGGGTTCCTCGTCGTCGGCATCGTCGAGGGTTTCTTCCATGTGCGAGGCCAGGACGTCGCCATTACAGACGACGGAGTCGCAAGAGACGCGCGACCACCAGGGGTCGCTGATTTTGGCGCCATCGCCCACGTGCGACCTATGGGAGCAGCCATTTTGGTCGGCACCGACCGCGAACGACCAGCAGGGATCATCTTCATCCATCTCAGCTGCCTGCAGTGGCGCTCACGAACCAACGGTGGCGTCGATTATCCTGGACCAGGCAAAGCCTCACAGACTCGACAAGTTTGCACATTCTCCTCGTGTCTGCGTGGGTTTCCTCCGAGTGCTCCGGTTTCCTCCCACAGTCCAAAGATGTGCGGGTTAGGTTGATTGGCCAGGTTAAAAATTGCCCCTTAGAGTCCTGAGATGCATAGGTTAGAGGGATTAGCGGGTAAAATATGTGGGGGTAGGGCCTGGGTGGGATTGTGGTCGGTGCAGACTCGATGGGCCGAATGGCCTCCTTCTGCACTGTAGGGATTCTATTCTATGATTCTAAGTCCATGATGGACATACAGGTAAACAAACGCTTGATTTATTGTCTGTTTGACAGCGGGAGCACGGAGAGTTTTATTCACCCAGACGCTGTGAAGCGGTGTGGCCTCCAGATCCAACCTGTCAAGCAGACGATTTCGATGGCATCAAGGTCCCGGTCTGTCACCGTGCTAGGGAGTTGCGTGGTAAATTTAACGGTGCAGGGCACGGTTTACGAGAGCTTCAAGCTCCTGGTGTTACCGCATGTTGCGCGCCAATACTCCTCGGACTAAATTTCATGGTCCACTTGAAGAGTGTAACCCTGCAGTACGGTGGGCCACTCCCTCCGCTTTCAGTGGGAGAACAGCAGCCTCCAAATTGCCCAACGCGCCCCGCCTGTAGCCTCTCGACGCTGAAGATTACCACACCCTCCCTATTCCAGAATCTTGTGCCAGGCTGCAAGCCCATCGCGACTAACAGTAGACGTTACAGTGCTGAGGATCGGATCTTCATTCGATCTGAGGTTCAGCGGCTCCTCAAGGAAGGGATCATACAGTCTAGTGCTAGTCCTTGGAGAGCGCAGGTCGTGGTGGTCAAGAGTGGGAACAAACCCCGGATGGTCATTGACTGTAGTCAGACCATTAATAGATACACGCAGCTGGATGCGTATCCCCTCCCGCGCATTTCTGATATGGTCAACCAGATTGTGCAGTACCGGGTGTTCTCCACCATCGACCTAAAGTCTGCCTACCACCAGCTCCCCATTCGTCCAGAGGACCGACAATACACGGCTTTTGAGGCAGATGGTCGCTTGTACCATTTTCTAAGGGTGCCCTTTGGTGTCACCAATGGGGTTTCAGTCTTCCAGCGTGCTATGGACCGAATGGTGGACCATAACGGACTGCGGGCTACCTTCCCGTACCTGGATAATGTCACCATCTGCGGCCATGACCAGCAGGACCACGATACCAATCTCCTTAAATTCCTACGCACTGCATCTCGCCTGAATCTGACCTACAACAGGGAGAAGTGTGTATTTCGTACGTGCCGCTTAGCCATCCTCGGATACGTGGTGGAAAACGGGGTCATCGGCCCTGATCCAGACCGTATGCGTCCCCTCCTTGAACTTCCCCTGCCTACTAGTGCAAAAGCACTGAGAAGATGCTTAGGCTTCTTCTCTTACTACGCACAGTGGGTTCCCAATTACGCGGACAAAGCCCGTCTGCTCATCAAGTCTACCTCTTTTCCCCTAGCACCAGAGCCTCATTTGGCCTTTGATAAACTAAAAGCCGACATCGCGAAAGCCACGATGCACGCTGTCAATGAGTCCATCCCCTTTCAGGTGGAAAGCGATGCATCTGATTTCACCCTGGCCGCCACACTTAACCAGGCAGGCAGGCCCGTCGCCTTTTTTTCCTCGCACCCTCCAAGGCCCCGGAATTCGACATTCAGCGGTGCAAAAGGAGGCCCAGGCCATTGTGGAGGCCGTCCGGCATTGGCGCCATTACTTGGCGGGAAAACGGTTCACCCTGATCACGGACCAGCGGTCCGTGGCGTTCATGTTAAATAACACGTTACGGGGCAAGATCAAGAACGACAAGATCTTGAGGTGGAGAATCGAACTCTCCACCTATAATTACGACATCATGTATCGTCCAGGGAAACTCAATGAGCCCTCGGATGTCCTGTCACGTGGAACATGCGCCAGTATGCAGGAGGACCGTTTGCAGGCTCTCCACAATGACCTCTGCCATCCAGGGGTCACTCGGCTCTACCACTTCGTAAAAGCCCGGAATCTACCCTACTCGGTGGAGGATGTCAGGTCCATAACTAGAAGCTGCCGGGTATGCGCGGAATGCAAACCGCACTTTTACCGACCTGACAGGGCACAACTCGTTAAGGCCACTCGTCCCTTCGAAAGACTGAATGTGGACTTTAAGGGCCCCCTTCCCTCGACAGATCGGAATGTGTACTTCCTCAACATCATTGATGAGTACTCGAGATTCCCTTTTGTCATTCCCTGCTCAGATACAACCGCTGCCACGGTTATCAAGGCATTCCGTGATCTTTTCACCCTGTTCGGGTACCCCTGCTACATCCACAGTGATAGGGGCTCGTCGTTCATGAGCGATGACTTGAGGCAATACCTGCTCTCATACGGGATTGCCTCTAGTAGAACCACGAGCTACAACCCTAGGGGTAACGGACAGGTGAAACGTGAGAATGCTACAGTCTGGAAGGCTGTCTTACTGGCGTTGAAGTCAAAAAGCCTTCCAGTCTCCCGTTGGCAAGAGGTGCTCCCTGATGCGCTCCGCTCCATACGCTCACTCCTGTGTACGGCAACCAACGCTACTCCCCATGAGAGGCTGTTTTCATTCCCTCGGAAGTCTTCCTCTGGGACCTCATTACAGTCTTGGTTGACGTACTCAGGACCTGTCCTCCTGCGGCGACATGTTAGGGACCGCAAGTCCGACCCTTTGGTTGAACAGGTCCATCTCCTCCACGCCAACCCTCAGTATGCCTATGTGGCATACCCTGACGGGCGAGAGGACACGGTCTCGATTCGAGACCTGGCGCCAGCAGGGGACTTGGAAACCCCTGTCGCTCCCATACCTCCTGTTAGAGATCCCCCAACTATTGTTTCTCCTCCTGACACGGTGCGGGCAGCATCGGGACCATCACTTAACCCTTTCACTCCCGTGTACAGCTTGCCTGAGTCCAGGAGATGGTCGCCACTTCAAGGCGTGTCTGAACTCAACGGATTGACATCACCTCGGGGTCAACCGGCCCGTGAGACAGTGGAGGAACCGTTGGACATCGCCTTGGGGAGAACGCCACCGCGAGTGCCAACTCCGGTGTCATCGCCGGTGTTGAGGAGGTCACAACGACGGTGCGGTCCCCCTGACCGTCTGAACTTATAGACTGATGACAAATTATTCTGTGTTTTGTTTTGTACCCCGCCGGCCTTTGTTTTCAAAGGAGGGGTGAATGTGGTGAACCATCGTTGGTTCCCACCAGGTAGTACTGAGCCAGGGTCTGGCCAGTACTATGAGTCTGTATATATGTTGCTGTTGGGGTTCATAGAAACCCTTCAGTGCAGAAGGAGGCCATTCGGCCCATCGAGTCTGCACCGACCACAATCCCACCCAGGCCCTACCCCCACATATTTTACCCACTAATCCCTCTAACCTACGCATCCCAGGACTCTAAGGGGCAATTTTTTAAACCTGGCCAATCAACCTAACCCGCACATCTTTGGACTGTGGGAGGAAACCGGAGCACCCGGAGAAAACCCACGCAGACACGAGGAGAATGTGCAAACTCCACACAGACAGTGACCCGAGCCGGGAATCGAACCCGGGACCCTGGAGCTGTGAAGCAGCAGTGCTAACCACTGTGCTACCGTGCCGCCACGGGTTAGGGTTGGGTTGTTCTACTTGTTACTGTTGGGGTTAGTGTTGGGCTGTTCTACCTGTATCGTAGTTATTATGGTACATCCCAGTCGGGCTCCGCCTCCTGGGAGAGGTATAAAGCTCACTGCTCTGTCTGGGACCCCTCAGTCTGGGATCGTGTATTATATATGGTAGCTTCATTGTAATAGTAAATAAAAGGCTGAAATGGTTGCTACGAGAGGACACAGGTTTAAGGTGCTGGGGGGTAGGTACAGGGGGGATGTCAGGGGTAAGTTTTTCACTCAGAGGGTGGTGGGTGAGTGGAATCGGCTGACGTCGGTGGTGGTGGAGGCAAACTCGTTGGGGTCTTTTAAGAGACTTCTGGATGAGTACATGGGATTTAATGGGATTGAGGGCTATAGATAGGCCTAGAGGTGGGGATGTGATCGGCGCAACTTGTGGGCCGAAGGGCCTGTTTGTGCTGTGGCTTTCTATGTTCTATGTTCTATTTCCTTGAGCATCTCTAGCCTCGTGAGTTATATCGCGCATCAGTACCATTATCCAAGATGGGAAGTAGGGAAAAAACAGGTAAATTATAGGCCAGTGAGCCCAACATCAGTGGTAGGGAAATTGTTGGAAACATTTTGAGGGATAGAATTAATCTCCACTTGGAGATGCCACATTTAATTACGAATAATCAGCATGGCTTTGTCAGGAGAGATCATGTTGAACAAATTTAATTGAATTTTTCAAGGCGGTGACTAGGTGTGTAAATGAGGGCAATACAGTTGATGTATGACATGGACTTCAGAAACGCTTTGACAAGGCCCCACATGGGAGACTGGTCAAGAAGGTAGGAGTCCTTGGGATCCAGGGCAATTTGGCAAATTTGGCATGTCAGCTACGACTCTCACCAACTTTTACAGCTGCACCATCGAAAGCATTCTTCCTGGTTGTATCACACTGGTTGGTATGGCTCCTGCTCTGCCCAAGACCGCAAGGAACTACAAAAGGTTGTGAATGTAGCCCAATCCATCACGCAAACCAGCCTCCCATCCATTGACTCTGTCTTCACTTCCTGCTGCCTCGGCAAAGCAGCCAGCATAATTAAGGACCCCATGCATCCCAGGCATTCTCTCTTCCATCTTCAGGAAAAAGATACAAAAGTCTGAGGTCACGTACCAACCGACTCAAGAACAGCTTCTTCCCTGCTGCTGTCAGACTTTTGAATGGACTTACCTTGCATTAAGTTGATCTTTCTCTACACCCTAGCTATGACTGTAATAGTCCATTCTGCACTCTCTTGTTTCCTTCTCTATGAAGGTATGTCTTGTCTGTATAGTGTGCAAGAAACCATACTTTTCACTGTATGTTAATACATGTGACGATAATAAATCAAATCAACTTGGATCCAAAATTGGCTAAGTGGCATGAGGCAGAGGTTAATGGTCAAAGGTTGTTTTTGTGATTGGAAGCCTGTATCCAGTGGTGTGAAACAGGAATCAGTGCTGGGCTCCTTGCTGTTTGTAGTGTGAATTAATGATCTAGACGTGAATGTAGGGGCATGATCAGTAAGCTGGCAGATGACCTGAAAATTGGTAGTATGGTAATTAGCGAGGAAGAAAGCGATATAGACTGGCTGGTCAGATGGGTAGAACTGTGGCAAATGGAATTTAACCCTGAAAAATGTGAGGTGATGCGTTTTGGGAGGACTAACAAGCAAGGGGATACACAATGAACAGTAGGATGATAGAAAATACAGAGGAGCAGAGGGATCTTGGGGTGCATATGCAAAGGTCCCTGAAGGCAGCAGGACAGGTAGATAAGGTGGTTAAGAAGGCATATGGATATTTACTTTAATTAGCCAAAACAAATGATGGAGTAAAAAAGACAGTTCAACAGCAATCTATGACAACTGAGCAGCCGTGGCTGCAAATCAAATAATTATCATGCCTTATCCTCAATGATTGATACAATTGAAGATCCTGTTACTAACACAGAAAATATTATCAAACTGCTTCAATTTGTGTGATAATCTTCTTATTCATTCTTGAGATGTGTGTGTTTCTGGCTGGGCCAGCATTTATTGCCAATCCCTAATTGCCCTTGAGATGCTGGTGGGTAACTGCCTTCTTGAACTGCTGTTGTCCATGTGGTGTAGGTACACCAACAGCACTGTTAGAGAGGGAGTTGACATAGGATTACAAAGGATACATGACGCAGTAGTAGGCTATTCAGCCCAACCAGTCCATACGAGTGTTTATGATCCACTCAAATTGCCTCCCCTTTTCCTTCATCTAAATTTATCATCTTAACCCTTCTCCCTCAAATTCACCTTAAGCGTAACTGTAATATTCATTTCAAACACCTGCTGTGATTTTATGTTCCACATTCTCACCATTCGTTGGATAAATAGTTTCTTCTGAATGCTTTATTGGTTTTCTTGGTGATGACCTTCTATTGATGGCCTCTAGTTATGTTCTTCTCCACAACATGACACATTGGCTGGAATTTTATCGCCCTGCCCGCCACAGAACTGGGGTGGGCGAGTGGCGGACAAATGAAATGTCTGTTGACCTTGGGCGGGATTTTATGGTTTCGGGATGAGCGAGGCCATAAAATCCTGCCCATTCTCTCTGCATCCACTGTGTGAAAATATTTCACCATTTTAAAGAGTTCTATTAGATCACTCCTTTTTTCAGGATTTTGGCTCAGTGACATTGAAGGAGCAATAACCCAATTCAGGATGATTGTTGACTTGGAGGGAAACTTGCAAATACTGAGCTTTTCATGCATCTACTGCCCACTATCTTAGTGGTTGGGTCAATTTGGCTGGAAAATTGGGCGGGGATCCTGGATTCAGGATTCAATCCTGGACCGGGGAGCGGCGCGGGCTTGGAGGGCCGAAGGGCCTGTTCCTGTGCTGTATTGTTCTTTGTTCTTTGTATGTGTTTGGAATTTTGGTGAATTGCTGCGATGCATTTTATAGGTGGTACACACTGCTGTCACTGTGTGTCACTGGAGGAGGCACTGAATGTTTAGGGTGCAGATCAAGCGGGCTGCTTTGTCCTGAGCGTTGTCAAGTTTCTTGAGTGTTGTTGGATCTGCGCTCATCCACAAGATCATAAGAAATAGAAGCAGGAGGAAGCCATTTCACCCCTCACCCACCCCGTGCCTGCTTCACCATTCAATAATTCATAATGGCTGATTGGCTGATCTGATCATGGCCTTAACTCCACTTTCCTGTATTCCCCCATAATCTTTGACTTCCTTGTAGATCAAAATCTATCTGACTCAGCCTTGAATACATTCAATGACCCAGCCTCCACGGTTCTCTCAGGAAGAGAGTTCCAAAGATTAATGGCCCTCAGAGAGGAAATTCCTCCTCCTCGCCATCTTCCATAAAAGGGAGACCTCCTTATTTTTTTGAAACTGTGCCCTCGAGTTCTTGATTCTCCCGCAAGGGAAAACATCGTCTCAGCATCTACCCTGCCAAGTCCCCTCAGACTCTTATGTTTCAATAAGATCACCTCTCATATAGACCTAACCTGTTCAATCTTTCCTCATACAGCAACCCCTTTACCCCAGGAATCTAGCCTGAGCTACTTCCAATGCAAGTGTATCTCTCCTTAAGTAAGGAGACCAAGACTGTACATCATACCCATGCTGTGATCTCACCAATGCCCTGTCCAGTTATAGCTAGATTTGCCTACCATTCTACTCCATCTTCCTTGCAATAAAGGCCCACATTCCATTTACTTTCCTCATTACTTGCTGTACCTACATGCTAACATTTTGTGATGCAAAGATGTAACAAGCAAGGTGGATAATGGTGGTCCTGTAGATGTAGTATATCTGGACTTCAGGATGACATTTGATAAGGTGCCACACAAAAGGTTAATACACAAGGTTAGTTCACAAGGGATTAGGGGTAATTTATTAGCTTGGATAGAGGATGGCTAACCAACAGAAAGCAGAGAGTTGGGATAAATGAGTCTTTCTCGGGTTGGCACGATGTAACTAGTGGGGTGCCACAGGGTTCAGCCCTCGGGACCCAACTATTTACAATCTATATTGATGACTCTGATGCAGGGATAGTATGTACCATAGCTAAATTTGCAGATGACACTAAAATAAGTGGGATAGTAAGTTGCAAAAATAAAGTAAGAAATTTACAATAAAAACAGAAAATGCTGGAAAATCTCAGCCTTGGTCTGACAGCATCTGTGGAGAGAGAATAGAGCCAAAGTTTCGAGTCTAGATGACCCTGAAGGATGCTGTCAGACCTGCTGAGATTTACCAGCATTTTCTGTTTTTGTTCCAGATTCCAGCATTCGCAGTATTTTGCTTTTACCTAAGAAATTTACAAATGGATATGGATAGGTTAAGTAAATGGGGCAAAATTTTGCAGATGGAGTTTAACGTGGATAAGTGTGAGGTTAGCTATTTTGGTTGGAAAAATGCAAAGGCAAATTATTATCTAAATGGAGAGAAACTTAGTAGTGCTTTGGTGCAGATAGACCAGGGTGTCCTTGTCCATGAATCGCAGAAAACTGGCATGTAGGTACAGCAGGTAATAAGGAAGGCAAATGGAATCTTGGCAGTTATTCATAAAGAAATAGAATATAAAAGTAATGAAGTGTTGCTGCTATTGTACAAACCATTAGTGAGACCACACTTAGAATATTGTGTATAGTTTTGGTCCCCTTACTTGAGGAGGGACGTAGTTACATTGGAGGCATTCAGAGGAGGTTCACTAGATTGATTCCAGAGACGAAGGGTTTGACTTATGAAGAGGGATTGGGCAGTTTAGGCTTATACTCCTTTGAGTTTAGAAGAATGAGTGGAGATCTAATTGAGGTGTACAAGATGATAAAAGGTATGGACAAAGTTGACGTAAAGTAGACACTTCCTCTTGTGGAGCAATCCAGAACAAGAGGTCATAGCTTTAGGATGTGGGGTTGCAGATTTCAAACAGAGATGAGGAAAAATTACTTCTCTCAATGGGTCATGAGTCAGAGCATGGTAGATGCTGGGACTTTAAGTAAATTTAAGGAAGAGGTGGATAGATTTTTGATTAGTAAACGTTTGAAGGGCTATGATGAACGGGCAGGTAAGTGGAGTTGAGGCCAAGGTGAGATCAGCCATGATTATATTAAATGGCGGATCAGGCTTGAAGGACTGAATTGCCTACTGCTGCTTCTAGTTCTTACGTTCTAATATACAAGGACACCCAGGTTCCTCTGCACCACATCATCCAGTCTCTCTCCATTTAAATAATCTGCTTTTTTTATTCTTCCTGCAAAGGGCCAACCTCACATTTTCCCACACTAGACTTCATCTGCCACATTTTTGCCAACTCATTTAACCTAACAAGGTGCCTTTGCAGACTCTTTGTACCCTCCTCACAACTTGTTTTCCAGCTATTTTTGTATCATCAACAAATTTCACGACATTCAAGTCATTTAATATAGATCATAAATATTTAAAGCCCCAGCACTAATTCCTGTGGCACTCCATTAGTTATATGTCGTCCCCAACATCATGAGCTCTTATTTTGTATAGTAACCTTTTAAGTGGCTCTTTATCAAATGTATTTTGTAAATCCAAATACAATACTGATGCACTATCAATCGAGCCAAGACTAGTTGTGAGCAAGACAAATAGGCTTTTATTAGCAAGAACTTGGAGCCATCCCTGTCGGTGATCTGGTCTGAACTGAGGGCAAGGGGGAGGAGCCACCGCCTTTATACCCGGACCAGGGGGAGGAGACTTGGGCGGAACCGACAGGCATGTGCCACATATACACGTATTGAGAAATACTAACGACGGTGGTTAACCACTACAGATAACATATAACAGTGGTTTACCACAAATACATCTACTGGTTCCCCTTTATCCATTCTGCTTATTTAAAATTTATTTATTTATTAGTGTCACAAGTAGGCTTACATTATGTAAGCTTCTATGACTCTATGACTCTATAACACTGCAATGAAGTTACTGTGAAAATCCCCTAGGTGCCACACACTGGCGCCTGTTTAGGTACACTGAGGGAGGATTTAGCCTGGCCAATGCACCGAACCAGCGCATCCTTTGGACTGTGGGAGGAAACCAGAGCACTCAGAGGAAACCCATGCAGACATGGGGAGAATGTGCAAAATCCACACAGACAGTGACCCAAACCAGGAATTGAACCTGGGTCCCTGGTGCTGTGAGGCAGCGGTGTTAATCACTGTGCCACCATGCTGTCCCACATTCTCAAAGAACTTTAATAAATTTGCCACACAGAATTTCCCTTTCTTAAACCATGTTTAAGAACCATGTTGGGCGGCACGGTAGCACAGTGGTTAGCACTGCTGCTTCACAGCTCCAGGGACCTGGGTTCGATTCCCGGCTCGGGTCACTGTCTGTGTGGAGTTTGCACATTCTCCTCGTGTCTGCGTGGGTTTCCTCCGGGTGCTCCGGTTTCCTCCCACAGTCCAAAGATGTGCGGGTTAGGTTGATTGGCCATGCTAAAATTGCCCCTTAGTGTTCTGAGATGCGTAGATTAGAGGGATTAGCGGGTAAAATATTTAGGGATATGGGGGTAGGGCCTGGGTGGGATTGTGGTCGGTGCAGACTTGATGGGCCGAATGGCCTCTTTCTGTACTGTAGGGTTTCTATGGTTTCATGTTGACTCTGCTTCATCAAATTATGATTTTCTAATTTTCCTGCTACTAATTCCTTAATAATGGATTCCTGCATTTTCCCAATGACAGATGATAGGTAAACAGGGCATGCTCCTTCCTATCTTGCATAAAGACTTCACATTTGCAGTTTTCCAAACCACAGAATTGGATGAGGTGAGTTGGACTAACCTGATCGCTCACCATAAGAGCTAGTCCAGGCTAGAAGGGCTGAATAGCCTCCTTCTGTGTTCACTATTCTATAGCTGAGATTTTCTGGCCTTGCCGCGGTGGGATCTGCTGTGGGAAATTCAGCGGCCCAGTCAAAAATCCATTGAGCTGGCATTGGGTGTGGAGCCAGAAAATCCTGCCCTGTGATTCTATGAGATCTTAGGCTGAAGTTGGTTGGTCCTCAGACATGCCCTGACATGTGTGGGGCTGGCAATCACGGGGGCCTGCGGCCAATCGCGAGCCCCACACCACCCTAACATGTAGCCCCCACTGCCCCTCCCTACTGCCCAGAATGATTGCGCCTCCCTCCCCCCACTGATCGCAGCAGCAGAACGACAATGGGCCCCCCTCCCTCCCCTCACCGATCATAGGCAGAGTGGCAGCGTGCACAGCGACCCCCCCCTCCCTGATCGGGCCACCCTGGCCTGGCCCTGCCCCTCCTCCAGGCCACGCTCCTCCAGACCCCACCCCCATATCCCCTTCAGGCCCCAGCCCCAGAAATCCCCGGCAGGCAGTACCAAAGTATCCGGTGGGCACTGTCAAGGTGCCAGACTGGCAGTGCCAGGGTGCCAGGCTGGCACTGCCAGGCTGGCACTGACCAAGGGCCTCCCAGGAGGCCTCAATGGCGAGGAAAACTCAACCATTCATGGGCAGCAGGTGTTTTTCTCGCCGGAGAGAACCTCTCCTTGCGAGGCCATAAAGGCAAATGAGCCCGAATGATTGAGCGCTGGGCTTTCTAATCGCACGCAAATAATCATTTAAATAAATTTAAATAATATATTCAGCCTCTCGCTGGAAATGGGCGAGAGGCTTACCTCGCTGGCAATTTGTTTCTGGTAAGATCGTGAGAGCCGAGAAATCGGCCGTCATCCTGATTTCACAGCTCTCGCGTGATTTCGCTCCACCCATCGATGGCCAGGGCGAACTGGTAAAATTCTGCCCTGAATGTACATGCTTCCCAGTCTTTTAGCTCAAAGATGTACAAAAATGCAGGTAGTGCGAGGCTTTGCTAGGTAGCATAAAATCAGAAAGGTATTCACAAAGGAGACATTTTACTGCAGCAAACTCAGAGGAACCATTTCACACAGCTCAAATTCAAAGCCATTTTACTCCTCATCATAGAAATCATAGGAACCCTACAGTGCAGAAAGAGGCCATTTGGCCCATCGAGTCTGCACCGACCACAATTCCACCCAGGCCCTAACCCCATATCCCTACATATTTACCCACTAATCCCTCTAACCTATGCATCTCAGGACACTAAGGGGCAATTTTAGCACGGCCAATCAACCTAACCTGCACATCTTTGGACTGTGGGAGGAAACCGGAGCACCCGGAGGAAACCCACGCAGACACGAGGAGAATGTGCAAACTCCACACAGTGACCCAAGCCGGGAATCTAACCTAGGTCCCTGGAGCTGTGAAGCAGCAGTGCTAACCACTGTGCTACCGTGCCGCCCCTAACCACTGTGCTACCGTGCCGCCCCTAACCACTGTGCTACCGTGCCGCCCCTAACCACTGTGCTACCGTGCCGCCCCTAACCACTGTGCTACCGTGCCGCTGATGCTCATCAATTGGACACGAGGCTCGAAGCTTCAGGAAAAGAAGGCTTTTATTAACTAACAATGGAGCTATCAGAACTTTAACACACTATCCCAGACTGAAGGGGTCCCGTCCGAGCAGGGAGTCTTATACCTCTCCCAGGAGGCGGAGCCCGACTGGGATGTGCCACAAACGTAACAAACACAGGTGTAACAATCCCACCCTAACCCAACAGCAACATTAGTACGATCCCACAGTAACCTATATACATTCCTGTAGTACTGGCCAGCCCTGGCTCAGTACTGTCCAGTGGGAACCAACGATGGTTCACCACATTCACCCCTCCTTTGAGAACAAAGGCCGGCGGGGTACGAAAACAGACTAAAATGTCAGCAGATTATAAGTTCAGATGGTCTGGAGGACCGCACCGTCGTTGTGACCTCCTCAATACCGGCGGTGACACCGGAGTAGGCACTTGCGGTGGCATTCTCCCCAAAACGGCGTCCAGCTGTTTTCCCACGGACTCACAGGCCGGTTGACCCTGATGAGACGGTAGTGCAGGGGATCCTGACACATCCTGCGGTGGCGACCATCTTCGGGGCTCAGGCAAGCTGTGCATTGGAGTAAAACTGTTAAGCAATGGTCCCGATGCTGCCCGCGCTACGTCCGGGGAAGAAATAAGGGATAATGGATTCGTCACTGGGGGTATGGGAGCGACAGGAGTTGCTACGTCCCCTGCGGGCGCCAGGTCTCGGATCGAGACTGTGTCCTCTCGCCCGTCAGGATATGCCACATAGGCATACTGAGGGTTGGCGTGGAGGAGGTGGACCTGTTCGACCAAGGGGTCGGACTTGCGGGCCCTTACATGTCGCCGCAGGAGGACGGGTCCTGGGTACGTCAACCAGGCTGGTAAAGATATCCCCGAGGAAGACTTCCGAGGGAATGAGAACATCCTCTCGTGGGGAGTAGCATTGATTGCCGTACACAGGAGGGAGCGAATAGAGTGAAGCGCATCAGGGAGGACCTCCTGCCAACGGGAGACTGGAAGACCTTTGGATCTCAACGCCAATAGGACAGCCTTCCAGACTGTAGCATTCTCTCGTTCCACCTGTCCATTACCCCTAGGGTTGTAACTCGTGGTCCTACTAGAGGCAATCCCGTATGAGAGCAGGAATTGCCTCAAGTCATCGCTCATGAACGACGAGCCCCTGTCGCTATGGATATAGCTGGGGTACCCGAACAGGGTAAAAAGATCACGGAATGCCTTGATCACCGTGGCAGCCGATGTGTCCGAGCAGGGGACAACAAACGGGAACCGGGAGTACTCATCTATTATGTTCAGAAAGTACACGTTCTGATCTGTTGAGGGAAGGGGGCCCTTAAAATCAACACTCAGCCTCTCGAAGGGGCGAGTGGCCTTGACCAAATGTGCCCGGTCAGGTCGGTAAAAGTGCGGTTTGCATTCCGCACAAATCCGACAGCTCCTTGTTACCGACCTGACGTCCTCCACCGAGTAAGGCAGGTTGCAGGCTTTGACAAAGTGGTAGAGCCGAGTGACCCCAGGATGGCACAGATCATTATGGAGGACGTTCAAGCGATCCTCCTGAATACTAGCGCATGTTCCGCGCGAGAGGGCATCCGAGGGCTCATTGAGTTTCCCTGGACGATACATGATATCGTAGTTATAGGTGGAGAGTTCAATTCTCCACCGCAAGATCTTGTCATTCTTGATCTTGCCCCTCTGCGAGTTGTTGAACATGAACGCCACGGACCGCTGGTCCGTGATCAGGGTGAACCGCTTTCCCGCCAGGTAATGGCGCCAGTGTCTGATGGCCTCCACAATGGCCTGGGCCTCCTTTTCCACCGCTGAATGCCGAATTTCGGGGCCTTGGAGGGTGTGGGAAAAAAACGCGATGGGCCTGCCCGCCTGGTTAAGTGTGGCGGCCAGGGCGAAATCAGATGCATCGCTTTCCACCTGAAAAGGGATGGATTCGTCTACCGCGTGCATCGTGGCTTTCGCGATGTCGTGTTTCAATTCCTTGAAGGCCAATTGGACCTCTGGCGTGAGTGGAAAAGTCGTGGACTTAATAAGCGGACGGGCTTTGTCCGCGTAGTTGGGGACCCACTGCGCATAATAGGAGAAGAAGCCTAGGCATCTTCTCAGTGCTTTTGCGCTAGCGGGCAAGGGAAGTTCAGCAAGGGGGCGCATACGGTCTGGATCAGGGCCAATGACCCCGTTTTCCACCACATATCCCAGGATGGCTAACTGGCGCGTACGGAATACACACTTCTCCCTGTTGTAGGTCAAGTTCAGGCGAGATGCAGTGCGTAAGAAGTTCTGGAGATTTGTGTCATGGTCCTGCTGATCATGGCCGCAGATGGTGACATTATCCAGGTACGGGAAGGTAGCCCGCAGCCTGTTCTGGTCCACCATTCGGTCCATAGCACGCTGGAAGACCGAGACCCCATTGGTGACACCAAATGGAACCCTAAAAAAATGATACAAACGACCATCCGCCTCAAAGGCCGTGTATTGTCGGTCCTCTGGGCGAATGGGGAGTTGGTGGTAGGCGGACTTGAGGTCTATGGTGGAGAACACCCGGTACTGCGCAATCTGATTGACCATATCAGATATGCGCGGGAGAGGATACGCATCCAGCTGCGTATATCGGTTAATGGTCTGACTGTAATCAATGACCATCCGGGGTTTGTTCCCACTCTTGACCACCACAACCTGTGCTCTCCACGGACTAACACTGGGCTGTATGATCCCTTCTTTGAGGAGTCGCTGAACCTCAGATCTGATGAAGATCCGATCCTCAGTGCTGTAACGCCTACTTTTAGTAGCGATGGGCTTGCAGCCTGGTACCAGATTCTGTAATGAAGAGGGTGTGGTGATCTTTAACGTAAAACGATTGCAGGGGGGGTGCGTTGGGCAATTTGGAGACTGCTGTTCTCCCACTGCCAGCGAAGGGAGTGGCCCACCGTACTGTAGGATCACACTCTTCATGTGGACCATAAAGTTTAGTCCGAGGAGAATTGGTGCGCAAAGATACGGCAACACAAGGAGCCTGAAACGCTCGTAAATTGTGCCTTGTACTTTCAAGGTTACCACACAACGTCCTAGCACAGCGACAGACCGGGACCTTGATGCCATAGAGATTGTCTGTTTGGCAGGTTGAATCTGGAGTCCACACCTCTTCACAGTGTCAGGGTGGATAAAGCTCTCAGTGCTCCTGCTGTCAAACAGACAATAAAGCACATGATTGTTTACCTGGATATCCATCATCGAACGATCAAGCCTGTGAGGCTTAGCCTGGTCCAGGATGATCGACGCCACCATTGGTCCATGAACGTCACTGCAGGCAGCTGAGGTCGACGCTGAGGACCCCTGCTGGTCGCTCGTGGTCATCGTCGACCAAAATGGCCGCCCCCATGAATCGCACATGGGTGAGGGCGCCAAACTTAGCGACCCCTGGTGGTCATCCTCCTCCGACTCCGTCGGCCGCAATGGCGTCGTCCTGGACTCGCGCGTGGACGAACCCCGCGAGGACTTCGACGACGATGGTGATGATCCCAGTTCCGAAGGGTCGCAGGCCGCACTGCCGTTCCTGGGCTTCGATCTGCACACCTTTGCATAATGCCCCTTTTTACCGCATGTGGTACAGATTACCGCTTTAGCGGGACACTTTTGTCGGGTATGTTTTGCTCCTCCGCAGAAATAGCACCGCGGGCCGCATGGGGCTGCAGCCGTCGTCTGGCCCACATGGGAGCACGCCATGAGGGGCGAGGAGGGATTTGCGACTGCTCCTGCCACGTTGTCTCCACGTGGTCCTCTGGATACAGGACTAAGCTCTTCGAAGCCGACTCGAGCATTTCAGCTAATTCCATGGCCTGGGTAAAGTTGAGATTGCCCTTTTCTAGCAGCTTGAGACGGATGTATGAAGACCCGACCCCGGCCACAAACGCATCCCGGGCGAGGTCGTACATGCTCTGCTCAGCCGACACAGCTTTGCAGTCACAGCCCCTGGCTAGCTGTAAGAGCTCATTGGCGTAGTCCTCCAAGGTTTCGCCCGACTGCCGACGTCGTGTAGCGAGGAGGTAACGAGCGTGGATCTCGTTAGGAGGTTTCGTATAGCGCTTCTTTAGAAGCTCGAGGGCCCTAGGGTAAGTGGTGGCCGCACGGATCGCGAGGTAGACTGTGTCGCTTACCCTCGCATGGAGACCCGGAGTCTGTCATCATCTGTGGTGACCGCTGCGGAGGCTGCTAGGTAATCTTCAAAACACTTCAGCCAGTGGTCGAAGGTGTTAGCAGCGCCCACCGCACGTGGATCTAGCGTCAGACGTTCTGGCTTGAGGATTTGCTCCATACTCTCCTTTCTCTTTTTTTTTTCTTCCGTCGAGAGTTTAATTTTAGTTAATAAAATTGATGCGCATCAATTGGACACGAGGCTCGAAGCTTCAGTAAAAGAAGGCTTTTATTAACTAACAATGGAGCTATCAGAACTTTAACACACTATCCCAGACTGAAGGGGTCCAGTCCGAGCAGGGAGTCTTATACCTCTCCCAGGAGGCGGAGCCCGACTGGGATGTGCCACAACAGTAACAAACACAGGTGTAACAATCCCACCCTAACCCAACAGCAACATTAGTACGATCCCACAGTAACCTATATACATTCCTGTAGTACTGGCCAGCCCTGGCTCAGTACTATCCAGTGGGAACCAACGATGGTTCACCACAGCCGCCCACACTAATTCCCTCCTAATCACTAACCCTCTGAGACCAGCAAACTGGGTGTAAATAGTTTTAATTTCACAAGTAGAGATGAGAACTGTGAAAATATTGAGAAGAACCACATTGAAGTAAGGAGGAGGCTGGATTGAAAAGGCAGCCATTTTAGTGATATCTATTTTAAGGTATAATTCTACAACCTTGTGAAGTGATAGAAAATTTTAAAATGCTAGTGAATAAGGGCATCAGTGTTACTCTCAGAGTGATTAGAAGGTAGAACCTGCTGCCACATGGAGCAGTTGAGGCCAATAGCATAGACAAGGGGAGAGCTGAGGGGAAAAGGATTGAGACAATGAGATGCAGTCAGGTGGAAGGTGGCTCGTGTGGAGCATACAACAGCAGACTTGTTGGGCTGAGTGGCTTGTGCCTATACTGCAAGTTCTAAGAAATTAGAATATATCTATCAGCAAAAGGTACTTGACACAATTAAATTTGTGCTTCATCAAAGTTCTGGGCTGCCATTTTCCTATCCCACTACACTAATTGTTTAGTGCAGCAGGCCGGGAGAATCCCGCGGCAGCCGATTTGCGGGGTTTGCGGAAACGTTCGCACCCCGCTTGTGATTCCCAGCACCAGATTTCCAGTGGCATCTGCTCTACGCCGGATATCGGCGGGGAAACGCAGAGACTATTTAAATGGTCATTTTAGCCTCTCCCACCCAGCCAGAGTGTTTCACTGTAGTGGAGATTACACTAACTCCCCACTTTCGGGGAACTATCGGGATGGCTCCGCTGGAGTGAAGGGGGCCAATCGGGATCCCCCAGGGGGTCAGGTGGCAGGTGGTGGTGCCCCTGGGCATTGACACCCTGGCAGTGCTAGCCTGTGCCTCCTAGCACTGCCCAAAAGGCAAAGTGGCAATGCCCTGGGGGCACCTTGGCACTGTCCATCGGGCATGGGGCAGTGCCAAGGGGGCGGGCTTGATGGGGCAGAACCTAGGGAGCAACTGGTGGGGGTGGGGGGTTCTGCTGCCATTCTGCAGTCGGGATCAGTCGGGGAAGGAGGGAGGCCAGTGACTGGGGCGGGCGGGTCAGCCAGAGGGGTGGCGGTCAGCCTGCTGGGGGGTCGGCACTGCAGGGAGGGGGACGGAACTGTGGGGGGGGCGGGCGCTTACTGTCAGTGGGGGGGTGCTGGAGATCCTGGTGGGCGGGGGGCAGGGGGTCAGGGCTGGGCCCGAGAATGGTCGGGGGCCGTGGGGGGCAGAGAGCTGGTGATTCAGGGTTGCGGGGCTGGCCAGTGATTGAGCTGGCCAGCAATCGGTGAAGCTGTCAGTGTGGGGCCACTGCGCGTGTGCCGATCTCGGCACTGACAGATCAGTGCATGCGCAGTAGCCCCCTCAGCACGCTAATTTTAGCCTCTCCGGCCAGAATAGACCCCGTCCCCTGAAATTTAACGATATTCATGCTGGTGGCCTCTGCAGTGCACAGAGTGTTAGTGATTCTTCTCTGAACTCCCACTGAAGAAAACAGCGTGAATTACTCCATCGGGCATCAGGCAGTGCCAAGCGGGTGGGGCCTGTGGGGTGATTGGTGAGGGTGGGGGATCCTGCTGCCACTCTGCATTGGGATCGGTCTGGGATGGAGGGAGAGTACCGATTGGGGTGGACTGTGGGGGGGGGAAAGAACCTGCCTCCTGGGGGGGGGGTCTTACCCCGAGGGGATCAGTGGGGGGGGGGGGAGGAAGGGGACTGCCAGGTTGAGGGGGGTGGGGGGATCGCCACTGCTGGGGGGGGGGGTGGGCTGGACATCGGTGCGATTGAGTTTTCATGCGAATTTGACACTTCAAATGTTTTGAGGAAGAATTCCACCCCTGGTGTGTAAGTGGGAAATTTTCCTCATTTTGTGGAACCATTGCGTGCAGCTGTCTGTGACATGGGTGAAGTGGCTATTTCGTTATTTGAGGAAGTGCCAAAGCATCATTCTCGCAGATAGTTTTCCGTTGTCATGACACAAGAAACCAGGGGGGCGATTCTCCCATCCCGAACTGCAACTTTTCTGGCATGTCGGGGTGGGAATGCTCGTGGCCGGCCTTGTTCCGGGATTTGTGCATGCGCCTCTCCCAGAGCCGGAGAATAGTCGGAGACCAGACCGCGCTGGAAATCGGTGGGAAGACAGGCAAGTAATTTGAATCTTTTATTAATATGTTTTAAATGTATTTTAAATGTAATTACCGGGAACTTACAGGTCCCGATTGAATCTCCCATCCCGCCAGGAGTACTTCATTCCGGCAGGGTTTAGAGTAGCTCCCCATGTTCAGGGAACTAGCGGGAGACCCTGCCGGAATGAAGGGGGGGCAATCGGGGCCCCCCAGGGCTTGGGTGGCAGGGGGAGTGGTGCCCCCTGGGCATGGGCACTTTGCCCCTTGGACAGTGGTAGGGGGTACTGGCTGGCACTGCCAGGGTGCCCATGCCCAGGGAACACCTTGGCACTGCCCATCAGGCATCAGGCAGTGCCAAGGGAGTGGGGCCAATGGGGTGATTGGTGAGGGTGCGGGGTCCTGCTGCCACTCTGCATTTTGGGATCGGTCTGGGATGGAAGGAGAGCAGCGATTGGGGTGGACTGGGGTTGGGGGGGGGGGGGGGTCTTACCCCAGGGGGGGGTCAGTGGGGGGGGGGGAAGGGGTCTGCCAGGTTGAGGGGGGTGGGGGGATCGCCACTACTGGGGGGGTGGGCTGGACATCGGTGCGATTGGACGCTCCGGGACAGGGCTGGAAGGGCAGCACTGCGGGGGTCCTGGGCTGGCCAGTGATCAAGCTGCCCAGCAAATGGGGAGACTGACAGATCGGGGCCACTGTGCATGCGCAGAGTTCCAGAATTGTCAGACTCCGACACGAATAGACCCCGCCCCCCTGGGTTTTTAATGAGATTCACGGTTGGGACCTCTGCAATGCACAGAGTGGGGAGATTCGAGTGAGAAGTTGAACTGAGAAAACAGGTGTGATCGAGAACAGCTTTCCCACCAATCACCCCCAGATTTCACAAACTCGCATCCAAGAAAATTGTACCTGCACACCATTTTGATCAGTGGTAATTCAACAACTGGGATTCTAAAGGAAACATTACAACACAAGTAAAACTGGTCCCTGGGTGAGGCAGCATCCAAAACGTTGAAAACTAGTAAGAATATTCTAGCTCATAACGTTCCTGTAATCCCTGTGTGATATATACAATGTACCCCAGTTCGTAACAGGGGTTCCTGCAACCACAATAAAAATTAAGTGCTGCCCCTAGTGGGAAAATTGAAGTGTTTCCCGCTGGAGTTGGGATCACTGAACAGAAATTCAACCACCTTTGGTTAGGAAAAAATCCCCAATGGGAAACAGTCGACCAGCCCGGCTTCACAGAGATTGGGGCACCATTTTTAAAGGGTGTCCCGATTTCAGAGTTCATTGACGAGCCCCCGCCACCTCCCCACCCATGGAATGATGACCCCTCCCCCCACCCGACAAGAGAGACACTCCAACATGGGACCAACAAAAGCCCCACCCCTTCGGCAGTGTAATTCTGGCAACAAAAGCCCCCTTTATTGAATGCTGGTAGACAATTTGATTCTGGAAGCATCTCAGTTGAACCTGATACTCTTTTTCCCCAATGTCCATCAGTGTATTTTTCGGGAAGGACTCCTGCTCTTGGGTTCCTCCTTTAGACTATCAACTTTTTACACTTGGCACTTTTACCAATGTTGAAGGTGTTTCTTAAATGCCAGTCATTGCGGTAACATTACACAAAAATAGAGGAGGAACTTGAATAAAAGTATAAAATCCCATATGTACTTCTGATAAGATATAATGGATGATAACTAATGGTTATGTTCATACTTCTTCTGAATACTCAACTTTTTAATATAAGTTGTGAAAAATGGAATATTCTATTTATTGCAGTACTAAGCATAGTAATTCCTCTCTTTATAATCATCCACCATTCTGCTGCATATACACTGCATATGAATAGAATGCTCGCATCCTATCTCAAGAAGTTTCTGAATATAGATTTTGAGACTCTGGCACCATTTGATAGGGATGTTGTTCGTTGGCTGAGTCCAGGGCGGCACAGTAGCACAGTGGTTAGCACTGCTGCTTCACAGCTCCAGGGTCCCGGGTTCGGTTCCCGGCTCGGGTCACTGTCTGTGTGGAGTTTGCACATTCTCCTCGTGTCTGCGTGGGTTTCCTCCGGGTGCTCCGGTTTCCTCCCACAGTCCAAAGATGTGCGGGTTAGGTTGATTGGCCAGGTTAAAAAAATTGCCCCTCAGAGTCCTGGGATGTGTAGGTTAGAGGGATTAGCGGGTAAAATAAGTGGGGGTAGGGCCTGGGTGGGATTGTGGTTGGTGCAGACTCGATGGGCCGAATGGCCTCCTTCTGCACTGCAGGGTTTCTATAAAAAAAAATCCCATCGCAGCACAGTTCTGACCTTAAATGGATACTAAGACATTTTTAATATTCCCATTTTTTAAAGGGGGCTAGTATTTCCCATTAACCCCAGGTGAAAGCAATGAAAATCGACCCCGGTGTCTCTAACTTATCAACAGAGATGCTCAGATTTACAGCTTCAAATCAATGATTTACGGAAAAGCACATACATAATGCAAAGTTGAAACCATACCTCTGCCACTGGCTTCTCATAAACATCTTCCCCTGGCTTCTTTTCCTGGGCTTGATTGGCATCCCTATACAATGTCCGTAGAATGTTTTCAGGAACAGCCAGGCCGTAGTATGCCTCTAGAGACACCGGATTAACCTTGTTCGATTTCAGCAAGTGAATAACATCTTCTCGAGCCTGTGAAAATTGAGTAGAACCTGTTTAAATTTATTTCACAAGTTAATGCTTTATTTCAAGGGATAAGGGAAATAAATAAAAACAATTTAACTGGTTCAGGGATTAGTACGGCTCAGTAAGTTGCAGTATTTTGGAGACTCAGTGGAGAGTTGAAAATGGTAGCCAGGAACCAATTCTTGAACTCCTGACCACATTCCTGATGTTACCAATTTTCAACAGGGTCCTTGAAGGCGCTGGACTGGGCTCTGGTCATGACCTTCATTATACATTCTTGGCTGAGAGCCTAGGCATCCATTAGTATACTGAAACATCTGAACCCTAGGGAAAATATTGCTTGACTCAGCTCTGATTTCTGCTGTTAATTGCACAATGTTCATTTACATGAAAAGAAGAGGTTTCCAGTGATTACAATTTCAGCTATTGCTACTTTAAAGGATATGGATGATTAAGACTTTTATTAGACTTTAGTCATGCTGAAAAAACAGACATGTGAAGTTTTGTATCTTGCACTCATCAGGACATTTCACAAGAATACTGAGAAAAAGAGAATACAATAATTTATATTGTAATCATACTGTATGTTTAACTGTTTAACTGAAATGGGCAGCATGGTGGCACAGTGGTTAGCACTGCTGCCTCACACCTTCAGGGACCTGGGTTCAATTCCCAGTTTGGGTCACTGCCCGTGTGGAGTTTGCACATTCTCCCCATGTCTGCATGGGTTTCCTCCCACAGTCCAAAGATGTGCGGGTTAGGTGCATTGGCCATGCTCACTTGCCTGTTTCGGTGCATTTAGTTGACAGAAAGACTTCATACTGGGTGACCACACAGATTCCATATGTGTTTAAACAGTTGAGGAAGGAGCTTCTTTGTCTAATCTGATCTAAGTTATAATGAGAAACCCTTAGTGTCCCGGGATGCATAGGTTAGAGGTATTAGCGGTGTAAATATGTGGGGTTATCGGGATAAGGCCTAGGTGGGATTGTTGTTGGTCATTCTATGAAACAGAATAAGTGACAGCCATTCACTGACACATTCCTCAAAGTAATACCTTAACCATTCAGGGTCAAGCTGCCTGGTTTAAATTTCAAACAGTGCTTGGCCTTATGTTTCTTCATGAGTCCAACAACTCATTACTAACAATTGTAAGCCTTTCAACACCAGCAATGGCAACTCGATGCCATTTGTTGAGCCACTGAGTATAAATCTTCTCTTTTTCACAACAGTTGACCAGTGCATTCATGGCTTCCCACTGTGTGTCACGACAGCTGCACTCTAACATATCCCAGACCCACCATTTTCCTCATTCTTCTCAAACCGTAACTCCAAAGACTGTTAATGAACTCCACAATAAGCTCAACAAGCTGTACATTGGAGGCATACAAATTGCTGGCTCTCGGTTTCCACCCTCCCTTTGAAAATTGAGTTGCGTCATGGAGATGTTGGCATTCAGTGATGCCAAACAAGATTATGATTTTCAATGTGTGCCCACACCCTGATTGAAAATCCAGCCCCATATGTTAAAGTTACAGGGGAGGCTATGGGCTAGTGGTATTATTGCTAGACTTTTAATCCAGAAATTCAGCAAAGTTCGAGGGACCCGGTTCGAATCCTGCCACGGTAGATGGTGGAATTTGAATTCAATAAAATATATCTGGAATTAAGAATCAACCGATGACCATGGAATGATTGTTGATTGTCAGAAAAACCCATCTGGTTCATTAATGTCCTTCAGGGAAAGAAATCTGCTGTCCTTACCTGGTCTGGCCTGCATGTGACTCCAGAGCCACAGCAATGTGGTTGACTCTAAACTGCCCTTGGGCAACTGGGAATGGGCAATAAATGCCAGCTAGCCAGCAACGCCCATGTCCCATGAATAAACAAAAGAAAGAATATAAGGGGAGTTACGGATTTGTATTGTTTATCGCATAGCATAGATATTTCTAACTCTTCCTCTGCTTCATTCGAAGCTCCCATTGACCTTCTGTCTTACAAACCAGTTAATAAAAGCTGTGATTCCCCAAAACATTTTTATTCTCGGCAATTACATAATGTCAATGGTTGTGCAGTTAAAACTTAGGTCAGACTAGAGAAAGAAGCTCCTTCCTCGACTGTTTAAACACACATGGAATCTATGTGGTCACCCAGAATGAAATCTTTCTGTCAACTAAATACAACACCAAAATGAGATCACTGGAAAAAGGAAATGTCCTCACATGGACTAAAATGGTTGCCTATTGAAAAATGTGAAGTGGTATCACAGCGTCCCTTGTTCACTGTGTCTGTAACTCCCAACCTCCTTTCTGCACAGTTTATGTAAAGGGTAAATGAAAGGGAGCAGTGATGGATTGAAAAATAAACAATTGAGTGAGATCAGGAAGTCTGTGCCATTCACAGGTTGATTTTTCACCAAACCAATCAGCTTTTGACTGTGAGCTATAGTTTGCACTTCTGAAACCTTGACAAATTGACAAGGAATTACTTTGCTTCAAAAAAATGCTGGTGGCACCTATGAGGAGAAATGAAACAAGGCCTGTGAATATCAGAAATAAGTTTAACAACACCAGGTTAAAGTCCAACAGGTTTATTTGGTAGCAAAAGCCACACAAGCTTTCGGAGCTGCAAGCCCCTTCTTCAGGTGAGTGGGAATTCTGTCCACAAACAGAGCATATAAAGACACAGACTTAATTTACATGAATAATGGTTGGAATGCGAATACTTACAACTAATCAAGTCTTTAAGAAACAAAACAATGTGAGTGGAGAGAGCATCTAGACAGGCTAAAAAGATGTGTATTGTCTCCAGACAAGACAGCCAGTGAAACTCTGTGGGGGTTACAAATAGTGTGCCATGAACCCAATATCATGAATCCACATCATGAATATCAGAAATCCCAACTGTGGCAAAATTATCCACATTGTGTAAAGATGGAAATTATTCCCAGCGATGTTATCACTTAATGTGCTCAGAAGAAATACCTCCCACTGTTACTTTAACAGAGCCATTAATGAAGGTGGATGGGGATGAGGAACTATTCAACTTCCATTAGAAAGGTTGAGAAACAGGGTGGAATTTCCCATTTTCTCCTGGCTGAGGTGAGAAAATTGGCGTGCAGCTCACAGGCTGCACAGCTAGCTATTCTCACCAGATGATCCAGTACTCTGTGCAGGAAAAATCTGCAGGCAAGGCCCATGCCATCATCCTGTTGGCAGGATGATGCCAATAAATGCAAGAATAGTGAGCAATCTCTGATAGAAACAATAGGAACCTCTCCCCCGCCCCCCCCCCCCCCCCCACACACACACGCAGAACCCCCATGCCCTACAGACATGAGGAACGACTCCATCCTCCCCCACCACATGCACAAGGGGAACCTCCCCCCTACTTTCATTAATAAGGGGATCCTTCCAAGGGAGTTCCCCAGACAGCCCTCTTGGCACTGCCCTCTATCACTGCCCAGGGGGAAGCTCCAGGATGTCATATGCCAGTGCTGAGATGCTAACAAGGCGTGTCTCTCTCCACCTGGGGCTATGCTTACCTGTGTGTTCACTTCCTGTGGGTTCCCTTGGCTTGGTTCCCTCTATTTTTAAAAACTTGTAAACCCTGATGGCGAGAGATCCCAATGCGGGGGACAATACAGCAGGGATGCTCTTTAACCAGATTCAAATTTATTGAAATGAGGTTCCCGACCTTTCTGGGCAGAAACCTCATCACGTCATGGGTGGGGAGAATGGAAAATGAGACCTTGCCGGTGAGATTCTTGTTTTCCGACTCTGGCGATACTTTGTGCCCATATTGCCCTTTGCGTTTGTGGTGAATGCAGATTCAAAATTGCAGGCAAGGTGGCACAGTGGTTGGCACTGCTGTCTCACAGCGCCAGGGACCCGGGTTCAATTCCCAGTTTGGATCACTGTCTGTGTGGAGTTTGCACATTCTCGCCGTGTCTGCGTGGGTTTCCTCCAGGTCTGGTTTCCTCCCACAGACCCAAAGACTTGCTGGTTAGGTGGATTGGCCATGCTAAATTCTCCCACAGTGTACCCGAACAGGTGCCGGAGTGTGGCGACTGGGGGGATTTTCACAGTAACTTCATTGCAGTGTTAATGTAAGCCTACTTGTGACACTAATAAATAAATTCAATTTAAGCAAATTTGATAATGAAACATGTTCAAAAACTGGCACTGTCAACAGTCAATTTTATCCTTTGAACTCAGAGTTCGCATATGGTGATCACCATTGCCCAAACTTTCCAACGGATTTTCCTTGTTCAATTTCGATGTTCCTCTGCACACATCCTTTCCAGCAGAGAGCAAGTAGATCCATTCAGATGGTGGCATATTGGTATTGTCACTAGACTAGTAATGCAGAGATCCAGGGTAATAAGGGGACTTGCATTCGAATCCCACAATTCAGATGGTGAAATTTGAATTCGATAATATCTAGAACTAAAATATAATGATGACCGTGAAACCATTGTCATAAAAACCTGTTTGGTTCATTAATGCAAGAGCCAGACCGAGCTGTGATACAACCAGAAAGAATGCTTTCTATGGTGCATCTGTAAAAGTTGAAGAGAGTCATAGCTGACATGCCAAATTTCCTTAGTCTTCTGAGAAAGTAAAGGCGTTGGTGGGCTTTCTTAATTATTATGTCGGCATGGGGGAACCAGGACAGGTTGTTGGTGATCTGGACACCTAAAAACTTGAAGCTCTCGACCCTTTCTACTTCGTCCCCATGGCTTGCCTGCAGAAGGCAGAGAGTGGCTGTGGAGGGGTCTTTCTCTGCATGGAGGTCAGTGACCAGTGGAGTGCCCCAGGGATCTGTTCTGGGACCCTTGCTGTTTGTCATTTTCATAAATGACCTGGATGAGGAAGTGGAGGGATGGGTTGGTAAGTTTGCTGACGACACCAAGGTAGGTGGTGTTGTGGATAGTTTGGAGGGATGTCAGAAGTTGCAGCGAGACATAGATAGAATGCAAGACTGGGCGGAGAAGTGGCAGATGGACTTCAACCCGGATAAGTGTGTGGTGATCCATTTTGGCAGATCCAATGGGATGAAGCAGCAGTATAATATGAAGGGTACCATTCTTAGCAGTGTAGAGGATCAGAAGGACCTTGGGGTCCGGGTCCATAGGACTCTTAAATCGGCCTCGCAGGTGGAGGATGCGGTCAAGAAGGCGTACGGCGTACTGGCCTTCATTAATCGAGGGATTGAGTTTAGGAGTCGGGAGATAATGCTGCAGCTTTATAGGACCCTGGTTAGACCCCACTTGGAGCACTGCGCGCAGTTCTGGTCACCTCATTACAGGAAAGATGTTGAAGCCATTGAAAGGGTGCAGAGGAGATTTACAAGGATGTTGCCTGGATTGGGGGGCATGCCTTATGAGGATAGGTTGAGGGAGCTTGGTCTCTTCTCCCTGGAGAGACGAAGGATGAGAGGTGACCTGATAGAGGTTTACAAGATGTTGAGAGGTCTGGATAGGGTAGACTCTCAGAGGCTATTTCCAAGGGCTGAAATGGTTGCTACGAGAGGACACAGGTTTAAGGTGCTGGGGGGTAGGTACAGAGGAGATGTCAGGGGTAAGTTTTTCACTCAGAGGGTGGTGGGTGAGTGGAATCAGCTGACATCGGTGGTGGTGGAGGCAAACTCGTTGGGGTCTTTTAAGAGACTTCTGGATGAGTACATGGGATTTAATGGGATTGAGGGCTATAGATAGGCCTAGAGGTGGGGATGTGATCGGCGCAACTTGTGGGCTGAAGGGCCTGTTTGTGCTGTGGCTTTCTATGTTCTATGTTCTATGTAGACAGGGGCATGTTTTCCTTTACGTTTCCTGAAGTCGATGACAATCTCCTTCGTTTTGTTGACATTGAGGGAGAGATTATTGTTGCCGCACCAGTTCACCAGATTCTCTATCTCATTCCTGTACTCTGTCTCATCATTGTTTGAGATCCGGCCCACTACGGTGGTGTTGTCAGCAAACTTGAAAATTGAATTGGAGGAGAATTTGGCCGCACAGTCATATGTGTATAAGGAGTATTGTAGCGGGCTGAGAACACAGCCTTGTGGGGCACCGGTGTTGAGGATATCGTGGAGGAGGTGTTGTTGCCTATCCTTACTGATTGTGGTCTGTGAGTTAGGAAGTTCAGGGTCCAGTCGCAGCGGGAGGAGCCAAGGCCCAGGCCACGGAGTTTGGAGACGAGTTTCATGGGAATAATGGTGTTGAAGGCTGAGCTGTAGTCAATAAATAGGAGTCTGACAGAGCACATCTTGTTATCTAGGTGTTCCAGGGTTGAGTGCGGGGCCAGGGAGATGGCGTCTGCTGTGGACCTGTTGCGTTGATAGGCAAACTGTAGTGGATCCAGGCAGTCCGGGAGGCTGGAATTGATTCGTGCCGTGACTAGCCTTTTGAAGCACTTCATAATGATGGATGTCAGAGCTACCGGCCGATAGTCATTAAGGCACGCTGCTTGGTTTTTCTTAGGTACCGGGATGATGGTCGTCTTCTTGAAGCAGATAGGGACCCCAGATTGTTGTAAAGAGAGGTTGAAGATGTCTGCGAATACTCCCGCCAGCTGATCCGCACAGGATCTGAGCGCTCATCCGGGTACCCCATCCGGGCCAGTCGCTTTCCGCGGGTTGACCTTTGAGAGAGCTGCACTGACATCTGCATTGGTGACCCCGATGCAGGCCTTTAGGGAGGAAAATCTGCCGTCCTTACCTGATCTGGCCTACATGTGACTCCAGACTCACAGCAATGTGGTTGACTCTAAAATGCCCTCTGAAGTGGCCGAGCAAGCCAGCCAGTTCAGGAGCAATGATGCCCTCGTCCCATGAATGAATAAAACAAATGTACATGGACAACCTTGGAGTGGTTGTATTTAACCCCTATAGAGAAGCACATCAATTTGGCTGAGTCTATTTTCAGGCAGTGCATAGGTGCAAGTTCCAAGCAGAAAGCTGGCTTGAAATTGGGCCATAGACATAGCGAAAGAGATTTGTGACCTGCCAACTCCTGTTGTGTCTGCAAAGGCAGCTTGTGCATTCATTTCAGTGCTAGTGTGATCCTAGATATGTCGGCCATACATCCCAAAGGCGGATCATATCAAACAGCATGTCCTAGCCACTGTTCGTAATGGGCAAGGTACAGACCGTATCCAACCAGCCCATGCTTGCAAAACACAAAACACATTGTCCAACATCAGATGTGATTCTGTGATTGAACAAAATTTGTTTGATAATCCACAGTATGTGAAAAATTACACAGATAACCAACTTAAGATTGTCAGTTAGGCTCACGTGCATTTGTGTGTACCGGAAGCTACATATATTACACAGCGTCCTGTTCTTTGCAGACAGAAGGAACAGATATGCACATTGCACCTGTTTCAGTTAAACAAATCCCCCCATGAGGCTCCCACTGGGCCCCACCCCTTGGCACATGTTGGCACTGTCAAGTTGGCACTGCCAGGTTGGCGTGAGCATGGTGCCAACATGTGCCATGGGGGAATTCCAGGGAGCGTTGTCAGGGCACTGCCAGGCCTTGTCCCTCACTCCCGGGAGCTATACGTATCTTTACACCTGAGGGGAGACTCCCACGACAGGCTGTGTGTGAACCTGTTGCAAACCACGTTGGTAGCAATATGTGGCGGGGGTGGGGAGGGTGGTCAATATCTGGTGAGGGGGTGAGTTAATAGCATTTAAATATATTCAAATGAATGACATTGCGGGGTAGATCTGAAATTGCGTTCTCTCTGGCAAGGACTGCGACTTCCAGATCTCGAGGCTCTGCTGACATTTGCAGATGGCGAGCGTAGGCTCAAGATCAACCCTGTTAATTCTGTTTCTCTCTCCTCAGACTTGTTGAGTTTTTCCAGCATTTTCTGTTTTTATTAAATCTAATGTATAAAATGAATTAATATCAGCAGTGACATTGCCACTAACCTACAGTGGTTTGAAGTCGTATCAGTTGGTTTTCTGTGTCCCCGATTTCTTTCTGAAAACCAGCAATTCTGAAATCCGACACTTACTAGGTCCTAAGGTTGCTGGATTGGAGGTATTCTATCTGTAACTACAAAACTACTTTGTTCAAGGGGATGGATATTTCTCTGGACTCGAGTTAAAATAAGTGCTACAGTCCCATGTACCTTATTCCTAGCTTGTGAAATGGTTGTGGTATTTGCTCAGTGCTCTGCAGTACAATCTCTACAAATCTCACCAATCTGCCTCTGAACAGTCCTGCGCATTTCTGTCCTTTCAACCAGAGAGAGTGTTTTTTTGTGGCCTTGATTCTTCCACAGGGCATTGAAATATGACTTCATAATAATGTAATTCAATTAAAAATAACACATGGGACTTCTTCAAAAAGCTAATAAAGACTGATGCTTTGCAGATTTGACTTTTAGAACAGTTGTGAAGTAGAATCTGTAAATGCCAACAAAGATATTGGAGATTAATGAGTTTCAGTGCCAGCTACCTTCATCTTTACATCCTGGATGCACTTTAAAACTTGAAATGATGAGGGAATTCCTGCAGTAAATTTCAGATGAAATAAGCAGCTCTTCGATTTAGTTGGAGAAACATTGGAACAGATGTGACTCATCTAATTTATTACCATTTCAAATAAAATGCAGCTTATACCTGATACATCCTCTTTTCTTTCATGGATTTTACAGCTGGTTTTTGCATCATTACTCCTCTTTTTTGTTCATTTTACTCCTTCCGCCCAGATTGATAGGCGGTTGTTCTGGGACTTTTTGTATTCCCCCCATCCCAGCATTGCCATTAGCACCCACCACAAGTTCTGTGATGGAGTTACATGTGCCATTGATAAAGGGGAACCAGTGGATGTACTGTACTTAGATTTCCAGAAGGCATTTGATAAGGTGCCACACCAAAGGTTATTGCAGAAAATAAAAGCTCATGGTGTAGGGGGTAACATATTGGCATGTATTGAAGATTGGTTCGCTCGCAGGGAACAGAGAGTTGGCATAAATGGATCTTCTTCTGTTGGCAGGATGTGATGAGTGGTGTGCCACAGGGATCAGTGCTAGGGCTTCAACTTTGTACAATTCATATAAATGACTTGGACAAAGGGACTGAAGGTATGGTTGCTAAATTTACTGATGGCACAAAAATAGAAAAGTAAATTGTGAAGACGACATAGGAAGGTACAAAGGGACATAGATAAATGAGTGCAAAAAAATCTGGCATATGGAGTATACTGTGAGCAAATGTGAAATTGTCCATTTTGGCAGGACGAATATAAAATAAGCTTACTAAAAGTAAGTTAAAGTTTATTTATCAGTCACAAGTAGGCACACACTGCAATGAAGTTACTGTGAAAATCCCCTAGTCGCCACACTCCAGCACTGTTCGGGTACACGGAGGGAAAATTTAGCATGGCTAATGCACCTAACTGTGGGAAGAAACCGGAGCACCCGGAGGAAACCCATACAGACAGATGCAGATTCCACACAGACAGTAACCCAAGCTGGGAGTCAAACCCAAGTCCCTGGCGCGGTGAGGCAGCAATGCTAACCACTATGCCACCATGCCACCCCACTGTCTAAATGGTGAGAGATTGCAAAGCTCTGAGGTGCAGAGGGATCTGGGTGTTCTGGTGCCTGAATCACAACAGGCACATGTACAGAGCCAATGTTTCAATTCTGGCTGACCCTTCGTCAGATTTAATGATTAAGAAATAAACAGAGGAATAGTGGAGAATGCAAAATAAAGAGGAAAAGTAAAATTTGTTTAAGAGAGAGAGATTAAGGAGGTGAAAAGTACAGAAATAATAGTAGAATGGAACTTGGTGCAAGCTAGGATATGGGCAGTAGAGTATTGGATGAGCTCAAGTTTACTAACTCTTTACTCCCACATCTGAGCAATGCATCTTTTCCCTGCCTGTCAAACAATGTTATTGTCTAGAGTTCTGACATACTGCAGAAATAGCACTATCCAAACATGGGGTACCATACTGGATCGTTGCAGTATTGTAGTCTACACTAGAGCATTTAGCAATTTCAATGACATCTGGAATGGGATCTATTGTGTCAGAGTCCTCGACTGTCTCGATGTAATCACGAATCTGAAAAGGTGCAAATGAGATTGCTGAGCTCTGCTATCCTGGTTATTCAGCCATCAATTATTTTGAAACATCAAGTTCCAAGCCTCTGAGTGCCTATGGAACCACACTTGGTGACTTTATTGTGATAGCTCCCACTCCAGCATGGTACCGCGTGTTTGAGGAATGCAATTTCTGTGGTGTCTGGTTCCTGCTGAAACATTTGATGCTTTACAACCATCGTTCCTGAAATCTGGCTCTTCAGTTCAGGGTTGGCACATCTGACCCTCTAGTCAGCAAGGTCGTTTCATGTTTCAGCACTAGCTCACTCATGCTGTGTGTGTCACCCCGTCACTATCCACTCGTTATTTCTAAAACTTCTCCTGGGTGGAATGTCTTTAGGCTGATGATTGAGAGGTGAGTGATAGTATGTATGAGAGTGGGGAGGGACACGGTTATAAGAACATAAAAACTAGGAGCAGGAGTAGGCCATCTGGCCCCTCGAGCCTGCTCCGCCATTCAATAAGATCATGGCTGATCTTTTCGTGGACTCAGCTCCACTTACCTGCCCGCTCACCATAACCCTTAATTCCTTTACTGTTCAAACATTTATCTATCCTTGCCTTAAAAACATTCAATGAGGTAGCCTCAACTGCTTCACTGGGCAGGGAATTCCACAGATTCACAACCCTTTGTGTGAAGAAGTTCCTCCTCAACTCAGTCCTAAATCTGCTTCCCCTTATTTTGAGGCTATGCCCCCTAGTTCTAGTTTCACCAGCCAGTGGAAACAATTTCCCTGCTTCTTTCTTATCTATTCCCTTCAAAAACTTAAATCTTTCTGTAAGATCTCCCCTCATTCTTCTTAATTCCAATGAGTATAGCCCCAGTCTACTCAGTCTCTCCTCATAAGCCAACCCTCTCAACTACAGAATCAACCTAGTGAATCTCCTCTGCACCCCCTCCAGTGCCAATATATCCTTTCTCAAGTAAGGAGACCAAAACTGTACTCAGTACTCCAGCTGTGGCCTCACCAGCACCTTATACAGCTGCAACATAACCTCGCTGTTTTTAAACTCCATCCCTCTAGCAATAAAGGACAAAATTCCATTTGCGACCGATGCATGGAATAACGAATGTGAGGCTGTGCAGGTAGAAACATCTCCATGTGAAAACTCAGCCTGTGGCCACTTAAGGGTAAGCTGTTGAAGTGTGTAAACACGGTGTGAGCTGGAGAGATGATTTTCGGTGGCAGGCAGGCTCTGTAATTTACATTCTTGGAAAGAATGGCTGGCTTCTCTTAGCTTGGAAACTTGACACTTCCTGCACTGTCTTGCCATGCATCGGATCATGAAGCTGGCAATGGCTAACTTGGCCACCTTCTTCAAATGTTCCTCTGCCACTTTGTACCAAATAGAATCTCCCTCCTCTGCCCCGGCTGGATCTGAAAGTTCAGGGGATTTCTGGCGCCCAGCACACCTGTCAGAAATGATTTTGAAATGGAAATAGATGCTGTGCTACCAGTTTGTTTTCTGGATGCCTTTCAATCCTGCAGGGTCAAGCAAGCTCCTGCCCGCAATGATGACCACCCCGAATATTTTAATGAGGCTGGCCCACCAGAATCTATTGATGAAGTCAGCACACTCAGGACCGGACTGATGCAGATTACACTGTGTTCCACTCACAGATGTGATTACAGAAGTAAATCTACTCCTGATGCAATTAGGAGTGAGCATCTGTTCTCAACACTTTGACAGCCAATAAGGATAGAAACTGTGAGAATATCAAACATTACACAAATGTAGTTGTTGTAATATTAGGGTTGAGATCACTATAAAACTTGGCAGCTCTGCACTGTATTTGAGTTGGCCAATTCCTGACCTGGTAATCTGCGAAACAGTTCTGAATTGGAAAGTGAAGATATTTTTCCATTCCCTAGTGCAGCCATCTGTCACCTTGATAAATGAACTCCAAAATAACATCTCCTTCACAACTTTCTAACGCCGTTTAATCTCTATTTGACTATAAATGGTTTTGCACTTTTTGCATGGGCTTGTTAAGCACTTGGAGACATTTGTCTTTTTTATAAACTTCCTGTCCACGCAAGTTTGTTCTGCTCTGCTGCCAAAGCACTCCGTGGAATTATGTCACTTTTCTCAGAACAGTGTAGTCAGCCAGGAAGTTTTGCTAATGTAATTAATTATCTGCATCTTAACATTCAGTCAAAGCATAAGGCAGTGCATTTAATGTCCCTGAACATTAACCCTAACAGTGTGGTATTTGTGAATGTGTGGCAAGTAGACCTGTCTGGTGAACAATCACAATAGCTCTACTTACACAAGGGCAATAGATTCGGTGACAAAGTTGAAGTTGGCCAATGAACGTTAACATGTCACCGGCACTTTGCATTCTCAAAAGATCCGATGGTCTCAATAATTTGGGAATTTCTCACTTATCCTGAATGCACGGAAATCCGTGGGCGGCACGGTAGCACAGTGGTTAGCACTGCTGCTTCACAGCTCCAGGGACCTGGGTTCGATTCCTGGCTTGGGTCACTGTCTGTGTGGAGTTTGCACATTCTCCTTGTGTCTGCGTGGGTTTCCTCCGGGTGCTCCGGTTTCCTCCCACAGTCCAAAGATGTGCGGGTTAGGTTGATTGGCCATGATAAAAAATTGCCCTTAGTGTCCTGGGATGCATAGGTTAGAGGGATTAGTGGGTAAATATCTAGGAATATGGGGGTAGGGCCTGGGTGGGATTGTGGTCGGTGCAGACTCGGTGGGCCGAATGGCCTCTTTCTGTGCTGTAGGGTTTCTAAGAATCTTCTAAGAAAATCCCAAAATCCCAGCAATTAATGTTGGAGATAGAGGAGGGAATTCACCGGCCCCATTCACCGCTGGTGGAAATCCCGACGTCCACTGAATCGGACATCAGGACTAAAACAGGATTCCCACCGGGTGGCAAATCCATCACTATTCACCTGGCCTGCCCCGCTGGTCCCAGCCCCAATCAAGTTCCTACCCGGTTTCATTAGCTGGCTGGAAGGCCGATTCTGTGGCCTCCCGCCATGCACAAACCTCCCCAACAGGAAACCTCCAGCATGCTGTGTAAAAGCATTGAGCTGTCAATCAAAGACGAGTTAAAGGTTCTGGACCATGGAATTGAATGGGAACTAAAATTTTCAAAGGCTTGCAATGGATTTCAAAGGATTTTGGGTGGCACAGTGGTTAGCATTGCTGCCTCACAGTGCCAGGGGCCCGGGTTTGATTCCCAGCTCGGGTCACTGTCTGTATGGAGTTTGCACATTCTCCCCGTGTGCATGGGTTTCCTCTGGATGCTCCGGTTTCCTCCCACTGTCCAGAGATGTACGGGTTAGGTGGATTGGCCATGCTAAATTGCCCCTTAGTGTCAGAGGGACTAGTTAGGGTAAATGCATGGGGTTATGGGGATAGGGCCTGGGTGGGATTGTGGTTGGTGCAGACTTGATGGGCCGAATGGCCTCCTTCTGCACTGTTGGGATTCTATGATGATTCAAAAGCTGGCAAAGGTTTTGAGCTTTCTAGGAAGGCTTGGAGTCTTGAAAAAGATACAGTGTTAAAAGATTGGGTTTGAGTGAGCTGCTGTGGGTGAAGTGAATCCCCCCACTACTGAAAGTGACTTTTCCTGTGAGTCAGAGGACTTCAAAGGGTTGTTCTGACACCTGCTTCTTAGAAAGAGAAAGGGGAATCCCTTTTGAAGAATGGAATGCTGCTGTGATTTGAAAGCCTTCCAGGTGTCTGGGGAGCATGGAGATTAAAATGACCAGGCCACTTCAAAGTTTTCACAGCACACACACAAGAATGAAGATTTTGATCAGAGAGATGCCAGAAATCACCATGCCAAGAGCGATCTACAGGTTTTCTAGGAATAGAAGGGGCAGTCCAGCCATGAGACCCCCATCCCAGGGGAGAATCTAGAGATCAACCCCTTGCCCCCAGCCGGAGATTCCCCAACCACCAGGTCCTTAGGGGACCATCTGTCTGCACCCTGGCAGCGGCGGAGGGGCACCTAGGCAGAGGATTTACCTCTGTGACCCCCCCTTGGAGTCTAACACACGAGATCAGGGTGTCATCGTCAGGGTGCTGGGGGGGGAAGGGGGGGGAAGAGTCCTGAGGGCACCCTATATCGGAGTCTTTGTTTGGTGGAGGGAGGAGTCAGGTCACCCTCATGCCTTCATGGTGTAGGGACGCGGGGCAGTGTGGGGTCGGGGGGGGGGGGTTAATCTGTGCTCTCAGTGGTGTGGGGGAGGGTCCCTTCCTGTGCTGAGGGGTTCGGAGTGCTCCCCAGGTCAGCCAGAGGGTGGCCTTTTCCATTGTGGGGGGAAGGGAGCCTGTGTCTGAATACTGAGATTGAAGCATCCTTTAAAAATGGCGTCTCAATGTCAGAAAAGCTGGGCTGGCTGGAATGTTTCCCGCAATGTGTAAATTTGCATCGATCAGATGGGTGAACCATTCCTAACAGGCGCTGCTAATGCCAGCGGGAAACACTCTGGCATGGGCACCTAGAGCCAATTCAGGGAATTGTGCCCAGAATCAAACTATCAGCAATGAATTTCCATGACGTTTTAGCTTTGAGAATTTCTTTTTAGCTACTGTTCATTTATTCTCTCCCTCACTCAGATTTCTTCCCCCCACCTATCCTAGAGGATGCATTCATATGAAGATATGCTCCAGTAGGAGTGTCAGCTGGCATCTTTCATCGATGTAGATACCTGTGGTGTCAGCAGGCTATCGCACCATGGAAGGGCAATCAGATTCAAAGCAATTCTGAGACCAATTCTAAGATCAGTGACTGGTCTAGTCTATGTTGTTCAGTATCATCTACCCAATTAAGCCATTAGGTACAGTGATTAGCACTGCTGCCTCACAACGCCAGGGACCCGGGTTCGATTCCCAGCTTCAATCACTGTCTGTGTCGAGTCTGCACATTCACTCCGTGTCTGCTTGGGTTTCCTCCGGGTGCCCCGTGTCTGCTTGGGTTTCCTCCGGGTGCCCCGGTTTCCTGCAGTCTGAAAGACATGCTGGTTAGGTGTATTGGCCATGCTAAATTCTCCCTCAGTGTATCCGAACAAGCGCCAGAGTGTGGTGACTCGGGGATTTGCACAGTAACTTCATTGCAGTATTAATGTAAGCCTACTTGTGACACGAATAAATAAACTTTAAACTTTAGGGAGATTGCAGTGACAGCTCAGTTATTAATTTATAGGGTTGGATTTTTCTCACAGTAGCAGGGAACAGAAGTTGGTGTTGTTTCCAAGTGCCGAACCTGCCCTGGATGTCAGGGTGTGGGAAGATGGGAGAATGGGGGAGATGTCACTCATTGGGATTTTCATGAAGGCGCTTCCATATTGCCATGGGGATGATTCCCTGTCCAATTAAAGGAAGTGAGTGGGCTCACAAAACTGAAAAATCAATCAGGGTCTTTCATCCTGAGAGGAGCAGCAGGGCGGGAGGGCAGTTAAGTTACAAAGAGGGCACTTCAACATGGACTTGACAAACTTTCAATAAAAAAATGGTGCTTTCAATCAGGCTGCCACTATTGGGGATGTGGGAGGCCCTCTACAGATTGTCCTGTGGCTATTCTCATACAGGCTAGCAGCATGGGCCCCTCGGCCTCCCTAGAGCATTGCCCCCCCCCCCGCGCCCCCCCCCCCCCCCCCCCCGCGCCCCCCCCCCCCGCCTGGCCCGCTGCTGGGTGCCTGCCTCCAGCCACCTAATCAGACCTGTGTGAGAAACTGGAGGCCAACTTCAAATTCCAGTCAGATTCCTTTAAGTGGGTTTAGCAAATGGTCCTACCACATGGAGGTCGGTAACCCTGCTGGCCCCAATCCTGCCTCCCCTAGAATGATGTGAAGATGCCGGCGTTGGACTGGGGTAAACACAGTAAGAGTTTTAACAACACCAGGTTAAAGTCCAACAGGTTTACCCTGGAATGGCCAGTGCCGGAAATGACATTGGGAAACTTGTCGCTTATTCAGAAGTGTGAATGAAGGGTTGCGAGAGTATCCCAATGTATCTTAGCTGTTTGCAGCTTAGCATGTGCTGGGTTATTCTTGTAGTAACAGCTTGTACATCTGTGCTGTATCTGACCTCTTCATGCAAGCAATGGGCTAGGCTAAAACATTGGAGTGTCATTCTTTTCAGAATTGCGTTTGATTTGCAGTGTCAACAATAACATCTTTCACACAAATTCGCATTTATTTTTTGTTAAATTGTCCCAATAGATTCTTATTGTGAAAATTATACTGGGTCTGGCTTTTCCACAGGGCATCTGCTGCTCCCTTAACAGCAGCACTGATGATGAGGTGATGTCATCAACATCAAAGGAAAAATAAGATTGTGGGAAAAGCAGACATTTCTGCCTTGCAGCCCTGAACAATAAAAATGGCCTTTGGCTTGTTTCATTTTAATGGGTTCAGCATCTCTCCCATTTCACCCTCTGTTTGACCTGTAACTCTGGTTAAAGGAATGCACAACAACAGATTTGCGATTAACAAGTTTGTTGAGGAACTGCCTGTTCTGATAGGCAGGTCTTTGGATTAATCTGCTGCATCAAATTATTTTTTTAATGACTAAACAAGAGAAACATTGAAGCAACCTTACCTCCCCTCCCTCCCACCCTCCAGATGCCTTCCTTCTCGCCTGCAGACAATCACTCAACCTAATCCCTCAGGATCTGAATTAACTGAATTAACCTAATCCAGAGCACGGAGCTTCTGCTTTCTGCAGTTTAGCACCATGCTGGATGGCATTCTTGTTCACTGGGTCACTGGAGAGCCATCAACAAATGCTAATGAAGAATCTATGCGGAGGATTTTCAGGCCCTGCTGGGGGTGGCATTGCAGATGGATGAAGCCTTGCCTCTTCCGGCTCTCTGCAACCACATTGCATTAGAACATAGAACATAGAACATAGAACATTACAGCGCAGAACAGGCCCTTCGGCCCACGATGTTGCACCGACCAGTTAAAAAAAAACTGTGACCCTCCAACCTAAACCAATTTCTTTTCGTCCATGAACCTATCTACGGATCTCTTAAACGCCCCCAAACTAGGCGCATTTACAACTGATGCTGGCAGGGCATTCCAATCCCTCACCACCCTCTGGGTAAAGAACCTACCCCTGACATCGGTTCTATAACTACCCCCCCTCAATTTAAAGCCATGCCCCCTCGTGCTGGATTTCTCCATCAGAGGAAAAAGGCTATCACTATCCACCCTATCTAAACCTCTAATCATCTTATATGTTTCAATAAGATCCCCTCTTAGCCGCCGCCTTTCCAGCGAAAACAATCCCAAATCCCTCAGCCTCTCCTCATAGGATCTCCCCTCCATACCAGGCAACATCCTGGTAAACCTCCTCTGCACCCTCTCCAAAGCCTCCACATCCTTCCTGTAATGTGGGGACCAGAACTGCACACAGTACTCCAAGTGCGGCCGCACCAGAGTTGTGTACAGTTGCAACATAACGCTACGACTCCTAAATTCAATCCCCCTACCAATAAACGCCAAGACACCATATGCCTTCTTAACAACCTTATCTACTTGATTCCCAACTTTCAGGGATCTATGCACACATACACCTAGATCCCTCTGCTCCTCCACACTATTCAAAGTCCTCCCGTTAGCCCTATACTCAACACATCTGTTATTCCTACCAAAGTGAATTACCTCACACTTCTCCGCATTAAACTCCATCCGCCACCTCTCGGCCCAACTTTGCAACCTGTCTAAGTCTTCCTGCAAACTACGACACCCTTCCTCACTGTCTACCACACCACCGACTTTGGTGTCATCAGCAAATTTGCTAATCCACCCAACTATACCCTCATCCAGATCATTAATAAATATTACAAACAGCAGTGGCCCCAAAACAGATCCCTGAGGTACACCACTTGTAACCGCACTCCATGATGAATATTTACTATCAACCACCACCCTCTGTTTCCTATCCGCTAGCCAATTCCTGATCCAATTTCCTAGATCACCCCCAATCCCATACATCTGCATTTTCTGCAGAAGCCTACCATGGTGAACCTTATCAAACGCCTTACTAAAATCCATATATACCACGTCCACTGCCTTGCCCCCATCCACCTCCTTGGTCACTTTCTCAAAAAACTCAATAAGGTTAGTAAGGCACGACCTACCTGCCACAAAACCATGCTGACTATCACCTATCAATTCATTACTCTCCAAATAACTATAAATCCTATCCCTTATAATTTTTTCCAACATCTTGCCGACAACAGAAGTGAGACTCACCGGTCTATAATTCCCGGGGAAGTCTCTGTTCCCCTTCTTAAACAATGGGACAACATTCGCTAACCTCCAATCTTCTGGTACTATACCAGAGGCCAACGACGACCTGAAGATCAGAGCCAGAGGCTCTGCAATCACTTCTCTTGCCTCCCAGAGAATCCTTGGATAAATCCCATCCGGACCAGGGGATTTATCTATTTTCAGACCCTCCAGAATATCCTGCACATCCTCCTTATCAACTGTAATACTGTCTATTCTACTCCCCTGCAACCCAGTGTCCTCCTCAGCTATATTCATGTCCCCTTGCGTGAACACCGAAGAGAAATATTGGTTCAATGCTTCACCAATCTCCTCCGGTTCCACACATAACTTCCCTCTGCCATCTATAACTGGCCCTAAACTTGCCCTAACCAACCTTCTGTTCTTGACATACCTATAGAACGCCTTAGGATTCTCTTTAACCCTATCCGCCAAAGTCTTCTCATGTCCCCTTTTAGCCCTTCTAAGCTCGCTCTTCAACTCCCTCTTAGCCAATCTAAAGCTTTCTAGTGCACTACCCGAGTGCTCACGTCTCATCCGAACATAAGCCTCCTTTTTCTTTTTAACCAACAAAGAAACTTTTTTGGTGCACCACGGTTCCCTAGCCCTACCAATTCCTCCTTGCCTGACAGGGACATACCTATCACAGACTCGCAGTAGCTGCTCCTTGAAAAAACTCCACATGTCGGACGTTCCCAGTCCCTGTAATCTCCTAGTCCAACCTAGGTTTCCTAATTCTCTCCTAATAGCCTCATAATTACCCTTCCCCCAGCTAAAACCACTGGCCCGAGGTTCATGCCTATCCCTTTCCATCACTAAGGTGAACGTAACCGAATTGTGGTCACTATCACCAAAATGCACACCAACTTCCAAGTCTAGCACCTGGTCTGGCTCATTTCCCAGCACCAGATCCAATATAGCCTCACCTCTAGTTGGCCTGTCTACATACTGAGTCAAAAAACCTTCCTGCACGCTTTGAACAAAAACTGACCCCTCTAACGAGCTAGAGCTATAACAATTCCAGTCAATATTAGTCAAGTTAAAATCCCCCATAACAATTGCCCTATTACTTTCACTCCTAAGCAGGATTGACTCCGCAATCCTTTCCTCAACCTCTCTAGAACTTTTAGGAGGTCTATAAAAGACTCCCAACAGGGTGACCTCTCCTCTCCTATTTCTAATCTCCGCCCATACTACCTCAACAGATAAGTCCTCATCAAACCTCCTCTCTGACACTGTGATACAATCTCTGACCAATAATGCTACCCCTCCCCCTCTTCTACCTCCTTCCCTACTTCGACTAAAACATTTGAACCCCGGGACCTGCAGCATCCATTCCTGCCCCTGCTCTATCCATGTCTCTGAAATAGCCACAACATCGAAGTCCCAGGTACTGATCCACGCTGCAAGTTCACCCACTTTATTGCGAATACTCCTGGCATTGAAGTATACACATTTCAAACCCTGCTCCACCCCACCTCTGCAATGCCGTGCATTGCAGTCCCCATCCATGCATCCCTCACTTTCAGCCCCACTACTCAGGATCCCTCCCCCCCCCGAATCAGTTTAAACCTCCCTGCATGGCCTTAGCAAATTTACCCCCCAGGATATTGGTCCCCTTCTGATTAAGGTGTAGACCATCCTTCTCATAGAGGTCACACCTTCCCCAGTACGAGCCCCAATTGCTTAAGTACCTGAACCCCTCCCTCCTGCACCATCCCCTCAGCCATGAATTCAAACCTTCCCTCTCCCTATTCCTCTCTAAACTATCCCGTGGTACAGGCAAGAGTCCAGAGATAACCACTCTGTCAGTCTTGGCCTTTAGTTTCCACCCCAACTCCATAAATCCCTGCCTAATATCCCCTTCCCCTATCCTCCCTATGTCGTGTGTCCCCACATGTACAATAACTTGTGGTTTATCTCCCTCCCCCCTAAGAGTCCTGAATACCCTGTCAGACACATCCCGGACCCCAGCCCCTGGTAGGCAACACACCAACCCTGAGTCCCTACCTTTAGTTCCGACCCTCCTATCTGTCCCCTTAATTGTGGAGTCCCCAATCACAAGGCCCAGTCTTTTACAGCCCCTAACCACCTGAGCTTTCTCACTCGGCTCACCCCCAGAGATCTGCTCTCTATGCTCAGTTGATTCCTCCTCAACTGTAGCCTCCAGCACCGAAAACCTATTATGGAGGGGAACCGCCCCAGGGGATTGTCTTCCCGATTGCTTCTTACCCCTCCTCCTGGCATTGACCCAAGCCTCATTTCTAGGAGTTACTATTTCTCTATAACTCTTATCAACTTCCACCTCCGCCTCCCGAATTATGCGGAGTTCCTCTACCTCCCCCTCCAGCTCCTTTACACGCTCCTCCAGAAGCTGCAATCTAATGCACTTCTTACAACTAAAATCTCCTGAAACACTACTGGATTTCCTCACCACATACATCCCACAGGAGATGCAGCATACTGCCTGAACTGCCATCCCTGAAGCCATTACCAGCAAGAAAAAAAGAAAACAAAAAACTTCCCCACACTTATAATTAGGTTAGAGGAGGATGGAAGGGTGGGATCCTCTACCAGTGTAGAGGATCGGGTATCTCCTCTGCACCAATTTATAGGGCTAGGGGCCCGAGAGAAAAAAAAAACTACTACTGAGGGGGAACCACCCAGGTAACTGACTTGGATCAACTTTTATTATACAGGATTCTACTCTAATTTATATTTTCCTCAGACCACAAGGCTGTAGAACCCATGGCCTCCCTTAGTTTCCTTTCCACTTATTCTCCACAAGATTGGCATCACCTAATCATTACTTATTTTCCCCTACTCTTTACCACTTTGGTGGTGTCCTGCATCGGGGGGGCTTTGACCCTTCCCACACTATTTTAAACAACTCAATGCATTGAAAGTTTATGATATGGCCAGAAGCCTCACAAAGCATAATAAAGCATAATGCTTATGAAAAAGAACCAATTTGTATTGCAGTCAACCTCCTGAAACTGCTCCAAGTTCCACGTTCTAACCACTTTTTGGCTAAAGAGGTTTCTCCTAAATAACTAGCTTATATTTATTGGGTGGGATTTTCCACACAATCCGCTGCATATGTCACAGCGGCCAAGGTGGCCTGCCATTGGTTAGTGGCGAGATCTACTGTCAATGGGTTTCCCGTTGAGAGCATCCCTCGCCAGCTGGAAACCCGCGGTGGGGGTGCGCTGTTGGCGGAACTGGAAAATCCTGCCGGCGTGAACGGCCGGAAAATTCCAGCCATGATCTTGAATTTTGGACACTGCCACAAGTGAATGCATCTTCTCTGTGTTTATCCTATTGAGCTCCTTCACAATTTTAAAGACTGTTACGAGTTCACAGCTCAATCTTCTAGAGAAAAGGAGACACAGCGCTTGTTCAGTCTTTGCTAAGATACAGCATGTTGGTGATAATCATTAATAGTCAGGCATGTGCACGGCACTTTGATTTCATATCTTATCCTGAACCATTGTACTCACCATGATTGGAATCAGTTATGGTCAAGAGCACATCAGGCAAACAGAAATGATCAGTTTTACAATATGGTTATATTAAAATTGTGTTGGGTTGTTATGTGACATACACCCCTAGACATTATTTATTGCCTGCATATGGGCAAACAGAAGCAGTTATTTAAATATTTCATAGAATCATAAAATCCTACAGTGCAGAAGGAGGCCATTCGACCCATCGTGTCTGCACTGACCACAATCCCACCTGGGCCCTATCCCCATAAGCCCATGCATTTACCCTAGCTAGTGCCCCTGACACTGAGGCAATGTAGCATGGCCAATCAACCTAATCCACACATCTTTGGACTGTGGGAGGAAGTCAGAGCACCCGGAGGAAACCCATGCAGACATAGGAAGAAGGTGCAAACTCCACACAGACAGTGATCCAAGCCAGGAATCGAATCCGGGTCCCTGGTGCTGAGGTAGCAGTGCTAACCCACTGTGCCACTATGCCGCTTCAATTCTTATTTGTAATAAGACCAGAAACCATTGAGTCATAAGCATCCCTTGATCTATGATGAATAATGAAAAACAAATGATAATTGTTGAACAATCACCAAGACAACCCATTGGCAAGGTATCAAAAAAGGAATTAGTAACATTTTTATGATGGCCCTTGTGTCAAAACAGAAGCATAAATGTAATATTCTTATGTGAAAATATAGAGATAAACAATGATTTAGATTTTAAAAATGTCTTTTCAAACAGCGTTGACAAGGTAATTATTTTTTTCCTCAATTTCTGAGGGATTCATAATCAGCATAATCTGTGGAAATTTCAATCCCCATTCGAGGCAATGAGTTAAAAAAATGACCCCCAATTTAAACAATGGGGAGCAGTAGGATGAACAGTATATCAGCGGCGAGAATGATCCTGAAGTGAATGTTCCTGTGGTACATGATTTATCTGGTCTTCCCTCCCAGCTCCCCACTTCCTCCGCCCAACAGAATAAACTGGAGATTGTGCTCCAGCAATTTCTATACATCTGAGGCTACTCCATGAATTTGTATTAAATCTCAGGTTGCAGTTGCACACTGCAAAATCAATCACGCTGTGCAATTTGCGTTACTCAAGCTTCCCAACATGATGCTAGTGAGCTATAAATTAAAAGGGGTGGCCCTTTCAGTTCGTCACACACTGTGATCAAAAGGGCTTGTACAAAGCACATTTTTCACATGCCTTAAACGTAACAGTGTGAAATACAGCAGCACAATGATGTTCCGACCAATACAGACAAATTTGGAGCTTAGCTGGAGACTTTGAATCTTACAATTCTTCATATAAAAGTGATATATGTTCCTCAACAATGCAAACCTTCCGTATTAAGTTATTGGATATAGAGTCATAGAGGTTTACAGCATGGAAACAGACCCTTCGGCCCAACTTCCCATGCCACCCTTTTTTTTTAAACACCTAAGCTAATCCCAATTGCCCGCACTTGGCCCATATCCCTCTATACCCATCTTACTCATGTAACTGTCCAAATGCTTTTTAATAGACAAAATTTTATCTTCCTCTATTACTACCTCTGGCAGCTTGTTCCAGACACTTATCACCCTCTGTGAAAAAATTGCCCTTCTGGACACTTTTGTATCTCTCCCCTCTCACCTTAAACCTATGCCTTCTAGTTTTACACTCCCTTACCTTTGGGAAAAGATATTGACTATCTAGCTGATCTATGCCCCTCATTATTTTATAGACCTCTAAAAGGTGACCCATCAGCCTTCTACGCTCCAGAGAAAAAAGTCCCAGCCTCTCCTTATAACTCAAACCTCAAGTCCCGGTGGCATCCTAGTAAATCTTTTCTGCCCTCTTTCTAATTTAATAATATCCTTTCTGTAATAGGGTGACCAGAACTGTACGCAGTATTCCAAGTGTGGCCTTACCAATGTCTTGTACAACTTCAACAAGACGTCCCAACTCCTGTATTCAATGTTCTGACCGATGAAACCAAGCATGCCTTCTTCACCACTCTGTCCACCTGTGACTCCACTTTCAAGGAGCTATGAACATGTACCCCTAGATCTCTTTGTTCTGTAACTCTCCCCAATGCCCTACCATTAACTGAGTAAGTCCTGCCCTGGTTCAATCTACCAAAATGCACCACCTCGCATTTATCTAAATTAAACTCCATCTGCCATTTGTCAGCCCACTGGCCCAACTGATCAAGATCCTGTTGCAATCAGAGATAACTTTCTTCACTGTCCACTATGCCATCAATCTTGGTATCATCTGTAAACATACCAACCTATATTCTCATCCAAATCATTAATATAAATGACAAATAACAGTGGACCCAGCACTGATCCCTGAGGCACGCCGTTGGTCACAGGCCTCCAGTTTGAAAAACAACTCTCTACAACCACCTCTGGCTTCTGTCAAGAAGCCAATTTTGTATCCATTTAGATACCTGGATCCCGTGAGATTTAACCTTATGCAACAACCTACCATGTGGTACCTTGTCAAAGGTCTTGCTAAAGTCCATGTAGACAACATCAACTGCACTGCCCTCATCTACCTTCTTGGTTACCCCTCCAAAAAACTCAATCCAATTTGTGAGACATGTTGGCATATTTATTGGTGATGTGTCAAAATAACATTAATTTGGAATCTGCTGTAGACTTGTTGCAGTGATAGGCAAACTGTAGTGGATCCAGGCAATCTGGGAGACTGGAGTTGATTCGTGCCACGACTAACCTTTCGAAGTACTTCATAATGATGGATGTCAGAGCCCGGTGGCGGTAGTCATTAAGGCATGCTGCCTGGTTTTTCTTTGATACTGGAATGATGTCTTCTTGAAGCAGATAGGGACCTCAGATCAGAGTAAGGAGAGGTTAATGATTTCTTTGAATACCTCTGCGAGTTGGTCCACGCAGGATCTGAGTGCTTGTCTGGGTACCCCATCCGAGCCAGTCGCTTTCCATGGGTTAACTTACAAGAAGGCCAATTTGACGTCTGCGATGGTGACCTCAGATACTGGTTTGACCAAGGCTTCCTGGACAGATGATGTCCTCTCACTGACCTCTTGCGCAAAATGAGTATAGAATGATAGATGAGCATAGATCCAGGGCAAACACATCTGCGGTAAGTGTTTGTGGCTTGATTATCTTAGGCTCAGAGTCATTGAGCTGGAGGCTGAGCTGCAGACACTGCGACACATCAGGAAGGGGGAAGTTACCTGATTGCTTTGTACTAGGAGTCAGTCACACCACTTAGGATATGGCCTTCTGATTCAGTCAGTGGTTACAGACAGGACATTGTGGCTGCGAGTGAGACAGGTAAAGGAGGGCAGGGCTGCAGAGTCTCAGCCTTTGCGATAATCCAATAGGTTTGAGATTCTCTCAGCTTGTTTGGATGAGAGTGGGGGCTGCAGGATGAATGAGCAAACTAATCATGAGTTTTAAACAAAATAGTGCGGACAAGGGATCACCCATGGGCAGATGTGAATATCAAAGAGTAAAGAGAAGGGAACAGAGAAAGGCATCAATGTGCGAAATGATAAACAGACCATGACTGGAAGAGCCAGAGAGTACAAATTTAAGAGTAAAACAATAGATAAGCTAATGGTTACAAAAATACTAAAAGGACACAACTTAAGGCTCTGTATCTGAATGCACAAAGCATTCTAAACAGAACAGATGAACTGATAGTTACTTATTCATTTCCAATTGCACTAATAGTCATTACACAGACATGGCTGTAGGAAAGCAAAGATTTGGACCTGAAAATTGAAGCAAATGTGACTTTTAGGAAGGATAGAAAATTAAGAAAAGATGGAGAGTGGCTCTATTAATTAACTTAAATCCATTAGCACAACAGAGAGAGATGACCTAAGTTCAGGAAACCAAGATATATAAGTAGTTTGGGTAGAGGTGAGGAATGATAAAGGCAAGAATTCACTCGTGGGATTGGTGTAAGGCTCCCTAACAGTAATCACACAGTAGGACAGAGTATCAAAGAAGAAATAGTGGGAGCTTGTCAGAAAGATATGATAATTATCATGGGGGACTTTAATCTATATATAGACTGGAATAATCAGGGGAGAAAAGGCAACATAGATGCTGAATTCATAAAATATTTTCAGCATAATTTCTTTGATTAATGCATTCTGCGCCAACCAGACAGCAGGCTATACTAGAGCTGGTATTGTGCAATGAGATAGGATTAATTAATGACCTCACAGTGAAGATGCCCCTGGGTAGCAGTGATCATAATATGACTGAATTTTACATTCAGTTTGAGGGAGAGAAGAATGGGTCTAACACTACTATTTTAAACTTAAATAAGGGCAATTATGAGGGCATGAAAGCAGAGCTAGTGAAAGTGAGCTGGCAATTTAAGTTAATGGATAGCTCAATAGAGATGCAGACATTTAAGAGGATATTTCAGAATGCACAGAAAAGATACATTCCAATGAAAAAGGAAAATTCCAAGAGTAGGACCACCATCCGCGGTTAACTAAAAAGTTAAAGATAGTAACAAAATTCAAGAAAAAGCATATAATTGCACAAAAGTGGGTGGCAGGTCAGAAGATTAGACAGAATATAATAGACAACAAAGAAAGGATGGGAATAATAAGGAGGGAAAAATCAGAGTATGAGGGAAAGCGAACTAGAAATATAAAAATAGACAAATTCAAGATAATCGTGTCTTTGTGCAAGGGAAATCATGTTTAACCAATTTATTGGAGTTCTCTGAAGAAGTAACATATACCGTGGATAAAGGTGATCCAGTGGATGTACTGTACTTAGATTTTCAGAAGGCATTTGATATAACCATAAGGTTATTACGGAAATTAAAAGCTCATAGTGTGGGGGTCACATACTGGCATGGATAGGAGATTGGCTAGCTAACAGGAAACAGCAATATGGCATAAATGCTCATTTTCTGATTGGCAAAATGTAATGACTGGGTGCCACAGGGATCAGTGCTACTCTTAACATTTTATATAAATGATTTTGAAGAAGGGACCAATGGTATAGTTACTAAATTTGCTCTTGACACAAAGATAGGTAGGAAAGTAAGTTGTGAAGAGGATGTAGAGAGGCTCCAAAGGATAGGTTGGGTGAGCAGGCAAAGATCTGGCAAATGGAATAATTGGGGCGGGCGGGGGGGGGGGGGGGGGAATCTACAGCTGGCATTTGCCGTGGGTGAAAATGATGACTCCGGTGGAAAATCCCGCGAGAATGCAGGAACGTGAATATTGCCTGAAAGATCTTGTTACCAGATTTTCCCCACCCCTCATTGGTGACACAACAAGATAGCTCCTTTAAATGCATACAGTCTATCTGCCCCAACTGTACATAAGATTAGACAATACCAGCTCGAGTATAGCCTGCTGTCTGGTTGGCGCAGAATGTGCTAATCTAAGAAATTATGCTGAAAATATTCTATGAATTCAGCATCTATGTTACCTTTTCTCACCTGATTATTTTAGTCTATATGTAGACTGGAATAATTTCATCTTCCCCAATTGTACATATAGTCCGTCTGCCCCAACAATACAAAAGATCCATCTACTCCAACTCGACATACAGTCCATCTACCCCAACTGTACATACAGTCCATTTACTCCAACTGTACATATGGGTCAACCCCATAGTGTGAGGGGGGATCTGGATCACCTGTGATCAGTGGACCTATGGCTTTCTTCACTATACTTCTGCTCGTAGATACAACCTATCAGAAATCGGGGCCTGGAATATTTAAAATATTATTGACTCCTGCCATTTGCATTCAAGTATAACAAAGAATGAAGTAGCAGCAATGTTTAATAAAATGTAAAAACAACTCACCTACAAAATAGGGCAGCTTGATATGAAGCTAGAAATACTTTACAATTAGTTGTGCCATATTTTGGGGGATTTGTTTTTCAAGAATGCAGGGGCTTTGGAGAATCACATGTTGGAAAATCATGAGGTCATGATGTGTTTGGAGCTCAGAAGCAACAAAAGAGATAGGTTCAGGGAAGCATTAGCTATAGTGTTATTAATAAAATGTGGTGAATGATAAGAGAGATTGCCTGTCAGATGAAAAACATTTTCCTCTATTCTGCTCAAGGATACAAAACAGAAGTACTAGAAGCGAATCCCCAGATATGGGGGCATTATTTATTAATAGTAGCAGGAAGTTACATTACCTCTCGACATTGGAGAAAAATGTAATTGTTATCAGAATGCACAACCCACAGTCTATGTGCAAAAGCTGCAAAAGGCCAGACATTTGAATGATTTGTGACTTGTTTTATGACTTCTAATTAATCCAAACTGTTCATATCAGGTCTCTCTCTTGTTCCAACATTTTTCCAGTCAGAAACTGCTCAGTTGTAAATCTCTGTGTTCTTTGCAAATTTACTGTCCTAAAAATTGCAGACTCATACAAAAATGATTTAAATCAGTATGAAAACTAAAATGTCCACAAGGATTATGCAGAGGCAGATGAGCGAGGATAGCATTCTTGCACATGAAGACTGCTGACCCTGAACCTGCCTCAGCAAAAATGGCTAACTGCAGGAACAGGGTGAGGAAACTGGCATGCCAGTGGGCCCAATTCATCTCCATCCTGATCCTATCAGGGCCCAGAAATTGAACCTCCTCTATCACCTCTTCAAAAACTTCAATAAGATTGGTCAAGCAAGATTTACAAAATCTATGCTGACTATTCATTATTATATTTTTAAATTCTAGATAGCCTTCTATTCTGTCCTTTACTAACGATTCCATTATTTTTTCTATCTACCCATCAATCCTCACTATTTTTAATGAATTATTAAATATGTGTAGTAATGCCACTGCTATCTCTTTTAAAACAGGTTGCATCTCATGGGATAAAGGGGGAGGTGGCGAGATGGGTGGAGAACTGGCTTGGTCACAGAAGACAGAGGGTGGTAGTGGAAGGGTCTTTTTCCGGCTGGATGCCTGTGACTAGTGGTGTTCCGCAGGGCTCTGTATTGGGACCTCTGCTGTTTGTGATTTATATAAACGATCTGGAAGGAGGTGTAACTGGGGTGATCAGTAAGTTTGCGGACGACACGAAAATGGCTGGACTTGCAGATAGTGAGGAACATTGTCAGAGGCTACAGAAGGATATAGATAGGCTGAAAATTTGGGCAAAGAAATGGCAGATGGAGTTCAATCCAGATAAATGCGAAGTGATGCATTTTGGTAGAACTAACGTAGGGGGGAGCTATACGATAAATGGCAGAACCATAAAGGGTGTAGATACGCAGAGGGACCTGGGTGTGCAAGTCCACAGATCCTTGAAGGTGACGTCACAGGTGGAGAAGGTAGTGAATAAGGCATATGGCATGCTTGCCTTTATAGGACGGGGCATAGAGTATAAAAGTTGGGGTCTGATGTTGCAGTTGTATAGAACGTTGGTTCGGCCGCATTTGGAATACTGCGCCCAGTTCTGGTCGCCACACTACCAGAAGGACGTGGAGGCTTTAGAGAGAGTGCAGAGGAGGTTTACCAGGATGTTGCCTGGTATGGAGGGGCTTAGTTATGAGGAGAGATTGGGTAAACTGGGGTTGTTCTCGCTGGAAAGACGGAGGATGAGGAGTGACCTAATAGAGGTGTATAAAATTATGAAAGGCATAGATAGGGTAAACGGTGGGCAGCTTTTTCCCAGGTCGGTGGTGATGTTCACGAGGGGTCATAGGTTCAAGGTGAGGGGGGGGGATATCAGAAGGACGTATTTTACAGAGGGTGGTGGGGGCCTGGAATGCGCTGCCGGGCAAGGTAGTGGAGGCGGACACACTGGGAACATTTAAGACTTATCTAGATCGCCACGTGAACAGAGTGGGAATGGAGGGAGACAAAAGAATGGTCTAGTTTGGACCAGGGAGCGGCGCGGGCTTGGAGGGCCGAAGGGCCTGTTCCTGTGCTGTATTGTTCTTTGTTCTTTGTACATGGATGCAACCCATCTGGATCAGGATCTTCTTTGCGTTTTAGTTTATTCAATACATCCCCTTTTTATTATAAATGTACCAATCTCATTACTTATCTCATCATTCAATGCAACTTTTACTAGTTCTATTTCTCCAGTAAATACCAAAGTGAAATAATTATTTAATATTTATACCCTGTCACTATCATTATCTGTATCCTGTCTATCTATTAATGTTCCTATTCCCATCAAAGCCTTCCTTTCTTTTTGATGCGCCTGTAAAATATTTTACTATTTTACTTGATTATTTAATGTCACAGTTCCTTTTTGCTTTCCTAATTGTTTTTTATATGACTTCTCTCTTATTCTCCCCATCCTGCCCTCCCCTGCTGTCTATGTTTTTAATATATGCCTCTTTCCTAACCCTCAATTGTTCACTTAGATCCTCATTGATCCTTGGAATCTCTCTCCTGTTTAGTTTGTTTTTTCCAGACTCTGTTACCATTTGAAATGTTTCCTGTTGTTATTCGGTTTTGCTCAGCGACCAACTTTGTCAAAAGAATTAAGGGACACTTTACCACATGGGGCCACTTGTGGGACTGTGGGTGTGGGGTGGGTAGCTGGCGAGACTGGGAGTAGGGGCACTCGTGTTGCAACCCGAGCTGGCTGGGGTGGCCCTACCCCCGGGCAGCCTCCAACCCAAACCTCCCACCTGTAGAAGCCAAACAACTCTCAGAGGAGAGTACTGGCCAGTGCTTCCTCTATTCCCCTGTGGCTGTGTCTGTGCAATGACACATTGCGTATGCGCAGACACAAAAAAGGCCGACACAGAAGAAATCTGGAACAATGTGCAACCCAGCAGATCCAGAACGCAGGATGGAAAGCCAAATTAGAGGACAGTCCTGGAAATTCCAGGATGGCTGGTCACCTTGGTATTCTTGTCAATCCTGTTGCCCACTTTATTTTCCCGTTTCTATTCTCAGTGCCTGAATATCTTTTAACCTGGTCATCCTGAAATTCAAGGATAATGCTGGGATTCTCCCAGCCTGCTGCGCTGCTCGAGTAGCGCAATGGGCTGGGAGACGCCAATGGGGGGCCTTTAGCGAGACTCGCAACAGGCGTCCGGGAGAGGTTCCCATCAGTGGGGTTTACAACTGGTACCCACTTATGGGGACCAGGCATGCTCACCTCGCTGGTGGGGACAGGGGCCGTTTAGGCCCACCTGGAGGTATGGGGCTGGGGGCCCCCTTGGGCAGTGATAGCCTGGCACTGCCAGCCTGGCACCCTGGCACTACCCCCTGGGCACCCTGGCACTGCCCACCAGCCAGTGCCAAGGGGCACCAATCAGTGGTGATGCAGGGAAAGGACCTTCTGTGCACTCTGCAATGGGATTGGTAGGGGAGGGAGGGGACTATCAGGAGTAGCCTTTGGGGGGGCAGGGCTGGTCACGGGGGGGGGGCGCGGTTGAGGCTGGTCATGGGGAGCTGGCAATTGGGGCTTGGCCAAGGGGAGGTCAAGACTGGCCATAATGGGGGGTTCGGGGCTGGCCATCTGGGGGTTTGAGCGATGAGGGGCTGGGCTGGGGGGAGGTTGGGAAACAATTGGGAAGGCCAGCGATTGGGGGCGGGGCGGGGGGGGGGGGGGTGCGGGGGACCAGTGCATGTGCACCGGTCTCCGCACTGACAGATCGACACATGCGCAGTGGCTCGCTCAGCACTACGCTGCGGCCTCTCTGGCAGGATAAGGCCCGACCCCCAATTACTGGCATGAATCGCTCTGAGGCTCTGCAATGCACAGAGTGCTGGAGATTCATTCCACTAAGTACGTCCAAAAAACAGACAGAAAATTCTCGGTTTGCCCCAACTTTTGGCAATTTGTTTTTTTTTAGAGAATCCCAGCCAGCACCCCTGTTCCCTCCACCCCACCCTGCCCCCACAACCTCAGCTTCTTTGCTGCAAACAATCTTCTTAAACATCTCATCGCTGCCCTCTCCACTTTGACCTTCAAGTGCTAGAGCTTTTGGACTCCTTTGGTACTAAGATTTAGAATATCTGATCAGCTGCCTCTGCAGATTCCCTGTCCCAGCTTTAAGTTTATGTTGTCCATGAGGCCTACCACATGCTCCCTTGAACCTACCCCAACAAACTGCTGATCATCTGACTACACTTGCTGGCCATCATGTTTGCTTAAAATTTCCCTCTTCTTGCGTATTGTCGTCACTCCTCCCTCCAAAAAACCATGCTTGACCCTCTGTCCTTGCAAACTACAACTCCCTTCTCTCCAAAGACCTTGTGTAGCTGCCGATGCCCATCTTTCCCACAACTCTAGAGGTGATTCTACCATACCGGTGTGCTGCTTTTGTAGCGCAGTGGGCCGAGAGACTCTAACGGAGGCCATTTTGTGAGCTCCCTGCTGGGCATCGGGGCCTGAGCGCGTGTCCCACCGCCGGATTTCTGGTGCCGTCAGCTCCATGCTGGAAATTGGCGCGGAGCTACATAATGTATGCAGCACCTAAATCGCATTTAAATGCCATTAGCGGATCTGGGACTAAAATCTCCGGGCCTGCTAGCCTTACCCCCTCTCCCCCGCCATGGGTGCTTCACTCCAGCGAGGTTTACAGTAGCTCCCCACTAAATGGGGAATTGGCGGACTGACCCCACTGGAGTGAAAGGGGGACAATCGAGGCACCCAGAGGGTCAGGCACCGGCGGGGTGCCCCCTTAGCATTGCCACCTTGGCAGTGCCAGTCTGGCTCCCTGGCACTTCCCAAGGGGCAAAGTGCCAACACCCATGGGGCTCCTTGGCACTGCCCACTGGGCATGGGGCAGTGCCAAGGGGCTGAGCCTGACAGGGCAGGGCTATCAGTGGGGGTGGAGGGTCCCGCTGCCACTCTGCAGTCTGGATCGGTGGGGGAGGAAGGAGGCCAGCGATCGGGGCCGTCTATTCAGTGCTGAGATCGATGCTTGCGCAGTGGCCTGCTCAGCATTATGCTGCCAGTCTCGCCAGCGAGAATAGGCCCCGCCCACTGATTTCTAAACTTCTCCGCTGAAAACACCAGCATGATTTACTTCTTTTTATATGAATTCGACACTTAAAATTTTTTGGGGGGAGAATGTTTGAAACTCTGCAATCAGGTTTCTGCTCTTGCTTCAGCTGTGAGACAGCAATTATTAAAGTCACAAATGATGGGTGGGATTCACCCAAAAACATTCTATGTGTCGAATATGTGTAAAAACTTGAGTAAATTGCGCTAGTTTTTTCAGCGGGAGTTTAAAAATGGATCTCCCACGCTCTGTGCACTTCAGAGTGTCCTATCGTGAATCACATTAAAAATCAGTGGGTGGGACCTATAGCTGCTGGAGAGGCCGGCAGCATTGCACTGAGTGGGCCATTGCGTATGTGCCAATCTGTCAGCACTGAGATTGGCACATGCACAGTGGCCTCATCTGCAGGCCTCCTCCATGATCATCCTCAACACCGGTGTCCCACAAGGCTGTGTTCTCAGCCCCCTACTATACTCCTTGTACACCTATGACTGTATGGCCAAATTCCCCTCCAATTTGATTTTCAAGTTTGCTGACGACACCATCGTAGTGGGTCAGATCTCAAACAGTGACGAGACAGAGTGAGATGGAGAATCTGGTGAACTGGTGTGGCAACAATAACCTCTCCCTCAATGTCAACAAAATGAAGGAGATTGTCATCGACTTCAGCAAGCGTAAAGGAGAACATGCCCCTGTCTACATCAATGGGGACAAAGTAGAAAGGCTCGAGAGCTTCAAGTTTTTAGGTGTCCAGATCACCAACAACCTGTCCTGGTCCCCCCATGCCGACGCTATAGTTAAGAAAGCCCACCAATGCCTCTACTTTCTCAGAAGACTCAGGAAATTTGGCATGTCTGCTACGACTCTCACCAACTTTTACAGATGCACCATAGAAAGCATTCTTTCTGGCTTGGTATGGCTCCTGCTCTGCCCAAGACTGCAAGAAACTACAAAAGGTTGTGAATGTAGCCCAATCCATCATGTAAACCAGCCTCCCATCCATTGACTCTGTCTACACTTTCTGATGCCTCGGCAAAGCAGCCAGTATAATTAAGGACCCCACACACCCCGGTCTTTCTCTCTTCCACCTTCTTCCTTTGGGAAAAAGATACAAAAGTCTGAGATCATGTACCAACCGACTCAAGAACAGCTTCTTCCCTGCTGCTGTCAGACTTTTGAATGGACATACCTTGCATTAAGTTGATTTTTCTCTACACCCTAGCAATGACTGTAACACTACATTCTGCACTCTCTCATTTCCTTCTCTATGAACGGTATGTTTTGTCTGTATAGCGCGCAAGAAACAATACTTTTCACCGTATGTTAATACATGTGACAAGAATAAATCAAATCAAATACTCCTGGCCCGGGGGGGGGGGGGGGGGGGGGGGGTGTGGGGAGAGGGGGGAGAGGCTAGCGGGCTCAGTGATTTCAGTCCCGGGCCCACTAATGGCATTTAAGTAGTATGCAAATTAGGTGGTGCATACATTATGCAGTTCCGCGCCGATTTCTGCCGTGGAGCTGATGACGCTGGAAATCTGAGCTGGGAGACGTGCTCAGGATCGGGCGCCCAGCGGGGAGCCCGCGAAACAACCCCCGCTTGAGTTTCCCGGTCCACTGCACGACAAAAGCACTGCAGCGGGATGGGAGAATCGCACCCAACATTCTGGGTGGGATTTTCCGGCTGCATTCATTCCAAGGCCGGAAATTCCACCGGAAGTCAATGGACCTTTGCATTCCCATGGTGGGCAGAATGGGAAAATTCCGCCCTCTGTGTCTGAGAACATGGGAACCTAGCCCTCCTCATTCTTCTCGGCTTGTCTACGGCCTTTGGCACGTTTGACTACACCATTCCCTCCTATCTTCTCTTTCGCTTTGTCCAGCTGTCTGGGACCAGTCTCCCCTGGTTCCATTCCTATCTATCTAGTCACAGCTAGAGAATCACTTGCAACGGTTTCTCTTCCTGCCTCTGCAACTTTATCTCTGGAGTTTCCCAAGGATTTATCATATTTTTCAAACACATGCCATTCTTTGACATCACCTGAAAAAAACAATGTCTGGTTCCACATTTATGCTCACAGCTGTCAGCTCAGCATCAGCACTACCCCTCATGATCCCCAGACTATGTCCCACCCCCAACTGCAACCCCATCCCTCAACTCCCCACCTGACTCCCTGACACCACCCCTCATGATCCCTCTGTTGGCTTGTCTCTGAGCAGAAATTTCCTCCAATTAAATATTGGGAAGATGGAAACCACATGGGGCCAGAACTTGCAAGGAGTGACAACCGCAGTCGGATTGCCATTCCGTTCTCTTTTTCCAACGGTGGTCAGGAGTTTCACCATCCTCACCCGATCTTCCCACTTGGACCAGCTGAGGAAAAGTGTAGTGTATCGGGGTCCCGAGGCCCTCAGTCTGGGGCTGCAGCATTGGGAGAGTGAAGCCATGCCCTTTTTAATGGCATTAGTTGCCAAGGGTGGAGTCAGGTGGGGAGTTGGGGGATGGGGTTGCAGTTGGGGGTGGGACGTAGTCTGGGGATCAGGTGGGTAGTCTGGAGGTAGTTGGGATTAATCTGGGGATGTGGACTTAGTTGGTGGGGTCAGGAGGGTTATTAGAGATGGTGGGTAGACGGGGTTGAGGGAGATGGGGATAATTGGGAGTGTGGGTTGGAAGTCAGGGAGGTGGGAGCGTGAGGTGGAGGGGAAATCGGCAGGTGAGGGGCTGGTCAATAGTATGGTTACATAAGAGTTAGAAGTGGTTTTAATTTTTCTAACTTTTCCTGGGTAACTATTCTAGTAAGTGGATTGGAACCATCTGAAAGCTCTGGCGCGATCTTACCAGAATTTGACAAAGGGAGGGTTCTAGTGAGGAAAATGGAGTGAATCTCCCGACGGCCCCAACGTGATTTCTGACAAAATATTGAGCCTCATTGACAAAAGTTTTTATGGCCATGGAGAATCACACTGCGCCCGCGGCAGCCTCCCTCTGATTCCCCCATGGGGCAGTAGTGTAGCAAGAAGATGAGCGACCTTCTGTGCACAGCAGTCTTTTTCTGAACCCCCTCGCACACCCTCCCTACCTCCACCTTTATCTCTCACCCAGCCACTTCGGCCTTTGCCAACACCTGTAAGGAGTCCCGCCTCACCCCTCACCCAATCACCATGTTCCCCCCAGTAGCTGTCATGTTCCTCACACTCCAGCTCCCACTCAAGACACACACCTGCCACACCTCATCACCATCTTAAATATCAACACTGCCACCTACAATCTCCCTATCTGTGTCACTGCAAGACGAACTCAACCACAACAAGCGTGAGCAAGCACACCCAGACGGAGTAATGCCAGAGTTCAGCACCCTCACGACATTTGAGGAGAGAGCCCTCAGGCTGGCCAGGGAGGAGGAAGACTGTGCTGACCCTAATGGTGAAGTGGAGGCAGCAGACAAATGTGAGAATCCTCAAGACATGCTGTCATTACTCAAGTCTGAAGTGAATCATCAATGTTCCCTCCTTTATCCCCTGTAATACATTATAATGCCACCTCCTTTCTGTTGTAGGCAAAGCAGCTGCTCCCTGGATCCAGGGAACTCCAGCAGCTCTGAGGGAGACATATCAGACCCCACTGTTGAAGGGGCATCACAGCTGTCTCAGGGAACCAGCACTCGGAGGGTTGCCGGAGGCCAGGACTCTGCTGAATTATCTTCACACCGTCTGAAGTTTCTCATCATTAGTGATGTTGTACAGTGGAACACTTTTGAGATCCAAAATTCCACCCACCCCCCAATCCTCCTACTCTCCTTCTCCTCTTCATCGGCTGCAACTTTCCCAATCTCTGATGTTTTATTTTTTCCATTGGATTGCAGCATTGTGTAACACACTTCACCATGAAAATTAAAAGTGTTAAACCTCAGGAATTGTGCAGCTCTGAAGCCTTGTGGATAGCTACAAAGCCAATCACAGGGAAAATCTATGCTCCAAGAATGTTCAGGGGTTTGATAAAAAGCCAGTCTCACAACTCAACGTTCCCATCACACCTCCAGCAAGTCAGAGTCAGTTGCGTGTGTGTGTGATTCCGGAATGTTTTCAAGCAAAACAATCTATTTTTTCCCCTCCTTTATTTGTAAAGTTCAAACGTTCCTTACCAGAAATGATAAAACTTGTGCCCAATAAATATAGATTCAGATGGATAGATATTGCTCAAGGGAGTCAAGTGTTTGGAAATGACCCTCCATTACCAAAAAAAAGTGATGGCTGAGGAGTCTAGTAAAAATTTTTACACATTGTTTCCTGTTTCCTTTCAGACCTCTCTGATCAGGAAACGTTTAAAAATCAGTACGGGTATGGCTGTGGATTAATGGCTGCTGTTTGCGGAGCCTTTAGGGAGCATTTCCTTGCCAACAGAAAGATATATTTTGTCAGTGTGAGGCCTGCATTCTGCAGATAGTGTTTACATAGAACATAGAAAGCCACAGCACAAACAGGCCCTTCGGCCCACAAGTTGCGCCGATCACATCCCCACCTCTAGGCCTATCTATAGCCCTCAATCCCATTAAATCCCATGTACTCATCCAGAAGTCTCTTAAAAGACCCCAACGAGTTTGCCTCCACCACCACCGACGTCAGCCGATTCCACTCACCCACCACCCTCTGAGTGAAAAACTTACCCCTGACATCTCCTCTGTACCTACCCCCCAGCACCTTAAACCTGTGTCCTCTCGTAGCAACCATTTCAGCCCTTGGAAATAGCCTCTGGGAGTCTACCCTATCCAGACCTCTCAACATCTTGTAAACCTCTATCAGGTCACCTCTCATCCTTCGTCTCTCCAGGGAGAAGAGACCAAGCTCCCTCAACCTATCCTCATAAGGCATGCCCCCCAATCCAGGCAACATCCTTGTAAATCTCCTCTGCACCCTTTCAATGGCTTCAACATCTTTCCTGTAATGAGGTGACCAGAACTGCGCGCAGTACTCCAAGTGGGGTCTAACCAGGGTCCTATAAAGCTGCAGCATTATCTCCCGACTCCTAAACTCAATCCCTCGATTAATGAAGGCCAGTACGCCGTACGCCTTCTTGACCGCATCCTCCACTTGCGAGGCCGATTTAAGAGTCCTATGGACCCGGACCCCAAGGTCCTTCTGATCCTCTACACTGCTAAGAATAAGTTTGACCTCCATGGGAAGGACCTAGGACTACTCGAGGATGAGATCATACACTCTTGGGACTGCGTGCAGCACTGTTCTCGAACCCCTGCTTGGTTAGAACTATCCTTGGCTACTTCAACACTTGCAACATTGGCTATAGTATAGCTCATGGAGATAACCAAATGCAGGTGCATTTGAATGGGTCTGCAATAGTTGATAATAATATTCACGAGAGGAGGTGAATCTTTAGTTGTGTCCACTGAGTGACTTGGGTTGTCAGTCAGCCAACTGAATGTATTCATATATTTTTGACTGAGGTTATTGATTCTGTTCCATATAGGAATTATTGCAGCATCTGGTATTCATCGGTCTGGATTTTGAAATGGCAATGAAACGTTAGTGGTCACTTTCTTTCCTTCACCGAGAGCAACAGCAACTTTGGAAGTTTGGGCATGTGTCTGGGCCAGAATTTTTAAGATGGCAGGAACACATTCCTGCTGATTCCACCTGCCCCTGCTGCCATTTTACACTCTAACAAGTGTTAATTGGCATTAGACAAGATGTCTGCAGATCATGCAGGAGGAAGAGCCACCTTGGAGAGCTGCCGGTCAATCTGACTGACTGGCAGCTTTCCAGTCCCTCCTGCAACAGCGTTCCAGTGGTTGGAAGAGGAACTGCACAGAGCTGTCTGAGACTAAGTCCTGAGAACCAGAGACCAGGAGGGATGGCCCAGAGGACAGGGAGGGATGGGGGGTGGGTGGGGGGGAGGTTCATGAGGAGACAATCGGGGTCTTGCGAGATAGGTGATAGGGGTGGAGGATGGGAAGTCCAGAGGTCTCCAGGTTTTAAGGGGAGAGTGTCCCCAGTCAGAAGGGGGATTCTGATGGAGGCACCATCTGCCTCCCCCACCCCACCCATCCCACCCTTCCTGCCCAAGATCTAAAGCCTTTATTTTTGCGTTTCCTCCGGGAGCTTCAATCTGCCCGCCAGCCTAAAAATTGAGAATGGACAGAAAACAGCTCTTAATGGCTTCAGTTGGGGCAAGGGTGGTCTTCCCATCAAGGCTCAGGGTAAAACTGCTGCAAGGTCTGGTGGACGTGAACCTGGAGAGAATCCCATCCCTGCAACTTCACGCACTTTTTAGTCTGTTTTTCAATCTTTTACAGTCATACATTTATTTCACTATCTGGAAAGTTAAATTAAAAGTGTTTCTAACTCCCGCATTTGCTGGATGCGGATACTTCAGTTGACTGGTTGCCTACCTGCTTGCTAACATCACTGCTGTGCTGCACTAAGACATCCCTTTGACTTGGTGCCGGATTTAAACTGCCATCAGGAAAGGGGAAATTCCCACTACAAAGATTGCTGGATCATTGTAGACAGCTGTCTTTGAGTCAGCAGCAAGCACCCTTACTTTGCCACTGCCCACAAAATTCAGGCCATTGTGCTCGATACGATCTGGCTAGACATCACAAATAGGTTTTTTCACTCAACAGTTTCTCCTTTAACTCCTCTCACTTCTCCAAATAAAAAGGTGTGGCTATGGGCACCCGCATGGGTGCCAGTTATGCCTGTCTCTTTATAGGTCATGTGGAGCATTCCCTGTTCCAGTCCTACTCTGGCCCCTTCCCACAATTCTTTTATCGGTACATTGTCGACTATTTGGGTGCCGCTTCATGCTCTTGTCTGGACCTGGAAAAATTTATCAATTTTGCTTCCAATTTCCACTCCTCTATCACTTTCACATGGGCCATCTCTGACACTTCTCTTCCCTTCCTTGACCTCTCTGTCTCCATTTCTGGTGATAAACTGTCCACCAGTATCCATTACAAGCTCACTGACTCCCACAATTACCTTGACTACAGCTCTTCACACCCCACATCCTGTAAGGACTCCATCCCATTCTCTCAGTTCCTTCACCTCCGCTCAGATGATGCCACTTTCCAAAATAGTGCTGCACATGTTTTCCTTTTTCCTCAATCGTGGTTTTCAGGATTCTCGACTGTGTCTGACCCATCCCCAGGCCACTGCTCTCACCCCCTCTCCTCCCTCCTAGAACCAGGATAGGGTCCCCCTTGCCTTCACTTTTCACCCCACCAGTCTCCACACTCAGAGGATCATCCTCCGCCATTTCCACCAACTCCAGCACGATGCCACAACACACCTTCCCCTCACCCTATCCCCATTCCACAGGGACCGTTCTCTCTGGGACAACCTGGTCCACTCCTCCATCAAACCCAACACCTTACCCCCTGCCCACGGCACCTTCCCATGCAATTGTAGTAGGTGCAACACCTGCTGCGTTACCCCCTCCCTGTTCATTGTCCCAGCTCCTAAACACCCCTTTCAGGTGAAGCAGTGTTTCACATGTACCTCCTTCAATCTGATGTATTGCATTTACTGCTCCCAATGCAGTCTACTCTACATCGGAGAGACCAAATGTAGACTGGGTGACTGCTTTGCTGAACACCTTTGGTCCGTCCGCAAGTAGACCTTCCTTATGCTTGACACTTCAACACACCACCCTGCTCTCCTGTCCATATGTCCATCCTTGGCCTTTTGTAATGTTCAAGTGAACCCCAACGCAAACTGGAGGATTTGGGCACCTTCCGATTGGGCACTTAACAGCCTTCTGGATGGAACATTGAGTTAAACAACTTTAGAGCATGAACTCTCCCCTCCACCTACACCCCATTTCCATTTATCTCATTCATCCATTTTATCATCCTTCTTTCTCTCTCCCATTTTTCCACTTGCCCATTACAGCTCTCCTTGTCACCCCCTTCAGGCTAACTGCCTTAGTCATCTGTACCTCTGTTCTGCCATTCACACATTCTGATCACTTAATGGACGCTTTTAAGACCATAAGACCATAAGACATAGGAGCGGAAGTAAGGCCATTCGGCCCATCGAGTCCACTCCACCATTCAATCATGGTTGATTTCAACTCCATTTACCCGCTCTCTCCCCATAGCCCTTAATTCCTCGAGAAATCAAGAATTTATCAATTTCTGTCTTGAAGACGCTCAACGTCTCGGCCTCCACAGCCCTCTGTGGCAATGAATTCCACAGACCCACCACTCTCTGGCTGAAGAAATTTCTCCTCATCTCTGTTCTAAAGTGACTCCCTTTTATTCTAAGGCTGTGCCCCCGCGTCCTAGTCTCCCCTGTTAATGGAAACAACTTCCCTACGTCCATCCTATCTAAGCCGTTCATTATCTTGTAAGTTTCTATCAGATCTCCCCTCAACCTCCTAAACTCCAATGAATATAATCCCACGATCCTCAGACGTTCATCGTATGTCAGGCCTACCATTCCTGGGATCATCCGTGTGAATCTCCGCTGGACCCGCTCCAGTGCCAGTATGTCCTTCCTGAGGTGTGGGGCCCAAAATTGCTCACAGTACTCCAAATGGGGCCTAACCAGTGCTTTATAAAGCCTCAGAAGTACATCCCTGCTTTTGTATTCCAAGCCTCTTGAGATAAATGACAACATTACATTTGCTTTCTTAATTACGGACTCAACCTGCAAGTTTACCTTTAGAGAATCCTGGACTAGGACTCCCAAGTCCCTTTGCACTTTAGCATTATGAATTTTGTCACCGTTTAGAAAATAGTCCATGCCTCTATTCTTTTTTCCAAAGTGTACGACCTCGCACTTGCCCACGTTGAATTTCATCAGCACCTTTTAGCACCTTTCTCAGCCTTCTGTGTCCTCATTTACATTCCCCTTGTCCTTTTACAGCCCCCCTCCATGGTATGAATCTTTTCTGATTTTCTTTGCCCTTACCTCTGACAAAGGGTTATCCAGACTCGAAACGTTGGCTCTATTCTCTCTCCACAGATGCTGTCAGACCTGCTGAGATTTTCCAACATTTTCTGTTTTTCTTTCAAATTCCAGCATCTGTAGTAATCTGTTTTTGTTATACAAATAGGTTTTTATTCCTTTGTTCCTTAACTGTGGTTTTTTTCATGGCTTGCTAGGACAATTCTAGCAGTTCCAGCATCAGCTAACATAGTGTTGTTATTATCCAGACTGCTGTCAGTTAAGGACACATTTAGAAAGGAGACTATAATACAAACCCATTCTAATTCAGCGGTACCCAATTTACTATCAGTGTACGATGTTGACTAGAAGGTCAGTTTTTGTTTAGACTGTCTTCATACTCATACCCTTTTTCCTTGCGGGAACAGCGACTTCATCCCAAAGGGCTGGCTCCCCGCTCATCTCCGCCTGACTCACTGGCTCAAGGTCAAGGGGCAGCTCAGGCAGAAAGGGCACACCTCACAGATGATATTCCCCATCCCCTTTCTCATCAACTACATCAGTGGGATTATCAGGCTGGAAGAAGGGGAGCCGATTCTCAGTGGAATGCCTGCAGGAGTATCTGATGTACAGGAACACCATGAGCTGGTATTGATGACCTGGTCACCACGAAGTAAACAGAGATTAATTTTGTTGAAAATGTAACAGCTTGCATTGCAGTTTTTCTGTACAAAAGCGGCATGGAACTGGCTGCCAATGATTCAACAACCATGCATTCAGCCAGGGGAGAGCAGGCTCTTTACCTGGGTGATGTGCGATATAACTCACGAGGCTAGAGATGCTCGAGGAAATAAAGGCTTTTATTGACTACTACAATAGAGCTACCATATATAATACACAATCCCAGACTAAAGGGTCCCAGACAGAGCAGTGACCTTTATACCTCTCCCAGGAGGCGGAGCCCGACTGGGATGTACCATAATAACTATATTACAGGTAGAACAGCCCAACCCTACCCCAACAGTAACATGTAGAACAGCCCAACCCTAACCCCAACAGTAACATATATACAGACTCATAGTACTGCCCAGACCCTGGCTCAGTACTACCTGGTGGGAACCAACGATGGTTCACCACATTCACCCCTCCTTTGAAGACAAAGGCCGGCGGGGTACAAAAGAAAAACACAGAACAATTGGTCATCAGTCTATAAGTTCAGACGGTCTGGGGGACCGCACCGTCGTTGTGACCTCCTCAACACCGGCGATGATACCGGTGTAGGCACTCGCGGTGGCGTTCTTCCCAAGGCGGTGTCCAACGGCTCCTCCAATGTCTCACGGGCCGGTAGACCCCGAGGTGGTGACAATCCGCTGAATTCGGACACGCCTTGAAGTGGCGACCATCTCCTGGACTCAGGCAAGCTGTACACGGGAGTAAAAGGGTTAAGTGATGGTCCCGATGCTGCCCGCGCCGTGTCAGGAGGGGAAACAATAGTTGGGGGGTCTCTAACAGGATGTATGGGAGCGACAGGGGTTTCCAAGCCCCCTGCTGGCGCCAGGTCTCGAATCGAGACCGTGTCCTCTCGCCCGTCAGGGTATGCCACATAGGCATACTGAGGGTTGGCGTGGAGGAGATGGACCTGTTCAACCAAAGGGTCGGACTTGCGGGTCCTAACATGTCGCCGCAGGAGGACAGGTCCTGAGTACATCAACCAAGACGGTAATGAGGTCCCAGAGGAAGACTTCCGAGGGAATGAAAACAGTCTCTCATGGGGTGTAGCGTTGGTTGCCGTACACAGGAGTGAGCGTATGGAGTGGAGCGCATCAGGGAGCACCTCTTGCCAACGGGAGACTGGAAGGCCTTTTGACTTCAACGCCAGTAAGACAGCCTTCCAGACTGTAGCATTCTCACGTTCCACCTGTCCGTTACCCCTAGAGTTGTAGCTCGTGGTTCTACTAGAGGCAATCCCGTATGAGAGCAAGTATTGCCTCAAGTCATCGCTCATGAACGACGAGCCCCTATCGCTGTGGATGTAACAGGGGTAACCGAACAGGGTGAAAAGATCACGAAATGCCTTGATAACCGTGGCAGCGGTCGTATCAGAACAGGGAATGACAAAAGGGAATCGTGAGTACTCATCAACCACATTGAGGAAGTACACATTCCGATCTGTCGAGGGAAGGATGCCCTTAAAATCCACACTCAGTCTTTCGAAGGGATGAGTGGCCTTAACGAGTTGTGCCCTGTCAGGTCGGTAAAAGTGCGGTTTGCATTCCGCGCATACCCGGCAGCTTCTGGTTATGGACCTGACATCCTCCACCGAGTTGGGTAGATTCCGGGCTTTTATGAAGTGGTAGAGCCGAGTGACCCCTGGATGGCAGAGGTCATTGTGGAGAGCTTGCAATCGACTCTCCTGCATACTGGCGCATGTTCCACGCGACAGGGCATCCGAGGGCTCGTTAAGTTTCCCTGGACGATACATGATGTCGTAATTATAGGTGGAGAGTTCGATTCTCCACCTCAAGATCTTATCGTTCTTGTTCTTGCCCCGTAACGAGTTATTGAACATGAACGCCACGGACCGCTGGTCCGTGAGCAGGGAAAACCGTTTTCCCGCCAAGTAATGGCGCCAATGCCGGACGGCCTCCACAATGGCCTGGGCCTCCTTTTCCACCGCCGAATGTCGAATTTCGGGGCCTTGGAGGGTGCGAGAGAAAAAGGCGACGGGCCTGCCCGCCTGGTTAAGTGTGGCGGCCAGGGCGAAATCACATGCATCGCTCTCCACCTGGAAGGGGATGGACTCATCGATAGCGTGCATCGTGGCTTTCGTGATGTCGGCTTTTAGTTTTTCAAAGGCCAAACGAGCCTCTGGTGCTAGGGGAAAAGAGGTAGACTTGATGAGCGGACGGGCTTTGTCCGCGTAATTGGGAACCCACTGTGCGTAGTAAGAGAAGAAGCCTAAGCATCTTCTCAGTGCTTTTACGCTAGTGGGCAGGGGAAGTTCGAGGAGGGGACGCATACGGTCTGGATCAGGGCCAATGACCCCGTTTTCCACCACGTATCCGAGGATAGCTAGGCGGCGCGTGCAAAATATACACTTCTCCCTGTTGTAGGTCAGATTCAGGCGAGATGCAGTGCGTAGGAATCTAAGAAGGTTGGTATCGAGGTCCTGCTGGTCATGGCCGCAGATGGTGACGTTATCCAGGTACGGGAAGGTAGCCCGCAGTCCGTTATGGTCCACCATTCGGTCCATAGCACGCTGGAAGACCGAGACCCCATACGTGACACCAAAAGGAACCCTTAGAAAATGGTACAAGCGACCATCCGCCTCAAAAGCCGTGTATTGTCGGTCCTCTGGGCGAATGGGGAGCTGGTGGTAGGCAGACTTTAGGTCGATGGTGGAGAACACCCGGTACTGCGCAATCTGGTTGACCATGTCAGATATGCGCGGGAGGGGATACGCATCCAGCTGCGTGTATCTGTTAATGGTCTGACTATAGTCTATGACCATCCGGGGTTTGTTCCCACGCTTAACCACCACGACCTGCGCTCTCCAAGGACTAGCGCTAGGTTGTATGATCCCTTCTTTGAGGAGCCGCTGAACCTCAGATCGAATGAAGATCCGATCCTCAGCGCTGTAACGCCTACTCTTAGTCGCGATGGGCTTGCAGCCTGGCACGAGATTCTGGAATAAGGAGGGTGTGGTAATCTTAAGCGTCGAGAGGCTACAGGTGGAGCGCTTTGGGCAATTTAGAGGCTGCGAGTCTCCCACTGAAAGCAGAGGGAGTGGCCCACCATACTGTAGGGTTACACTCTTCAAGTGGACCATGAAATTTAGTCCGAGGAGTATTGGCGCGCAAAGGTGCGGTAACACCAGGAGCTTGAAGCTCTCGTAAACCGTGCCCTGCACCGTTAGATTTACCACGCAACTCCCTAGCACGGTGACAGACCGGGACCTTGACGCCATCGAAATTGTCTGCTTGACAGGCTGGATCTGAAGGCCACACCGCTTCACGGCGTCTGGGTGAATAAAGCTCTCCGTGCTCCCGCTGTCAAACAGACAATAAATCGTGCGTTTGTTTACCTGTAAGTCCATCATGGACTTGTCGAGTCTGTGAGGCTTTTGCCTGGTCCAGGATGATCGATGCCACCGTTGGTTCGTGGGCGCCACTGTAGGCAGCTGAGACGGATGATGACGACCCCTGCTGGTCATTCGCGGTCGGTGCCGACCAAAATGGCTGCTCCCATAGGTCGCACGTGGGTGATGGCGCCAAAATCAGCGACCCCTGGTGGTCGCGCGTCTCTTGCGACTCCATCGTCTGGAATGGCGACGTCCTGGCCTCGCACATGGAAGAAACCCTTGACGATGCCGACGACGAGGAAACCGGCTCCGGGGAGTCACACGCCGCACTGCTGTTCCTGGATGGAAGTTTGGATCGACATACCTTCGAATAATGCCCCTTCTTGCCGCAGGCGGAGCACAACACCGCTTTAGCGGGACATCGCTGCCGAGTGTGCTTCACTCCCCCACAGAAGTAACACCGCGGGCCGCCTGGAGCTGCTGCCGTCGTCAGGCCCGAGGGTGGGAACGCACTCACGCAGATTTTCGGTCCCGCTGGATGAAGTGGGGTCTGTGACTGCCCCTGCCACGCTGTCTCCACGTGGTCGTCGGGATACATCGCCAGGCTTTTGGAGGCCGTTTCTAGCGCATCCGCTAGCTCTATGGACTTAGTGAGATCGAGATTACCTTGCTCCAACAGCCGAAGTCGGATATAAGATGATCCGATTCCCGCCACAAACGCATCTCGAGCGAGGTCGTTCATGTTCTGGTCTGCCGACACTGCTTTGCAGTTACAGCCCCTGGCTAGCTGTAGGAGTTCGCACGCGTACTGTTCCGTCGTTTCGCCGGGCTGCCGTCGACGAGTGGCTAAGAGATATCGAGCATGCATCTCGTTTGGCGGTTTAATGTAGCGCTTCTTAAGAAGCTCGAGGGCCCCTTTGTAGTCGGTGGCCGCACGGATCGCTAAATATATAGCGTCGCTTACCCTCGCGTGGAGGACCCGGAGTCTGTCGTCGTCTGTGGTGACCCCTGCGGAGGCTTCGAGGTAATCCTGAAAACATTTCAACCAGTGGTCGAAGGTGTTCGAGGCGCCCGCCGCACGTGGGTCCAGCGTAAGCTGTTCGGGTTTAAGCATTTGCTCCATGCTCTCTGTGTCGTTTTCTTTTTTTTTCAACGACGAGAGTTCAATTAGTAGTCAATAAAATTGATGCGCGATATAACTCACGAGGCTAGAGATGCTCGAGGAAATAAAGGCTTTTATTGACTACTACAATAGAGCTACCATATATAATACACGATCCCAGACTGAAGGGTCCCAGACAGAGCAGTGACCTTTATACCTCTCCCAGGAGGCGGAGCCCGACTGGGATGTACCATAAGAACTATATTACAGGTAGAACAGCCCAACCCTAACCCCAACAGTAACATTTAGAACAGCCCAACCCTAACCCCAACAGTAACATATATACAGACTCATAGTACTGGCCAGACCCTGGCTCAGTACTACCTGGTGGGAACCAACGATGGTTCACCACACTGGGAGACACTGAGAGACTGCAGAGGGTTGTGTGGGACATGCTGCACTCACTCCTCCACTGCGTCTTCTCTATCCTGAGGCTTTACTCAGTGGAATTTCATAGTTTTTTTAAACACAATGCCAAATCTAAACAATTGCTTTGGATTTAAACAGAAATAAAACAACTGCTATTTAAAATCACCTTTGAGAAAGACTTACCCTGAACAGTCACCTCAACGACTTTGGATGTGTTACCCTGCTCTAAGGGGATTCGACCAGTCAGAGTCTGGTGTCACTCTGCATTGCCTGCTGATAGGCTCAACAAACATTCAGCCTATCGGCAAATGCAGAGCCTTCAGGCTCTGATTGGTGCCCCACAGACACAGGCCAGTATGGGCCTTTCCTATTGGTGGGGCCTTGTGTATGGGCACAATGTGTTTCATAGAAGCATAGAACATAGAAAAACTACAGCACAATACAGGCCCTTCAGCCCACAAAGTTGTGCCGAACATGTCCCTACCTTAGCGGTTACTAGGCTTACCTATAACCCTCTATCTTACTAAGTTCCATGTACTTATCTAAAAGTCTCTTAAAAGACCCTATCGAATCCGTCTCCACCACCGTTGCTGGCAGCCCATTCCATGCACCCACCACCCTCTGAGTGAAAAACTTATCCCTGACATTTCCTCTGTACCTACTCCCCAGCACCTTAAACCTGGGTCCTCTTGTGGCAACCATTTCAGCCCCTAGGAAAAAGCCTCTGACTGTCCACTCGATCAATACCTCTCAACATCTTATACACCTCTATCAGGTCACCCCTCATCCGTTGTCTCTCCAAGGAGAAAAGGCCGAGCTCACTCAACATATCCTCATAAGGCATGCCCTCCCAACCCAGGCAACATCCTTGTAAATCTCCTCTGCACCCTTTCTATGGATTCCACATCCTTCCTGTAATGAGGCGACCAGAGCTGAGCACAGTACTCCAAGTGGGGTCTGACCAGGGTCGTATATAGCTGCAACATTATCTCACGACTCCTAAACTCAATTCCTCGATTGATGAAGGCCAGTACACCATACGCCTTCTTAACCACAGCCTCAACCTGCACAGCTGCTTTGAGCGAAATATGAACTTGGACCCCAAGATCCTTCCGATCTTCCACACTGCCAAGAGTCCTACCATTAATATTATATTCCACCATCCTATTTGACCTGCCAAAATGAACCACCTCACACTTATCTGGGTTAAACTCCATCTGCCACTTCTCCGCCCAGTCTTGCATTCTATCAATGTCTTGCTGCAACTTCTGACATCCCTCCACACTATCCACAACACCTTCAACCTTTGTGTCATCAGCAAACTTACCAACCCATCCCTCCACTTCCTCATCCAGGTCATTTATAAAAATCACAAAGAGTTCATTATAAGTCTGCCTCTGGACAACACAAATAACCTGTTGGACTTTAACCTGGTGTTGTTAAACTTCTTACTGTGTTTACCCCAGTCCAACGCCGGCATCTCCACATCTGGACGACACACACAGAACTGCCTGTCTCGAATCCTCCACTCATGACAACTTATCAGAGTGCTAGTCTGACATCCAATACTCAGTGAGCAGAAATTTCCTAAATAAATATTGGGAAGACTAAAGCCATTGTCTTTGGTTCCTGCCCCAAACTCTATTCTCCAATGACTGACTCCGCCCATCTCCCTGACAGATGACTTCTGAGGCTGAACCAGACTGTTTGCATCCTTGGTATCATGTTTGCCCCTGATATGGGGTTTCCAACCTCACATCTGTGCCATCATCAAGTCTGCCTATTTTCATTTCCATTACATCGCCTTACTCTCCCCTTGCCTTAGCTCTTCTGCTGCTGAAACCATCATGAATGCCTTTCTTTATCTCTAGACTTTACTATCCCAATGTTTACCTCACCAGCCACAAACATTCAACATCTTCTATAACCTTGAGGTCATCCAAAGCCTCACTGCTCAAGTCCTGACTCACAGCAAATCCCTTCACCCATCGAGATTTAATACCACCACCCTTCCCCACCCCGTGGTGAGTAATGCCTACTTATGGGCCTCATCCCACCACCACTAATTTTCACCCGGCATCAGGTAGGGGATTCACCATATGGTGCACCCGAAAAACATGCAGATTACTTGTGGGCACCAGGGATGGAGGGAGATGGGCTGGGGGTGTGTGTGGGGACATAAATTTCTGCCCACACATTTTCTGTATTGCATTACTGCTAGGACCTGATGTTCTGGCCAGCCCCTTTCCACTCTATCTGACAGACCTGTGACAATTACAATGCTGGTACTTGTGAAAAGAATTCAGTGGTATACATCAAACTTAAATCTGAACTCACTTTGAACTCAACATTCCAGGTCAATGGGACAGTAATTCATTATGAGCGGTAAAATACGTTGTATATGTGGTAGTTACTACTGGAATATATGGTGTCACTGTACTCGTTACAAGGCATTAAACCTGCTGTAATAAGGTTAATAGTTTTAAAGTATATTGCCAATATGTAATGTATAGAACTGATAGACTGTCCACAATGTGGACTAATTGGCGTTCAATGAATTACTGAGCAGTACAGGCTGTAATACCAAATAATTGTAGATTCAAGGCCCACTTCAGGACATGAGTACACAGTCGGGTTGATATTTCTGTGTACTACTGGAGTGTGCTGCATGGGCTTTGAAACTATTCAAGGAGGTATAAAAATCCCATGACAATATTTGAAGAAGAGCAGAGTTTTTATTTTTCCTGTGGTTCTGATTCCCATTATCTTTCAGTCAACAACATGCAAACAGATTAAGTGGTAAATCATTATAATGGTATCAATGAAATTTTACTGCATACAAATTGTCAGACTTGCCTACAGAAGCACAATGACCAAACTTTGAACTGATTACAATTTGGTTTTGGGGCAAGTGTGCCCTTCTCTTTCTTTCCAAATTATATTCTTCCTCCTCTTTGCTTGTCTTCCAAGCCCATTACATCCAAGGTAACAGCCTGCTTCCAGGTTTCTGCACATACTGATCCTAAGTGGCTGTTAGGAAGAATGTGTTAATGTTTAACAGACAATATTCACCCTAAGTTTGCTCAATGAGCAATGTTAAGATTAGCAACTCAACAGGAAGTCACTATGTTGCAGTTCATCACTTGACAGCAGTTTTTAACCTACAATATGAGCTAAGGACATTGCTATATGCATCTCACCTCTATTTCTCCTTCCATTACACTCAGCAGACGCAAAAGATCATCTTTGGAAAGCTCCAGTAACTTCTTTCTTCGCTCACCTTCTTCAAAGGATTTCTGCTGTTTCTTTACAGGGCCTGACACCTCTATTAACTTCTCTCCATCATTTTGACGGTGAGTTTTCTTTTTCTTTTTGCTGCCTATAGAAGTACTTTCTTCATCCTCATGGTTGTTATCGGTGGACGAACGTCCATGGGATGCAGTGTCTCCACTGCTACGAGACCTCATCCCAACCTATATTGGAGAAAATGTACAGGGGTAAATGGCCACATATTTCATTACAAATAGACAATAATTTCAAAGCCAGGTTTTCTGATTTAAAGCAAAACAAGAATAACAAGAATTTCCAAAAGTACTTCTGTAACACAAGTTCTATTGTAGACTAGAAATACAGCAGAAGACAACTCATTTAAATGGAATATTTATTCAGGCATTGTCTACATGTCCTGGTCCTGCATTGGCACCTATTTTCTCACCATTCCATAATCTGTAACTCCTGTTTCTTCATTTAATTATGTCCTGACTGGATGTAAATTAAAACACTCAGCACAAGTCTTGTGTTCTCCGGCTGATGTCTTGTTAACTCAAAAGCTCTGTTTTTAGTGTCAATTTAAATTTAAATTTGTTATTTGTATGTCACATTGATTCATTTTTTATGACTGGTAAGACATTTACTCTTATAAAGTATGATAAGCTGCCATCGCACTTATTTGAGACTACTGATGTCTACAGGGTTAGAAGTCATTAGATGAAAAACTTTATTCTAAAGATAATTTTGTGTGAATTGTATTTCAAAGGAATCACATGAATCTTTTCAGATCTTTGCTCCAGTTGTTTATGGTTATCTGAACCCTTTGATTATACCATGCAGGTGACTCACAACCAGTCTACTATTTTCTAGTGAAAGAAAACTACTGAATTGCTCAGTGGACTGCAGGTGTCATTGCTGTTTGCTCACAGGCAGGGTGATCGGGTGGAATCCATGGTAACCATGCCAACTGAAATATAACTCAGTGCCACTGCGGGACACTTTTTACAAACTTATTTGTAGGTTTCAAAAAATGAATTAACGTGTGGTATTGGAGTGAGTATGTCCTAAAACCCGGAGGAATCAATTTGGCAACTGTAGCTTCCACTGATGAAATTTAGACACTCACGGTGAACCAACTTTCAATTCGATTCATACGGCAGATGCAATTCAAGGTTAAGAATGGCAGGAAACAGCAGGATTGTTGTCAGATCAACAAAACTGAATTTAATATCAGTTTGGAACAGTTAACTATTGCATGGAACGACTTGAAGTAAAGCTTCGAGAGCATGATGCCACTGTCTATTGGAGAGGGACATTTTCTGTCATGCATAGGAGTATTTACACTAACATCTCTATGAGCTTGACCTGTCTAGTTTGGTCTACAGATTCCACAATCACAATTACATGGGAGGAATAATAGTAAATCAATTGGAGAAGGGAAAACAGGGTGGAAATGTGTGTCCACAGCTTCCAGAAATTGGCAGACAAACCAAAAAAGAAATGGGATCTACATAGAATCATAGAATCCCTACAGTTCAGAAGCAGGCCATTCGGCCCACCGAGTCTGTACATTTTTAAAAAATTCATTCATGGGCGTTACGGGCTGGCCAGCATTTATTGCCCATCTCTAGTTGCCCAAGGGCAGTTGAGAGTCAACCACATTGCTGTGGCTCTGGAGTCACATGTAAGCCTGACCAGGTAAGGATGACAGATTTCCTTCCTTAAAGGACATTAGTGAACCAGATGGGTTTTTCCGACAATCGACAATGGTTTCATGGTCATCAGTAGATTCTTAATTCTAGATATTTTTTATTGGATTCAAATTCCACCATCTCCCGTGGTGGGATTTGAACCCGGGTCCCCAGAACATTAGCTGATTTTCTGGATTAATAGTCAACAATAATACCACCAGGCCATCGCCTCCCCCACAATCCCACCCAGGCCCTATTCCTGTAACCCCACACATTGGGCGGCACGGTAGCACGGTTGTTAGCACTGCTGCTTCACAGCTCCAGGGACCTGGGTTCGGTTCCTGGCTTGGGTCACTGTCTGTGTGGAGTTTGCACATTCTCCTCGTGTCTGCGTGGGTTCCTCCGAGTGCTCTGGTTTCCTCCCACAGTCCAAAGATGTGCGGGTTAGGTTGATTGGCTGTGCTAAAAATTGCCCCTTAGTGTCCTGAGATGCGTAGGTTAGAGGGATTAGTGGGTAAATATGTGGGGATATGGGGGTAGGGCCTGGGTGGGATTGTGGTCGGTGCAGACTCAATGGGCCAAGTGGCCTCTTTCTGCATGTAGGGTTTCTATGATTTCTATGATAATCCCCCTGACACTAGGGGCAATTTAGTAAGGCCAATCAACCTAATCCGCACATCTTTGGACTGTGATGTGGAGTTGCCAGCGTTGGACTGGGGTAGGCACAGTAAATAGTCTCACAACACCAGGTTAAAGTCCAACAGGTTTATTTGGCAGCACGAGCTTTCGGAGTGTTGCCCCTTCACCAGGTGAAGTAAGTATCTTTGGACTGTGGGAGGAAACCGGAACACCCGGAGGAAACTCACGCAGACGTGGGGAGAACGTGCAAACTCCACACAGACAGTGACCCAAGGCCGGAATTGAATCTGGGTCCTTGGCGCTGTGAGTCAGCAGTGTTAACCACTGTGCCACCGTGCCGCCCCCAAATTTGAAATTTTCTATATTTTTCAATTCCTCTTATTTAAAGAACTGGATTGCATAAATTATGGAATTCATCTCACCCTTCCTTTTTTAATTTTACTTGTATTAATGTTGGACTAATACTTGTTTGTCCCTTTTATGTCACCCTATGATTTGAAGATAAAGCTGCATCAAGAGACCGTCTTTGACTAAAAGTGCTTGGGGGTTAAATTAGGTGGCCCCCTGACAATGAGCACAAAATGAAATGAAAATTCAATGTAATGCAGGCAACACACGCGCTTTGTGCAGCCTGCTCATTATAATGATTTCTGAGTGTAGCCACCACTAATCACACTGCTCATTAACATCACACATCAGCACAGGGCCTTAATACGGTGACTTCCTTGCACTACTTCAGGCTGGTCTGCATTGTCACATCCAATCATAAATGAGGTGAGCAATTGAACAATAATGGGGGGGTGGAGACTCCATGAACATCCTCACCCTCAACGCTGACAGAACCAAACATACAGACATATAAAATAGGAGCAGAAGTAAGCCATTTGACCCCTCGAGCCTGCCCTGCTATTCAATAAGATCATGACCGATCTATTTGCGCTGAGTCCCACATTCCCATCTACCCCTGATATCTTTTGATTGCCTTGCTTTACAAGAATCTATCTACCTCCGCCTTAAAAATATTCAGTGACTCCGCCTCCACCACCTCCTGAAGCAGAGAGTTCCAAAGTCGCACAACCTTTTGAGAGAAAACAATTCTCCACACCTCTGTCTTATAAGGGTCACCCCTAATTTTAAAACAGTGCCCCCTGGGTTCTGGACTCACCCATGAAGAGGAAACATCCTTTCCGTATCCACCTTGTCAATACTATTCAGGATTTTATATACTTCAGTCAAGTCACACATCGCTCTTTTAAACTCCAGCAGTAATTGGCCGGATTGGATTTTTGAATTTCTGCTACAATCTTCTACGCTCAATCATCAGCAAAATGATGGAAGTTATTATTGATAGCGCTATCAAGTGGCACTTACTTACCTATAACCGGCTCACTGATGCTCAGTTTGGGTTCGACCAGGATTAATGAGCTCATTATAGACTTTATCCAAACATGGACAAAAGAGCTGATTTGCATGGTGAAGTGAGAGTGACTGCCCTTAATATCAAGGCAGCATTTGACTTTATGTGACATTAAAGAGCCCTAGCAAATTGAAGTCAATAGTTAATTAGTGGGAAAATTCTCCATTGGCCTGGAGTCATAGCTTGCACAAAGAAGATGGTTGAGAATATTGGAGGCCAATCATCGTAGCCTCAAGACATCATTTCAAGGGTCCTTCAGTCAAAGCATGTTCAGCTGCTTCATCAATGACCTTCTCTCCATCAGAATGTCAGAACTGGTGGTGTTTCGTGATGAATGCACCGTGGCTGCCACAAAACACATTTTCAGCTCACCCCCTCTGTCAGCATTCCACAGGGGCCACTCCCACCATGACACCCCGACCCACTCCTCCATCACCCCCAACTACTCAGCCCCCTTTGCATGGCATCGTCCCTTTGCAGTCGCAGAAGGTGCAACAACTGTCCCTTTACCTGCTCCCTCCTCACTATTAAAGATCCCAAATATTTCTTTCAGGCTGAAAAAGCCACCATTGGTGTTGGTGGGTCAAACACCACTTTCTCAACAATGTTGCACAAATAGTGAACTGATGATTGAGTAATTAAATTGTTTTGCCTGTGTTAAGGAGTCACGTAAGGAAGGAGGGCAAGAAAACCCTTGGTGCTTCATTGAAAAACTGCCACAGCATCTCTTCGAACAGCCTCAATTAAACATCTCATCCAAAAGCCAATACCTATTTTGAATGTAGCATTTCATCAATGCTAAATTAAACATCAGCCTAGACATGTACTTCAGTCCTGGGGCTTAAACCTAAAACAACCTAGCTCAGGACAAAAGTGCTACTGAGCCAAGTTTTAACAAGTTAATGGGTTGGCTCTGAAGGGGAATTCCCTGCAGTTAGATATTTGACCTGTTGAATGTTCTACCTCTCAATAAATCGGCTCCTGACATGTGGCTGCTTCCTCTCACTGTTTTTTTTGCACATGTCTGGGCCTCTTGGGCATGATGTCATCGTGTTAAATGCTCAAATGCCAAACATCTGAGTCTGCTGTTGTTAAATATTTAAAAGGGCAACTCTTAGATTAGAATACTTGGAAAGTCTTTAAGTAAAGGAGAAACACTTTGCTTCAGTTTATCTCAATAATGCTGTGCACAAGTGTTGCAATGAAGTGTTTCAGAGATTCGTGTGTCATGACTTTGCACGTTTGTGAACAGAGCAAAGAAGCGGGTGGGGTTGACAAACATTTTCTTGACAATTACAGACACTTAACTATATGACTGTGCTGTCAAGGCTGACTGAGAATCAGAAGATTGTGAAATAATTACAAAAGTTGTTTGAAAGCTGGAAAATGTTGGTTAACAAATAGTACGAATAATGTAAAACTGTTGGAACAAAATAGAACAAAATGACTGAAGATGACTATTGGAAACTCATCAGATTTGTGTCCCACCAGTGACTGCTCAATGTTCATCTTTCTTTCCTTTCATTCTTGTAGCATTACATTAACATGAATATATGTTTGTAAATATGTTGCTTTTCTCAGATTTAATGCAGTCAAACTGTTGATTAAAGTTTCCTTTATTTAGTTATGATGTGTGCCACAATTGTTAGTTCGAAGGTAAATGGCCTTGTGATCACTTGAGGCAGGAGCAGCATGGTGGCACAGTGGTTAGCACTGCTGCCTCACAGCGCCAGGGACCTGGGCTCAATTCCAGCCTCAGGTTACTGTCTGTGCGGAGTTTGCACATTCTCCCTGTGTCTGTGTAGGTTTCCTTCGGGTGCTTTGGTTTCCTCCCACAGTCCGAAAGATGTGCTGGTTAAGTTGATTGGCCGTGCTAAATTGACCCTAGTGTCAGGGGATTAGCAGGGTAAATATGAGTTGCGGGAATAGGGCCTAGGTGGCATTGTGGTCGGTGCAGACTCGATAGGCCGAATGGCCTCCTCCTGCACCGCAGGGATTCTAAGATTCAAGGAGCCGGTTTGCTGCAAATAATCATAAACTTTATTGGGAACACTCATTGAGATATTTACAGGCTCGTTGCCATCTTACTACCCGGTGCACAGTACTGGTGCTGCCCACTGACTGGCAGGAGGGAGGGGCAAGCACTCCCATTGCCACATTTCCACCGCCTTTAAGTTCCTCATATAGACTACACAACATTAGCAATGGGTGGGATTTTCCTTCCCCTCTGTGGTGCGTATTGCGACAGTGGGAGGTGGCGTGCTGCTCGCTGGTAGCGGCAGCATCTTATGGTCTCGCCGTTGTCAATGGGGTTTTCTGCTGAATGCACCCATTACCACCAGGAAACCCGCGGTGGGGTTTTGCCATTGGCAGGACTGTAAATCCCACCAGCCTTAAAGACAGCAAGAATTTGTCAATTGCCTCTCAGCTTTAACTTCCCTCTTTTACAAATCGAGTCTCTGAGGTACTCTGTGGGGATGGTCAGAGTGACACAACTCTAGCGGGGGGGAGTTTCCAGAACAGGAATCCCCAGGTTTGAGCTGCAGGAACAAACGCGCCACTGGACCGGGGTGGCTTTGCGCTTGACAGCTCGCTGGGTGTATCAGGAATAACAGCTGCAGGGTGAGCACACACCTTCGAGACTGACTGTGAAACATCAATCACAGGTTGTCCCTGTGTTCACGGGAATGTTTCTCTTGTTCGGATGTGAGCCATGTGTCTGTGCATTACTTTGTTCACAACTTGACCTCAAGATGACAATGGAGCTGTTTCTGAAATGATGGCTCCTGGAGTGCAGAATGGTCCATTTCCAAAGTTACGCACGTAGATGGGATCACCTACTTGGAATGTACACACCCTGCTGTACATGGCGTGGTTTAGTTTCTGATCACTTTGTTTCTGTCTTTCCTCCAAATTGGGAAACATCAAATCCAGATGTGCACAAGTGGCGTTTCCTCAGCAGCTCAGACGGTGTGGAGTCAGTGGCAGTTTGTGTTGATGTGCAGTAGGAAGGAATCTGGAAAGGCGAGTCTCCAATGTAACTCCAGACAACTTCTTCATACTGGCTTTAAAGGTCTGGCGGCTCTTTCAGCGAGACCATTTGATGAAGGATGCCAGGAAGTAGTCTGCATGTGCCGGCTGTTATTCCAGTCTGAGAACCCCTGTAATTCTGTGCTGGTGAAAACTGCCCCATTGTGAGAGACAATTATCTCTGGCAACCAATGGATACTAAAGGAGTTACGCAGCCTCTCAATAGCTGCTGCTGAAGCCTTTATCTTGTAGCCATCAAGTCACTTCAAAAGCGCAGGGTAACAGCAACATCGTACCTTGAGACGGTCACACATAGTCAATATGCAATCTGATACAAGGATGGTCAGGTCAGGGTGAAGAGGAGCTGAAGAAGGCTGCTACTAATGCTGCTGACAAAGGGAATAGTGTTTGGCCATGTTCTCAATGTCACTCTCTAACCTTGGCCACCAGACATAACTATGTGCCAACATCTTCATCACTGTCGTGTCTCAGTGTGTGCTGTGGAGCTCTGCCAAGAGTGACCCTCTGCCCTGGGAAGGGACCACAACTCTGAAACCCTGCAGCAAGGTGCCGTCCTGGTAACTCAGTTCATTGTTTCTGGAATAAAACAGGCTCAGATCATCAGACACAACGGTCCTCAGCCAGTCTTCTGAAACAAAATATTTATCTTTTGACAGTACTGGGTCTCTGCTCATCCAATTCTCGATCTATTCAGCGCATACATGCAATGAACCCAAGAAATTTAACCACAACACAAACTCCTGTGGAAAACATGTGTTGGCAGCATTGCCCAGTAAAGATAATGTAATGTAATGACTAAATGTGTCTGCTTTGGCTATATCTATTAGAACAATGTATGAGTGTGTTCTCATAAGATGATAGTGTCAGAGCCCAACACTGGATTCCTCAGTGAATAAGCCTGTCAGCGCCTTATGGTTAGACACAGTTGTAAAATCTCACCTTTAAAGTGTTGGTGAAACTTCTTGACACCAAACACAACCAACTGGCAGCTGAAAGATGTGCTGGTTAAGTGCATTGGCCATGCTAACTTCTCCTTCAGTGTACCCAAAAAGGCGCAGGAGTGTGGCGACTAGGGGATTTTCACAGTAACTTCCTTGCAATGTTAATGTAAGCCTACTTGTGACACTGATAAATAAATAAACTTTGAACTTTAACCTTTTCAGCCTGAGAGTGTGTTCTCGAAACATGGCTAATAGACTTCTCTGACACATCCTCCAATTCAATGTGACAGTTCGGCCCCTATGTTAAAGGGAAAAGTGTCACACGTCAGCAGCAGCTCTTTAGCTGGACCATATTGTACCATCAAGCACAATGACTGAACCAGATTCTTCACTGCTGCAAAGGCTTTTTCTTGCTGTGAACCCCATGACCAGCAGTGGTTCCTCCTCAGTAACATGGGATGGTGCAAGCAGGGTTAATGGATTAGGTAAGAAACAGCTGTATTAATTTATCATCCCAGGATTGACTTATATTCTGAACATTACAGGATGGCGATGCATCTTTAATGTCTTCAACCTTGTCTTCAACAGGATGCAACCCCACAGTGTCCACCCTTTGGCCCAGATAGATTACCTCAGAGGCCTGAAATGTGCATTTCTCTCACTTCAAACACACACCTTTTTCCATTAATCTTTTCAGCACTTCCTCAAGGTAGGCTAAATGTTCAGCTTCAGTCAGTCCATTGATAAGGACATCAGCTAAGTACATGACCACACATGGAAGTTCCTGCAGGAGACTCTCCATGGTTCACTGAAAAATGGCACATGTGGATCAAACTCCAAAAGGCCATCGTGTGGACTGGTCAAGGCCTCTGTGAGTATTGATTGTCACATCCTCCCTTGACGTGCTGCCCAATTCCAACTGCTGATAGAAATGACTCGTATCTAGACTTGCCTTTTACTAACTTGGTGTACAAGTCATTGATTTTGGGAATGGGATATTTGTCTAACTTTGCTGCTCTGTTGACTGTCAGTTTGTAGTTACCACAGAGACATATCTGGTCTGGTCTTACTTCAGAACTGGGATGATGGGTGCGACCCACTCAGAAAACTGAGCAGTCTGAATTATTCCCAGGTTTTCCAACCTACACAACTCTGCTTCCATATTTTCCTCTGAGGAAGTAAGTCATCATCCTGGTCTTGAAAATGTGTGGTCTTCCTGGGATAAACAGGTATTTTAGCTTGTATGCCCTTCAGTTTTCCCGATTCATCCTGAAAAACAGTGTCATATTTCTTCAAAAGCTCAGGAATTCCATTGGACATTATATGGAATATTTCAGACCAGTCTAGTTTTATTTTTTGTAGCCAATCTCAAGACAAAAGGCTGGGCTCCTCCCCCCCAATGGCCATCACAGGAAGCTGGGTTATCTGTTTGTAAGAGACTGGAACAACAGCAGTGCCCTTGATATGAATGGACTCTCCAGTGTAGGTTCTCAGCTTGGTGGCCGTGTGCTCCCATGTCAAAAGCTTGCTCCCTTCACTGAGGTACCCGAACGTGTGCTCCCCAACAATAGTAGCTGAAGCACTGATGTCCACCTCCCTCTGCAGTTGCTGCCATTCACCTGCACTGTCACTGCAGTGGGGGCTGCTTTATCAGCAGTCATTGGATACAGAGAGTTTGCAGTGGCAGCATCAGCTTCCACAGTGTCAGTTCACACAATCAGATTTATATTCTGCTCTGATGTTGGTTGATTCCCGTCACACCCAAAAAGAAGTGTGTATCTTGTCAGCTGACACATTGTAACTCAGTTCCTGACTTGTTGGTTGGTGGACAGGGAATCACGTTAAAATTCTGCTGTGCCACCTTTGCACTGTGCTCAGTGGCAGGCTTCTGCCTAACATGGTGCAATGTTCTATTCTCCACGTACTGTAAATCCTGAGAATCTTTTGCGGCACTCTCCATGGTGAGAGACAGTTCTAGAGTGCGTCTGAAATCAATATCCGGTTTAGCAAGCAAACAGCACTGTTCACCCCGTATACCAGCCTATCTGCAGTATATCATTACAGACATCCCCAAACTCATAGCACTTAGGCAGCTGTTTCAGGTTCATCACAAAGGGAGAAATAGATTCTCCTGTTGCACAAGCTCTCATTGAACGTTAAGCATTACATAATTACAGGCGGTTTTGGTTGAAAATGGGACTTCACAGACTCCACAAACTCATTGTACAACTTAATACTGGCAGCATCCGGGGCACTGAGGTTCCTGATAAGGTTATATGGTTTACTTCTATACATGCTCAGTGGGATAGCTCCATGTGTACCTCCATCAGTAATTTCATTCATCAGGAAATACAAACGGAGACTCTCAATGAACTGACTCCAATTCTCAGCATCTGCATCATACGGATTAACCCTCCCGAACAATAGCATGATCAGGAAGTCTTCTTCATTCTATTTACTTCTACAGGTGCTGGCTGTGCCCTTTCTATTGTGTGTGTGTTTACCACTTTAAGAGCATTGCCCCTTTAAGAGCTTTTTCAGCAGTTTGCTGGTTGTGTCTTGGTGCTTTTCCCACCCTTTCCTGAGTGAGGCAGACTCCCCAGTGATGGTGGGCCTTATTTGACAAACTCCTCAGAGAAGAACTCTTATTTTGTTTTGCGGAGCCAGTGTATGTTGGATTCTGTCAGCTTTCCCGGTTTCTGATCTTCCCACACTCTTGGAGTGTCAGCAGGTGCTGTTTTTTTAAAAGTTGTGGGCAGTTAGCTCTGCAGCAATGCGTTCCTTCATTTAACTTGCAGAAGAATGTCCTGATTTAAAACAAACACTGCAGCAATTTGTTGGATTTCAGGGCAATTCTTATTTTGATTTTTAGCTCCATTTTTATAAAGCTGCAGGTGTTTTTCTTTCTTCACCCGCGCTTTTCCGGAATCCTCTTCAAGCCTGCGATACATTTCAAACATCTTTGAACTGTGTGATACTCATGGTGAACCCCTTGCTGGGGTCTTTAGGCCCTGCCAATGGGTGGGGCGAGCTGGTAAGATTGCGAGAGAGTGGGGAAATTAGGCTCGCGTCCGATTTCTTGCTTCTCGTGATCTTACCGGCACCAGATATCCGGTGCAATCAGCCTTGTGCCCAAAAAGGGCGCGAGATTGATGATATTATTTATTTTGATTTTAAATCAAATTTGAATAATTATTGAACCTAGGACAGAATCGTCCAGGCACACTTTTCCCTGGCATAGCCATGCCAGGGAAGGTTCTCTCCGGCAAGGATCATGTATGGTCCCCCATCAACGGGGACCAGACGTAATGGTCTCGCTGGTAGAACTGGAGGCTATTAAGGCCCCCTCGGGGGGTTAGGGGCAGTGGGGTGCCCTTTCGGCACTGCCAGCCTGGCACTGCATACCAGGCATGCTGACACTGCCAGATAGCACTCTGGCACTACCCACTGGGCATCAGGTCGTGCCAAAAATGTGGGGTCCGAGGAGTGGGGGCCTAGGGGCTGGGGCAGATGGGGGTGGGGCCAGATGGGGGTGGGCCATTTGGAGAGGGCCACTGTGCACTCTGCAGTAGTGATCAGTTGGGGGAGGAGGGGCAAACCTCTACCACTCTGCAGTAGTGATCAGTCGGGAAGGGGGACCATTGCAAACTGCAACAGCAATCAGTAGGGGGAGGATGGGAGGACTGCTGCCACTCTGCAGCAGTGATTGATGGGTGGAGGTCGTGATCATTCTTGGCGTGGGGTGGTGGCAATCGTTCTGGGTAGGGGAGGGTGGCAAGGGGGAGGTAATGATCAGCTGTAAAGGCCCACAGTAGCGGTGTGGGGGGGAGGGGGGGGGGGTGGTGTGATGGGCCACAAAGGTTGGCTGATCGCAGCAGAGGCAGTGACAGGTCTTCTGTGCTCTCAAAGCACAAAGATCTGACCATATGCAATTGCTGCTATCAGCAAGCTTTTGGGCAACTTAGGCCCTGCCCACTGCCCCTACTGGCGAATTTCAAGTTTGTCAAAATTCTTTTCACCGTGTGGTAAGATACAATTTTTAGGTCACCCAAAGAAACAGCGTGAATTACTCCCATTTTTACACTCGTTTGGCACGTAGAATTTTTTTGGTAAGAATTTGCCCACAGTGCTAATAAACCAGTTTGAAGTAACTATCAGACTACAGTCTCTATATAAGCTTGCAACCATGCCACCAGCATGTGAAACACAATCCTACAAATGAAGCCTTGTTGGCTGATTAGCTGGGAATATGTTTGTGTTGAGGCACCTATAACACCTGGGATAATGCAAAAGCTCGGCAGTGCAATTCACTTTTTATTACCAGTTACTTTTGCCATTGAGTGAAAAATGCCGAGGCAAACATGATCAATAATGTACGTCACTGTGATACCCTATGTTTATAAACCTGAAAATATGTAAATGTGACAATACAAAACCAAATCTGGTTACTCAACGGAATCACCTCCCAGACTGGTTTACAGTGCAGACCTCCCCATTTAAAAAGAGCTAGGTTCCCTTGGATTGTAAACTTCCACTTCCTGCAACAGATGTCACAAAGCAATCCTGGAGGAAAAGGCAAGTCAGGTGGCTGGTCACTGTTAAGAAATTGAAGATTTCTTTCCAAAGGGAACCAATCTGTTACCATGCTGTTTGCAGATAGAGAAGGAGTGAGTATTTAAAACAGGAAGCAACATTGCTAGGACTTCCTTTCTGTTTTGAGACTGATTTACCATCACTATTTGTCCAATCTTCGATCAGTAATAATACAATAATGTCAACTGAAAGATTCTTTTGGTTTGGAAAAGAAATCTATGATTTGGATCCGACCAGCAGAATTCCTTCCTAGTTCTTGCTCTGAGCTGCAGTTACAGAATGAGGCAGAATGACACCAGGCACTGAGTGAAGGAAGACCAAAAGAGACAAAACTCAACCATAGGTTAAACCATCAGCCGCACTCTCACTCGATGTGTCATGTACAACTCATTAAAATGTCAGAGAGGTAAGGAATAGAGAATAATATGTGAAAAACAGATGGCTACTCATTAAATATTCTTGATATGAACTTTGAATGGTTGCATAGCAGCAGGAAGTCTGAGGAAGTGTAATGGCTTAAAATTTGACAGCACACTGGGAGGTTTACTCCATCAAATCTGCACTAGCTACCTGCTTGGTCCCGTTCCCCTGTCCTTTCCTTACGCCCTATATATATTTTTTTTCAAGTATTTACTTCCCTTTTCAAAGCTATTATGGATTGTGCATCCACCACTGTATCAGGTAGGCCATTCATGTCCTAACAGCCCATGTGTATCCAAAAAAAATCTCTTTCTCTCCTCACTCTCTAAATGATGGTCTTCAAGTTTCTGGGTGTTTAGATCACCAATAATCTGTCCTAGTCCCTCCATGTCGACACTATAGTTAAGAAAGCCCACCAATGCCTCTACTTTCTCGGAAGGCTAAGGAAATTTGGCATGTCTACTGCGACTCTCACCAATTTGTGCAGATGCACCATAGAAAGCATCCTATCGAGATGTATCACAGTATAACTTCTGCTCTGACCAAGACCACAAGAAACCACAAAGGGTTGTAAACGTAACCCAGTCCGTCACGCAAACCAACCTCCCATTTATTTATTCCGTGTACACTTCCCCCTGCCTTAGGAAAGTAGCCAACATAACTAAGGACCCCACACACCCTGGACATACTGTCTTCCACTTTCTTCCATTAGGAAAAAGATGCAAAAGTCTGAAAACATGTACCAACAGACTCAAGAACAACTTTTTCCCTGCTGTCATCAGACTTTTCAATGGTCCTATCGTATATTAAGTTATCTTTCTCTTCCCCCTATCTATAACTGCAACACAATGGGCCCGATATTACCATCACATTGCGTCCGAAATCGGGCGCAAAAACTTGGTAAAGTCAGGCGTGAAGCAAGTAATGCAATCCATGCCCACATCCGCGCCTGTTCTCCCTTTACCAAGGCTCAAAAATGGGCACGACGGCTATTTAAATGCATTTGCATGCATTTAAATTGACTTAATGGGCTGCACGTCCAACTTTACCGGCAGTTCCCCCTTTACCACTGCATTCACCCATCATGAATTGGCACAAAGCAGACATTCTCCACAAAAGTCCGATTTGGGCGCTCCGATTAGTGAAGAGGTAGCGTCCGATGGTTCTCTTCTTGAGATTGGTGGGGGAGGAGAGGGGAGGGGGAAGGGAATTGGGGGCCCGCTGCCACTCTGCCTGTGATCAGTGAGGGGGAAGGAGGTGGTCCGCTGCCACTCTGCCTGTGATCAGTGAGGGGGAAGGGGGTGGTCCGTTGCCACTCTGCCTGTGATCAGTGAGGGAAGGGGGAGTGGCCCGCAATCATCTGGGTGGCAGGGGGTGGGGGGGATAAGGGGATCAGTAATGTTGTGGGGGTGGGGCAATGTCTGTGGGGGCCAGGGGGAAGCATTATCTGGCCCGGGAGGGATGTGGCAAGGGAGCTGCATTCTATCATTTTTATTCTGCGCATGCGCAGTTGGAAGCACCGATTGGAGTTGCAGGATATTGGTCGCATTAAGCCCAGAGGCTTGTGCAGCACGATTCAGAATTGCTGATATTTTTGAAGGCACAGTGTGTATGGGGGCGCCTCAGAACGGATCTAAACGTCGTATCTGAAACACTCCCAGTTTCAGGTCTGTCCATTAGAATCAAAATTGTAAAATAGGGCCCCATATCCTGCACCAAAGAACAAAGAACAAAGAACAATACAGCACAGGAACAGGCCCTTCGGCCCTCCAAGCCCGCGCCGCTCCCCGGTCCAGGATTGAATCCTGAATCCAGGATCCCCGCCCAATTTTCCAGCCTATCTACATACCAATATCCTATCCACCGAGCTGTCCCTCACAGCTACGATGCTTTGTTCATTACAACCTATTAACTCACCCCCACCCCCCTATTCCAGACCATGTGATCCCCAGGGAGAGGCGAAAACCCAGAGTGAAAAACCCCAGGGCCAATATGGGGAAAAAAAAAATCTGGGAAATTCCTCTCCGACCCCCTGAGGCGATCGAAACGAGTCCAGGAGATCACAATGGCCCTGATCGGAAAATGCTTCCCAACCCTAGTCATTTCCACTTCCATGAACACCATATGAATTCCCTGCCCCCGAGACAGGTTCCCAACTATCCGCAGTCTCGCTCTGTACTGGCACCAGCAAGATGATCATAGAATGAAGCCTTGAAACGAGAAACAAGGAACAATTAGCCCGCGCCGCTCCCTGGTCCAAACTAGACCACTCTTTTGTATCCCTCCATTCCCACTCCGTTCATATAGCTGTCTAGATAAGTCTTAAACGTTCCCAGTGTGTCCGCCTCCACCACCTTGCCCGGCAACACATTCCAGGCCCCCACGACCCTCTGTGTGAAATATGTCCTTCTGATATCTGTGTTAAACCTCCCCCCCTTCAAAGAACAAAGAACAGTACAGCACAGGAAACAGGCCTTCGGCCCTCCAAGCCTGTGCCGCTCCTTGGTCCAACTAGACCAATCGTTTGTATCCCTCCATTCCCAGGCTGCTCATGTGACCATCCAGGTAAGTCTTAAACGATGTCAGCATGCCTGCCTCCACCACCCTACTTGGCAGCGCATTCCAGGCCCCCACCACCCTCTGTGTAAAAAACGTCCCTCTGATGTCTGAGTTATACTTCGCCCCTCTCAGCTTGAGCCCGTGACCCCTCGTGATCGTCACCTCCGACCTGGGAAAAAGCTTCCCACTGTTCACCCTATCTATACCCTTCATAATCTTGTATACCTCTATTAGATCTCCCCTCATTCTCCGTCTTTCCAAGGAGAACAACCCCAGTCTACCCAATCTCTCCTCATAGCTAAGACCCTCCATACCAGGCAACATCCTGGTAAACCTTCTCTGCACTCTCTCCAATGCCTCCACGTCCTTCTGGTAGTGCGGCGACCAGAACTGGACGCAGTACTCCAAATGCGGCCTAACCAGCGTTCTATACAGCTGCATCATCAGACTCCAGCTTTTATACTCTATACCCCGTCCTATAAAGGCAAGCATACCATATGCCTTCTTCACCACCTTCTCCACCTGTGTTGCCACCTTCAAGGATTTGTGGACTTGCACACCTAGGTCCCTCTGTGTTTCTATACTCCTGATGACTCTGCCATTTATTGCATAACTCCTCCCTACATTATTTCTTCCAAAATGCATCACTTCGCATTTATCCGGATTAAATTCCATCTGCCACCTCTCCGCCCAATTTTCCAGCCTATCTATATCCTGCTGTATTGCCCGACAATGCTCTTCGCTATCCGCAATTCCAGCCATCTTTGTGTCATCCGCAAACTTGCTGATTACACCAGTTACACCTTCTTCCAAATCATTTATATATATCACAAATAGCAGAGGTCCCAGTACAGAGCCCTGCGGAACACCACTGGTCACAGACCTCCAGCCGGAAAAAGACCCTTCGACCACTACCCTCTGTCTCCTATGGCCAAGCCAGTTCTCCACCCATCGAGCCACTTCTCCTTGTATCCCATGAGCCTTAACCTTCTTAACCAACCTGCCATGTGGGACTTTGTCAAATGCCTTACTGAAATCCATATAGACGACATCCACGGCCCTTCCTTCATCAACCGTTTTTGTCACTTCCTCAAAAAACTCCACCAAATTTGTAAGGCACGACCTCCCTCTTACAAAACCATGCTGTCTGTCACTAATGAGATTGTTCCGTTCTAAATGCACATACATCCTGTCTCTAAGAATCCTCTCCAACAACTTCCCTACCACGGACGTCAAGCTCACCGGCCTATAATTTCCTGGGTTATCCCTGCTACCCTTCTTAAACAACGGGACCACATTCGCTATCCTCCAATCCTCAGGGACCTCACCCGTGTCCAAAGAAGCGACAAAGATTTCCGTCAGAGGCCCAGCAATTTCCTCTCTCGTCTCCCTGAGCAGTCGAGGATAGATGCCATCAGGCCCTGGGGCTTTGTCAGTTTTAATGTTCCCTAAAAAACCTAACACTTCCTCTCTCGTAATGGAGATTTTCTCTAACGGGTCAACACCTCCCTCCGAGACACTCCCGGTTAACACGCCCCTCTCCTTCGTGAATACCGATGCAAAGTATTCATTTAGGATCTCCCCTATTCCCTTGGGTTCTAAGCATAATTCCCCTCCTTTGTCCCTGAGAGGTCCGATTTTCTCCCTGACAACTCTTTTGTTCCTAACGTATGAATAGAATGCCTTAGGATTCTCCTTAATCCTGCCTGCCAAGAACATCTCGTGCCCTCTTTTTGCCCTTCTAACTCCCCGTTTGAGATCTTTCCTACTCTCTCTGTATTCCTCCAGAGCTCCATCTGTTTTCAGTTGCCTGGACTTAACGTACGCCTCCCTTTTCATTTTAATCAGATCCTCAATTTCCCTGGTTATCCACGGCTCTCGAATCCTACCTTTCCTATCTTTCCTTTTTACAGGCACATGCCTATCCTGCAGCCTTATCAATAGTTCCTTAAAAGACTCCCACATGCCAGACGCGGACTTACCCTCGAACATCCTCTCCCAATCAACATCCACCAATTCCTGCCTAATCCGGCTATAGTCAGCCTTCCCCCAATTTAGCACCCTGCCCGTAGGACAGCACTCATCCTTGTCCATTACTATCCTAAAGTTAACAGAGTTGTGGTCACTATTTGCCACATGTTCCCCTATCGAAACTTTGACGACCTGACCGGGCTCATTTCCCAGAACTAGGTCCAGTATAGCCCCCTCTCTAGTCGGGCTATCTACATACTGTTCCAAAGAACCTTCCAGTACGCATTTTACAAATTCCTCCCCGTCCGGTCCCCCAGCTCTAAGCACTTTCCAGTCTGTGCCAGGGAAATTAAAGTCCCCCACTACAACAACCCTATGTTTTCTGCACCTATCCAGAATCTCCTGACATATCCTTTCCTCCACTTCCCGTGGGCTGTTGGGTGGTCTGTAGTACACCCCCAGCATAGTGACTGCACCCTTCCTGTTTCTGAGTTCCACCCACAGCGACTCAGTACATGACCCCTCTAAGTTGTCTACCCTCTGCACCGCGGTAATATGCTCCTTAACTAATATCGCTACTCCCCCACCTTTTTTAGCCCCTCCTCTGTCTCGCCTAAAACACTGATACCCCGGAATATTCAGCTGCCAGTCCTGTCCTTCTTTTAACCAAGTTTCCGTCACCGCAACCACATCCAAATTCCGCACAAGCATTAAGGCCCTAAGTTCGTCTGTTTTACCCGTTACACTCCTCGCATTGAAGCAGATGCACTCCAGACCTCCAGGCCCAGTCAGGTCCTCCTCCTCCAGAGTGCTCCTCTTCTTAGCTAGCCTTGCCCTGGCCCCCAGCTCGACCCCAGCCTCAGTATTTACTGACCTCCTGTTTTGTTCCCCACCCCCCTGCCACACTAGTTTAAATCCTGCCGAAACACTCGAGCAAAACTCCCAGCCAGGATATTTGCTCCCTTCCAGTTAAGGTGTAACCCATCCTTTCTGTACAGTTGCCATCCTGACTTGAAGATTTCCCAGTTATCTATGAATTTAAAACCCTCCCTCTTGCACCAGTCCTTTAGCCACGCGTTCAACTGTAGAATCTCCCTGTTCCGAGCCTCACTTGCACTAGGCACCGGGAGCAGTCCAGAGATTGCTACACTGGAGGTCTTACTTTTTAGCCTAGCACCCAACTCCCTGAATTTCTCTCGTATGACCCCCCTGCTCTTCCTACCTACATCATTTCCCCCAATGTGTACAATCACATCCGTTTGACTACCTTCCTTTTTAAATATGCTTCCTACCCTCTCGGAGACATCCAGTACCCCGGCACCAGGGAGGCAGACTACCATCCTGGATTCTCGTTCAGTCCCACAGAAGCGCCTGTCCGTGTCTCTAACTATTGCGTCCCCCACAACTATCGCTCTCCTAAACCCCTTCTTTCCCTTCCGGACCCCTGAGCCTGTCCCCGTGGAGGCGATCTGGTCCTCGTGGCTTACCCCTGGAGGGTCATCCCCCTCCACAGAATCCAAAACAATATACCTATTGTGGAGGGGGACAACCACAGGGGATCCCTCCACAGACTGCTCACTCCCTTCCCTTCTCCCATCTGTTGCCCATCCCTTTCTCTTATGGGAGACTGCCACTGGGGTGCTTTCTGGCACATCACCCTTCTGACTATTACCCCTCCTAACCGTGACCCACGTGTCTTCCTTCCGAGACCCTGGTGTCACTACCTGACTATAACTTTTATCTATGACTCTCTCATTTTCCCTAACTAAACTGAGTTCATCGAGCCTCAGCTCCAGCTCCCTTACACGATCCTTCAGGAGATGCAGTTCCACACATCTGGCACAGATATGGACTTCCGGGAGGCAAGTTGTCTCCAGGAACTCCCACATCCCACACCGAATGCAGTATACTGGCCTCCCACTCGTACCAGCCATGTCCTTTTTAGTTTTGGGGATAAAACAAAAAGGGGGTGTAACCGAAGAAAAACAAACAAACAACCTTCCTCGCCGAAGCCCTGTGAGTCAAAGCCCTTTTAGCTCTCACTCTGTCCCCTGCTCACTCCACTGCCCGCTAACGACGCTGCCCGCTCAAAGGTGCGGCCTACTTTTAAACCCTCCCAAATCTTCCCAGGCTGCTGCTGGGCCTATTTCCTGTTTAGAAAAAAAAAACCTCCGATTTTTTTTACTAATTGAACTGAAAAATAATTAAATAAATTAATTACTCTACTGCAGCCCGAGCAGCACTCCCACAGTGAGACACCAACTGTCACACTCCACACTCCCTCACCCTATCCTTTCCTTCTCCCCTATGTACTCTATGAATGGTAAGCTTTGTCTGTATAGCGCACAAGGAACAATATTTTCCACTGTATGCCAATACACGTGACAATAATAACTCAAATCAAAATCTTTTGCCCTCTAGTTTTGAATTCACTGACCAGTGTAACCAGTTTCACTCCATTTACCTTATCAAAAACCATTCATTATTTGGATCAAATCAATGAGAACTACTCTCAATCCTCCCTTACTTTCATAAAACATATCCAAGGTTCACCAGTGTCCCCTCATAACAGAAGTCTTTTATTTAAAATGAGCAAATCTTCTCTTTCCCAAAATAAGACACGGGGCGGCATGTTGGCACAGTGGTTAGCACTGCTGCCTCACAGCGCCAGAGACCCGGATTCGATTCCTGGCTTGGGTCACTGTCTGTGTGGAGTTTGTACACTCCCTGTGTCTGCGTGGGTTTCCTCCGGATGCTCCGGTTTCCTCCCACAGTTCAAAGATGTGCTGGTTAGGTGGATTGGCCGTGCTAAATTTCTCCCAGGGGAACTAGCCAGAGTAAATGCATGGGGTTATGGGGATAGGGCCTGGGTGGGATTGTGGTCGGTGCAGACTCGATGGGCCGAATGGCCTCCTTCTGCACTGTATGGTTCTATGCTTCTATGATAACTGGAAGCATTTTTAACTTTGGACCGTAATATAAACCAGGTGACTGCTCCGATAATCACCCATTGCCCAGACAGACCCCTAATATTCTAACTGTAGCTGAATCAATGATTAGTCAAGGTTTAGCACACTCTCTTTTCTTAGGGAAACATGGCCATCTATTTTGAAGTTGGAGCTCTTAAGTTCCTTAAATTCTTAAATTCCTTAAAGCAGGAAATGAGAACAGTCAACTAGAACATTCAAACACCTGCATCATTTCTACTGCAACGATATCAAATGGAAGCAACACAATAATGTTTCTGTGAGCCACACCACCCGCAACACCTTGACTTGAAAAAGATGTGCGAAATCCATTTTGTTAATGGCAATGCCTTTTTAAGACATGCTGACAATGTAGTAGTCCATCTTGATCAGCAACAGACTGTTTAAATTTTTGTCTGGGGCCAAGCAAAGGTTGAGATCTATTCATTTGCTGTCTTAATGATGTAGTAACTGGGAGACTTTTCCTCAAATCCACAGAGGAATGAAATGCAATGTACCGTGCTTCCTCTAACATTTCCTCAAACAAGCAAGTATCTAGTATCGCTGATTTTTACTTGCTTTCATGGGGAAATCCAAGGTGGATTTTCATTTAGGGTTGACACACTCAATGACCTCTCTTTGGAATGAGGTAGTTGGGAAATATGACATTTCTGGGAAAGCAGTATGTTAGGGATTTATAACTATTCACTTTCTATTAATCATGGCTTCATCAAGATTGTGCAGCTTTTGTATCTGTGCAATGTCAGGGAAATTAAACTGCAAATCGTGCCTTGTTGTATTCCAACATGGTAACACTGACTGCTGAGATCATCTATGCGATTCAGAACAAAATATTTCCAACTATATTTTTCAAAATTGACTGAAAGAAAGCTATCCAAAAAACAGGTTTGCAATGTAAGCTTTCTGATCTGTGTTAAACATGCATCCTCCAGTGTTCACTTCAAAGTATTCTGAAAAAAGAAATGCTGCTAAGTTATTTATTGTGTTACGATCCCCATAGAGACCAATAATTTTTAAAAAGAAATTTGAGCTTCCAGTTAATAGCTGAACAATGACATGACAAGATTTCATGTGTTTACATAACAGGCAGATTGAACTTTTGATTAAACAGTATTATGTGGGCAACTTATACTTTAAACTACAGAACAGAATTTTTAATACAGCTGAAAAAAACATTATCAAGTATGTGTTTCAGAGTCCTTTAAGTTGACATTCTATTCTCCCAGAATCAGTCCAAAATGATTGCCAGCTCTTGAGAGTTTACTTCTGATCTTTTCCTTTTCTAGCCTGAAAACTTTTAACTCCAGACCTTGTTTCTCATGGTGCAATTTTTCTGGAGACTTCTCCCTCTATCTAAAGCTAGGCAAATCTTCAAGGTTCATTTTAACTCCCCATAAATTTGGTCTTTCCAATCTGGGCGTGAGCTCCCAACTTTATTTTTCTCAGAAAACTATAGAGACTTTCTCCCTCTTGCTTCTCTCTTTCTCCCAGACCTGGCAGGCTAGCCTGTTTGTGATATACCATAATATTTTAGGAAAACCTGTCACCTGATATCACAATGGTTTCCTCTGTACCCTTCCCATCTCAATGTTTATCACCATGGCAGTGTGAATCAAAGAGATCCCAATTCTCTTTTGGAAGTAAATGGACAATTGTTTACAACCCAACAGTTTCAACACTTTTCCGGGACTTTGGAGACCCACAGTCTATTCACTGTTAGCATATCAGCTACTGTCATTGTCTGCTTGCATGTTCTTCCCGGCAAAAACAATCGGGGCTCCCTTTGATCTATAATGATCAAACCAGCCAGGCTTGCTGTCAGACAGACTTCAGAACAAATCACCTGAATCATTTCATTTTACCTTAAATTAATTCCAAAAACATGATTTTATAAGCCTCCGAATTCTAACAATTGGAACTGCAGTTCTTTTATTCTTGAAGCCAAAGCACTTACTGTGAACATTTTTAAGCAAGTTAGTTGAAAAAAAAAGTTCCCTTCAATTCCAAACTGTTAAGTCCAATTTTTAATTTTGTTTTGGATCCATGAAGTTGGTTGAGAACAACTTGCAGACATCCTGTCTGACCCACACATTATGTAGCCATGGAACAGAAAATGAATTATGCAAAACTCCGTATCTGTGGATAAGGAAAGGTAACTGAAGCCAAAAAGCTAAGCTGTACAATCTACTTTATGATTAAATAAACATTTACAATATTCCCCCCACCCTCATCCCACAGCACTGCCAGTTGTGCATTTTTTCAATTACTAGAGCACATACTTTTGGTTTCTGGAACAGCAATCTTCAATTCATTCTGATATCTGAATCAAATTTAATTCACTCTAACTCTACTCGTTATTATGGGTGAAATAATTTTGGTTTTAGATCTACAGAATACAGAAGGGTGTTAGGAACTGGATATTATCATAACCTAATACACTATTACACAGAACAATTCTTGGGCTTGAACACATACTGCATTTAATTTGTTTACCTGCTTGGCCTGAAAGTGATTTTGGTTTCAGTTGTATTATGGCATTGCTCTGAAGTTTATTCAGCCTAAGGTGGTTTAACTCCAAAAGACAGATAACAATTCTAGGATGTTGTGTCAATGCACACCATCCAGAATCAACGCATAATTATTTTATCATGGATTTCTCCCTTTCCCACTATCTGCTCCCCTACTCCCCTACATTATATCTCTTCCACCACCTCTCCTAAGGATGTCAGTGTTCCAAATATTTATTTAATCTTCAAATCCCCCTTCTCAACAAAAGTTGTTCTTTTAAGGCATAAAGGAGAAGATTTTAATTCATTCAAAACCTGTCTGCTACACAGAGTTAAAATTGAGCCAATAATCTTAAATGTTTTCATTTCTTCTATAATTTAACTCCTCTATTTATGTCACAGTTGTAGAGGAGATAGGCAGAATGTGCACCCTTGGCATCTTCCATACCTGTTCCTGAGTTATCTTCCGAGATGTAGCTAGACAGTCAATATCTTTTCCCAAAGGTAGGGGAGTCTAAAACTAGAGGGCATAGGTTTAAGGTGAGAGATACAAAAGTGTCCAGAGGGGCAATTTTTTCACACAGAGGGTGGTGAGTGTCTAGAACAAGCTCAGTAAGAAGTCTCACAACACCAGGTTAAAGTCCAACAGGTTTATTTGGTAGCAAATACCATAAGCTTTCAGAGCACAGCTCCTTCGTCAGATGGGGTGGATATCTGTTCTCCAACAGTGCACAGACACAGAAATCAAGTTACAGAATACTAATTAGAATGCAAATCTCTACAGCCAGCCAGGTCTTAAAGGTACAGATAATGTGGGTGGAGGGAGCATTCAACACAGATTAAAGAGATGTGTATTGTCTCCAGACAGAACAGCTGGTGAGATTCTACAAGCCCAGGAGGCAAGCTGTGGGGGTTACTGATAATGTGACATAAATCCAACATCCTGGTTTAGGCCGTCCTCATGTGTGCGGAACTTGGCTATCAGTTTCTGCTCAGCGACTCTGCGCTGTCATGTGTGCCAAGCTGCCAGAGGTAGTAGTCGAGGTGGGTACAATTTTGTCTTTTAAAAAGCATTTAGATAGTTACATGGGTATGATGGGTATAGAAGGATATGGGCCAAATGCGGGCAATTGGGATTAACTTAGGGGTTTTTAAAAAAAAGGGCGGCATGGACAAATTGGGCCGAAGGGCCTGTTTCCATGCTGTAAACCTCTATGACTCTATGTATGCAGGGAGTAATACAGGGTGGCCACCTGTTGATTTTTCTGTGTTGAAATTACTCCATCTGATGCCTTACCTAATTTGGCTTGGCTTTGAACTGACTGTGTCCAAACTGTATGAATCTGTAGCACAGCATGTGACAACAGTTTCTAATAGTCGCCCATGGGGCCCACATAATTGGCTGTAATAAACAGGTAGTTGTTGCACAAATAATAAACATTAGGCAGGATTCTCTGGCTTTTCTGTGGCATATTTAAAGTAAAATAAAGTTTATTTATTAGTCACAAGTAAGGCTTACATTAACACTGCAATGAAGTTACTGTGAAATTCCCCTAGTCGCCACACTCCGGCGCCTGTTCGGGCCAATGCACCTAACCAGCACGTCTTTCAGAATGTCGGAGGAAACCGGAGCACTCGGAGGAAACCCACGCAGACACGGGGAGAATGTGCAAACTCCACACAGACAGTGACCCAAGCCGGGAATCGAACCCGGGTCCCTGGCGCTGTGAAGCAGCAGTGCTAACCAAATATGCTGCCGCATATTTCTCGTAGCGGGAAGTAGCACGCCGTTGGCCGGCGGCAGGATCTTCTGGTCCTGCCACTGTCAATGTGATTTTTTATTGACTCAACCCCATGCCACCCTGGTGGGGGTGTGCCATCAGCAGAACGATAAAGTCTTGCCGGTGTGAACAGCTGAAAGGTTCCAGCCATTATTCTTACAGTAAGATTATTATTAAAATGGAATGATCACTTGAGTATTTCTAAAAGGATCTCTATAAAGTTCACTACCATATGTTCATCACTCTGAGAGGTCTATAGAGGCATTTGAATAATAGTGAACTGAATTGAATGTTTTGTCAACCTTTCAAATTCATCCTTCTCAATCACAAATTCATTCAGTGATTCAATTCTGTGGCCAGAATCTGCAAAGACTCTTGGGTTTCTGCAGAGTCGTGGAGGCTCCAAGAAGATCGATGGACCCCAGATCTGCAAACCTTGCCCCACATTTCTGACAGATAATATTTTTGCCATAAGGGAAAGGGGGTGGGGTGTGAATCACACAGGAAGGAAACCCAAATTTAGCAGGGTAATTGAACTCTGTGCTGAGTTCAAACAGACATTATATTCACTATAGCAAGGGCTTTAATCTACTGGGTTGGGATCACAGTTTCTTTTAAGAATAGTTGCGAATGCTTTTGAATAGTGGATAAAATCTGTGGAACTGCCAAGCTGTGAAGTTATTTAAATCCCCTGTCCTTTAAAAGTTAAAAAAATAGCCTGCCTGTGTGTCAGTGAGAGGTAAAGGAAATCAAGCCATGAAGTTATTTAAATCATCAGCACCTTCAAAAAATTATAAAAATCTGCCTGTGTTTGTGAGAGTTGAAAAAAACCTCTGTTCAAGCTGTTACAATAGCTTTTTGTTGACATTATCCCAAGGGATTGCATTGTGTCATTATTGATGCTTGGCTGCTTTCCAGAACCCATCAGTTTCTCAGCAGTCAGAATCCTAAGTTCACAGTTTTATTGACAGCTCAAAGAAGAGGTTATTAAAGGAACAGTTTTATTGACAGCTCAAAGAAGAGGTTATTAAAGGAATCATTGTTTTTGAGGTAGGATTATGAATACATCCATTTGTTTTATAAGGGATTAAGTACTTGAAGATAATTAAATGTTTTGAGTGTGATTTGATGGCATAGTGTAACATAGTAAAGGCTGTAATAGATATTTAGAACTTTATATAATCTCAACATAGCTCCTGAGGTCTGTCCATGGTGGATATTGTGTAAGTTGGCATGGAGGGTTTAAGGGCAAAGTACGATTGGTGGGTTGAAATAAGTTGGCATTAGGTTTGCTTGGGGGGGCTATAAGGGGCCATGGGGTAGGGGGAGGTCACGGGGTGGTACAGAAGGTATGAGAAGCCATTGAAGGTGGCTGGTATGGGATACATGGGCTGGCATGAGTTCGCATGGATGGTCCATACGGAGTGGGTGAGGGAGTGAGGGGATGTGAGGATTGAGGGCTAGAGGGCCTAATATTTAGCAAAACAACTGGAAAGCCATCCCAGTGAAGCATGGTGGGTCTTTTAAACAGCATTCCTGCGCAGTGAGCCTGACTCCATCTCAATCACTGTACCCGTCATCCTCCAGATTAAAGATCCCGCCATTCAGCTGAGTTTCTCCTGAAGTTGGTGTGGAAAACCGGGGGAATTCCCAACTCCTCTTACCTGACTCAGAAGTAAACATCCAGGCCCAGTGGTATCGATATATGGTGCTCTCACACATTTCTCCTAAAACACAGCCACCATGCTCTTGTACCTTACTGGTCATTTGGGAGGTAAATTTCCCCAATCTATGATTAAAATCACCAAAAGTTTGCTGATCTAAGTGAAAACTCTTGTAGAAATCTATATGATGCAGATTCAGTGATGGATACTACGCTGGCCAAATCATTTGGACAACTCCTGACTATTACTGCAAATCACATGAAAAAGGTGAGTGACACCAAAACTAGTACTTTTTTATTCATTCGTGGGACATGGGCGTCACTGGCTGGCCAGCATTTATTGCCCATCCCTAGTTGTCCTTGAGAAGGTGGTGGCGAGCTGCCTTCCTGACATGCTGTAGTCCACATGCTGTGGGTTGACCCACAATGCCAAGACATTGTAGCAATTGATACAGTGGCTTGCTTGGCCATTTCAAAGGACAGTTGAGAGTCAACTACATTGCTGTGGCTCTGGAGTCACATGTAGGCCAAACCAGGTAAGGACGGCAGAGTTCCTTCCCGAAAGGACATTAGTGAACCAGATGGGTTTTTCCGACAACCGACAATGGTTTCATGGTCATCAGTAGATTTTTAATTCCAGATATTTTCTATTGAATTTAAATTCCACCATCTGCTGTGGTGGGATTCGAACCCGGGTTCCCAGAACATTAGCTGAGTTTCTGGATTAACAGTTTTGCAATATTACCACTAGGCCATTGCCTCCCCATAAAAATGTTGTTGTAATAGAAAAATTATAGGGTGACTATTTTGGTAGAGTTTGTATTTTACAACCAACTATCCCAGCTGCAGGCACTCTTGCCTCCATAAAGTCCTTGAATGTGTTGTTGTCCTCCAAATCTGTGTCTATCTTGCCTGGAAATCCATGTTGGAATCTCTCCAGTCACATTTCATACCCAGCCAGTGTACTGAAATGGTTGTTATTAATTACGATTGATACCCTATATGACTGTGACCATGCTAAACTATCCCTCCTCATCGATATCAACAGTCTGCAACCTTTGTTGTTGTTGACTGCACCATTCTCCTCCAATGCCTCTCCAACATCTAGGTGGGACTGCACTCACTCAGTCCCATTCTTATCTATCCAGTCATCTGATCCTGCATCACTACCCCTGGTGACCCCGAAGGATTGATCTTTTCTTTCCCCTTATATCTCATTTACATGCTATTTCACAGTGACACTATGCACATGTACACTGACCACATTCGACTCGAGCTCACCATCGCCTTTCAACTCAGCCACTGTCTCTAAACTGTAAGACTGCTTATCCAGTTCGATGAACAGAGATTTCCTCCAACTATATATTGGGAAAACGGAACCATTCTCTAAGAGGCGACTGCACTCTCTCCCTGGTAACTGGGCCATTCGCAGCTTTGGTTTTGATTTTGTCCCTGAGACCAGCTATCAATCACATAACTTCTGCATCACCAAGACTGCCTACTACCATCTCCATAACACACTCAACTCCACCCTTCCCTCAGCAAATCCAATACTTAAATCTTCTTCCATGTCTTTGTTACTTCAATGCTTGACTATTCCAATACTCCAGAACATGTTTGATAATGGGTCATTACCTGTAATGTCGGGCTGAATTTTCGAGGAGACCCTGCGGAAGTGTAAAAATAGCAGACGGAATCACATTCTGGGATTCCCGATCCTATTCCGTGAACCACAATTTTCACCAGTGTCAGTTAAGGTGTGGAATGGTTTGGGTCATGCACCCGTACCTGGCATTCCCAACTTGGCCGGTCCGTTGCAGAGGGAGAGCCATGTCCTAGTTTTGACAATTTTAATGCCGTTTCTAAAGGATTTTCATGGCACCTCAGGGGTGTCATAACCATTGTCTAGATGGGCCAACCTTTGGAAAAGTTCAAAAGGTCTTATTCGCATCACACCACATCCCCCCAATGCCAAGCAATGCCTCCCATCCAGTCTACATGGCCCCTAATACCCTCCATGCCAAGCTCTTTCCCCTCAGTCAACCCCCATGTCCTCTCATATCCTCTGTGCCAAAGCATGGCATTTCCATGCCCATTCACCCACTGTACACTCTGCAGGAATCTCACAGCTGCATGTTCTATATAGTCAGATTCATATTTAATAATCAAGTATTTACCTGAGTTTCAGGACTACCTGGAGCTGGTTACTGCCAAAGCACATGATATGCTACAGCTTTAAAGTTTGTAATGTATTCCTGCCTGTACTGGGTATAATTCGGCCTTGTGATCGTGAGATAGTTCCATGCTCAAGATTTTCAACATCAAGCAGGAATGCCTAGTCATGGTAATCTAGTTTCATGTGATTCTTCCTACTTACAGTGAATGAGTTGGAGGAGTGAATTGAATCCCTCTCTATACATTTACCCAGAGATTCACACTTCTTAGTTTCTAAAGCACATCACAGTTACTTTCTGTTCAAACTGGTGAGGATTGCTGTTTTCCAATGATGACAACAGTGTGTGCACAAAAATATGCCCATTAAATAAAAGCAAAATGCTGCAGGTGCTGGAGATAGAACCACAGGACCATAGAAACATTATGGCACAGAAAGAGGCCTTTGTGTCTGTGCCGGCTGAAATAACCAGCCATCCATTTTAATCCCACCTTCCAGTACCTGGCCTGCAGCCTTGCAGGTTACAGCGCTTCAGGTATAGATCCAGGTATCTTTTAAATGAGTTGAGGATTTTAGCCTCAAACACCAATCTGAGCAGTGAATTCCAGACACCTAGGGGGCAACCTTACCAAAAATATTCTAAGTGCTGAACGAGCGTGTACACAGGAGAGAATCGCACCCATTTTTCAGTGAGCTTTCAGACACAAACTTACGGCACTTAGTGCAAAAAAAGCGGCAAAGTGTGATTCACGCCAGCAGAGGGAGTGGATGGAGTCTCTGCTCACCGGAAAACCAGCTGCTCACAGCTAGAGGATGCTATCACGAATGCGCAGATCTCTGTTTTGTGCAACAGAACACAAAGATCTGTCAGTCCCCCCACCCCTCTCAGTCGCTGGCCCCCCGGCTGATCACTCCCCAACCCTCTCCCACAGCCCAGTTGATCGCTGTGCCCTCTCCCACAGCCCAGCCGATCCCCGATTGAAGAATGCACAGCTCCCCCACCCCCCCTGCCCCTACCGTTAGTCCCTGCCACATCATGGTCCCGCCCCATCCACTTAGGTCCCGACCCCATCATGGCCCCACCCCTTGGCACAGCCCAGTGGGCAGTGCCAGGATAACGGATGGCCAGTGCCAGGCTGGCAGTGCCAGGGTGCCAGGCTGGCAGTGCTAGGGTCACAGGCTGGCAGTGCCAGGCATGCACTGCCCCCCCCTGCATCCGATCACCCAGAGGGCCTCAATGGCCTCCAGTCCCAACGGAAAGGCCATCGCGTCAAGTCCCCATTGATGGGGACCATATGTGATCCTCGCCAGTGAGGACCTTCACCAGCGAGGCCGTTAAGGGAAGTGAGCCTGGACAATTCCGTCCCAGACTCATGAATTTTATTTAAAATCAGATTTAAATATTTAAATAAGCCTCGCACCCGGGAAGGGTACAATGCTGATCACACCAGCAATCCAGGGCCGGTACAATCGTGAGAGTCGAGAAACCGGGCACGAACCTGATTTTTCAACTTTCCCGTGATCTTACCAGCTCACCACACTGATTGGCTGGTGTGACAAGCTGGTATGATTGCCCCCCCTAAAGCTTTTTCCTAATATCTCCTCTAATCCTTCTACCAATCACCTTAAATCTGTGCCCCCTGGTAAGAGACTTCTCCACTAGGGGAAAATAAATCTTTCCTGTCTATTCTATCTGGGCCCCTCATAATCTTGTCCACCTTAAGCACGTCATCCCTCAGCGAAAAAAAACAGAAAATGCTGGAAAAGCTCAGCAGGTCTGATCACCTGTGGACAGAGAAATCGAGTTAACATTTTGAGAGGGGAGATTAAATGACAACGATGTCATGGAACACATTGCAAAGGAAGTGGTAATGATAGTTTTCAACACACAAAACATTGGTCTAGAGTAAATGTTAATAGCAGACTAAAGGTCAGCACCATCTGAAGGTAAAAACATGAGAATAAGATACAGTGGACTAGCACTTGGGGGAAGCAATCAAAATGGAGGGCAGAGTTGATGGTCTGAAGTTGTTGAACTCCATGTACAGAAGGCTGAATATTACAAATCAGAGAATGAGATACTGTTCCTCCAGCTTGCACTGGGCTTCACTGGAACATTTAGCAGGCCAAAGACAGAAATGTGAGCCTGAGGGCAAGGTAGTGAATTAAAATGGCAAGCGACTGGCTGATCGGCAGGATGCTTGTAGACTGAGTGAAGCTGTTCCGTAAAGAGGTCACCCAGTCTGCGTTTGGTCTCCCCAATGTAGAGGAGACCACATTGTGAGCAGTGACTACAGTAGACTAAACTGAAAAAAGTACAAGTAAATCATTGCTTCACCTGGAAGAAGTTATAGGGCCTTGGACAGTGAGGAGAGAGGAGGTAAGGGGCAGTTGCTGCAGCTCCTACAATTGCATGGGAAGATGATGTGGGAAGGGAATAAGGCATTGGGATTGATAGAGGAGTGGACCAGCGTGTCACAGAGAGAATGGTCCCTTCGGAATGCTGACTTGGGAGGGATGGAGAAGAAGTGTTTGGTGGTGATATTATGCTCGAGCTGGGAATGACAGGGAATAATCCTTTAAATATGGAGGTTGCAGGGATGGAAAGTGAGGACAGGGGGTCTGGATAGGTGAGGAAGGGATGGGAGGATTGGAGCAGAAGTGCAGGAAATGGGTCGGACATGATTGAAGGCCCTGTCCGGAATCTTCGGCTAAGGAAGAAAGACAAGCCAAAAATGCTGTTGCAGAGGGTAGCATCATCAGAACAAATGTGATGGAGACGGAGAGCCTGGGGAAATGGAATGGAGTCCTTACAGGAAGCAGGGGGTGAAGAAGTGCAGTTGAGGTAGCTGTCGGAGACGGTAGCCTTGAAATGAATATTAGTAGAGAGCCTACCCCCAGAAATTTAGACAGAGAGATCAACAAAGGGAAGGGAAGTGTTGTAGATGGACAATATCAATCTTTCCATTTCCAGACGAGAGCACAAAGCGGCACCAATACAATCATCAATGTAACGGAAGAGAGATGTGGAAGCAGGCCTGAATCAAACTAGAAAAAGGAATGTTCCACATACCTCACAAAAAGATAGGTATAACTAGGACCAATGCGGGTCCCCTTGGCCATACCTTTTAGAGGAAGTGAGACAAGCTAAAGGAGAAGTTGTTCAATAAGAGAACAAGTTCAACTGGGCAGAGGAAAGTGTGGTGATGGGGACTCTTTGGGCCTGTACTCAAGAAATAAGCTCTCAGACTGCCCTGGTGGGAGATGGAGGTGTAGAGAGATTGGACATCCATAGTGAAGAGGAGGCGGTTAAGGCTGAGGTACTGGAAGCTGTTAAATTTAAGGCATCAGAAGGATCATAAATGTAGATGGGAAGAAACTGGATAACAGCAGAAAAAATAGAGTTAAAATAAATAAATTCAATGAGACAGGAACAGGCTGCAATGATAAATTCACCAGGACTGTCCTGCTTCTTGATTTTGGAAAAAGGATTTGGGGGGCTTTGGAGACAGTGGAGGGAAGTGGGGGAGGAAAGGGGGCTGGTGTGGGTGAGCATAAAATTTATCGAATGACCTCCTGTCAAGTTACCACCCGCCCCCGAGCTCTCCACAATTTTATGCCCTTGCCCCAACTGAGGCACTGGTTGGTCAATTATTGACCACTTAAGGGCTAATTTCCACCCAGCCTCAATTTTCAGGCTGGCAGGAGTTCAGCTGCAAGGCATGAGTACAAAGATTAACCCTCTTCAGACCTCAGGTGGGAAGTGGAGAGGGGGAGAATGGTTACCTCTATCAGCAGCCTCCGTTTAATATTAGCCACTCCCCGCAAATGGCCTGACCCCTGACGCCCCCATCCCTGCCCTCTTGATGCACACCACTATACCCCTGTGTCCATTTTCCGAGACCTCACCATCCCTTAACCCCCTCCCCCACCACCGCCCTCTCAATGGTCACAACACCTTCTGACCACCTCCCCAGACCTCACCTCCTCTCCTCACCATGTGACATCCAAAACCAACCTGGTCCTGGAATCCTGAGGCTCAGGTCTGGGGACTGTTTGCAGTCTCAGCTCTGTCCACTGCATCTTCTGGCACTGCAGGGACTTGAGAGCCACTGGCCAATCAGATTGGCTGGCAGCTCTCTGTGGGCGGGGCCTCCTCTCGAGTGAGGGGTTAAATCTGGTCCGAAGTCAAAATTAACACCAGTTTGAGTGTTAAATGGCTGCCAGGCAGCCAGAGTGGATGGGGTTGTTTTCACTTTGGAAGAGAATCCCCGCCTTCCAAAAATGCTGGCCCATATGTTTCAAGTAAATCATCTCCTAGTCTTTCAGACTCCAGAGCAAATAGGTCTAGTCTATTCAATCTCTCCTGATTAGACACTCCCCTCATCCCAGGAACCAGTCTGGTGAACTCCCTCCAGGATACAGATATCCTTCCTTAGGTAAGCAGACCAAAAATGCACAAATTCTCCAGGCATAGCCTCACCAAGGCCCTGTAAAAAAATTTTTACTTATTTTAATTCTTATACACCAATCACTTGGTAATAAAAACTGTACCATTTACCTTCTTAATTGCTTGCTGTACCTGCGTGTTAACTTTTTGTGATTCAAATACAGGATATCTAGGTCCTTCTAGATGCAAACATTCATTGCTTCTCTTCCTGCCTTTCCAATGTTCTCCTTTGAGAGCTTGACTTTTATCAGAGATTAGATGATAGAACACATTGATTTCATGCAGCTTTTGTGTCAACCAGAGCCTTCCGCTACTGAAAACAACTTCAATCAATCACAACATCCCCATACATCTAGCCTCTCCATGTACATCAAACACAATAATGTTCTATCCTTTTAAAAGATCTAGCCAGTTAATAGCAGCTTTGAATGTGTACTGTCTAGCAGCTGTGAGAATGTCAGAGCTTTCTCTACACTGATATTGAAATGTCTGGAGCTGGGTGAAAACTTATACATCATCATGGTTTACAAGTTATTTTTTCCTGAAACATGGAATGAATCACAATTTGTTTCGAGACTACTTGCTGGATTTGTGGGTATCTGTCCTCATTGAGGTCCATGGGTATGATCTTATAACTATTACAGAGATGTGCTTACAAGGAGATTAAAACTGGAAACGAAATATTCAGGGGTATGTGATCTTTCTAAGGACATGAGGAAGGAAAGGTGGGGTAGCTTTGTTAGTACAAGATGGATTAAGTACGATAGCAAGAAATGATCTTGGACCAGAAGATGTAGAATCCATATGGGTGGAGGCAAGAAATAACAAATGGTGAGGATGACATAAAGAGTCTACAGTGGGCAAAGTAAGCGGGCAAAAAACTTGGCAGATGGAATACAATTTTGGAAAATGTGAAGTTATGCATTTTGGTAAGAAGAATAAATGAAGAAAGGAATGTTAATTAAATGGAGAAGGACTGCAGGAAGCTGCAACACAGATTTGGGGGTCTTTGTGCATAAATCACAAAAAACTAGCATGCAAGTTCAGCAGGTAATTGGGAAGGCAAGTGGAATGTTGGCCTGTATTTCAAAGGGAATGGAATATAAAAATAGGGAAGTCTTGCTAAAACTATACAAGGCACTAGTTAGAACTCACCTGGATTACTGCGAACAGTTTTGGTCCCCATATCTAAGGAAAGATATACTGGCATTGGAGGCAATTCAGAGAAGGTTCATTAGGTTGATCCCGGGCATGGAGGGGTTGTCTAATGAGGAGAGGTTAAGTAGGTCAGGCCTGTACACATTGGGGTTCAGAAGAATGAGAAGTGGCCTTATTGAGACATATAGGGGGCTATCTTACCAGCTTGTCCCGCCAGTCGATCAGCAAGGCAAGTCTGTAAGATTGGGCGAAGGGCGAAAAATCGGGTTTGCACCTGACAGGAGAAGGGAGATCTCTCAATGCACTGCGTACACTGTGTGTACACAGTATATACACCTGCGCAATGGCACCCCTACAGCTCAATAGCCTCTGCCCACTCCCCCTGCTGCTGAGAATCACATTTGGGCTCCTTTTTTTTCTAAGTGCCGTACGATTGTGTCCGGGAGCTTGCCCAAAAAATCGACGCAATTCTCTCCTGTTTTCATGCTTGTTCAGCACTTAGAATCTTTTTGGTAAGGTCGCCCCCATAGGATTCTCAGGAGGGCTTGACAGTGTAGGAGCTGAGAGTAATGGGTCACCTACTTAAGTCAGCGATGAGGAGGAATTTCATCTCTCAGTGGGTAGTGAATCTGTGGAATTCTTTACTACAGAGGGCTGTAGATTCTGGATCTTTAAATATGTTCAAGGCTGAGATAGACAGATTTTTAATCAGTGAGGGAATCAAGGTATATGGGGGTAAGACGAGAAAGTGGATTTGAGGATCATCACATCAGATCATTGATGATCTCATTGAATGGTGGAGCAGACTCGATGGGCTGAATGGCCTACTTCTGCTTCCACATCATATTTTATTTCCATAATTTTGGTATCATGAACTAAGGTGAAGAATAATGCAAACCAAAACAACTATCATGTATACAGATGTCATTCCTAAAGTAAATGTCCAAATTCATTGCTGGATTGAATGCAATATGAAGACTACAAGTAATAGCAATACAAAGGCTAACCCTCAAGGCAGTAACTTTGATTTTGTATGATAATATTCAGCAAATATAGCGAATCACCAACTCACTGGCTTCAACAGAAATGGAAATGAAAATGGGAGAAATTTAAAATAGTTATTTCATTATCATCCATTTTGCAAGGTTGTACAAAGTCCAAATTGTCCCTGGTGACATATATACATAAGAACATAAGAAATAGGAGCAGGAGTAGGCCATCTAGCCCCTCAAGCCTGCCCCGCCATTCAATAAGATCATGGCTGATCTGACGTGGATCAGTACCACTTACCCGCCTGATCCCCATAACCCTTAATTCCCTTACCGATCAGGAATCCATCCATCCGCGCTTTAAACATATTCAGCGAGGTAGCCTCCACCACCTCAGTGGGCAGAGAATTCCAGAGATTCACCACCCTCTGGGAGAAAGGTGATGGCCTAGTGGAATTATCGCTAGACTATTAATCCAGAAACTTAGCTAATGTTCTGTGGACCCGGGTTCGAATCCTGCCACGGCAGATAGAAATTGAATTCAATTTTTAAAAAAAGAAGGGGGAAGATGGTGACGTAGGGGTAATGTTGTGGGCTAGTAATCAGGCTAATGCTTGGGCGGCACGGTAGCACAGTGGTTAGCACTGCTGCTTCACAGCTCCAGGGTCCCGGGTTCGATTCCCGGCTTGGGTCACTGTCTGTGTGGAGTTTGCACATTCTCGTCGTGTCTGCGTGGGTTTCCTCCGGGTGCTCCGGTTTCCTCCCACAGTCCAAAGATGTGCGGGTTAGGTTGATTGGCCAGGTTAAAAATTGCCCCTTAGACTCCTGAGATGCGTAGGTTAGAGGGATTAGCGAGTAAAATATGTGGGGGTAGGGCCTGGGTGGGGTTGTGGTCGGTGCAGACTCGATGGGCCGAATGGCCTCCTTCTGCACTGTAGGGATTCTATGATTCTATGAAGAAGTTCCTCCTCAACTCTGTCTTAAACCGACCCCCCTTTATTTTGAGGCTGTGTCCTCTAGTTTTAACTTCCTTACTAAGTGGAAAGAATCTCTCCGCCTCCACCCTATCCAGCCCCCGCATTATCTTATAAGTCTCCATAAGATCCCCCCTCATCCTTCTAAACTCCAACGAGTACAAACCCAATCTCCTCAGCCTCTCCTCATAATCCCTCATCTCCGGTATCAACCTGGTGAACCTTCTCTGCACTCCCTCCAATGCCAATATATCCTTCCTCATATAAGGGAACCAATACTGCACACAGTATTCCAGCTGCGGCCTCACCAATGCCCTGTACAGGTGCATCAAGACATCCCTGCTTTTATATTCTATCCCCCTCGCGATATAGGCCAACATCCCATTTGCCTTCTTGATCACCTGTTGTACCTGCAGACTGGGCTTTTGCGTCTCATGCACAAGGACCCCCAGGTCCCTTTGCACGGTAGCATGTTTTAATTTGTTTCCATTGAGATAGTAATCCCATTTGTTATTATTTCCTCCAAAGTGTATAACCTCGCATTTATCAACGTTATACTCCATTTGCCATATCCTCGCCCACTCACTCAGCCTGTCCAAATCTCTCTGCAGATCTTCTCCGTCCTCCACACGATTCACTTTTCCACTTATCTTTGTGTCGTCTGCAAACTTCGTTACCCTACACTCCGTCCCCTCCTCCAGATCATCTATATAAATGGTAAATAGTTGCGGCCCGAGTACCGATCCCTGCGGCACGCCACTAGTTACCTTCCTCCAACCGGAAAAACACCCATTTATTCCGACTCTTTGCTTCCTGTCGGATAGCCAGTCCCCAATCCACTTTAACACACTACCCCCAACTCCGTGTGCCCTAATCTTCTTCAGCAGCCTTTTATGGGGCACCTTATCAAACGCCTTTTGGAAATCCAAAAACACCGCATCCACCGGTTCTCCTCCATCAACCGCCCTAGTCACATCTTCATAAAAATCCAACATGTTCGTCAAGCACAACTTTCCCCTCATGAATCCATGCTGCGTCTGATTGATCGAACCATTTCTATCCAGATGCCCTGCTATCTCCTCTTTAATAATGGATTCCAGCATTTTCCCTACTACAGACGTTAAGCTGACCGGCCTATAGTTACCCGCCTTTTGTCTCCTTCCTTTTTTAAACAGCGGCGTAACGTTAGCCGTTTTCCAATCAACCGGCACTACCCCAGAATGCGACGAGTTTTGATAAATAATCACTAACGCATCCACTATTACCTCTGACATTTCTTTCAATACCCTGGGATGGATTCCATCCGGACCCGGGGACTTGTCCACCTTCAGTCCCATTAGTCTACCCAGCACTGCCTCTCTGGTAACATTAATTGTATTAAGTATTTCCCCTGCTGCCAACCCTCTATCGTTAATATTTGGCAAACTATTTGTGTCCTCCACCGTGAAGACCGACACAAAAAACTTATTTAAAGACTCAGTCATATCCTCATTTCCCACTATTAACTCCCCCCCCTCATCCTCCAAGGGTCCAACATTCACTCTAGCCACTCTATTCCTTTTTATATATTTATAAAAACTTTTACTATCATTTTTTATATTAATTGCTAGCCTAGCTTCATAGTCTATCCTTCCTTTCTTTATCGCTTTCTTAGTCTCTCTTTGTTGTTTCTTAAATTTTTCCCAATCACTTGTTTCTCCACTATTTTTGGCCACTCTGTACGCAGCTGTTTTTATTTTAATACTCTCCTTTATTTCCTTTGTTATCCACGGCTGGTTCTCCCTTTTCTTACAATCCTTGTTTTTTGCTGGAATATATTTTTGCTGAGAACTGAAAAGGATCTCCTTAAAAATCCTCCACTGTTCCTCAGCTATCCTACCTGCCAGCCTGCTCTCTCCCAGTCTACCTTAGCCAATTCATCCCTCATCCTATCATATTTCCCTCTGTTCAAACAGAGGACACTGGTTTGGGACCAAACTTTCTCCTCTTCCATCTGAATCAGAAATTCGACCATATTGTGGTCACTAGATCCAAGAGGGTCCTTCACAATAAGATCCTTAATTCTACCTACCTCGTTACACAATACCAGATCCAAAATAGCTCGTTCCCTCGTCGGTTCCGTAACATGCTGTTCAAGGAAACTATCCCGACAGCATTCTAAGAACTCTTCCTCCATTCCACCCTTACCGACTTGAGTCTGCCAGTCAATGTGCATGTTGAAGTCCCCCATGATTATTGCCGTTCCGTTTTTACACGCATCCCTTATCTGCTTGTTTATAGCCCTCCCTACCTCAACATTATTATTTGGGGGCCTATATACCACACCTACTAGTGTCTTTCTCCCTCTACTATTCCTCATCTCGACCCATAATGATTCCACGTTTTGTTCCTCAGAGCCTATGTCATCCCTCAGTACTACCCTGATATTATCTCTTATTAATAGCGCGACCCCACCATCTTTTCCTTCCTGTCTATTCTTCCTAAACGCCTGATACCCCTGGATATTCATCTCCCAGTCCTGGTCACCTTTCAGCCACGTTTCTGTAATGGCCACTAGATCGTACCCACTTGTGCTGATTTGCACCATCAACTCATTTACCTTGTTCCGAATGCTTCGTGCATTCAGGCAAAGTGTCCTTCTTTCAGCTTTTATCTGGACCCGCTTTGATGAGTCGCGAACACCCTCTCCCTCTGCTCCCTTATCTAAATTACCGCCTTCATTCACTTGCACCCTCTCCTCTACCATTAATTTTGTAATTCCCCTTACCCCTGCATCCTCCCCCCCATCAATTAGTTCCTTGATCCTAGTCAACTCTTCTAGCTCCCCTCCTGTTGAATCTGATGTTTGTGCTAGATATTAACTGCTGTTTAAAATGTTAACATGGTTCAGTTAACTGTTAAATGTTAACTTGGCCAGAATTCTTAGACTTCACCCATGGCTGGCATTCTCCGGTCCCGCTGCAGTGAATGGAATTTTGGCTGAGCGCCAAATTCTCCGTTTTCGCTGGCAGCAGTGATGGGGTGGACAGGTTTGGAGAATGCCGGTCCTTATCTCTCAGTTAGTAAATGCTGAGTTCAGGCCCACTGCAGGACACAAACAGTCACTTATACGTTCACCACCAAAGAGCCTACTTTCAAAACAGGCAACCACCCAGAGCAGATAAAAAGTGATAACCCTTACTTATTTGCTTAAATCTCAAAGTTTCCGGATATGTGTCTTAAGTGCTCCATTTCTCTGGGCCGAAAAAGCTCTGTTTACTAACCAACTCACACCTCATTAAAGATGCAGAGAATGCAAGAAAAACACAAATAAATAACACTTTGTTAAGGGGCACGGAATGCAATAAAAAGGTAATAAAGAGCTTTAGTAAAGAGAGAATTATTTTACCTTTCCAGTGAATTTGCGCATACAGTCCATTAGCTGTAATAAATGGGCCAGATTTGAAAGTTATCCGGTAAATGCAGACCACAGGGATATTTTTTGTTACATTTCTTTCAGCTATAAAATTCACCTCTGCGAGTACGCAAGATAAATCACAGTTGAAGTAAGCTATTTCTAAATCAAGAATATATGTTTTAATTATATTTAATTATTTGGACATATTGTCCTCCTTTTCCAGGTAGCAGGCCCTAAGAGGGCATTGGTGACCATGGACTTCCATTAGATTGGTCCATGATTATGTTTAGCAAAGCACTGCAGTGGCTTGCCGGTGCTCTCTGCAGTATGGCTGACCAGGAACATCTCTCTTTTTATTGCCTGTCACCAAACACACTGGAAGTATTTACAGTCAGATAATCAACTGCTTGGCCATGTTATGAACATGGAAGTCTATAAGCCCTTAAAAGAAACCTGCTCCAGAGTACTTCCCACCCGACTAGAAATCAAGTTGGGGAAATCCAGTCAGAAATGTAACCCACCCACACTTTTGCATCTACATAACCCACCCTTGTTAATAGCAAGACCCTTAAGTTGGCACAATTGACTGTGCTCTGTTGATTATGATTTTAAATCTGAAAGCCTATTGAAAATCCTGAAGATAGCACATTCTCACATATCATTGCCAGCCAGGATCTGGGCCATTAGGTTACACACTGGCTATTGCTAGTGATGAACAAATTGTGATTGCACAAACTCATCCATTATAAGCGGTAAGAACTGAGCTGAAGGAATCCTGCATGCAAAGTTAAACTGAAGCCTGTCTGCCTGATCAGGTAGCTATCGAAGCATTGGTGGCATTGCATTAAAAAGGAGCACAGGTATTCTCCAGCTGTTCCGAGGAAGATAACATGTCTCAAGCAATACCACAAAAACAGATTAGCTGCTCACTCATCTCATTGCTGATGGTGAAGCAAGTCTATGTCCTAACCAGCAGCCGCAGTTGTCTCCAAAGACACTCAATCTGGAGTTGCATGCGGCTTTTTAACATCTTATTTGCAGCTCACATCAACATGAAAAATGCCTAAAAATATTAAATCAAGAAAAGTAAGGGTCATGTTTTTATTCTGGAGATAAAAAGCTAATCAAAATGCTGCATTTTATTCTGTCAAAAATGATTATTTTAACAAAAGCACCACTGTGCTCGAAGTGAACCTGTTCAAGTGGTATAGCTATACAATAGCTCTAGATAATGCCTTGGTTTGAGAAACAGCTTTTATGGTTATGATCATTATTATTTCTAACACAGTCAAGATGATAAATTATTCTGAATGTGTTATTAGAAGCTGCTTTTTCAATCACGAGAATCAAAAACTGAAAGAATTGTCTTAGTTCTACATGTCACAAGTTAATTTCAAAGTTGGTTTAACTAACAAACTTATACCAAAACAAAACTTTCATCAAGGATTGCAATAATTCAGAGTTAGATCGGGTTTAATTTTGTATTTTTCTATTCATTATAAATGCAAGTTATGAATTACACCAGAAACACCTGTCATTTGTCAGCTGTGACTCCCAATAGTTTTTGCTCTGGGCATTTTAAAAAATGTTATCCAGTTAAAGGTTACTGATACCTGTGGCAGGTTTGTTCATTCATAAAAGTGACCATAAGTACAAGTTGTACTGCAATATAATTTAAAAATTAATATAGCAAACCATCACTCCCACTTAGAAATTCTATTATTTCTAGAAATGTGACACTGAGGAAGAACTTTTAAAGATAGCCTTAAAAAGTTACACCAAACTTCAAGAAATCATCTTTCCAAATTAGAAAATAAGAGAATGTATCATTCTCCACAATCATTGCTCACCTTATTGAACATCAACAGTAGGTCAAAATCTGGTGTAAAAGATGTAATATATCATTATTTCACAAACCTCAGACATGCATAGATTAAAGTTTGACTGTAATAAACTTAAAGCTTAGAGTGCAGAGATTTTTCTGTTTCACAAGCAAGTTGTTTATATCAGTATAAATGCATCCTTTAATCAAAGTTCTGAAGATTCTGTTCTAGGCTTGTGTTGCTGCTTAGTTAACCAAACCAAGGTGAAGAATCAGAACGTTAGTGTATTTCTGCATCATGGCTACTAATGGCAATGAGGTTTCCCACAAAACCTTTGAGAAGTTTTGAATTCAAGTGTTTGAGACACCCTCCTCCCACCAGAACCCCCCCAACCTCCTTTGCCAACTCACAAAAACTGCTGCAACTGCATGGCAGACCTGTGAGCATCCAGAAGAGAAAGCTTAAGAGTTTCAGTTGAAACACTCAATTAGAATGGGCAGAAACAAATCTTTGAATCATGATTGAGATAAAGAAGGTGAACAGTGGGCAAAATTGTGAGTTCAGATATAGAACCATAGAATCCCTACAGTACAGGAGGTCATTCGGCCCATCAAGTCTGCACCGACTCTCTGAAAGAACATCTTACCCTGTGCCCTTTGCCCATAATGCTGTACATTTACCATGGCTAATCCACCTAACATACACATTTTGGACATTAAAGGGCAAGTTAACATGGCCAATCCATATGTTAACCACTTTTACAAAGCGGCAAATACAGGAAAAAAGCACTAAAAATCTACAAGCAGTTGGAATCTTGAGAATTTCTGAAGTCCAGAGATTTTATGGTCCTCAGCTGCTGTGTTTGCAGGTGGGGGGGCGGGGGGGGGGGGTGCTTGTAAAATTTCCCAGGTGGCTTTCCTGCTGCCCTCCTGCCCGCTCCAACCTGTGTCCAGTGTACAGCTGTGTGGACAGGCCTTACCTGCCCAGGCTGGAAGTGAAGAAATAATTTAAGGGACAAGTTACCTCAATCCAATTCCCCATTCACCAACAATCCCACATTCCCTACTTTCCCTTTGTTAGTGACCATCACATTATCTTCTTAGTCACAAATAAAAAATGAAAGGCAATGCAAAATATGGATAACAAGGCAAATTTATAAATTTGCCATATTGCGTATAAGTTTAAAGTAAACACCCTTGTTCTGTATTTTCTCCTCCATTGGGGTTTGCCTGTCCTAGTGCTTTCCTGGTGGCTGCAGCATGGCTAATGAAAGGCTGCTGATTTTCACTGGGGAGAGTGCAGACATTCTTGCAGATTGACCTTGGGCAGGACTTGGCCTATAAGGCCTGTACTCTATATAGAAGGTCAGGAGTAATCTGGACAGGCTAGCGAACAGGTGGAGGGTCGGGGCAGTTATCCTACACAGATCTAGCAATCAAGAACCTGGTTCACCACCATCTTCTCAAGGCCAATTAGAGATGGACAATAAATGTGGGCTTGCCAGTAATGCCCACATTCCATGAATACATTTTTTAAAAAAGGTTAGCTGTACTTCATGTCTGTTGACCAGTACAATAGTTTGACTGATGTGTAATACCCCAATTTAGCTAAGGTAATTTTACCACACAAATTTATAGCTACTGTTTTAATGCAGTGGGTCAACTTTCTCTGAATTATTGTCAATAGGGGTTGGCAATTCAGCACAAGTCATTTGTTCTGTCTTCATTATGTAGGCTTTGTTCTTTTAATTAAAAGATTTAACAGTCTGTTTTTGTTTTTGGATTTTTACCCAATATTTCTGCTAAGTGGAGCAATTGCTAAATTTTTATACAAAACTCAGTTATCTTTAGTTTAATCATAAATTCAACAGTTTTTTTTCTCATTTTAATTACCTTGATTAATGCATATGTTCGCAAAGTAAGTAAAAACACATGAAGCATTGATATTCTAATGACTGCCTGTTATTTTAATTAAGCAGTCATTTTAGAAAGGTTTTAGAATTGCTCTTGTCATTGAAAGTCAGCTTCATCACATGGTACATCGGCAGTCTGGTTCCTTACTGAAAACTGAACAATGGAGCAAGGATTCCTGTTCAAGATTCAGTCAACTGTGAGGCCCTTATCTCGACTGCATCACCAGGAGGAGGCAGAGAGCAGAAATGTGTAACCGTCAGAGAGAAAGGGTGAACTGGTGGGCAGACATCTGTGCCTTGTGTATGATTGGAGTGGTATTCTGATGTGAATGCACATTATCTTGGAGGAAACGACACATGGTAAGGAAGGAGCTAAAAGGAGGAGGAAAACGCAACCCAAGAAATGACGGTGGTGAATATCTGTACTCTCGAAGCATGCAATACAGCCCTGCATGACTGCATCACCCCTGCAAATAGCAGACTTAACCACTCCGGATTAAGAAGCATGCTTGGCAATCTCGGAGGAGTTTTTTCAAAGCTTGTCCCTTTCTTAATCAACATGATGTTTGGATAAATATTATGTGCAATTGGGCAGAGATAATAATAGTAATTATGTGACAACATCAGAATGTACAGTCAAGTTCATTGAGTAAACAAGGCAACACAAGTTTCTGAGTTGGAGCTGATGTATGCTGGTACAATGATACATGACGAAAATAAGATGCAGCGTTAATACAGGAGTGATCAACAGTCTCCTGTTGCTGAGGCTGATATTCAGTGTATTACCCAATGGAGTAGTTTGCACAGATTGAATTACAGCTTTCATTAGCTCAGCATTTCGCCAGGGGTTGCTGCCACTAACAATCAGATACCTTGGGAATCTTGGCTATTTAGCCAGTACGGCAATGCCTGTAGCACATCCACATTTGAAAGTAAAGATCCCATCAGTTGCTAATATTGGAGGAAGCCAAAATTTTTGTGCTTTGAAAAAGCAGGAAGTTGTATTTTAGGAATCATTATGGGAGGTCTGTTCTCCCAGCAGTATTGTGTTGTCTATCATTTGCAAGCAAATGGGTTGTTACTAAGTGCCAAGCGGAATGTTAAAAATAGCCTAGGAATGAGGGCTTTGAAATGTTGCCTGTTTAGAACCTTGGGATCAGGGAATAGGATTTGTGCTTTCACAACTAATGAATAGTTGGGCTGATAAAGACTTTTTTTTTGCATTGCTAAAGGAGCTCTTTCCGTGGGGGAGTTAAACTTAGATTGCCTGAGAACCTCATTTGCAAACAGATGTAAATGGGTGAAAATCATTGTAAGTAGTAAAAGGCCAGGGAAAGCACCAAATTTATACAAAACTCCTTTTCTAAATCCCTCTTCATACATGAGAATGAACATGAATGGTGGCACAGTGGCTAACACTTGCCTCACAGTGCCAGGGACCCGAGTTCAATTCTGGCCTTGGGTGATTGTCTGCATGGAGCTTGCACGTTAAAGAACATAAGAACCATGTTGTTCTGTAGGCCATCTGGCCCCTCGAGCCTGCTCCGCCATTCAATAAGATCATGGCTGATCTTTTTGTGGACTCAGCTCCACTTAACTGCTCGCTCACCATAACCCTTAATTCCTTTACTGTTCAAACATTTATCTATCCTTCCCTTAAAAACATTCAATGAGGTAGCCTCAACTGCTTCACTGGGCAGGGAATTCCACAGATTCACAACCCTTTGTGTGAAGAAGTTCCTCCTCAACTCAGTCCTACATCTGCTTCTCCTTATTTTGAGGCTATGCCCTCTAGTTCTAGTTTCACCCGCCAGTGGAAACAACTTCCCTGCTTCTACCTTATCTATTCCCTTCATAATCTTATATGTTTCTATAAGATCTCCCCCCATTCTTCTTAATTCCAATGAGTATAGCCCCAGTCTATTCAGTCTCTCCTCATAAGCCAACCCTCTCAACTCCGGAATCAACCTAGTGAATCTCCTCTGCACCTCCAGTGCCAGTATATCCTTTCTCAAGTAAGGAGGCCAAAACTGTACACAGTACTCCAGGTGTGGCTTCACCAGCACCTTATACAGCTGCAACATAATCTCGCTGTTTTTAAACTCCATCCCTCTAGCAATGAAGGACAAAATTCCATTTGCCTTCTTAATTACCTGCTGCACCTGCAAACCAACTCCATGTGATTCTTGCACAAGGGCACCCAGGTTCCTCTGCACAGCAGCATGCTGCAATTTTTTACCATTTAAATAATAGTCCATTTTGCTGTTATTCCTACCAAAATGGATGACCTCACATTTACCAACATTGTACTCCATCTGCCAGGCCCTCGCCCATTCACTTAGACTATATCCCTTTGCAGACTTTCAGCGTCCTCTGCACACTTTGCTCTGGCACCCATCTTAGTGTCATCTGCGAATTTTGACACACTACACTTGGTCCCCAACTCCAAGTCATCTATGTAAATTGTAAACATTGCGGTCCCAAGACTGATCCCTGAGGTACACCAATAGTCACTGATCGCCAACAGAAAAACACCTATTTACCCCCACTCTTTGCTTTCTGTTAGTTAACCAATCCTCTATCCATGCCCGTAACACTGTGCACCTTTATCTTATGCAGCAGTCTTTGGTGCGGCACGTTGCCAAATGCCTTCTGGAAATCCAGATACACCACATCCACAGGTTCCCCATTGTCCACTGCACATGTAATGTTCTCAAAGAATTCCACCAAATTAGTCAAACATGACCTTTCCTTCATGAACCCATGCTGTGTTTTACCAATGGGACAATTTATATTCAGATGTCTCGCTATTTCTTCATTGATGATAGATTCAAGCATTTTCCCTACTACAGAAGTTAAGCTAACCGGCCTATAGTTACCCGCCTTTTGTTGACCTCACTGCTGTTTTCCAATCTGCGGGAATCACCCCAGAGTCCAGCGAATTTTGGTAAATTACCACTAGTGCATTTGCTATTTCTCCCGCCATCTCTTTTAGTACCCTGGGATGCATTCCATCAGGGCCAGGAGACTTGTCTATCTTTAGCCCCATTAACTTGCCCAACACTACCTCTTTCATTCTCCCTGTGTCTACATGGGTTTCCTCCGGGTCCTCCAGTTTCCTCCTACAGTCCAAAGATGTGTAGATTAGGTGGCATGGCCATGTTAAATTGTCCCTTAGTGACCAAAGATGTATATGTTAGGGGGATTAGCAGGATAAATGCATGGGGTACAAGGATAAGGCCTGGGTAAGATGCTCTGTTGGAGAATGGGTGCTGACTCGATGGGCCGAATGGCCTCCTTCTGCACTGTAGTGATTCTATGATCCGAAACCATTAATTTTCACACCTCAGGTAGAGCATGTTCCAGAAAATGCAATCATGGAAGCTTTCTCATTTTTAGCGTAAGCTACTCTGATGCCATGCGGATGCAGAAAGAATGATACATAAATTACATTTTAGATCTCACTAAAATAAAACATGGGGCATGATCTTACCGCCCCTTCACGCCACATCCATACTGCAGCAAGGTCGGAGAATTTGGCAGGCAGGCGGCATGAACAGTAGTAAGATTCCGACCATAATATTTTCAATCACCATAAAACATCATTTGCATTTAAAATTTTAGTTGTAAGTTTGCAGCTCTTTCAGAAATGGCATAAATTCAGGAAATGTACTGATAATTTTGCATGGGCCTACAGAGGGTATGTTAAGAACAGTTGAGGATGAGGCAAAGGTCTTGTGGAATTAGGATATGTATTGAGGAAATTCTGGCATAGCAGCAGAACGAGCATACATTTTTGTGCCCTAATTTCCTGAACCTTTTGGAGAAAAATCAGCAGTTTTGGTGAAGTTTTGTGGAAATTGCAGACATTTGGGAATTTCTTTGAAGTTGCTCCCCCTCCACTGTCGTAACTCACCTGGGAATGAGCTGGAAAACCATGTTCTTCTTCTGTTTAAAGTTCAAAGTTTATCTATTAGTGTCACAAGTAGGCTTACATTAACACTGCAACAAAATAACTGTGAAAATCCGCTAGTCGCCACACAGGTACACTGAGGGAGAATTTAGCATGGCCAATCTATCTAATCAGGACATCTTTAGGACTGTGGGAGGAAACCCACGCTGACACGAGGAGAACGTGCAGACTCCGCACAGACAATGACCCAAGCTGGGAATTGAACCCGGGTCCCTGGCGCTGTGTGGTTCTTCTCTGCTCCAAAGATTATTTGAACACCTTTGTTAGAAGGGAGTGTCTTTTACCATCTATTGGTCTCGGAATAGCAATCCAAAAACAAATTACGTTCATATCGCTGGGGTTCTGCTGTGAAAATATTCAGCAGTAATTATCTCCAATGTTTCAGGCACGTAGTCTAAAGTTAAAGTGAATAGTCATGGTTAGAGAAAAGGAGACCTGATTAAACTTTCTGTATCTCAAGGTGGATGAAGCTGGTGTGAAATGATGAAACAAAAACAGAAAATGCTGGAAAATCTCAACAGGTCTGACAACATCTGTGGAGAGAGAATAGAGTCAATGTTTTGAGTCAGGATGTGTGGGTTAGGTTGATTGGCCAGGTTAAAAATTGCCCCTTAGAGTCCTGAGATGCGTAGGTTAGAGGGATTAGCGGGTAAATATGTGGGGGTAGGGCCTGGGTGGGATTGTGGTCGGTGCAGACTCGATGGGCCGAATGGCCTCCTTCCGCACTGTAGGGTTTCTATGATTTCTAGGATGACCCTTTATCAGACCTATGATGGAGGTTTCTGATTGATGAATCTTTTTTAATGAATTTGCCTTTCCTCAGCCTCCATCTCCACTGAATTTGTGCAATAATCTTGTGCTAAATTTGGGTCTGTGTTTAGTTAATTATGCCCCCCCCCTCCCCAATGCAAGGTATGCTGATCATTCCTCTTTGAACTATGATCTAAATATATAATCCCAGCAGTGAAATTGGAATGTAACGGTTTGAACCCACACACACTCTGGAGATTGGACAACTGAACATTCCAATTGGCTCAGCATATTTTCAATATTTTAAACATTGCTCCTTGTCCTCAGATGGTTCTAATTGCTCAGCACATTACTTTCTCTTTGCTTTGGTAGCTCTATAATTTAGCTCCACCATACCCATAGAATAGCTCAGGAGCCATGTGTAGCCATCTAATATTCATCACAGCCCCTTGGCAGACCTCTCTGGATAGGGAAGGTAACTATGATGTGGAGATGCCGGCGTTCCGCACAAATGAGGACGGCCTCAACCGGGATATTGGGTTCATGTCACACTATCTGTAACCCCCACAACCTGCCTGGATGTGCAAAATCTCACTAGCTGTCCTGTCTCAAGACAATACACATCTCTTTAACCTGTGCTTAATGCTCCCTCCACTCACATTGTCTGTACCTTTAAGACTTGATTAGCTGTAAAGACTCACATTCCAATCATTATTCATGTAAATTGAGTTTGTGTCTTTGTGCCCTGTTTGTGATCAGAACTTCCACCCACCTGACGAAGGAACAGCCTGTTCCGAGTGCTAGTGGCTTTTGCTACCAAATAAACCTGTTGGACTTTAACTTGGTGTTGTTAGACTTCTTACTAGGGAAGGTAACAGCAGGATCAGACTTATTATCCTGAGAAGTTGACAACTTCATTTCCCATCTTGCTGTCATCTGTGGATTAAGAGCCAAGGAATGAAGCCTTCTGGCAATGCAGTGTGGTATTTATTCTAGTGAGTGATTAATGGCAACTGGAATCTCCAATAATGCGCTTTCCCACTGAGCACCTTCTGACATGTTTGTAAAGTTTATTGAAAAGCATATGCATACTAATTAGTGGCGGAATGCTTCCAAATCGACATTTAAATTGGTATTTCACAGCTGAACTATACTCTTAGGCAAGAATGGTTTGTTATAAGTAAACACTTGCAGAGTATTTGTGTAGACCTACAAAGACTGTGTGCTATTTGAATGAATGTTGACTTGGCCAGTATATGATGAGATAGAATGATGGAATAAAGTAAGATGCTTTCCTCAAAGAATGTATATTCAGATGTTCACATGTATGGAAGTTGGAAACATCTGATAATGCTCGGCTTGAATTTTGTACCCTGTTATCAGTCACAGAACAATGCATCGTCCTTACCTCCGAATCGAAGGTAAGGAGTTGAGTGTAACACATGGTGATGGAAAGGGAGAGGCTATGAGTATATTCACAATATATTCCATGTAAGTACATGAAGAATATTAAATATTCATCCATTGTCTCAATGGAAAAGTCAAGTAAAAATCATGTGTGCAATGCTGAACATAGATTTAATTCTTCATAAAGGTTGTGACAGCAACTTGTGGGAGCTATCATTAACCCAAATACCTCTTGTACAGGGAAGGGAAATGTCGCACATCAGTTCATTGTCCAGTGAAATAGGATAGAAAATGTATAAGTGGTCATTCAGGGGTCGGCGGGGTTGGAGGGTAGTTGGGGGATGGGGCAGTATCAAGGCTGGGGAGTGTAGTCGGATGGGCTGGGGTATGAGTGGTAGGTGGGTGGGACAAAATTAAACTTGGCACTGATGTCTTCCCCAGGCAAATAGCTGTGATAGCCATTGTCATGTGGCAGTACCATAAAGAATGGCCACGCGCGAAGTGTAAAAGGGCAGCTGGAATTCATGGAACTGTTATTCGAGCAAGGAAAGATCTTTTAAAATCCAAAGTAGTGGAGGTGAGTAGTGAGTTTATTTTTATTGTGTCCTTTAACTGAAGCTACAGAATGGACAGAAAACGTTGCAAGGGCAGGTTGGAAGCATTTCCAGCTGTAGACTTTCAAAGTATGACTTTCACATAGAGCTTGTCTCAAAGGAAGTCAGTACATAACCTGGCAGCTGGAGCTGTCAGCTGAGTATAGGAGGAACAACAGCTGCAGCTTTCTGTCAGAAGAACCTTGCACACTGGACCACAAGCACCCACATAGTATTAGCCAATGTTTTCATTTAAAGTTGCTAGCAACCGTTACCTTATTACATTTTGCAGGAGCTTTTATTTTTAAGCTTGCTGAACATTCAAGTAATCCACTGCCATCATGTAACAGAATGTGGTAGATTAGCAGTAAGTCAATCCAATGTTAAATTCTAATATGTTCCCCACTGACAGATTGAATCAATGCTTTTCCCTTGTATTCTTTTCCCCCTATCCCAGCCCTCCCCCACCCATTGCCTCCATTATACAGTACATTTACACTGTGCCATTCACTCTCTGTTATCCGTTATTCATGGGACAGCCTTGGCTCTTATGTCAGCACTTGGAACACCACAAATATGTCTGATCCTATTTTCAAGCAATATGCATGCCCATGTACTCCCACCACGAATCACTGGATAATGAATAAGAGTGAGGAACCTGGCCAATTTTTCCCACCCTAGCTTAGCGATGCTGAGGCAGATAACTTACACAGACCAGAGGATATGACCTGAATTTTCTATAATCTGTTCAACTCAGCTATTAATTAGATATACTTGCTCAAACACTTGGTTTGGGGAGATGGGGGTAGGGTGGGGGTTGCATTCACTGCACTGATGTTGATTGGTGAAGTACAAGTCATCTCATAAGACCATAATAATAGGAGCTTTGCTATATTGTCCATTAAGCCTCCTTCCCCATTCAGTAAGATCATGACTGAATTTATACATCAATGCCTTATCCCTATTTCTCTTGATTCCCTCAGCATTCAAAAATCTATTGATCTCAGTCTTGCATATACTCAACATCTGCCCCTGAATAAAGAGATTCCTCCTTATTTCAGTCCTAAATGGCTGACCCCTTACTCTGAGACTATGATGCCGAGTTTGAGACTCTCTAACCAAGGGATATAGTCTCTTTGTACTGTATATACCTGGCCAAGGCTCTAAGAATTTTAGATATTTCTATTAGATTACCATGCATTCTTCTAAACTCCAAAGAATATAGGCTTACCCTCCTGAATCTTTCCTGCTAGACCAGCCCTCTCATTCTGGAAATCAATCCAGCGAACCTTCATTGCATGTCCTTGAGAGTATTTTGTTTCTTATGTAAGGAGAGCAAAACTGTACATAGTATTCCAGCTGTGGTCTCAGCAAACCCTATATAATTGCATGAAGGCATCCTTACTCTTATAGTTTAACCGCCTTGCAAATAATGCTAACATTCCATTTGCTTTCCATTTGTTGGACCTGCATGTTAAATTTCTGAGATTTGTGTAGCAAGGTGTCGAATTCCCTCTGTTCCTCCAAACAAGATGGATAATTGTACTCCATCTGCTACCTCCAATCAGTTATAGGTCAGTCTTTGCTCTCTGTGTCCTCACAGCTTATTTTCTCACTTTGATTTGTATTGTCAGCAAACATGAATATGTTATACATGTCGCCCTCATCTAAGTCAGGGATATAGTTTGCAAATAGCACTGCTCCTAATGGCCGCCCACTAGTTACAGCCTGCTGTCTTGAAAATGATGCGTTTATTCCTACTCTCTATTTTGTGTCCACTAACTAATCCTCAATCCATGCCAATATATTACCCAATTTCAATCAGTTCTAATCTTGTGTACCAACCTCCTGTGTGTCACCTTATTGAGTGCCTTCTGAAAGTCTTTTGTTGTAAGCTACAGAGGAAAGGTAAGTGTGTAATGTAAGTGGGTGAGAGAGTAGATGGCAGATATGGGGTTAGGGTGGCAGGTAACTGGATGAGGGGATAGGCTGGTTCGATGGGCTGTAAGAGTGCGGGATAGTCAGAGGTGTTGTGTGGGGGATTGTGGGGGGTGTAGTCTAGGGGTGGGGAGGGTAGCTACTCAGCTGACCAACTGTGTGCAGGAAACTTGAACATGGCTCCCGTGAAGTAACAAGCTGCTCCCAGGTTCAGTATTTATTCCTTTGGGATGCCAGCACCAAGATGTCTTCCGTACAAGGGATAACTGCAGGAGGTCAACCGGTCTCACTCATCTTGCTGACCTGGAGGCGGTTGCCAGAGAGGTCAGCTCATCAGGCACTCACTCAAGAAGCAGAGTCCAGTGCAGGAAAAGGATGAATGAGCTCATCTCCTCTGCCTCGATAAGTCAACTTCCAGCTTTATTTTTTATATTTTTTCATGGCTATATGCATCCCTGGCTAGGCCATGGTGAGCTGCCTTCTTGAACTTCTGCAGTCCCTCTGGTGTAGGCACACTCACAGTGCTAGGAAAGGAGTTCCAGGATTTTAATCCAGCGACAGTGAGGGAATTGATGTATTTCCAAGTCAGGATGTGAAGGGGAACTTGCAGGTGGTGATGTTCCCGTTCCTCATGCTGCCCTTGTTCTTCTAGCTGGTAGAGGTCATGGGTTTGTCTGAGGAGTCTTGGTGAATTCCTGCAGTGTATCTCGTACACATTGCTACTGCTGTGTATCAGCAGTGGAGGGACTGGATGTTTGTGGAAGGGGTATCAATCAAACGGGCTGTTTTGTCTTCTATAGTGTCGAGCTTCTTGAGTGCTGATGGAGCTACACTCATCCAGGCAAGTGGAGAGTATTCCATCACTCTTCCGACTTATGCCTTGTAGATAGTGGACAGGCTTTGGGGGTTCCTGAGATGAGTTACTCACTGCAAGATTCCTGGCCTCTGGCTTGCTCTTGTAGCCACAGTGTTTATATGGCAGGTCCAGTTCAGTTTCTGGTCCATGGTAAAACCCAGGATGCTGATAGGTGGGGATTCAGCAATGGTAATATCATTAAATGTCAAGGGGTGATGGTTAGATTCTTACTTGTTGGAGATGGAAATTGCCAAGCACAATTGTTACTTGTCATTTGTCAGCCCAAGCCTGGATATTGTCCAGGACTTGCTCCATTTAGACATGAACGGCTTTACTATCTGAGGAACGTTGCTGAACATTGTGCAATTAACAGCGATCATCTCCACTTTTGACTTTATAATGGAAGGAGATCATTGATGAAGCTACTGAAGATGGTTGGGCCTAGGACATTACCCTGAGGAACTCCTGCAGTGATGTCCTGGAGCTGAAATGACTGACCCTCTACAACCACAACCACCTTCCTGTGTGCCAAATATGACTCCAGCCAGTGGAGCGTTTTCACCTGATTCCCATTGACTCCAGTTTTGCTAGGGCTCCTAATTCCAAACTTGGTCAAATGATGGCTTGATGTCAAGAACAGTCACTCTCACCTCACACATGGAGTTCAACTCTTTTGCCCATGTTTGAACCAAGGCTCTAAAGAGGTTGGGAGCTGAGTGAACCTGACAGAACCCAAATTGAACATCAGTGAGCAGTGTTGCTGTGTAGGTGTCACTTGATAGCACTGTTGATGACCCCTTCCATCACTTTACTGATGATGGAGAGTAGACTGATGGGGCGGTAATTGGTCGGGTTGGATTTATCCTGCTTTTTGTGGACAGCACATACCTGGGCAATCTTTCACATTGCCGAGTAGATTCCTGTAGCTGTACTGGAATAGCTTGGCTAGGTATGTGGCAAGTTCTGGTGCACATGTTCTCAATATTATTGCCAGACTTTTGAAAAGGCTTTGCAGTATCCAGCGCTTTCAACTACTTCTTAATATCACTAATGAATCGAATTGGCTGGAGACTGGCATCTGTGATGCTGGGGACCTCTCGGAGGAGGCCGAGATGGATCATCCACTCGGCACATCTGGATGAAGATTTATGCAAATACCTTTTCACAGAATCACATTCTTGTTACGGCACTGAAGGAGGCCATTCACCCTATTGAGTCAGCACTCGCTCTCCAAATATGCATTCTGACCTAGTGACTTTTCTGCGGCCTTTTCCCTGTATCCCTGCATTTTGTTTCCATTCTAACAACCTCTTAAATGCCTCGATTGAACCTGCCTCCACCACGCTTCCAGGCAGAGCATTCCAAACCCAAACCACTTGCTGTGTGCATACAAACATATAAACAATCATGGCTGATCTGATCGTAACATCAATCTGCACCCCGCTTACTCCCAATTATCAATCACCCACTTACTAAAAATCTGCCTTAAATATATTCACTCTGCTTCCACCACCTTTTCAGGAAGAGATTTCCAAAAATTTACAACTTTTGAGAGAAAGAATTTCATCTCCATTTTAAATGGGCGACTCTTTAATTTTAAACAGTGTCCTCTAGTTCTAGATTTTCCCACAAAAGGAAACATCCTCTCCACTTCCAACTATCCCTCAGGCCTTATATCTTTCAATCAAGGGACCTCTAAACTCCAGCGGATGCAAGCCAAGCCTGTCCAGCCTTTTCTCATAAGGCAAACCCACTCATTCCAGGTATTAGTCTGGTAAACCTTCTCTGAACTGCTTCCAATGCATTTACATCATTCTTTAAATAAGGTGACCAATACTGTACACAGTACTCCAGATGCGATTGCACTAGTGCTGAAGTATTTTTATTCAATTCCTCTTGCAATAAATGATAATATTCTATAGCTTTCCTAATAACTGCTGTAGCTGCACAGTCCCCACCCCCCAACAGCCCTGACCCCCCCAGCAGCCCCAACCACCCCACCCAACCTGGACGGCCAGTCCCGATCACCCCTTCCCTCCCTCTCCCAGTCATCCCAAGTGCAGAGTGGCAGCGGGTCCCCCACCCCCACCGATCGCAACCCCAATAGGCTCTTTCCCCTCTGGTCCCGCTTCCTTGGCACTGCCCAATGTGCCTCTTGGGCATTGCTAGTTTACTCCTTGGGCAGTGTCAGGGTGCCAAGGGAGGGACTTGCAGTCAGTTTTACCAACATGTTTAGACCCTGCTCCTCAACATGATGCTGTGAAACATGCCCCCTGTCTTTTTTTGACAAAGTGCAGGACCTGATGAAATGTATCCCAGGATGTTGTGGGAGGCTCGGGAGGTAATTGGGGGACTCCTAGCAGAGATATTTGAATCATCGACAGCCACAGGTGAGGTGCCTGAAGGAGGGTGGCAAATGTTGTGCCTTTGTTTAAGAAGGGCTGCAGGGAAAAGCCAGGGAACTACAGACCGGTGAGCCTATAGTGTCTATAGTGGGTAATTTGTTAGAAGTTATTCTGGAGAGACAGGATCTACAGGTATTTAGCGAGGCGAGGACTAATTAGGGACAGTTAGCATGGCTTTGTGAGTGGAAAATCATGTCTCACGAATTTGAATTTTTTGAAGGGATAACCAAGAAGGTAGATGAAAGCAGTGCAGTCGACGTTGTCTACGTGGACTTTAGCAAGGCCTTTGACAAGGTATCGCATGGTAGGTTGTTGCATTAGGTTAAATCTCATGGGATCCAGGGTGAGGTAGCCAATTGGATACAAAATTGGCTTGATGGCAGAAGACAGAGGATGGTTGTAGAGGGTTATTTTTCAAACTGGAGGCCTGAGATCAGCGGTGTGCCTCAGGGATCGGTCTGGGTCCACTGTTATTTGTTATTTTTATTAATGATTTGGATGAGAATTTAGGAGGCATGATTAGTAAGTTTGCAGATGACACCACGATTAGTGGCATAGTGGTCTGTGAAGAAGGTTATCTCGGATTGCAATAGGTTTTTGATCAATGGGGCAGTGGGCCAATGAATGGTAGATGGAGTTTAATTTAGATAAATGTGAGGTGATGCATTTTGATAGATGGAATCGGGGCAGGACCTACTCAGTTAATAGTAGGGCATTGGGGAGAGTTTGAGAACAAAGACATCTTGGAGAACAGGTTCATACCTCCTTGAATGTGGAGTCACAGGTGGACAGGGTGGTGAAGAAGGCATTCGGCATGCTTGGTTTCATTGGTCAAAACATTGAATACAGGAGTTGGGACGTCTTGTTGAAGTTTTACAAGACATTGGTAAGGCCACACTTGGTATACTGTGTAAGGTTCTGGTCACCCTACTATAGAAAGAATATTATTAAACTAGAAAGAGTGCAGAAGAGATTTACTAGGATGCTACCGCGACTTGATGATTTGAGTTATAAGAAAAGACTGGAAAGACTGGGACTTTTTTCCCTGGAATGTAGGAGGCTTAGGGATGATCATATAGAACTCCATAAAATAATGAGGGGCATAGATAACATCTTTTCCCAAAGGCAGGGGAGTCTAAAACTAGAGGACATAGATTTAAGCTGAGATACAAAAGGGTCCAAAGAGGCAATTTTTTCACTCAGAGGGTGGTGAGTGTCTCGAATGAGCTGCCAGAGGTAGTAGTAGAGGCGGGTACAATTTTGTCTTTTAAAAAACATTTGGACAGTTACATGGGTAAAATGGGTACAGAGGGATATGGGCCAAATGCGGGCAATTGGGACTAGCTTGGTGGTAAAAACTGGGCGGCATGGACAAGTTGGGCCGAAGGGCCTGTTTCCATGCTGTAAACTTCTATGACTCTATGCCAGAAGGTCTGGAAAGAAAACTGGCATGTTTCTCTGTTTTCATGATGTGGAGATGCTGGTGTTGGACTGGGGTAAACACAGTAAGAGTTTTAACAACACCAGGTTAAAGTCCAACAGGTTTATTTGGTAGCAAATACCATTAGCTTTCGGAGCGCTGCTCCTTCGTCAGATGGAGTGGAAATCTTTCTCTGTTTTTAGTCAGACCCTGACACTTTGCCATTTTTTGGTAAGATTCCGCTCGCCCACTCTCTTGATAAAGAGGTTCATGTGCGTGTACCACCAGCAGCACGAAGGGCAGTGTGGTGAACCATCGTTGGTTACCACTGGGGGTTGTTATTATGTTACTGTTGGGCTAGGGTGTTGTTACTGTGGGGGTTGTACAATGTTGTTGGGTTAGGGTGTTTACCTGTTATAAGTGTTATCATGGCACATCCCAGTGGGGCCCCGCCTCCGGTGGCGAGGTATAAGACCCTCTGCTCCGGCAGGACCCCTTCAGTCTGAACTGGTGTATTCGTGTTAGTAGTTCCATTGTTACACAATAAAAGCCTTCAATATCGAAGCCTTGGTTCCACGTGCTTGATTGTCGCGCATCAGGCAGTGAGATTTTAATGCAAATCAGCGTTTTTATGATGTCCACTTTGCCAATTTCCAACTGTACACTCCTGCCACACTGCCCCTATACCAATCAAAATCCCATTTCATTTCAGGAACAATTTACCCAAATGGGATTCAAAAATAAAAAAGAAACAGAAATCAAATAGCTAACACTGATCCCCTTTTCAAAATAAAACATCTTGGTTTTGGCTTGTGATGTCTATAGCCAACTAAACTGTGCAGAAGTCTGCATTGTGAAAATAAATTCCTAGTCACTCTCCAGCTCACAGCTTAATGCATCATGGAACATGTCCTAAAATAGCGCTTTGATCTCACATCATGTGCTCCCTTTATATTTCCCTCTCCCACTCTATAGGGTAGATATTAGAACTTCATTATCTCCGAGTGCTGTACCAGATTAATGAGATGAAGACAAGAGTAAGAAATATTTGGCCTATGTGTGAGTGCAGTGTGGGACACAGTACATTCCCCAGGAACTTCAGAGCAAATGAGGAAGCTTGGCAGTGACCACACTGACTCTGCAAAGCATCTCAGTGCATTGTCAAAACACATCAGAACATTATTTAAAAATATGACCTAATGGTTCCTGGCAATATGAAACATACTTTCAGCATTTACAAACAAAGTGCTAAAATGGTAATCATTATATTAACTATGATAGCGTGTCCTTGAGTCTGTCAATGTACTTGGGTTGACACAATGGTGTCAGATATGGCCACTCCTCTCTGTTTCTGAAGGTCTCATTCTCACTGATAGCAGTTAACTCCTTCCCCTATCCACTGTTACAAACTGAAGCTTGCATTCTTCTTCTTCTTTTAACATTTCTTTCAGGGAGAACCATTTTACTTGTAGTCAGAATGCTGGTTAACCACCTTTCTCCATCTCCTCTTCCAATCCCACTGTGTTTAAATCTCTCACCACCACATTTTTCCACCTGGTCTTAGACCTTCCTCTGCTTCCAGGCAGTTCCATCTCCATGACTCACCTCACCATATTTCCTCTCTCTCTCTCTCTCTTTCTCTCTCTCTCTCCACAACAGATGACCACACCATCTCAATCTCTTCTTGGCTGCTTTTGTCGATGCTCACACAATCTTCACTGACCCTCTGAAGTGCTGAACTCGGCAGTGCTGACCTGTGTCAGGGGGCAGTGCCAGATGGCAGTGTCAGGGGGCAGTGCCAGGGCATGTCCCTTTCCCCCATGTACTCTCCCCCAGGAGCTATACTCATCAGGAGGATCCTCTGACAGATTCCTGATTTTGTCTTTTCCTTTCACTCCACGTATCCATCCCAGCATCTGCATCTCACTGGCATCCAGTCATTGTTCCGCTCCTCTCAATGTTGCTCAAGTTTCTGCATTATATAACAAGGCTGGTCTCACAACCTATTCTTGGCCAAAGAACTCCCCATCTGACCTGCTCAATTAGAATATCCATGACATTCAGGAAAATAAATGGGTTCAGTGTCCATCCTTGGTGTAATATGGGCGGGATGGTGGCCACTGATTACCACTGCTACCTCGCAGTGCCAGGGTCCCGGGTTTGATTCCCGGCTTGGGTAGCTGTGTGTCTGGAGTCTGCACGTTCTCCCTGTGTCTGCGTGGGTTTCCTCCGGGTGCTCCAGTTTCCTCCCACAGTCTGAAAGACGTGCTGGTTAGGTGCATTGACCATGCTAAATTCTTCCTCAGTGTACCCGAACAGGCGCTGGAGTGTGGCAACTAGGGGATTTTCACAGTAACTTCATTGCAGTGTTAATGTAAGCCTACTTGTGACATGAATAAATAAATTTAAGCTTAATTTAAATTTGGCTTCAAGACTCTCACTCTCCCTCTGCACTGCTTCTTACTCTTGTCTGGCACTCCTATAATAGCTGTATGTATTTCTCAGGCTCTGAAGCTTGCATTACAGCATATTATTCTGCTTCGTGTTGAGATCTGTTTGATTTGCAGTTTCTATTTTATATTTGAAATATGGAGGAAGAAACTGGTTTATTTAAAACATTCCTCTGTTTTGTTGGTGTTCCTACATGTTACTTTCTGTTTCCTGTATAGCTGACAAGTTACACAAAAGAGGCCAAACTAGCAGAGCAATTCAAGGTGATGTTATTGATTTTTTTTCTATATCTTTTACAGTTTATAGATTAGTCACAAGTAGACTTACATTAACATTGCAATGAAGTTACTGTGAAAATCCCCTAGTCGCCACACTCCAGCGCCTGTTCGGGTACACTGAGGGAGAATTTAGCATGGCCAATGCACCTAACCAGCACATCTTTCGGACTGTGGGAGGAAACTGGAGCACCCAGAGGAAACTCATGTAGACAGGGGGAGAACTTCCCACAGATAGTGACCCAAGCCGGAAATCAAACCCGGGTCCCTGGTGCTGTGAAGCAGCAGTGCTAGCCACTGTGCTACTGTGCCAAATATAGAACCTAAAGTTCAGAAATGGGACACTCAGCCTAACAGATCTGTTGTTTTTTATGCCCCATGCAAACCTCCTCTGCTTCATGTAACCTTAATAGCATGTCCTTTAATTCGCTCTCTCTCGTTCTTACCTAGCTTCTTTTTAAGTGTATTTCCTTAAATACGCTATGTGTTAGCAAGTTCCACATTGGATAAATAAGTCATTTTGTCCCCTCTTTTTTGTTGTTCCAGTTTTTCAGGTTTGATTGAAGCATGGATCATTATTGGCTGTAACGGTGCCCCTCAAGCCTTCAAAGTATGAGCAGCAACTTTTACCTAAAATGATATCCTGTCCATTCTCCTTTGAGATGTTTGTAGGACCTTTGGCAACAAATGGGCAATGTTGGACGTCAACTGTTTCATACTTCAGGCGTATTTAGAAATAACGCAGTAACAAACTAGACATTAGACATGAGTACGTCACTTGTATATGGCATGATTATAATAAAACACAATGATCTTCTTTCTCCACAAATATAAGTTATTTCCAAATGCTTTAATGTGAGTACAATGCTCTTTATTATCATGATTAACAGGACATCTGGACTAGCCTAAATAGGGTTATCATGTTAAATTAAACTTTCAATGAGCGCATGAAAACTTTAATGACCACATATTGCTTATTGTACCACTGCAGATTTCTCCTAAAGTGAGGGATTGGGGTGATTTTATTTTGTGTTCATCAGAATAACGGATGTAAGAAGCTGGGGAGTGAATACTTTCCTATTTATAGTACCCAATGTCAACAGCAAGTGTTCCAATGCAACTTTCCCATGGTCAGCTGCAGAGTAAACTTTCAGCACTAGCCCAATGATCTGCCTTAACTGCAAAGTCAGAAGAGGATACAGAACCAAGATTGGAAACAATATCAAATGGAATCAAATGGCAAACATAATGCCACATTGTGTTCTTCTTTCATTATGCAATAACATGGAATGTAGCGATATACAGATGTTTCACTGGGGAGTGAGGATGACATCTACTCTGGGTCGCAGGTTTCTGCCAGGTGTTCATGTGAGTAAACAGGCTGATTCTTGGCCCACACATCTTTGTACACGTGGGCAGGATGTCCCACAAGGTGGCGAGATTCAGAGTGCAGGATGAGCTTCTTTTTCTTTCTCTGCCGCAGCTCTGCCTCATCATTAAGGCATTTGGACTCAAAGCCTGATGCAGCTTGATGAACGAGTTGACGCCATTTTGAACAGTTGGTAGCAAGTTCCTCCCAGTCATTAACAACAGTGCTGCTGTACTTCAAAGAGAGCTTCAAACTGTCTTTGAAGTGCCTTCTTTGTCCTCCCTTTGAACTTTGGCCTGTTGAGCATTGAGAAAAGAGGACCTGGTGGGGAGATACTCTTCAGTGTCCAGTCCATCAAAGTGAATCTTGAAGGAGTTTTGCCTGAATGTTTTTGGAGCAGACTGAAAGGACACCAGCATTTGTTCACCAGTCCTCCCATTGAATCCAGGGAATGTGACAGAGGCCTCGCTGATGACATTTCTCTCGTGCTCTCATGTTGATTTGCAGTCCAGGTTTCACTGCAGTACGGTGCGGTGATGACAACAGCTGTACAGCAATTGGCCGGCAAGCCAAGCGAAACAGCATAGATATCAGTGAAACCGGAAGATACCACCAGCGACCAATGGCGAGCCTCTCCACTGCCAGAAAACATGCCATTAGGTGCAGGGGGTAGAGATGCAAAATCCCACCCTAGGACGTTTGCTGACTGGCCAATGTCTTTGTGGTCAAAGACTCACTGCCGTTCTTTGCAGATGGCTAAGTTGATCCGATGTTGGATCTCTTTGTCAATGATGATCTTTTGAGGGAGGTGGTTGCCAAGGTGTAGGAAGTGCTCAACATATTCTAGAATCTCTATTTCAACATATACAGGAGGTGGAATATTTGGCTGACCAGCTCTGGCCTAATATGTGAGCTCTGATTTGGCAACATTCAAGGTCAGGCTGACTTTCTTATATGTAGAATTGAAGAGATTGAGAGTGGCTTATAAATCCAGTGCAGAATGGGCAATGAGACAGCTGTCATCCACATACTGTAGATCATGTATATCTATGGTCGTCAGTTTAGTTTTGACATAGACGTGACTGGGGATAAAGAGTTTTTCATCTAGACACTATTTAATACTCATATCAGAGGGCATCTGATCTTTGTTAAGGTGAATAGCTGCTGTCAGGTAGATCATAGATAGTATGGGAGCTATCACACAGCTTTGTTTGCCAGTGATCCTGATTTTTACAAGGACTGTTTCAGATCTACTCAAAACAGTTCCAGTCATATCATCATGAAGCATTTACAAGAGTGTAATGAAGTTTCTTCAACATTGGTGGCTTAGTGGCATGGTGGTTAGCACTGCTGTCTCACAGCTCCAGGGACCCGGGTTCAATTCCGGCCTTGGGTGACTGTCTGTGTGGAGTCATAGAGTCCTAGAGGTTTGCATAGAGTCATGGAGTTTGTATGTTCTCCCTGTGTCTGCATGGGTTTCCTCTGGGTGCTCCAGTTTCCTTCCACACTCCAAAGATGTGCAGGTTAGGTGGATTAGCCATGGTAAAATTGCGCCTTAGTGTTCCAAGATATGTAGGTTTGATGGATTAGCCATGGTAAGTGGCTACAGGGATCAATGGCTTCATGGGTTACAGGGAGAGGGCCTGGGTGAGATGCTCTGTCAGAGAATTAGTGCAGACTTGATGGGCTGAATGGCCTCCTTCTGCACTGCAGGGATTCTATGATTCTATGATCCAAATCTTTTAACCACAATCCACAAAACCTCATAATCAATGAGTCAAGGTGGATGAATGTAATGAAAAGTTCCTGGTATTGTTCTGGAAATGTTTCTTGCATTTGTCTGGCAACAAAAATTATATTAGATTTTCCTCTGGCAGTTCTAGAGTCACACTGTGTCTCTAAGAAGGGATTTCACAATTACAGCAAGTAGGTGATTCAGGAGAATGTGTTAGGATTTTCCTTGCTGTGGACAAGAGGGATATACCTCAACACTTTCCACAGGAAAGTGTTGCATTCCTCATTTCAGAGTTAATTTTCCTCCCAAATCCATTGGATGAGTGCATGGAGTCCTGTTGTGAATGAAAGCCCACCCACTAACTTTGAAGAGCTCAGCTAGAATGCCATCGGGAGCACCGGTTTTGTTGTTTTAATCCGTTCACTCGCTTGCTGCAGCTCTTGATGGTGATTCTACCATAGGCGATTGCGGGTGAGCCTGGAGAGTATCAGCTTTCACTCTGGATTCACAGTTGAAGAGTTGCTGAAAATATTCATTCCAGCATTGATGTACAAAATCAGGGGAAAGGTATGAGATGTCTTCAAAAGTACAGCCGCCAGATTTTTTAACATTTCTTTAAGATGAACTTTCGTTCTGAGGTGGAAGTGAAGGTGTTTTATCTCAGTTAAATCCCTTTGCAACAATGGTAGGAGTGTTGGATTTCCCACAGGACTGTTGTCAATAAGTGAAGCTGATAGACTCACCATCAATCATTTGTTTTCTCATTCATCCCTCAAAATTATTATCAAAAATAGTTTGTGTATGTAAATATGGGCAATAAAAATACAATACATCCATGTCCAAATATGAAAAAGCAGAATTTTGACAAACTGTGTAAAATATTTTATTCCATAAATTTACCAAACTAATCCTATTGTCTGTTAAATTGCAACTCCAAATTAAAGTCTCTGTGGTAGCAATGAAATGCTTACGACTATGTTCTTTTCCAAAAACAAACTCTAATCACAAGCTGATTAAATTTGGATAACTGATTGGAAGCAATAGAGACACCACAGTGCAACTGCTCTGAGAAGTGGTGAGGGGTGATGTGCCTCATCATTTTTCAGAGATTTTCGCACTTTTCCTGAAGCAAAGGGGGCGATCTTTCCAGAATTTAGCCAAGTGTCAGTTCCAACAAGAAAAATGGAGTGACTCACATCAACGGCTCCTGCCTAATTTCTGGCCGAATCTTAGCCTCATTGACAAAATGTTATATGGCCATGATAATCACATTGTACCCACAGTGGCCATAAACAGTGGCATCATAGCTGTCACCCACACTCGGCACCAACGCAGATTCTCTCACACCTCAATGGGTTCACTAAGTAGGCAGGCTTCAGGGTCACTCACTGGTGTGCACCTCACAGCTGAAGATCCACAGCAGGCGGAGGCAGGGCTGTTCCAGGGAACTGGCACTCGGAGGGATGCCGGAGGCAAGGATTCTGCTGATCCCTTGCCCAATGACGTGCCCCTGGGCATGGTCATCCCAGAGCTGCTGGAGCTGCAAAGACAGGGTTGCGAGCATAAGGAGGGGATGACAGCATGCCTCCTTGAACTGCGAGACTGACTGGGGAAGTCCATCGCCAAATGTCCAAGCAGATGATGTCGTCAGTGCAGTACAATGAGGTGAACACTGCGAGGTTGGTGTCCGCAGTGGAGACCTTGGCTCAGGATGTGCATTCCATGACAGGAGATTTCCGTACCATGGTTCAACTCATGACCTCCATATCTGTGAGCAAGAATTCCATGGAGCAGGCACTGGTGGGAATCCATAAATGTCAGCACCAGAGGACGGTGGGCCCTTGGAACTCACAGCTGCCCATGGAAGACTACTGGGCCCATTGGGCACCCGAAGGGATGAGGATCATCTGATGCATAGCCCAGTGCCTTTCACCCAGGAGACCCTGGGGGTGTCCAGCCTATCTTAGTCTCCCCTTCCTGTGAGCGCCACACCTCCAGCCCCACACATCGATGAGGGCTGCACTTCAATACCCGTGCGGCCTGAAAGCAGGCCAGGGCCCTCAAGGTCCAGACCCCCAGGGGATGCCCACCAAGGTATTCTCAGGCAACAGGGAAGTCAGCAGGCCTCCACAACCTCAGCTGCGGATCCTGAGGAAGCACCTAGATGTAGTGGGAGGGTGAGGAAGATGTAGAAGTGATAGGCACCTAGTTGGCACAGGTGAAGGTTGGCACTAGTGCAGAGAGGTCACCACTGTATGTAGTTATAAATAATGAATCACTCTGCTCACTCACAGAGCCCCCACCCTGTCATTTCATGCTGCCAAGCTTCGGTGGACCCTCGCACACTCAGTGCTTCATTCCTGTGGAGTGTGTGAATGGCTGTGCTATGTCTCTCCCACACTGGGGTCAGAGTAAAGAAGCTCTGCTGCAGGCAACTGCACTCTCCCCAACACCACCCCCCCCTCCCCTTCCCGGGATCCTGTTCATGGAAGGAGCAACCCCTCCCCCCAAGCCTTCCATCTGTCCGGCTAGAGCAGTTCAATATTGCATCTGTTCACCTGAGCGGGAGAGGCCAAGGGGCTGTCGAGGTGCTGATTTTCTGCCCACCTCGGGTATAAGATGAAAGTGAAAACCTTGCCACATACTTAGAGGGGCCTACAGTGCCTGGGACTATTCACTCCAGCTTTGATGAACCCCATGATGTACCCATTCATTGGCACAGCACGTGTAGCTCTGATAGGCAGGAGTCAGACATATCGCTGAGAGAAGCATCGCTTCGTCCTCGCTACAAGTCATTATCATTCTCCTGCAGAGTCAGGCCAATGACTGCAGCTCCCTGCCATTGAAAACATGCAACCAAACGGTTAGATAATGATGCCACTACATCATTAGCTTGACCTTACACCCGTTGTGGGAGATCTCATCACCTGCTACTCCCACTCATCCCTGAAACGAGACGTGGTATGCCGCCATGGTGGCGTAAGAGCTATGTGGCAGCAGCCTATCAGACCTTGTATCTTGGGACATCCCTGCTAGATGGGTGAAGCCTATGACCTTGGTGCCCTGGCTCGCCGGGTCCCGGTCAAAGTTGATAAACATTTCAGCCCTGGAATGAAGATCATCTGACACCCCCTTCATACATTTGTGAGTGGTAGACTGGGAGATGCCACAGGTATCTTCTGAGCTGCCCTGGAACGAGTGCTAGTATAAAAGTTCAGAGCGGCTCTAACTTTAAGAGCCACAGGTTCTGTCCTCCAGTTCCGTGCAGTGTCAGCTCATGCAGTATGTGGCAGAGGTGGTCCATTGTCCCCGGGACACATGCAGGAGACATGAGTTGAAGGCACCTTAAACACAACAAGGGTGTGTCGTGGGTGTCATTATTTGTGTCCATCCTGCTGGAGTACAGAGGAAACTACGAAGGTTTCTGACTGTAGTGTTAAAGGGGTATGAGTGAGAACAGAAATTCACACAGGTAATGAGAAGCACTGGGGTGGGAGTCACAGATGTATGGAGCGATGAGGGTCAGGGCTTTGTTACGACTCCTGGCACTGCAGCTCAGACAACTGAAAGTAAGGGCATCTCTACTGGAAGATTTTGGCCGGTACTGTCTCTGATATTGCTCCTCCATCAGTGGTCCTGCTCCCTGAACAGCTGCAGGCTGAACACAGCAGTCATGATGTGGAGATGCCAGCGTTGGACTGGGGTAAACACAGTAAGAAGTCTCACAACACCAGGGTGGACTTTAACCTGGTGTTGTGAGACTTCTTACTGTGCACACACAGCAGCACATTGTTGTCTCTGCTGCTGGTCAATCCTGATCAGTAGAAAGGCCAACTCAACAGGCTCCATGATTCTCATGAATCATGCACTGAAAGAGTGAGAAGACCACCGTGAGTACTGTAGAATCGTAACAGAGCCCTGACCCTCATCGCTCCATACGTCTGTGACTTCCAACCCAGTGCTTCCCATTACCTGTGTGAATTTCTGCTCCCTCTCACATCCCTCTAACACTACAGCCACATCCCTCATTGCTTCCTCTGTACTTCAGCAGGATGAACACAAATAATGACACCCACGACACGCCCTTGCTGTGTTCAAGGTGCCTTCAACTCATGTCTCCTGGTGCTGTGTCTTGGTGCCACCCCATCACTGGCAGCGGCATTGGAGACAGCCTGCTGACTTTGCTGTTATGGTGGGCATGATGACCTTGGTGGTCATCCTCTGGCCACTGGAGCGTGAGTTGACTCCAGCTGGGGAGGGAGCATCCAATCCCATGACTGGGCACTCCTCAGGTTTCAAGGCATCATCAGATGCAGCAGCCATTGGCAGAGGGAAGGAGCAGCTGGAGTCCTCGTCTGGAGCACCCTGAGGGGAGCCCACCTGCTCACCATTGATGGATGGGGACCAAGCAGAGAGACTAGGTGACTCATCCATCTCTCACACTGGCAGTGACCTCCACAGCTGGCGTGCTTGCTGGAATTCAAATTTCACCATTTGCTGTGGTGGGATTTGAACCCGGGTCCCCAGATCATTACCCTGGATCTCTGGATTACCAGTCCAGTAACAATACCACTACATCATTGCCTCCCCCTCAAGTTAGGTCAAATGGTTGGAATGTTAACAGATCAAAGGTTGAACTAATGGCCAATTAAAGAATTTCTAAAAATCCTAGAGATCGTTGGGATCATTAGAGGAAATTCCAGCAAGTAAACCTCATGTACTATTAAGTCCTTCCTTATAAGTTCCTTTGCACTTGCCATCGCAGTATGAAGACTGCAATTCATTCAGTAAATGAAGATCAGTCTATCATCTTTATAGGGCTTAAGAACATGAACTTCCATATGGCTTATACAACAGATTTCCACAGATTTCCTTCAAATTATACTTTCATACTTTAATCCTCTTCTTCTCTGCCACCTGGAGTGATGATGTGGAGATGCCGGCGTTGGACTGGGGTAAACACAGTAAGAAGTCTCACAACACCAGGTTAAAGTCCAACAGGTTTATTTGGTAGCAAAAGCCAGTAGCTTTCGGAGCGCTGCTCCTTCGTCAGGTAAGTGGGAGTTCTGTTCACAAACAGGGCATATAAAGACACAAACTCAATTTACAAAATAATGGTTGGAACGCAAGCCTTTACAGGTAATCAAGTCTTAAAGGTACAGACAATGTGAGTGGAGAGAGGGTTCGAAAGCTAGTGGCTTTTGCTACCAAATAAACTGTTGGGCTTTAACCTGGTGTTGTGAGACTTCTACCTGGAGTGCTGCCATTAAAGCCAATATTTGCAAACTGCTCAGAACTCTGTTCTTTGCTTTCAATGAAGGAGACTGGGTTCATCTCGATTATTTTAGTCCTTCATTTGCTAATTAGCTTTCCAAATGCACTCACGGTTTTTATGATAGAATATGCAGAGAACTGATTTTCCTTGGAATTCAGATAATTAAATCTAACCTCCCAAAACAGCATTACATTCAGTGAATTGGAAGACTTTAAAATTGTTGTATTTTTATTCCTGGTGCATAAAAGCCTCGATATGGTTTTCAAAGGGTTAATATTTGTAAGACGATCCCTCTGGTATTGATGGCTAGTTACTGCCAAATAACTGCTGAATAATCAGCAACAATGACACAATGGTGTTAAAACTGCAGGCTACAACACAAAAAAATGAATCATTCCAAAGGGGAAAAAATAAATCCTGGGAATACTGTATCTTGATTGTTTCAGAATAATGGAAAATTCTCAGCCTCATAAAAGGATCTTTGAAATGACGAGTTGACTCAAAATTTTGTATTATGACTTCTAAACACAGTACATTTGTGGCCTGATTCCAGATCTAATTTACATGTCTCTTAGTTTGAAATTGACGGTCTTTTCAACCATCTGAGGGAATGGGCCAATGACGGAACTTGCATCTGCTCAGGCTAGTATTTTTATTGCTCCAGGATTGGCCTTTACATAAAAGAGTGGGCTAAGAATGCTAGTGAAAAAGATCTATGCAGCCTGTGTGACCAATCACATCCATAATGTCTGCCCAGGATATTTACTGCAAAACAGAACAAAACATTAAACAGATGGTAGTTGTTTGAGCTACAATGCTATCTATAGTGCCCCATGAAATATCCAAATTACAAAGAGATAACAGATTTCAGACAGCTAGTTTACATTATGAGAAATGGCTTTTGCATTATTTGGCTACTTTAAGGATACCAACCACTGTTCGAAATACGTTTTTATTACTAGAAAACTTATAATGACAACGAAGTCTCAGTCCAGTGCTCAGAGATTGATGTTGTTCGATTGAGCAGACAGGGTATTGGTAGCAAGAAGAGAATAACAGTTCTCAGTTTGGCTGACATTTTTATTTTGTTATCAAAACTGTTCCAAACTTTGACGTAGACTGAGACGACATTACATCTAGTTTATGTTTGAATGGTTACACCGACAGTATTAGAAAAATTATGCCTCCTCTGTTGACAGTTTCTATTTGGAACTCTGTACAGTATCAACTTTTCCACCGTTTGAAAGATGCAAAGTGGCAAATTTACTTTTCGTCATCTGTTAAACCACACAAGTTGTTTCATGACAGAATCTCTGATTCTTTTTATTATTTATTTTATTTTTTTTAAATAAAGAAATAACGAGAAACTTCACTTACCCTGAGATTGATGTTACCGAGGACAGAACAAATCTAATAGGTCGGTGGCTAGAGGTGTGATTGTTCCATAATCTAACAGATCAGGTAAACATTTCCACAGTATAGCACAGGTGAAGATGAATTTCTGAGTTCTCTCTACCCACCATCTGCTGAGATCGTGCAGGAAAAGTGGAGAACAGGGCGAGAGTATGTTTCTTCTTTCAGACAAGCTGGCTACCATAAAAGGTCCACATAGCCTCCAGATTAGAAACTGTTAGTGTTTGGAAAATGAAGTCTGTTGCTCTCCTGTTTAATGTCTCACTGCTGTGTTTTCCCTTGCCGGAGCTGATACAACCCTCAGATACTGTGACACTGGTGGCTATGTCGGAATCAGTTCCCTCGAGTTATATTTAACTGGCGTTCTCAGCAAGTCAAGCCTGTCAACAGCTGAAAACTTTGTAGCAGTTCTCTCTGCTATTGAACAGCTGAGCTGTTCTTATTTATGAAGAGTTACAGCCAAACCGCCACATACTAGGGGAAGAAGGAGTAAAACCATCAAATCCCTTCTGTGGCCCCTTGCCAACTATTTCATCTGCATGCAGTCACTATTTTAGATTGCACAGCTTCCCTCTTAATGTCAGCTCCTATTTGATCAGTAAAAATCGACATTGTCCACAAATACAGAGCTTCTGGGTCTCTGTGTATGACATCCACAGACAGCAAGCAAATACCCCAAGTGACAAAGAATCTTGTTTGCTTGGTAATTTACATTAAAAAAGTGAAATATTTTCTGGTTGACACAGACCAATGTGCAATGACTCGTATTTTTCCAGAGATCAGCAACTTGCTGAAACCTGTAAGGAATTGCAAGCAAACAAATTCAGTGGGATTGCATTCTATTCTTTGGTTGCCGTCACTTTAAAATTTTGGAATGCACAAATTTGAGTCTATTCTCTTGCTCCTCTTATCTGTCACTGTCTTAAGTCTTAAGAAGACAACAATGATAAGACCCTTGGCTTCATCACATCAACATGCGCACTGCAACTACCTATTCATATGTCTGAAAATTGAGGAATTTTCAAGCATATGAATAGGTCAATGCCCTCTGCTGTGCCCATCACCCCTTGTTTTACTTAAGACCAAGGATTGCAGACTGCAAGGGGCATCACAGATAACTGGTTTAACCATTCATCGTCAGATCATACTGGAACGTAGAAAGTACTATAGTGTGCTGAGCCCCTCTGTACACGTCAGAGAATCACAAATGTGCTGCTCACAATTTTCCATTCAATGATTTTACTCAGCAGAAAAGGATGGGCCTGTGGGTGACGTTGTCAGAGACAACCAGAAAATCGGCCTTATAAGGGAATGCAAATGTTGAAAATATTAGGCAGACAGGATGGACGCAAAGGGGAGAGCACAAGATCATGAATTGCCGGCGAATTCCTATTTTTTTTCAAGACTTTCACCTTGTTTTAAATGTAGGCACAGTAGTTGGTGTTTACGGTATTTGCCTGGATGTGAGTTTATTGGCTCAGTTGGAGAGACTACAGGGGTCACTACACCTAATACTGATGCTTTGAGGAAAATGTATTTTACTTTATCCTCCTCCTTGTGTTTTCTTTCTCTCACTCTTTCTGTATGCATCTATGCTTTTCTCTCTTCTAAATAACTTAAAACAGCTCTTTCTAATACTCAACTCTCCAGTATTTAGATTTCCATTCACACAGACATTTCTGCAGCTGTAGATCTGCTGAATCAGGTTCTCACCTCCACATTTGATGCCCTTGCCCTTACTCTCTCACCTGGTCAATGCCCTCTGCTGTGCCCATCACCCCTTGTTTTACTTAAGACCAAGGATTGCAGACTGGAAGGGGCATCACAGATAACTGGTTTAACCATTCATCGTCAGATCATACTGGACCGTAGAAAGTACTATAGTGTGCTGAGCCCCTCTGCCAAGACTGCTCACTATTTCAAGATGATGCTGGGTTGCTTCTTTGACAGCACCTTCCAAACCTGCAGCCACTATCATCTCGAAGAACAATTGCAGCAGAAGCATGGGAACACCACCTCCAAGTTGAACTCCAAGTCACACACCATCCTGACTTTGAATTATATCACTGATCCTTCACTGTAAATGGCTCACAATTCTGGAACTCCCTCCTAACAGCACTGTGTGTGTGCCCACACCACATGGACTGTAGTGGTTCAAGAAAATGGCTCACCACTGCCTTCTCAAGGCCAATTAGAGATGGGCAATAATTGCCAGGAATGCTTAATCCCATGAATGAATAAAAAACCTCAATTTCTCTTCTCAAAAAATTGTTTTCAAAAATCATCTGCCTTTTCTCCTCACCCTCACCACCAAGTGTGAGGAGCTCATTAAAACATTAGAAATAAGCAATTTGGCCCTTTGATTTTGCTTCATAATTCAACAAGATCATGGCTTGTCCCCTACCTTTCCACATTATCCCCAAGTCTCTGCATTCTCTTAGTACCCAAAAATATATTGATCTCTATCTTGGATACATCATCCCTCCAGTGCAAAAGGATACCATTTGGCCCATCGAGTCTGCATCAACTCTCCAAAAGAGCATCCCATCCAGGTCCTCCCCTCTGTCCTATCTCCATAACCCTGCACATTTACCATGGCCAATCCACCTAACCTGCACACCTTTGGACTGTGGGAGGAAAACAGAGCGCCCAGAGGTGGCCTCAAGAACTTTTTGTTCATTTAAATAAGTCACCAAGTCAACAGACAGCTTCCTTTGAAAGTCCCCCACAAGCATCATTTCCCTCAGCATTTTTAAAGTCAGAATTTACATCCTGAGAGTCGCACCATCTCTCAAAGAAGGTTTCTTTCTCTCTGGCAAATCCAATATAAGTTTGGCCCTCCTGCTTGCTATAGTTTCTAAACAACTGTCTATATGCTTCAGGAACAAGCTGGTAAGCTCTCAGTATATAGCTGCCTTAAAGTCTTCATACCGCAAACTTTGCTGTGTGGGCAAGGCTGAATAAACTCTGAGCTTTACCAGTCAGCACATGTTGCAATGAAAGAGCCCAAACTTCCCTTTACCACTTCAAATTCGTTGCCACTTTTTCGAAGTGCAAAAAATACTTATCCACTTCTGTTTCCTCAAAAGGAGGCACCAGTCTAATGTGCCTGCTAACATCAAAACTAGATGTGTGTGAGCTAGTTGGCCACTTACAACCAATTCAAGCTCTCTCATTCGCACTGCTTTATCCACTCTTCGGGGGGAATTTTCCCATCCCGCCCGTGGAGGGTGAGGGACGGACTGTTGACCTCGGGTGGAATTTTCCAGTTTTGGGGCGAGTGTGGCCGGAAAATCCCACCCCTGCTTTCTTACTTTCGAGCTCCTTTTGAAACTCTAATTTCTGTCTCTCCAATTCCTTCTCTTGCTCTAGTCCCAGTTTTTCCAACTATTTCTTTCTCTCGAGTGCCTTTTTTCATTAAACTGCAACTCAATTTCCTTCTCTGCCAAGGCAACTTTCTTCAACTCAAGTTGTAGCTGAAGGTGTTCAAGACGACCATCTCCCCTTCTCAGAACATCTGCTGGGAACATATTTAACTCAACCAATGCTTGCACTAAAACAGATTTTATCTCCATTTTAGCAGCAAAACGATTTATCTTTACTTTGTAATGGTCAGCAATGCCAATGAGCTGTGCTTTCGTGACCTCATTAAATTGTTCAGACTTTGGATTAGTAATAAACCCGTCAAATACAAAAACCATGTTCTTTTAATGCAAGCTAATCAAATTGTTTGTCTTAAATAGAGTATAGCACATTAAACAGAGAAATAGGACATCGCAGAAGAGTAAAAACAATCAACCGACTCTGACTATTAACAGGATGCAACTTGAATTCAAATAAGCAATCACAAGCCACACACATCAATTAATCCTAATTGAGCACAACCAAAAGTAAACAGCATAATCCCGGATGAGCCCCCAATTCTGTTAAGGACTAAAACTTTCAGAATGTTGTCAACAGGCAGACACAGGCAATTCTGGAGTTATTACCACCATGGCTATAACAAAAGAGAAAAAAAGACAAAACATGATCATTGCTGTACCATTTTTACATGCATCAGTTATTTCTTTGTTTATTTATTACCCCACCACGATGTCATTATTTGGTGACCTATAGACTACGCCTATCAGTGACTTTTTCTCCTTACTATTTCTAATTTCCACCCAAATGGATTCAACCTTTTTTTCCATAGAACCTATATCATCTCTCACTACCACCCCGATGTCATCCTTAAATATCAGAGCTACACCACCTCCCTTACCTTCCCAGCGGTCCCTCCGAACAGTCTGATACCCCTGGATATTTAACTCCCAGTCGTGACCATCCTGCAACCATGTCTCTGTAATCATGAAAGAGGTAGTGTTGGGCAAGTTAATGGGGCTAAAGATAGACAAGTCTCCTGGTCCTGATAGAATGCATCCCAGGGCACTAAAAGAGATGGCGGGAGAAATAGCAAATGCACCAGTGGTAATTTACCAAAATTCGCTGGACTCTGGGGTGGTTCCCGCAGATTGGAAAACAGCAAATGTGATGTCACTGTTTAAAAAAGGAGGTAGACAAAAGACAGGTAACTATAGGCCGGTTAGCTTAACTTCTGTAGTAGAGAAAATGCTTGAAACTATCATCAAGGAAGAAATAGCAAGACATCTGGATATAAATTGTCCCATTGGTAAGACGCAACATGGGTTCATGAAGGGCAGGTCATGTTTGACTAATTTGGTGGAATTCTTTAAGAACATTACATATGCAGTGGACAATGGGGAACCTGTGGATGTGGTGTATCTGGTTTTCCAGAAGGCATTTGACAAAGTGCCGCACCAAAGACTGCTGCATAAGATAAAGGTGCACAGTGTTATGGATAATGTATTAGCATGGATAGAGGATTGGTTAACTAACAGAAAGCAAGGAGTGGGGGTAAATGGGTGTTTTTCTGGTTGGCGATCAGTGACTAGTGGTGTGCCTCAGGTATCAGTGTTGGGACCACAATTGTTTATGATTTACATAGATGATTTGGAGTTGAGGACCAAGTGTAGTGTGTCAAAATTCGCAGATGACATTTAGATGAGTGGCAGAGCAAAGTGTGCAGAGGACGCTGAAAGTCTGCAAAAGGATATAGATAGTCTAAGTGAGTGGATGAGGGTCTGGCAGATGGAGTACAATGTTGGTAAATGTGAGGTCATCCATTTTGGTAGGAATAACAACAAAATGGACTATTATTTAAATGGTAAAAAATTGCAGCATGCTGCTGTGCAGAGGGCCCTGGGTGTCCTTGTGCAAGAATCACATGGAGTTGGTTTGCAGATGCAGCAGGTAATTAAGAAGGCAAATGGAATTGTGTCCTTCATTGCTAGAGGGATGGAATTTAAAAACAGGGAGGTTATGTTGCAGCTGTATAGGGTGCTAGTGAGGCCACACCTGGAGTACTGTGTACAGTTTTGGTCTTCTTACTCGAGAAAGGATTTACTGGCACTGGATGGGGTGCAGAGGAGATTCACTAGGTTGATTCCGGAGTTGAGAGGGTTGGCTTATGAGGAAAGACTGAGTAGACCGGGGCTATACTCATTGGAATTCAGAAGAATGAGGGGAGATCTTATAGAAACGTATAAGATTACGAAGGGAATAGATAAGATAGAAGCAGGGAAGTTGTTTCCACCACTGGCAGATGAAACTAGAACTAGGGAGCATGGCCTCAAAATCAGGGGAAGCAGATTTAGGACTGAGTTGAGGAGGAACTTCTTCACACAAAGGGTTGTGAATCTGTGGAATTCCTTGCTCAGTGAAGCAGTTGAGGGTACCTCATTGAATGTTTTTAAGGCAAGGGTAGATAAATGTTTGAACAGTAAAGGAATTAAGAGTTATGGTGAGCGGGCGGGTAAGTGGAGCTGAGTCCACAAAAAGATCAGCCATGATCTTATTGAATGGCGGAGCAGGCTCGAGGGACCAGATGGCCTACTCCTGCTCCTAGTTCTTATGGCCTTATGTCCTTATGTTCTTATTAACAAAACTAAATGTACTAAAGTGCTTCACGGGACTATTATAAAGCAAAATATGACCCAAAGCCGCATAAGGAGATAATAGGTCATGATGATCAAAAGCTTAATTTGACCAAACAGGTGGTTTTAAAGGATGTATCAAAGAAGAAAAATGAGGTAGAGAGGTTTAGAGGTGTGGGGAAGGTATTCCAATGCTTAGGGCCTATGTGACTGAAGGCACGTTCACCAATAGTGGAGCAATTAAAATTGGTGATTCTCAAGAGACCAGAATTAGTGGAGCACAGATATCACAGAGAGTTGTGGGGTTAGATGAACATAGAACATAGAACGTAGAACATTACAGCGCAGTACAGGCCCTTCGGCCCTCGATGTTGCGCCGACCTGTGAAACCAATCTAAAGCCCATCTAACCTACACTATTCCAATATCATCCATATGTTTATCCAATGACCATTTAAATGCCCTTAATGTTGGCGAGTCCACTACTGTTGCAGGCAGGGCATTCCACGCCTTTACTACTCTCTGAATAACGAACCTACCTCTGACATCTGTCCTATATCTATCATCTCTCAATTTAAAGCTATGTTCCCTCGTGCTAGCCATCACCATCCGAGGAAATAGGCTCTCACTGTCCACCCTATCTAATCCTCTGATCATCTTATATGCCTTTATTAAGTCACCTCTTAACCTTCTTCTCTCTAACGAAAACAGCCTCAAGTCGCTCAGCCTTTCCTCACAAGACCTTCCCACCATACCAGGCAACATCCTGGTAAATCTCCTCTGCACCCTTTCCATTCTGATTCTGAACTAATCAGATGAGGTTAGAGATAGGGAGGGGCAAGGCTATGAAGGAATTTGAAAACAAGGATGAGGATTTGAAATCAAAATATTGCTTGACCAAATGCCAATATCGGTCAGGGGGTGAAATTTGAAAGTGATTTGGTGCAGGTCATTGAGAAATAGATGCTGCTGGTGCCATTATATTGATGTGGAGATGCCGTAGCTTCTCCTCCGGAGCCTTCAACATGTCATTGATGAAGACGAACATCTCGCCAAGGCCATCCCCACACCCCCACTTCTTGCCTTCAAACAACCACGCAACCTCAAACAGACCATTGTCCGCAGCAAACTACCCAGCCTTCAGGAGAACAGTGACCACGACACCACACAACCCTGCCACAGCAACCTCTGCAAGACGTGCCGGATCATCGACATGGATGCCATCATCTCACGTGAGAACACCATCTACCAGGTACACGGTACATACTCTTGCAACTCGGCCAACGTTGTCTACCTGATACGCTGCAGGAAAGGATGTCCCGAGGCATGGTACATTGGGGAAACCATGCAGACGCTACGACAACGGATGAATGAACACCGCTCGACAATCACCAGGCAAGACTGTTCTCTTCCTGTGGGGGAGCACTTCAGCAGTCACGGGCATTCAGCCTTGGATCTTCAGGTAAGCGTTCTCCAAGGCGGCCTTCACGACACACGACAGCGCAGAGTCACTGAGCAGAAACTGATAGCCAAGTTCCGCACACATGAGGACGGCCTAAACCGGGATGTTGGATTTATGTCACATTATCAGTAACCCCCACAGCTTTCCCCCTGATCTTGCAGAATCTTACTGTGGTGAACCATCGTTGGTTCCCACTAGATAGTACTGAGCCAGGGTCTGGCCAGTACTACAAGTATGTATATATATGTTGCTGTTGGGGTTAGGGATGGGTTGTTCTACTTGTTGCTGTTGGGGTTAGGGTTGGGCTGTTACACCTTGTATTATAGTTATTGTGGTACATCCCAGTCGGGCTCCGCCTCCTGGGAGAGGTATAAAGGTCACTGCTCTGTCTGGGACCCCTCAGTCTGGGATCGTGTATATAATTAGTAGCTTCGTTGTAACAGCAAATAAAAGTCTTTATTTCCTGAGCATCTCAAGCCTCGTGTGTGATAACGCGCATCAATTTTATTTGCTGTTAAGTAAACTCTCGTCGAAAGAAAAAAAAACGATACAGAGAGTATGGAGCAGATATTGAAACCTGAACGTCTTACACTGGATCCACGTGCGGCGGGCGCCTCTGACACCTTCGACCACTGGTTGAAATGTTTTGAGGACTACCTGGCAGCCTCTGCAGCGGTCACCACAGACGATGACAGACTCCGGGTCATCCATGCGAGGGTAAGCGACACCGTATACCTCGCGATCCGTGCGGCCACCGACTACACAAAGGCCCTCGAGCTTCTTAAGAAGCGTTACATTAAGCCGCCAAACGAAATGGATGCTCGATACCTCTTAGCCACGCGACGACGGCAGTCTGGCGAAACAACGGAAGAATACGCGAACGAGCTCCTACAGCTAGCCAGGGGCTGTAACTGCAAAGCAGTGTCGGCAGAGCAGAGCATGAACGACCTCGCTCGAGATGCATTTGTGGCGGGAATCGGATCATCTTACATCCGACTCAGACTACTGGAGAACATAGAACATAGAACATAGAAAGCCACAGCACAAACAGGCCCTTCGGCCCACAAGTTGCGCCGATCACATCCCCACCTCTAGGCCTATCTATAGCCCTCAATCCCATTAAATCCCATGTACTCATCCAGAAGTCTCTTAAAAGACCCCAACGAGTTTGCCTCCACCACCACCGACGTCAGCCGATTCCACTCACCCACCACCCTCTGAGTGAAAAACTTACCCCTGACATCCCCCCTGTACCTACCCCCCAGCACCTTAAACCTGTGTCCTCTCGTAGCAACCATTTCAGCCCTTGGAAATAGCCTCTGAGAGTCCACCCTATCCAGACCCCTCAACATCTTGTAAACCTCTATCAGGTCACCTCTCATCCTTCGTCTCTCCAGGGAGAAGAGACCAAGCTCCCTCAACCTATCCTCATAAGGCATGCCCCCCAATCCAGGCAACATCCTTGTAAATCTCCTCTGCACCCTTTCAATGGCTTCAACATCTTTCCTGTAATGAGGTGACCAGAACTGCGCGCAGTACTCCAAGTGGGGTCTAACCAGGGTCCTATAAAGCTGCAGCATTATCTCCCGACTCCTAAACTCAATCCCTCGATTAATGAAGGCTAGTACGCCATACGCCTTCTTGACCGCATCCTCCACCTGCGAGGCCGATTTAAGAGTCCTATGGACCCGGACCCCAAGGTCCTTCTGATCCTCTACACTGCTAAGAATGGTACCCTTCATTTTATACTGCTGCTCCATCCCATTGGATCTGCCAAAATGGATCACTACACACTTATCCGGGTTGAAGTCCATCTGCCACTTCTCCGCCCAGTCTTGCATTCTATCTATGTCTCGCTGCAACTTCTGACATCCCTCCAAACTATCCACAACACCACCTACCTTGGTGTCGTCAGCAAACTTACCAACCCATCCCTCCACTTCCTCATCCAGGTCATTTATGAAAATGACAAACAGCAAGGGTCCCAGAACAGATCCCTGGGGCACTCCACTGGTCACTGACCTCCATGCAGAGAAAGACCCCTCCACAGCCACTCTCTGCCTTCTGCAGGCAAGCCAGTTCTGGATCCACAAGGCAACAGCCCCTTGGATCCCATGCCCTCTCACTTTCTCAAGAAGTCTTGCATGGGGGACCTTGCTAATCTTGACCTCACTAAGGCAATAGAACTAGCGGATATGTTGGAGACGGCTTCCAAAAGCCTAGTATTGTATCCTGAAGACCACGTGGAGACAACGTGGCAGGAGCAGTCGCTGATCCCTCCTCGTCCCTCGGGTTCGAAAAGCTGCGTGATGGCGTGCCCACACTCGGGCCTGACGACGGCAGCAGCTCCGGGCGGCCCGCGGTGTTACTTCTGTGGGGGAGCGAAGCATACTCGGCAACGGTGTCCCGCTAAAGCTGTGTTGTGATCCGCCTGCGGTAAGAAGGGGCACTATTCGAAAGTATGCCGATCTAAACCTGCTTCTAGGAACAGCAGTGCGGCCTGCGATTCCCCGGAGCCCGGTTCTTCGTCGTCGGCATCGTCCACGTGCGAGGCTAGGACCACACCATTACGGTCGATGGAGTCGGAGATGCGTGACCACCAGGGGTCGCTGAGTTTGGCGCCATCACCCACGTGCGACCTATGGGAACGGCCATGTTGGTCGGCACTGACCGCGAACGACCAGCAGGGGTCATCCTCGTCAATCTCAGCTGCCTGCAGTGGCGCTCATGAACCAACGGTGGCGTCGATCATCCTGGACCAGGCCAAGCCTCATAGACTCGACAAGTCTATGATGGACATTCAGGTAAACAACCACTTGATTATTGTCTGTTTGACAGCGGGAGCACTGAGAGTTTTATCCACCCGGATGCTGTGAAGCGGTGTGGACTCCAGATTCAACCTGTCAAACAGACAATTTCTATGGCATCAAGGTCCCGGTCTGTCACCGTGCTAGGGAGTTGCGTGGTAACTTTAACGGTGCAAGGCACGGTTTACGAGCGCTTCAAGCTCCTGGTGTTGCCGCACCTTTGCGCGCCAATACTTCTCGGACTAAACTTCATGGTCCACTTGAAGAGTGTAACCCTACAGTACGGTGGGCCACTCCCTCCGCTTTCAGTGGGAGAACAGCAGCCTCCAAATTGCCCAACGCGCCCCGCCTGTAGCCTCTCGACGCTGAAGATTACCACACCCTCCCTGTTCCAGAATCTTGTGCCAGGCTGCAAGCCCATTGCGACTAAGAGTAGGCGTTACAGCGCTGAGGATCGGATCTTCATTCGATCTGAAGTTCAGCGGCTCCTCAAGGAAAGGATCATACAACCTAGCGCTAGTCCGTGGAGAGCGCAGGTCGTGGTGGTCAAGAGTGGGCACAAACCCCGGATGGTCATTGACTATAGTCAGACCATTAATAGATACACGCAGCTGGATGCGTATCCCCTTCCGCGCATATCTGACATGGTCAATCAGATTGCGCAGTACCGGGTGTTCTCCACCATAGACCTCAAGTCTGCCTACCACCAACTCCCCATTCGCCCAGAGGACCAACAATACACGGCTTTTGAGGCGGATGGTCGCTTGTATCATTTTCTCAGGGTTCCCTTTGGTGTCACCAATGGGGTCTCGGTCTTCCAGCGTGCTATGGACCGAATGGTGGACCAGAACGGGCTGCGGGCTACCTTCCCGTACCTGGATAGCGTCACCATCTGCGGCCATGACCAGCAGGACCACGACACAAATCTCCTGAATTTCCTACGCACTGCATCTCGCCTGAACCTGACCTACAACAGGGAGAAGTATGTGTTTCGTACGCACCGTTTAGCCATCCTCGGATACGTGGTGGAAAACGGGGTCATTGGCCCTGATCCAGACCGTATGCGTCCCCTCTTTGAACTTCCCCTGCCCACTAGTGCAAAAGCACTGAGAAGATACTTAGGCTTCTTCTCTTATTATGCACAGTGGGTTCCCAATTACGCGGACAAAGCCCGTCCGCTCATCAAGTCCACTTCTTTTCCGCTAACACCAGAGGCTCGATTGGCCTTTGATAAACTAAAAGCCGACATCGCGAAAGCTACGATGCACGCTGTTGATGAGTCCATCCCCTTTCAGGTGGAGAGCGATGCATCTGATTTCGCCCTGGCCACCACACTTAACCAGGCGGGCAGGCCCGTCGCCTTTTTTTCCCGCACCCTCCAAGGCCCCGAAATTCGGCATTCAGCGGTGGAAAAGGAGGCCCAGGCCATTGTGGAGGCCGTCAGGCATTGGCGCCATTACTTGGCGGGAAAACGGTTCACCCTGATCACGGACCAGCGGTCCGTGGCGTTCATGTTTAACAACACGCTGAGGGGCAAGATCAAGAACGACAAGATCTCGCGGTGGAGAATTGAACTCTACACCTATAATTATGACATCATGTATCGTCCAGGGAAACTCAATGAGCCCTCGGATGCCCTCTCACATAGAACATGCGCCAGTATACAGGAGGACCGTTTGCAGGCTCTCCATAATGACCTATGCCATCCTGGGGTCACTCGGCTCTACCACTTTGTAAAAGCCCGCAATCTGCCCTACTTGGTGGAGGATGTCAGGTCCATAACAAGAAGCTGTCGGGTATGCGCGGAATGCAAACTGCACTTTTACCGACCTGACCGGGCACAATTAGTCAAGGCCACTCGTCCCTTCGAAAGACTGAGTGTCGACTTTAAGGGTCCCCTTCCCTCGACAGATCGGAATGTGTACTTCCTCAACATCATTGATGAGTACTCGAGATTCCCTTTTGTTATTCCCTGCTCTGATACATCCGCTGCCACGGTTATCAAGGCATTCCGTGATCTTTTCACCCTGTTCGGGTACCCCAGCTACATTCACAGCGACAGGGGCTCGTCGTTCATGAGCGATGACTTGAGGCAATACCTGCTCTCATACGGGATTGCCTCTAGTAGAACCACGAGCTACAACCCTAGGGGTAATGGACAGGTGGAACGTGAGAATGCTACAGTCTGGAAGGCTGTCTTACTGGCGTTGAAGTCAAAAAGCCTTCCAGTCTCCCGTTGGCAAGAGGTGCTCCCTGATGCGCTCCATTCCATACGCTCACTCCTGTGTACGGCAACCAACGCTACTCCCCATGAGAGGCTGTTTTCATTCCCTCGGAAGTCTTCCTCTGGGACCTCATTACCGTCTTGGTTGACGTACTCAGGACCTGTCCTCCTGCGGCGACATGTAAGGGCCCGCAAGTCCGACCCGTTGGTCGAACAGGTCCATCTCCTCCACGCCAACCCTCAGAATGCCTATGTGGCATACCCTGACGGGCGAGAGGACACGGTCTCGATTCGAGACCTGGCGCCAGCAGGGGACTTGGAAACCCCTGTCGCTCCCATACCCCCAGTTAGAAACCCCCTAACTATTGTTTCCCCTCCGGACACGGCGCGGGCAGCATCGGGACCATTACTTAACCCTTTTACTCCCGTGTACAGCTTGCCTGAGTCCAGAGGATGGTTGCCACTTCAGGGCGTGTCGGAACTCAACGGATTACTATCACCTCGGGGTCAACCGGCCCGTAAGACTGTGGAGGAACAGTTGGACATCGCCTTGGGGAGAACGCCACCGCGAGTGCCTACTCCAGTGTCATCGCCGGTATTGAGGAGGACACAACGACGGTGCGGTCCCCCTGACCGTCTGAACTTATAGACTGATGACAAATTATTCTGTTTTTTTTGTACCCCGCCGGCCTTTGCCTTCAAAGGAGGGGTGAATATGGTGAACCATCGTTGGTTCCCACTAGATAGTACTGAGCCAGGGTCTGGCCAGTACTACAAGTATGTATATATATGTTGCTGTTGGGGTTAGGGATGGGTTGTTCTACTTGTTGCTGTTGGGGTTAGGGTTGGGCTGTTACACCTTGTATTATAGTTATTGTGGTACATCCCAGTCGGGCTCCGCCTCCTGGGAGAGGTATAAAGGTCACTGCTCTGTCTGGGACCCCTCAGTCTGGGATCGTGTATATAATTAGTAGCTTCGTTGTAACAGCAAATAAAAGCCTTTATTTCCTGAGCATCTCAAGCCTCGTGTGTGATAACGCGCATCACTTACTAGCTGTTCTGTCTGGAGACAATACACATCTCTTTAACCTGTGTTTAATGTTCCCTCCACCCACATTATCTGTACCTTTAAGACCTGGCTGGCTGTAGAGATTTGCATTCTAATTAGTATTCTGTAACTTGATTTCTGTGTCTCTGTGCATTGTTGGAGAACAGATTTTCACTCCATCTGACGAAGGAGCATTGCTCCGAAAGCTTATGGTATTTGCTACCAAATAAACCTGTTGGACTTTAACCTGGTGTTGTGAGACTTCTTACTGCCATTATATTGAACAGTGAATGCTGACAGTGAGCAGGAGATGTTGAGGATACCAGAGGTCTTGAAAAATAGCTGCTTTGTTAGTGTTGACTTCCAGCAATACATCCACAGACTCCCCTGACATTGAACAATACATTCTGAGAATGCCTTCAATTGAGAAATACAGTGGATGCTGAGATCACACTGAATTGGAGCAATGCATTCAAGAATGTCCTTACATTGAGCAATAGGTACTGACAATATTTTGACAGTGAGTGACAGATGCTGAAAATATCATGATATTGTATAACAAAACCCTAAAATTCCCTTCATATTGATTCTTAGATACTGAGAATGCTGACACTGAGGGCCTGATTTTACCATTTTCATTCTAAGTGCTGAATCTGGGTGCAATTCAGATCCGACTTGGAAACCTGTTCTCAGGCACTTAGCCTGAAAAAAAAATGGCGGGTCTGAATCACACTGTGGGCGGGGATTATCGCACCTGAAATGTTGCAGCTCCAGTTGGAGCTTTGAACTGCGCATGTGCAGTGAAAAAAAATTTGAAAAAAGCGCCCTTGTCACATTGCCCCCAGGCCGCAAAAAGCGGATAAAGCTGGAGCGATGGCCCCCACTGACATCGCCCCATTTCACAACATAACGGTCCCCCTTATCCACCCACCCCACCGCTACCCAGACCGATCGAGGCCCTCTGCCTCCCTTACTCTCAACTGATCGTCCGCAGAGTGGCAGCGGTCCCCCCCCCGCCCCTGTCCCCCGCCCCCTCCGTCCAGAGAATGATCTGGCCCACCTCCCTTCTCCTCCTACCCCCCGCACCAGAGAACCATCTGGCCTCCCTCCTCCCCACCCCATCAGAGACTGATCTGGCCTCCCTCCTCCTTCCCCCCCACCAGAGAATGATCGGGCCTTCCACCCCCATCAGAGATACATCTGACCCGCCTCCCCCCCTCCTCCCTCCCTACCAGAGAACCATCTGGCCTCCCTCCGCCCCCCCCCCTCCCCCCCCACCACAGAATGATCTGGCCCATCTCCCTTCGCCGCCCCCCACCACCCCCCCCGCCCCCCACCCCACCCCACCACCGACCTAGGTTAAAGAGCCGTTGGAAGCTCTGAACTTACCTCTTCAGAAGCTGGAGTGCCCGAAACAGACCTTTGCCGAGCAGGTCTGTTTCGCGCCGAACCTGGACGGGCGAACGTGACGGTAAAGGGGGAAATGCAGGTAAGATTGGGCGTCCAGCTCATTAAGTCAATTTAAATGCATGCAAATGCATTTAAATTGACGTTGCGCCCGTTTCGGGTGCGTTTCGGATCACGGCCATTTTCGGGCCTTGGTAAAGTGGGCATCTGCGCGGACACGGGCATGGATCGCATTAATCGCCTCACGCCCAACTTTACCAAGTTTTCGTGCCCGAAAACGAGCACAACGCAATGGTAAAATTGGGCCCTGAGTAAGAGGTAATGAGAATTTCGTGACAGATGTTAACCAGTAGGTGCTACGAATGTTATTAATAAATGAACGTACTTACTTTTTTTTGTTCTTACTTATATTATGCCTTTCGTCACCTCAGGATTTCCCAAAGCATTTTGACAACCAATGATCTTTAGAAATAACAACAGGAAATGCTGGAAAACTCAGCAGGTCAGTCAGCTTCTGTGGAGAGAGAAACAGAATGTTTCAAGTCCATATGACTCTTGTTTGATGGACTCAAAACATTAATTCTGTTTCCCTCTCCACAGATGCTGCCAGACCTGCTGAGTATTTCCAGCATTTTCTGTTTTTATTTGAGATTTCCAGCGTCCACAATATTTTGCTTTGATTTGACTACTTTCGAAGTCTAGTCACTGTTGTAATGTGTGAAACATGGTGATCAGTTTATTCTCGGCAAGGTAGTATATGTAGCAATGAGTTTAATGACCTATCAATGGAAGTGAATATTGGGAATGGCGGGAACAGAGAACAGGCACTTGTGTCAGCTGCCATATGACATGCCCAACACTGAGATACTATTATTGAACAATAATGCTGAAAATAAACTAACAGTCAGAAGCTGCTTAAAATTGGAGATCCACAGACTGAATGTAGCAAATTTGCATAAATAACAGAAAACCTCCTGGGTTGAAAGATAACTGTGAGATGCCCCCACTAGATTGTCAAGAAGATCGCCCCGTAGCCCCCACACCAAAATGCTGTTGGATGTCCTGAACACAGAATGTAGACACAAGAACCAAAAGATCAGGGACTGTAAACAGGACCCACAATAAAAATGCTACCTTCTGGTGATGAAAACAGAAAACGCAGCAAAGCTTGACAAGGAAATGGAGAAGAACATTCTAGAACAAACGCAGAATGCAGCAAACTACAAAAGGAGTGATTACTATGTGGATTAGGATCATTGGAAAGCCCTGATGCAGGCAATAAAGGGAGGGTCACTGATCAAACCAAGGACCCCAAGCACCCCGGACATTCTCTCTTCCACCTTCTTCCATCAGGAAAAAGATACAAAAGTCTGTGATCACGCACCAACCAACTCAAAAACAGCTTCCTCCTTGCTGCCATCAGACCTTACAAAGAACAAAGAACAAAGAACAGTACAGCACAGGAAACAGGCCCTTCGGCCCTCCAAGCCTGTGCCGCTCCTTGGTCCAACTAGACCAATCGTTTGTATCCCTCCATTCCCAGGCTGCTCATGTGACTATCCAGGTAAGTCTTAAACGATGTCAGCGTGCCTGCCACCACCACCCTACTTGGCAGCGCATTCCAGGCCCCCACCACCCTCTGTGTAAAAAACGTCCCTTACATTTAACTGATCTTTCTCTATACCCTGTCTGTGACTGTAACACTATATTCTGCACCCTCTCTTTTCCTTCTCCCCTATGTACTCTATGTACAGTATGTTTTGTCTCTATAGCACACAAGAAACAATACTTTTCACTGTATCCCAATACATATGACAATAATAAATCAAATCAAGTCATTATAATATCCTTAGACTGATTTGAGGGAATGTTAAGGCGGAGTACAATTTTGATTCATGTCAAACTGGTTAGTTACTAAAAAGAAATCATGATGTGGTAACGGGAGTAGTTGCCCCTCCTTCCTACCAATCGACCAGTGGGTGATGCCAGTACCGTGCTTGGGTAGTGAATGGCGCTGAGCATGTAAAAATCTCAATGTGGGTTTGGATTAAAGTTGCAACAAACTGGCTCCTGCCTCAATTTATCACACTGGCGATGGGGATAAATCTAACTGATGCTATGTGCTCCCCCGTGAGTACCACGCAGTCTGAAGAAGCTTGAAAGGTTTCGCAGGCTTGAAGAGGACTCTGGAAACGTACGGGGGAAATAAAGCTTTATGAAAATAGAACAAGGGATTGTCCTGAAATCCAACAAACTGCTGCAGTAATTGTGTGAAGTCAGGACACAGTTTTGGAGGTTAAATGAAGGAACACATTTCTGCAGAGCTGATAGCTCACAACTTTTTTATAAAGCACACCTACTGAGCATCCAAAAGTGCAGGAAGATCAAAGACTGGAAACCCAATAGAATTCAACATACACCAGACCCGCAAAAAAAAAGACTTCCTACCTGAGGAGTTTGTCAAAGAAGGTCCACCATCATTGGGGAGTCTGTTTGACTGAGAACAGGGCGGGAAAAGCACAAAGACACAACCAGCAACCTGCAGAGACAGCTCTTAAAGGAGCAATACTCTCAAGTGGTAAAGACACACAATAAAAAGAACACAACCAGTACCTGCAGAAGCAAATAAAATTAAGAAGACTTCCTGATCATGCCGTTGTTCGGGAAGGTCAATCCATATGATGCAGATGCTGAGGATTGGAGTCAGTATGTCGAGAGAATCGGTTTCTATCTCCTAGCGAATCAAATTACTGATGAAGGTAAACATGGAACTATTCTACTGGGCATGTATAGAAGTAAAATATATAACTGTACCAGGAACCTCAGTGCCCCAGATGCAGCTAGTATCAACTGGAGTTGGCGGAACTTGTGAAGTGCCATTTTCAGTTAAAATTGTCTGTAATTATGCAATGCTTCAAGTCCAATGAGAATTTGTGCACCAGGAGAATCGATTTCTACCTTTGTGGTGAACCTGAAACAGCTGACCTAGATGAATACTGTGAGTTTGGGATGTATTTAATGATATGCTGTGGGATAGGCTGTTATGTGGAGTGAACGATAACACCATACAGCACCGTTTGCTTGCTAAACCAGATATTGATTTCAAACGCACTCTAGAACTGTCTCTCACCATGGAGAGTGCCACAAGAAATTTTCAGAATTTAGAGTACATGAAGAATAGAGCACTGCACCATGTTAGGGAGAAGCCTGCTACTGAGCACAGTGCAAAGGTGGCACAGCAGAATTTCAGCACCATTCCCTGTCCATCAACCAACAAGTCAGGAAACCGAGTAACAATGCGTCAGCTGATAAGGTACACACTTGTTTTAGGTGTGGCGGGAATCATGGAACGTCACATGCAGATTTAGAGAGGCAGAGTGTTACTATTGCCACAAGAGAGGACACCTGATTAGACATTACAGAACAAAAATTCAACCAACATCAGAGCAGAGTACAAATCGATTGTGTGAAGCTGATGCTGCCACTGCAAACTCTCTGTATCAGTGACTGCTGGTAAAGCAGCCTCCACTGCAGTGACAGTGCAGGTGAATGGCAGCAACTGCAGAGGGAGGTGGACATCAGTGCTTCAGCTACTATTGTTGGGGAGCACACGTTCAGGTACCTCAGTGAAGGGAGCAAGCTTTTGATATGGGAGCACACGACCACCAAGCTGAGAACCTACACTGGAGAGTCCATTCATATCAAGGGCATTGCTGTTGTTCCAGTCTCTTACAAACAGATAACCCAGCTTCCTGTGATGGCCATAGAGGGGGAGGAGCCCAGCCTTTTGTGTCAAGATTGGCTACAAAAAATAAAACTAGACTGGTCTGAAATATTCCATTTGATGTCCAATGAAATTCCTGAGCTTTTGAAGAAATATGACACTGTTTTTCAGGATGAATTGGGAAAACTGAAGGGTATACAAGCTAAAATACACATCAATCCCCAGGAAGATCACACATTTCCAAGGCCAGGCTAGTGCCTTATTCCCTCAGAGGAAAAAGTGGAAGCACAGTTGCATAGGTTAGAAAACTGGGAATAATTCAGCCTATTCAGTTTTCAGAGTGTCATAGATCAATGTCATAGAATCCCTACAGTGCAGAAGGAGGCCATTCGGCCCATCGAGTCTGCACCGACCACAATCCCACCCAGGCCCTACCCCCACATAGTTACCCGCTAATCCCTCTAACCTACGCATCTCAGGGACAATTTTTAACCTGGCCAATCAACCTACCCCGCACATCTTTGGACTGTGGGAGGAAACCGGAGCACCCGGAGGAAACCCACGCAGACACGAGGAGAATGTGCAAACTCCACACAGACAGTGACCCGAGACGGGAATCGAACCCGGGACCCTGGAGCTGTGAAGCAGCAGTGCTAACCACTGTGCTACCGTGCCGCCCGTGGGTCGCCCGTGGGTCGCCCGTGGGTCGCATCCATCACCCCAGTTCTGAAGCAAGACCAGACCATACGTCTATGCGGTGACTACAAACTGACAGTCAACAGAGCAGCAATGTTAGACAATTACACCATTCCCAAAATCGATGACTTGTACACCAAGTTAGCAGGAGGCACGTCATTCACCAAGCTAGATATGAGTCATGCCTATCGGCAGCTGGAATTGGACAGCACATCAAGGGAGGATGTGACAATCAATACTCACAGAGGCCTTGACCAGTCCACACGATGGCCTTTTCGAGGTTGATCCACATGTGCCATTTTTCAGTGAACCATGGAGGAATTCCTGCAGGAACTTCCATATGTGGTTGTGTACTTAGCTGATGTCCTTGTCACTGGACTAACTGAAGCTGAACAATTAGCCATCCTTCCTCAAATGGTCTCGCTGAAAGAGCCGCCAGACCTTTAAAGCCAGTATGAAGGAGTTGTCTGGAGTTACATTGGAGACTCGCCTTTCCAGATTCCTTCCTGCTGCACATCAACACAAACTGCCACTGACTCCACACCGTCTGAGCTGCTGAGGAAACGCCACTTGCACATCTGGATTTGATGTTTCCCAATTTGGAGGTAAGACAGAAACAAAGTGATCAGAAACTAAACCACGCCATGTACAGCAGGGTGTGTACATTCCAAGTAGGTGATCCCATCTACGTGCGTAACTTTGGAAATGGACCATTCTGCACTCCAGGAGCCATCATTTCAGAAACAGCTCCATTGTCATCTTGAGGTCAAGTTGTGAATAAATTACTGCACAGACACATGGCTCACACCCGAATAAGAGAAACATTCCCGTGAACACAGGGTCAACCTGTGATTGATGTTTCACAGTCAGTCTCGAAGGTGTGTGCTCACCCTGCAGCTGTTATTCCTGATACACCCAGCGAGCTGTCAAGCGCAAAGCCACCCCGATCCAGTGGCACATTTTTTCCTGCAGCTCAAATCTGGTGATTCCTGTTCCGGAAACTCCCCCACTAGAATCGTGTCACTCTGACCATCCCCACAGAGCACCTCAGAGACTTGATTTGTAAAAGAAGGAAGTTAAAGCTGAGAGACATTACTAGTGTTGTGTGGTTTGTATGAGGAGCATAAAGGGAGTGGAAATGTGAGTGGTTGCCCCTTCTGTCTGCCAACCAACCGGTGATGTGGAGATGCCGGCGTTAAATCTCACTAACAATACACATCTCTTTAACCTGTGCTTAACGCTCTCTCCACTCACATTGTCTGTACCTTTAAGACTTGATTACCTGTAAAGACTCGCATTCCAACTATTATTTTGTAAATTGAGTTTGTGTCTTTATATGCCCTGTTTGTGATCAGAACTCCCACTCACCTGATGAAGGGGCAGCGCTCCGAAAGCTAGTGGCTTGTGCTACCAAATAAACCTGTTGGACTTTAACCTGGTGTTGTGAGACTTCTTACCGAACCAACTGGTGGGCAGTGCCAGTGCTGTGCACTGGATAGTAAGGTGGCAATGAGCCTGTAAATATCTCAATGTGTGTTCCCAGTAAAGTTTACATTTGTTTGCAACAAATTGGCTCCTGCCCCAAGTGATCACATTTACAGTACGGGGAATATTTCAAACCAATTCATAAATCACACATAGAACAAATTAACATGTGGAGGAATGTGGAGCAGATTTGTATGAAGATGCATCAAGTGGCAGATAGGAGGCAGGAAAGCAAAGGCTTACACATTTTAATGAATTTCCTGATCAATGCAAAGCTAAACCGGAAACATTTCCAACATTACAGAATCTGCTGCTGAATTAAAATTACTTTAAAAATAGCCTGAATTTCCTAATACAGGTTTTGCGTAAGCTGAGATGACATACGCCAAACAATTGACAGCAGTGAATTACAGATAAGTATAAATCCAGATTCAGTTGCATATTCCAATGAGGAATGTCATATTACTCAGAGGCATCTTTCCTTCTCTGAAAACTAATTGCTTTATGAATCTTAGATGAATGAATACAAGTTAATTATTGTCACAACGTCTTGAGAGTATTGTGAGTATAAGGGGACAATTGCACCTCAACAATAAAGCTCAGTCTGTGTGTGTGGCAGTAATGGGATGCTTCATGTTGGGGCATTAAGACAGAGTGGCACTTAGTTAGGAGGTCATAGGTTCCATCCCTCATTCTGCACAGGTTCTACCTGAGTTGGAAGTTGCTGATAGGGTTTCCCACCCTCCCGGAATGTCCAGAAGTTTCCGGCAATAGAACATGGCTCACCCAGGAGTATTACGAGAAAAGTTTTGTTTTCCTGGTTGCAAAACTTTGAGTTGTTTGCCTCTCTTGTTTCGATTTGCAATCTTGCAATTCTAGTCCTCACCATCAGGCTGGCAGTGCCCAAAGAGCCTACCTGGCTGTCTCAGCCATTCCTGGCCTCCCAGGAGCAGCGTGGAATTTCCCCCTGATTGTCCATCTAGTTTAAAACAAAGCCGACTGTACTATGACCTAAATATCTGTGGAATGCTGGAGTATTGAGACATTCAATTAAGCACAATTGTGTTCACAAACTGTTGTAAGTGTCACATAATCAGATGTCCTGTTTCAAACTAGAGTTAGCAACTCTCGCTGTTGGTGGAGGTCATGGTATCAACCTGCAGCTGGGGTGAGGAGCTGAATGAAAATCTCTTGAGTACAACCTTATGTTTCCTAATGGCCAGCCAAGGGAAGCATGAGCACAGGTTTTCTTTCTACACTCAGCGCCAGAGGTTTGAATGTCTTATCTGTTCCTCACCCACTTTCTGATCTCTTTCTTTTCAGGTCCTTTCAATGTTTGATACACCATTTCCAAGAAGCCTGTTCCCAAACCTTTCACAGTGTTTGATTGCAATCAGTCAATAAAAAGAATATAGGGCGGGGTTTTACGGCCTCGCTCGTCCCAAAACCGTAAAATCCTGCCAGAGGTCAACAGACCTTTCCATGTTCTGCCCCTCACCCATTCTGATTCTCATGGCAGGTAGGGCGGTAAAATTCCAGCCATAAGAACAAGTAGGTAAATTGCATTCGGATTCCCCTTCCTTTGGGTGACAGATTTAGTTCATCTGGTATTCTCAGATAGCCCAAAGGAGACTGGGAACTTATCTTCTGTGAAGTCACTTAGGCAGCCAGATGGTCAAAATTAACATGGGATATGCCTGTTCTGTGTGTCTCACTTGTACTCATAGGGGTAAATTATCTGGGGAAGGGGACAGAAAATTTGACAGACCATATAAAGGTCCGTTGACCTCAGGTGGGAAAATCCGGTCTTGGGATGGGCGTGACTGGAATCACTGGAAGAAGTGGTGGTGTAATATACTGGAGCTTCTAGGGCCGTGCCATGCATCCAATGCATTTCAGGACAGATTCCACAGCACAACTCAGAAACTTCCATTTCTCCCCATGCTTTTCCCCCCATGACCAAAGAAGAGTAAGTATGTGTTGTTGGCTTGAGCAGGTGACATGAGCACCAAGTCTATCTTTGTTAACACAGAAACATAACAACACTTACACACGGAAGGGGTCTTTGTTTTACCAGAAAATATTCTTAAAGTCGGTGAAGAAGTTGTGACAATGAAAATTCAGTTCTTTAAATTCCTCTGAATTCAGCATCATCACCAGCAGCTGATCAATTGTGCCTTGTTCTGGTCTAAAATTAATGTTTTTTTTCCTACAGCACCTATCGACAGTGACTTAGCAAATACCTTTCCAGCTGTACTCAATACTGATTCCTCTCAAATTGTTGTATTCACTCATATCCTTTTTTTCAGTATTGTTTTCCTTATTTCTTTTCTGCAAGTATTTGCTTTACTTTAGAATTTTTTTAAAGAGCTTTACAATATTTTCACAGTGTGTGTCTCACCAGCCTACAACAACCTGCAGTTTAATGTTCTTGATACCAGAAGCCTTTCTTGTTGTTTATATACTTGTACTTAATGCCAGGTCCAGCTTTCAGTCCCAGCCTTATTGATGCCAAAACTAAAACAGCGTCAGATGGGAAATCAACAAAAGATTTGCTTGGAAGTACAACTGATTACCCTTTTCTTTACAGTACTAAAATAAATCTGATGTCTTATCTGACCCTTACTCTACATTAACACATTCTGTCATCTGACCTTTAATCCACTATTAGTAGCTTCCTTAGTCTTTAACATTTTCATTAACACTCCCTTTGTCTTGTGTCCATGACATCTTTGTCAAATAACTCCTGAGCACCCCCCCTTTTCCCTGACCTATTTTGCTCCACCTCTGCCACAGTATATAATCCATCATATTCCTACTTCTCTTTAGACCTGCAGAAGAGTCATACAGAGTCGAAACATTGTGCCGGATTCTCCTGTCTTGTCCATGGCGGGACCCGTTGTGAGCAAGAATGGAGAATTTGGTGTTCCTTCCAGAACTCCATTCACTTTCAGCGGCACCAAAGAATCCCAGCCACGAATGAGGGTGGGAGATTTTAGCCGTTAACTCTGTTTCTCTCTCCACAGATGCTGTCAGACCTGCTGGGATTTTCCAGCATTTTCTGTTTTTATTTCAGATTTCTCATCAATTGGGTGGAAGAATGGATTAATTGACAAAATTGTGGGAATTCTCAGTTTTAAAAAGGGCAATTCATGAGAGGATCTCTGAAATTGGTGCAATTTTTGTGAGGACATGTTTCATTAAAAGAACCATTTCACCAGCTTTCAAAGTTAGTGAAATAGTGGGACTATTCTTAAGTGGAACTTAAGGACAGCACAGTGGTTAGCACTGCTGCTTCACAGCTCCAGGGTCCCGGGTTCGATTCCCGGCTCGGGTCACTGTCTGCATGGAGTTTGCACATTCTCCCCGTGTCTGCGTGGGTTTCCCCCGGGTGCTCCGGTTTCCTCCCACAGTCCAAAGATGTGCGGGTTAGGTGAATTGGCCATGATAAATTGCCCCTTATTGTCGGGGGGGGGGGGGGGGGGGAGGATAGGGCCTGGGTAGATTGTGTTCAGTGCAGACTTGATGGGCGGAAGAGAAGAAACATAAAAAAGAAATTGAAGTTAAAGGCTACAAATTTTCCAATGAGAAGCTGGAACTTAAACAGAGGAATCTGTGGCATTGGCTGCTCATAGTATGGCAAGTTGAAATCTGTTGATTGAGTAGGATTCTGGAATCAAATACCCCTATAACTACGAATACACATGGATAGACTACTCTTCTGTTCCTGCTAACACCACCAGAGTAATAGCTGATGCATAACCGTAACTATTATAAAGACATAATGAATAATCTGAACACAATCAGAGTTTGTGTAAACAGGGATACCAGAATCTGTGTTGAATGACATGAGTGTAACTGCCCACCAGCAACATTCTGTACTGAATAGAATGTTCTCCAGAAGTCAGCGCACTGATTTGAAACACAGTATTGCTTCTGGAGATAATGTTCCCCTTAACGGAGTAACTGACATTTTACACAGCTACTGTGTGGACTAATGTGACAGTTTTTCCTCATTGTATATCTGTAATTAAGGGGAGATGGTGGCGTGTAAGTAATGTCACTGGACTTGCAATCCAGAGGCCCAGGAATTTAATGTGCTGGGGACACAAGTTCAAACCCCACCAGGGCAGCTGGTGGAATTTAAATTCAATTAATAAATCTGGAATTAAAAGATTGTCTCAATAATAGCCATGAAACCATTGTCAATTGTCATAAGAACCCATCTGGTTCACTAATGTCCTTTAGGGAAAGAAATCTGCCACTCTTACCTCGTCTGGCCTACATGTGACTCCAGAGTCACAGCAAAGTGGTTGACTCTTCAATGCCTCTGAAATGGCCGAGCAAGCCACTCAATTGAATCAAACTGCTGCAAAGTCTAAAAGAAATGAAAATGAATGGACACCTGGCATTGACTTATACACTGGAAGTGACACGTGCAAACCCAGCCTTGTTAACCCTACAAAACCTCCTTACTAACATCTAGGGGTTTGTATCAAAATTGGGAGACTGTCTCACAGACAGGACAAGCAACAGCAACATTCTGTACTGTACTTGTTATATTCACAGAATCATACCTTATAGATAATGTCCCAGACACCACCATCACCATTCCTGGGTATGTCCTGTACCAACAACAAGACCGATGCAGCAGAGGTGACAACACAGCGGTATACAGTCAGGAGGGAATTGCCCTGGGAGTCCTGAACATCAACTCTGGACCCGATGAAGTCTCATGGCATCAAGTTAAAAATGGGAGAGGAAATCTCCTGCTGGTTACCACTGATTGCCCTCCCTTCAGCTGATGAATCAGTCCTCCATTTTGAACACCATGAAGAGCTGAGGGTGGGGAGGGCACAGAAAGTACTTTAAGACTTATCTAGACAGCCATATGAACCGAGTGGGAATGGAGGGATACAAAAGAATGGTCTAGTTTGGACCAGGGAGCGGCACGGGCTTGGAGGGCTGAAGGGCCTGTTCCTTTGCTGTATTGTTCTTTGTTCTTTGTTGTTCTTTGTACTCTGGGTGGGGGGCTTTAATGTTCACCATCAAGAGTGGCTCAGTACACCAATCCTGACTGAGCTGGACAAGTCCTACAGGATGTAACTGCTAAATTGAGTCTGTGACAGGTGCTGAGAGAATCAACAAGAGGGAAAAAAACAAACTTGGCCTCTTTTTCACCAATCTACCTGTCACAGATGCATCTTTCCATGACAGTATCGGTAGGCGTGACAACCCCACAGTCCTTGTCGAGACAAAGTGCCATCTTCACATTGAGGATACCCTCCATCATGGTGTGTGGCACTACCACTGTGCTAAGTGGAATAGACTTTGAACAGATCTAGCAACTCAAGACTGGGCATCCATGAGGCACTGTGGGCCATCAACAGCAGCTAAATTGTACTCGACCACAATCTGCAACCTCATGGCCCGGCACATCCCCCACTCTATCATCACCAACAAGCCAGGGTTGGTTCAATGGAGAGTGCAGGAGGACATGTCAAGAGCAACACCAGGCATACCTAAACTTGAGGTGTCAACCTGATGAAGCTACAACACAGGACTACTTGCGTGCCAAACAGCATAAGCAGCATGCAATAGACAGAATAACAGTGATCCCAAAATCAATGGATCAGACTTAATCTCTGCAGTCCAGCCACATCCTCGTGAACAGTGATGGTCAACTAACAGAAGAAGGAGGCTCCATAAATATCCCTATCCTCAATGATGGAGGAGCCCAGAAATCAGTGCAAAAGATAAGGCTAAGGCATTTACAGCCATCTTCAGCCAAAAGTGCAGAGTGATGATCCATCTCGGCCTCCTCCACAGGTCCTCAGCATCACAGATGCCAGTCTTCAGTCAGTTTGATTCATCAGGGATATCAAGAAATGGCTGAAGACACTGGATACTGTAAAGGCTGTGGGCCCTGACAACATTACAGCAATAGTCCTGAAGAGTTGTGCTCTATAACTTGTTGTGCCCCTAGCCAAGCTGTTCCAGTACAGCTACAATACTGGTATCTACCCGGCAATGTGGAAAATTGCCCAGTTATGTCCTGCTCATAACAAGGTCAATTACTGCCCCATCACTCTAGTCTCGATCATCACTGAAGTGATGGAAGGGGTCAGCAACAGTGTCGTCAAGCAGCAGTTGCTCAGCAATAACCTGTTCAATGATGCTCAGTGTGGTTTCCACCAGGGCTGCTCAGATCCCAGTTTCATTACAGCCTTGGTTCAAACATGGACAAAAGAGCTGAATTCAAGAGGTGAGGTGAGAGCGACTGCCCTTGACATCAAGACAGTATTTACCGAGCATAGCACAAGGAGCCCTACAGTCAATGTGAATTGGGGTAAAGCTCTTCACTGGTTGGAGTCATACCTGGCACAAAGGCAATGCCACAGATTCCTCTGTTTAAGTTCCAGCTTCTCATTGGAAAATTTGTAGCCTTTAACTTCAATTTCTTTTTTATGTTTCTTCTCTTCGGCCCATCAAGTCTGCACTGAACGCAATCTACCCAGGCCCATGGTTGTGGTGGTGGAAGGTCAAACAGCTCAGTTCCAGGACATCACTGCGGGAGTTCCTCAGAGTAGTGTCCTAGGCCCAACCTACTTCACTTGCTTCATCAATGACCTTCCCTCCTTCATAAGGTCAGGAGTGGGACTGATTATTTCACAATGTTCGACATCATTCATGACTCCTCAGATACTGAAGCAGTCCATGCTCATTTGCAGCAAGACCTGGACAACATTCAGGCTTGGGCTGAAAAGTGGCAAGTAACGTTCAATAATCAACTCCACCAAGAAAGATTCTAGCTGTCTCTCCTTGACATTCAATGGCACGACCATCATTGAATCCCCTTTTATCCAATATATGGCGGCACGGTAGCACAGTGGTTAGCACTGCTGCTTCACAGCTCCAGGGTCCCGGGTTCGATTCCCGGCTCGGGTCACTGTCTGTGTGGAGTTTGCACATTCTCCTCGTGTCTGGGTGGGTTTCCTCCGGGTGCTCCGGTTTCCTCCCACAGTCCAAAGATGTGCGGGTTAGGTTGATTGGCCAGGTTAAAAAATTGCCCCTTAGAGTCCTGGGATGTGTAGGTTAGAGGGATTAGCGGGTAAAATATGTGGGGGTAGGGCCTGGGTGGGATTGTGGTCGGTGCAGACTCGATGGGCCGAATGGCCTCCTTCTGCACTGTAGGGTTTCTATGGTTTCTATGAATATCTGGGGGCTACCATTGACCAAAAACTGAACCAGACCAGCTATTTAAATATTGTGAATACAAGAGCAGATCAGTGACTGGGACTTCTGCAGCAAGTAACCCATCTCCCTGCTCCCCAAAGCATGTCCATCATCTTACAAAGCACAAGTCTGGACTGTGATAGAATACTCTCCACTTGCCTGGATGAGTGTAGCTCCAGCAACACCCAAAACATTTGACACCACAAACCAGCCCACTTGATTAACACCCCATCCATCACCAACACACAGTAGCAGCAGTGTATATCATCTACAAGAAGCACTGCAGTAATTCACCAAGGCTCCTTCGACAGCACTTTCCAAACCCAAAACCTCGACCACCGAGAAGGGCAAGGGCAGCCAGTAGATGCATGGGAACGCCACCCAGTGTTCCCATAACAGTGTAAGTTCCCCTCCAAGCCACTCACCATTCTGACTTGAAAATATATCACCATTCCTTCACTGTCGCTGGGTCAAAATCCTGGAATTGCCTCCCTAACAGCACTGTGGATGTACCAACAACACATGACTGCACCACCACTTTCTCAAGGGCAATTAGGGATGGGCAATAAATGCTTGGCCTAGCCAGTGCTGCCCAATTCCCTTGAAAGAAATAAAAAAAGAAAAAAATCTATTTCCTCCTCCCTGTGCAGAAGATGAAATGAATGTTTATCTATACGCATGGAGCAGAAACCGTATCTGCTGTTCCTTTCTCAATGACGTACAGTAAGTCTGTATCTCGAGGAACTTAGGCTCTGAACTGTTGAGCTGGACTTTGAGGCCCATATATTGCAGGGCTTCAATGAGGGAGACACTCACCTGAATGCTTTGATCAGGATACTGTGACTGTGAGCCATATTTATTTTCACATTCCAGAAGCTTCTGCTGTCAGTGTCATTGTCTGACTCCAGTAAGGGTTGCAGAAGTTCCTTCTCACCTTGATGGGTTTAGAATCATCAAGGACTGTTTTTAACTTTAGTGATTAAATATTTATCACTCTTCCAATACTGCTGTTATTTAGGTAACTTGTCACAATACGTGATTCAAAAGTTGTACAGAACTTCACAAGGAATGGTTTTACTTACCATGCTCACAATTAACAGCTCTCCGAAGATTGCTTGGCATCAGTCACACACTGAAAGCAAGGATGATAATCTCAACAAATTGAAATGCAAGAATAACCATAAATCATCTAACAACTAATGTAGAAATTTGCAAACAATGCTCTATTGAAGTACTCAATAAAAATAATCCTTCGGCATTGGCTAGTACAGTACAAATGCAGCTCAGAGAATGTTAGATATTCTACCAATGTCTGAAATATTTAAAGTTCTGCAAAACTATAATAGATATTGTGCGGGAAGTCAATGCATATTCACTATATAGGTGGGTGTTAAATCTGCATTGAAGAAATGTCTGGCATCTGCTAATAGAATTTAATAACCATCTACCCTGGCGGTGCACCACTATACAAGCTGCTGCAGTCAGGATGAGCTGATTGCTTCAAGCAGGCCAGAAGTGTGTGCAGTGGGCACAATCACAGGCATGTGGATTAAACTGGAAATAAACCCAAATGACTGAAACAGAAGATTATTGTACAGTCTGGTCACCTCCCTCCCACTCGCAGTAACCCTATGTTGCACCTCAGGGCTACGCTATGAATTGGACTTCAGATACACCATTGGACAGCCGATGGTAATTAACAGGATCATTTCTCCATTCATTACCTGAAAGACAGACATGAATTCCAAGTCTGGAGACAGAATTGCTCATTTTAATATAAAGAGGATCATAGAATCATAGAATCCCTACAGTGCAGAAAGAGGCCATTCTGCCCATCGAGTCCGTACCAACACTCAGACAAAGTGTTTTACCCAGGCCCATCCCTGCCCTATCGCTGTAACCCCATGCATTTATCCTGGCTAATCCATCTAATCTACACATTTTTGGACACTAAGGGGCAAGTTGTCATGTCCAATCCACCTAACCCACACATCTTTAGACTATGGGAGGAAACCGAAGCACCTGGAGGAAATCCACACAGACACAGGGAGAACATGCAAACTCCACACAGACAGTGACCCAAGGATGGAATCGAACCCCGGATCCCTGGAGCTGTGAAGCAGCAGTGCTAAGCACTGCGCCACCCTGCTGCCCTGATGAGATAAATATAGGATTACTTTTGTTTTCATTTACAGGACTCCAACTGATGCCAAGTTGAATGTAAGCAGATGACTACTATTCACTGGCTTGAAACTGCTGAGTGTTTGTAATGTCATGTACTGTTCTTGTGGATCAATTGCTCATTTCAAACAGAACACTGATTTTGGACAGTGTACATCTTGCAAGCTCTTACAAATACAAGCACTTCTTTAACATTTAATTTTCTATATTCTACCTTCTTCTGTAAGCATATAGATTCTCTTGATATCAGAGAGGTTTCTCCTGTGGCTGTGATATTAAATTTGTGCTGACGCTTATGTGACTGACCTCACACTCTTCCTGCCCTCTGAAATTTTCAGGAAATTAAGTACAATTATCAAGCTAATCCATTCTTTATATTTCCTTCATTTGCTTCATAATTAATAGAGCAAGTGCCATTGCACAGCAACAAATCCAGACATTGTGGGCAGTCTCAGTGGATTCATTTCCTGAGACAGTGGATCAGCCCTAAGTGCTATCTTCCCTCATTGCTCCTATCATTTTAATCAGTATCATTTTCCAAACTGCCAGTCCTCCAGCACCCTCCACCCACCTCATGATAAAGTAAGCTGCTTCACTAGCACAGTAACCAGTTGGCTGATAAGCCAGCAAGCCCTCGACTCAGCAGCACTGCGGAGGAAAGCAATGTGTCTCAGACAAATGCAAGGGTGGCAAGAAAAAAAGCAATGGATTTATTAGCTTAACCTCAATTACGAAGAAAGGAACCAATGTTTGGACCCCTCACCTTTCTCATCAATATTAATTAACAGACACAAATCGTAAGCTTGCTAAATTTGCAGGCAATGCTAAAATAGAGTGTGCAGGGGGTGCCAAAGACGCAGTTTAGATTTTAATCTGTCATACAATTGAGTAGACGAATGGCAAATGAAATCTAATACTGCCAAAAGGCACGTTATTACAACCATAGTCTTACTGAAGGGTGGAGCAGGATCAAGGGGCTGAATGGTCAACTCCTGCTCCTTTTCCTTCTGTTCTCAAAACTAGTCATTAATTTTATTAATTGCATGTGGGTCACTGCTGTGCATAAATCGTAGACATGGGAGGAATTTTAACTGGTGCCCTGTTCCCAACAGAGGAACAGGAAATGGGAGCCACTTCCACTCTGGCTTTTTGCTTGGTTCCCACACAAGGACAATTAAAATTTAAAATGCCGATGATATGTATGGGAGAGAAGTGTGACCACGTGGTGGAGGAAAGCTTTTCATTGGTGAAACCCACTGTCAGCTGACAATATGGCAGCTACAGACAGGCTATCAAATTTATATTTCGCTTATAAATATTTCCCAGTACATTGGTTTCAATTTACTTGTGTGTGCATCATCATTACTTGCTGAGATTTACTTAGTCACAGAGCTAAATATACTGGTACACCTCATGGTTGGCAGACATAGATGTTTACAAGGGACATTTCTTTATTGAGGGAGAAACATCAGGTGGAATCTTTTGGCCCTATTGTGGTGGGGACAGGGGCCGTAAAAAGCAGTGAACCATTCATAAGTCCACTGACTAGTTGGTGCCAGAAAATCCCGCTGGTGGAAGGGGCCGTAAAATGCCGCCCCATGATGTGTTTTGGTGTTGTCTCTTTCTCAGTGTCCACGTGGGAAACTCGCAGGCTCAGCTGTCCCTCCTTTTGATGCAATGTAAAGGATGTTAGCCAAAATCTGTCCCGGCGGGGAGAATTGAAATGTAGCTGAACTCAAAGCCCTGTAAGGACTCTGCCAGCCAACACTCTGAGATGGAAATACAAGGTAAAGTTTATATTTATGAGTCGCAAGTAGGCTTACATTAGCACTGCAGTGAAGTTACTGCGAAAATCCCCTAGTTGCCACACTCCGCACCTTTTCTGGTACATTGAGGGAGAATTTAGCATGGCCAATGCACCCAAGCAGCATGTCTTTCGGACTGTGGGAGGAAACCTGAGCGCCTGGAGGAAACCCATATAGACACAGGAAGAACATGCAGACTCCACACAGACAGTGACCCAAGCCTGGAATCAAACCCAGGTCCCTGATGCTGTGAGGCAGCAGTGCTAACCACTGTGCCACTGTGTCACCCTCATTTTCTTACCCTCTTCTACTCCTCCATTCCCCAGATCCCACTCCACATTCCCCCTCACCTCTCCCATCACCTTAGCTGGTCTGGAACCTCCATGCAAACTGCCATTCTCCTGCTCCCTCCCTTGAGTTCAACAAGGCAGGCCACTGACCTTGCACTCAATGGTACAAAACTGACTGTTGGACTACACTTTTAAACCAACAAGAACCAAGTGCCAAGGTTCCCTCGCGCGACTGACTTTATTTTGAAGTTAGGTCCTTTACACTAATGAATATTTATGGCATGCAAATGTATTATAAGAAGGAACCTGCCGCAGGGTGGCATGATGCCCAACAAGCCACAAACACACCATTGATTTAACCTCTGCATCTAAATCTGCCATCGGAACATCAACATTTTAGCACCCGTTGATTGACATCATGTTTCTTACTCTTTCAGGCTCCTTTAAAAGCCCCCTCCCCCTTACCATCAGCAAATACAATGTAAAAGTAATCCACTTGTTATATATATATAGCACCTTAGAAAACAAACGCATAAAATAATGGACACAAATATACCAGCTGTTTGATTCAATTCATCAGCTCTGAGGCTTGCCTAGCCTCCACCATCCCCACCAAATCTAGGAATATTGGACAAAACTTTACCAAAAATTGGCAGAGTGTTAGTTCCGCCGAGTTCTCTCTAGATCTTACCACACTCTCACAATAAACAGCTGGGTGTGTTTGATGCTGTTTAACTTCAGAAACTTTTAGAATTCTTCTGCTGTGAATGATGTGCCATTTTCCGACACAACCGCTTCCCGAATCCTATGAATAGCAAAGTTATCCTTAAATCAGTATGTAGCCTTGCCCATGGATGGCCTGGTCACTCCCATGGATGCAAATTTGTTGGTGGTGGTAAAGCCTGTTGAGCTTCACATCTGGGGCATTGACTAACCATCTTTTCTAGTTCTTTATCAATGCCCGTGCACCACACATAACTCTTGGCTAGGGAGTCATGTTCCTGTAACAGGAGTCATCTCCCCTGACGTGGGACAATAACTCTCACCCCCAACAGTAACACCCCACTTCACAGGTCATTTCCATCCTTCTATGTTGGTAAGGTTTCAACTACTCTGACTTCTCATACCGCTACTCTTCCATGACCATCTTTTTAACTTTCAACAATACAAGGTCTCTTTTCGTCCACATCTTTCTTTGTTCAGCAGATACTGGCAAAGTCTCTACCAGATGCAGCGCCAGTAAAATCTCTTGAGGAACCAGTGGTAATGTGGTATTGATATTTGTGTCCTTGGGCGATGCTGGAACATACTGTACGCTGCATATAATAGAGCCCATCTCTGTACCCTTGCAGAGGCAATGGATGACACATAGACCTAATAAGGACATGTAGTCTGAAACTATTGTAAAATATCCTCCATAAGTATAGTGACGAAACATTTTGCCTGCTTAGATGACTGCCAAGCTTTCCTTATCTATTTGGGAGCATTTATTTTCCACATCTGACAGCAATCTAGGAGCAAAGGCAATGGACCTTTCTGCACCATCAGGCATCTGGTGGGACAAAAAAGCTCGAACTTTATATGGTGAAGTATCACAGTGTGGTGAACCATCGTTGGTTCCCACTAGATAGTACTGAGCCAGGGTCTGGCCAGTACTACAAGTATGTATATATGTTGCTGTTGGGGTTAGGGATGGGTTGTTCTACTTGTTGCTGTTGGGGTTACGGTTGGGCTGTTACACCTTGTATTATAGTTATTGTGGTACAACTCAGTCGGGCTCCGCCTCCTGGGAGAGGTATAAAGGTCTCTGCTCTGTCTGGGACCCCTCAGTCTGGGATCGTGTATATAAACAGTAGCTTCATTGTTACAGCAAATAAAAGCCTTTATTTCCTGAGCATCTCAAGCCTCGTGTGTGATAACGCACATCAATTTTATTTGCTGTAAATAAACTCTCGTCGGGAAAAAAAACGATATAGAGAGTATGGAGCAGATACTGAAGCCTGAACGCCTTACACTGGATCCACGTGCGGCGGGCGCCTCTAACACCTTCGACCACTGGTTGAAATGTTTTGAGGACTACCTGGCAGCCTCCGCAGCGGTCACCACAGATGATGACAGACTCCGGGTCCTTCATGCGAGGGTAAGCGACACCGTCTACCTCGCGATCCGTGTGGCCACCGACTACACAAAGGCCCTCGAGCTTCTGAAGAAGCGTTATATTAAACCGCCCAACGAAATACACGCTCGTTACCTCTTAGCCACTCGACGATGGCAGTCCGGCGAAACGACGGAGGAATACACGAACGAGCTCCTACAGCTAGCCAGGGGCTGTAACTGCAAAGCTGTGTCGGCAGAGCAGAATATGAACGACCTCGCTCGAGATGCGTTTGTGGCGGGAGTCGGATCATCTTACATCCGACTCAAACTACTGGAGAAAGGTAATCTTGACCTCACCCAGGCAATAGAACAAGCGGAGATGCTGGAGACGGCCTCCAAAAGCCTAGTATTGTATCCTGAAGACCATGTGGAGACAACGTGGCAGGAGCAGTCGCTGATCCCTCCTCGTCCCTCGGGTTCGAAAAGCTGCGTGATGGCGTGCTCACACTCGGGCCAGACGACGGCAGCAGCTCCGGGCGGCCCGCGGTGTTACTTCTGTGGGGGAGCGAAGCATACTCGGCAACGGTGTCCCGCTAAAGCTGTGTTGTGCTCCGCCTGCGGTAAGAAGGGGCACTATTTGAAAGTGTGCCGATCTAAATCTGCTTCTCGGAACAGCAATGCGGCCTGCGATTCCTCGGAGCCCGGTTCTTCGTCATTGGCATCGTCGAGGGTTTCGTCCACGTGCGAGGCCAGGACGACGCCATTACGGTCGACGGAGTCGGAGAGGTGTGACCACCAGGGGTCGCTGAGTTTGGCGCCATCACCCACGTGCGACCTATGGGAGCGGCCATGTTGGTCGGCACCGACCGCGAACGACCAGCAGGGGTCATCCTCGTCAATCTCAGCCGCCTGCAGTGGCGCTCATGAACCAACGGTGGCGTCGATCATCCTGGACCAGGCCAAGCCTCATAGACTTGACAAGTCTATGATGGACATTCAGGTAAATGACCACTTGATTTATTGTCTGTTTGACAGCGGGAGCACTGAGAGTTTTATCCACCCAGACGCTGTGAAGCGGTGTGGACTCCGGATTCAACCTGTCAAACAGACAATTTCTATGGCATCAAGGTCCCGGTCTGTCACCGTGCTAGGGAGTTGCGTGGTAACTTTAACGGTGCAAGGCACAGTTTACGAACGTTTCAAGCTCCTGGTGTTGCCGCACCTTTGCGCGCCAATACCTCTCGGACTAAACTTCATTGTCCACTTGAGGAGTGTAACCCTACAGTACGGTGGGCCACTCCCTCCGCTTTCAGTGGGAGAACAGCAGCTTCCAAATTGCCCAATGCAATGTAGCCTCTCGACGCTGAAGATTACCACACCCTCCCTGTTCCAGAATCTTGTGCCAGGCTACAAGCCCATTGCGACTAAGAGTAGGCGTTACAGCGCTGAGGATCGGATCTTCATTCGATCTGAAGTTCAGCGGCTCCTCAAGGAACGGATCATACAACCTAGCGCTAGTCCGTGGAGAGCGCAGGTCGTGGTGGTCAAGAGTGGGAACAAACCCCGGATGGTCATTGACTATAGTCAGACCATTAATAGATACACGCAGCTGGATGCGTATCCCCTCCCGCGCATATCTGACATGGTCAATCAGATTGCGCAGTACCGGGTGTTCTCCACCATAGACCTCAAGTCTGCCTGCCACCAACTCCCCATTCGCCCAGAGGACCGACAATACACGGCTTTTGAGGCGGATGGTCGCTTGTATCACTTTCTCAGGGTTCCCTTTGGTGTCACCAATGGGGTCTCGGTCTTCCAGCGTGCTATGGACCGAATGGTGGACCAGAACGGGCTGCGGGCTACCTTCCCGTACCTGGATAACGTCACCATCTGCGGCCATGACCAGCAGGACCACGACACAAATCTCCTGAATTTCCTACGCACTGCATCTCGCCTGAACCTGACCTACAACAGGGAGAAGTGTGTGTTTCGTACGCGCCGTTTAGCCATCCTCGGATACGTGGTGGAAAACGGGGTCATTGGCCCTGATCCAGACCGTATGCGTCCCCTCTTTGAACTTCCCCTGCCCACTAGTGCAAAAGCACTGAGAAGATGCTTAGGCTTCTTCTCTTATTATGCACAGTGGGTTCCCAATTACGCGGACAAAGCCCGTCCGCTCATCAAGTCCACTTCTTTTCCCCTAACACCAGAGGCCCGATTGGCCTTTGATAAACTAAAAGCCGACATCGCGAAAGCTACGATGCACGCTGTTGATGAGTCCATCCCCTTTCAGGTGGAGAGCGATGCATCTGATTTTGCCCTGGCCGCCACACTTAACCAGGCGGGCAGGCCCGTCGCCTTTTTTTCCCGCACCCTCCAAGGCCCCGAAATTCAGCATTCAGCGGTGGAAAAGGAGGCCCAGGCCATTGTAGAGGCCGTCAGGCACTGGCGCCATTACTTGGCGGAAAAACGGTTCACCCTGATCACAGACCAGCGGTCTGTGGCGTTCATGTTTAATAACACGCTGAGGGGCAAGATCAAGAATGATAAGATCTTGCGGTGGAGAATTGAACTCTCCACCTATAACTATGACATCATGTATGGTCCAGGGAAACTCAATGAGCCCTCGGATGCCCTCTCACGTGGAACATGCGCCAGTATACAGGAGGACCATTTGCAGGCTCTCCATAATGACCTATGCCATCCTGGGGTCACTCGGCTCTACCATTTTATAAAAGCCCGCAATCTGCCCTACTCGGTGGAGGATGTCAGATCCATAACAAGAAGCTGTCGGGTGTGCGCGGAATGCAAACCGCACTTTTACCGACCTGACCGGGCACAATTAGTCAAGGCCACTCGTCCCTTCGAAAGACTGAGTGTCGATTTTAAGGGCCCCCTTCTCTCAACAGATCGGAATGTGTACTTCCTCAACATCATTGACGAGTACTCGAGATTCCCTTTTGTTATTCCCTGCTCTGATACATCCGCGGCCACGGTTATCAAGGCATTCCGTGATCTTTTTACCCTGTTCGGGTACCCCAGCTACATTCACAGCGACAGGGGCTCGTCGTTCATGAGCGATGACTTGAGGCAATACCTGCTCTCATACGGGATTGCCTCGAGTAGAACCACGAGCTACAACCCTAGGGGTAACGGACAGGTGGAACGTGAGAATGCTACAGTCTGGAAGGCTGTCTTACTGGCGTTGAAGTCAAAAAGCCTTCCAGTCTCCCGTTGGCAAGAGGTGCTCCCTGATGCGCTCCATTCCATACGCTCACTCCTGTGTACGGCAACCAACGCTACTCCCCATGAGAGGCTGTTTTCATTCCCTCGGAAGTCTTCCTCTGGGACCTCATTACCGTCTTGGTTGACGTACTCAGGACCTGTCCTCCTGCGGCGACATGAAAGGGCCCGCAAGTCCGACACGTTGGTCGAACAGGTCCATCTCCTCCACGCCAACCCTTAGTATGCCTATGTGGCATACCCTGACGGGCGAGAGGACACGGTCTCGATTCGAGACCTGGCGCCAGCAGGGGACGTAGAAATCCCTGTCGCTCCCATACCCCCTGTTACAAACCCAATAACTCTTGTTTCCCCTCCGGACACGGCGCGGGCAGCATCGGGACCATTACTTAACCCTTTTACTCCCGTGTACAGCTTGCCTGAGTCCAGAAGATGGTCGCCACTTCAGGGTGTGTCGGAACTCCATGGATTACCATCACCTCATGGTCAACCGGCCCGTGAAACTGTGGAGGAACAGTTGGACATCGCCTTGGGGAGAACGCCACTGCAAGTGCCTACTCCGGTGTCATCGCCGGTATTGAGGAGGTCACAACGACGGTGCGGTCCCCCTGACCATCTGAACTTATAGACTGATGACAAATTATTCTGGGTTTTTTTGTACCCCGCCGGCCTTTGCCTTCAAAGGAGGGGTGAATGTGGTGAACCATCATTGGTTCCCACTAGATAGTACTGAGCCAGGGTCTGGCCAGTACTACAAGTATGTATATATGTTGCTGTTGGGGTTAGGGATGGGTTGTTCTACTTGTTGCTGTTGGGGTTAGGGTTGGGCTGTTACACCTTTGTATTATAGTTATTGTGGTACATCCCAGTCGGGCTCCGCCTCCTGGGAGAGGTATAAAGGTCTCTGCTCTGTCTGGGATCGTGTATATAATTAGTAGCTTCGTTGTTACAGCAAATAAAAGCCTTTATTCCCTGAGCATCTCAAGCCTCGTGTGTGATAACGCGCATCACACAGGTTATTACCAAGGATTTGATCAGGTCAAAGTGCACCAACTACGCTAACAACTGCAGAACCTGCTTAATTTTTACAAAGGCTTTTTTGTTCTTCTCCCCATCTCCAACATTGATCTTTTTTAACAATTGGTAGGGTGGGATTAATTAGATACATTTTTTCAAAATCTACCACAATAGTTCACCATGCCCGGAAATGACTTCAGCTCTGATATGTCTTTTGGCTGTGCAACCTCATTAATAGCTTTTACTTTACCAAAGGATGTAATTCTTTTGTGTCGACTCTAAAACTTAAACTGGTGACTTCCTCTGATTGAAATGTAGATTTCTCCCATTTCAACTTAACTCTGTTTCTTTATAGCTTCTCAAAACTTCTTCTAAATTGGATCTGTGTTCTTCAGGTGAGATACCAGTGATCAATACGTCATCCAGCTAAACCATTACATTAGGGATGCCTTGCAAGAGACTTTCCATTGTACATTGGAAAATGGCACAGGCTGATGAGGCTCCAAAAGGCAACCTTGTATACTGGTACAGACCCTTGTATGTGTTGATTGTCACCAGCTTTTGTGAGTCCTCATCCAACTCCAGCTGCTGATAGGCATGGCTGAGGTCCAATTTAGTCTATTTTAAACCTCCTGTGAGTTTAGCATAGAGATGTTCAATTCTGAGTATGGGGTGTCTATCTATTTGTGCTCCTTTATTAACAGTTAATTTATAATCTCTGCAAATTCTTACTGTCGGATCCAGTTTTAACATGGAGACTGTGGGTGCAGCCTATTCGGGGAATTGTGCGAGCTTTGTGATAGCTAAATCTTCCAGTTTCTTGAGCCTGACTTCAACCTTCTGATGAAGGACATAAGGCACTGAGCGGGCCCAAAAAATTAAGGCATTGCATCTGGATTCAGATAGGCTTTAGCTCCCCGTATACATCCTAATTCATTTGATAGCCCTTGGAATATTTATACAGCAGCTCCTGAAAACCTCCAGTCCCTCAGGTTTAATATTTCCAGCCACTTTAGCCTTATTTGCTTTAACCAACTACAGTCCAATAGACAAGATCTGTGACCTTAATTATCATGACCAGTATTCGATTCTGATATGCCACTGTTACTGTTGCTACACCTAAAGTCTGCAGTATCTCCCGGTATATGTTGACAAAATGGCTCCAGACTCATTCAGTCTTAATGGTTGGAGCCTTTTTTGAAGATAACAAAATGCCTGTTCGCCCTTGACTGGACTTAGAGCCCTGTATCGACTTTCATTTTGAGTGCTTTGCCATTTCCCAGCAAGGTTGTCTCTATAGGGGACACTTTGCTTAGCTGAACCTGGTTTAGGGTGAATGAATTGGCTCCCTTGTCAGGTTTCTCATCCAATTATTTAAGGGAGTTAAACTAATAGTCGCAGTGTTTTTGTTTGTACAGACTACTGGTTGCTTTGCTTTGCACCACGCTTTTAAGTGACCTTTCCTATTGCACCTGAAACACACACTTCTTGGGAGTGTTCTTCCCCACATCCCCCACACACTTCAGCCCTCTCTGTTGCACTTCCTCTCTCTGGCTCTGCTGCACCCTCACCTGGGCTGTTATTCACAACTTTTTCCCATCACAAGCAACTTATCTCGTTCAGCACGCCTTGCAACTAGTTTAAGCCCTGCTCCATGCATTCAGTCGCCTGGGCCAGCTCCATGGCTTTTCCTAAGAAGATTTTGGTTTCAGCCAGTAACTTGTTTTGTATGATTAGGCTGTTTATCCCACAGATCATCCTGTCCCTTAACATTTCTCCTAAGGTTGGGCTGAACTCACAGTGTTCTGCCAGCCCTCTAAGTCTGGCCATGAAGTCTGAGACTGTCTCCCTTGGCTCCCGGATTGCCATGTGAAATGCCATCAGCATAATGACGGAGGGACAGGGGTTAAAATGATTTTTGACCAACTTCACAATCTGGTCAAAGACTTTAGAAGGAATTTTACCAGCACACCCGCCCGAGGCTCGTAAGATTGCGTTCGAGGCCAATGGAGAATGCCGTTCTGTGAGCCTCGCCCACCCTAATTCTGGGGCGGGCGTAGTGGCAAAATCAGAGCCTTTGTGTCTGGAGTGTCTGGCAATGTTAAAATTCTCACTAACCTGTAAGTCTATGAGTCACAGGCTGTAAGCAAAATAAACTTTCACTTCTCTTCAGTTGTTATTTCACTCACTACAAAGAAGTAATGCAGCCTTTCAATATATTGTCCCCAGTTATCCACTTCGGGATCAAATGACACAATCTTTCCAATCAAACGCATTGTACTAAGTGAATGTACCTTACTTCTTTGTATCACAATGCTCAAGTTTCCTCCCTCTAGCCGGACACGACAATCCCCAACAACTTTGAAAGTTTTTCATCGTCACCAATATTAATAGTTCGAGGGTGATTCAATGTGGAATGAATTAACAAAGGCTTTATTGCCAACAATAAACTGAAGTAGCAACGCTACTGAAAAACTTTCCTCCCTGTCTTAAACTGCAGGACCTCGTCACCCTGGGTATGTGCACTCACTCCTTGGCTCAGCTTCCTGCCTTGACAATCCATAGACTCTGGTCCAATTGCGTGGCTCTCTGATAATGCCCCCTTAATGGACCATGCTACCACACTTTTCAATCCATTCCATTTAAATACTGAATACATCATTAGACAGTTAGAACTTTACTTTATTTCCTCTTAGCATGAATCCTGAGGTCTGTCCATGGTGGATACTGGGTGAATTGGCATGTAGAGTGTAAGGGAAAAGGGTGGTGGGTGGGTGTGGATGGCATGAATTGGTGCTAAGTTGGATAGGGGCTGAAAAAGGGCCATGGGGGTGGGTGGAGGAGCGTAGGTTGCCATGAAGGGTAAGAGGACGATGGGTGGCATGGATGGAGTTTGGGAAGTTGTTGCGAAGCTCTCCAGATAATATGATGGGGATAGAGGGATAATTCTCCAGAGACCAGGTATCATCAAAAGCTTCAGCCAATACCTAGACTCACGAAGCCAGTGTCCCAGTTAAAGATGTATCTTTATTGACCAACGATCAAAGGGAGAGCTGAGCATTGGGCAGTCCAATGCCTTACTACAAGAGAAGGCTTTGAGCATTCCTATACCACTCTGAGGTTACAATACATCGGTCAAAACAATTATACATTTCTCAAGTTTGCTCCTCCCGTCTCTCCGGTAGTTATGGACAAATCATCATTAATACAAATCAAGCACTGTTTACAATGATCATATATCTTAGCCAATTGCAATCTACTCTCTGACATCATGGGATTTCATTGGCCGGTAGAATCCGGATGCTTCCTCCCCTATTGCTGATGCTTCTTCCTCTATTGCCTAGCAACCATTGACACTTAGCTACAAAGGTCAAAATTAATGTTCCCACCAATTCCTGCTTACATCAACGGCCATATCAGACAGATGTACCTTCTCACATCTGAGGAGACCTGCCTTATCTGGACAGTGTGAACAATCCTATTCATAAAGAGGCTCTGAGAACCTTACTGCTAATAACTTGCGCTGATAAGAACATGCACGTTCTGTGGTTTAATTGTTTCAAGGAATGTGGTTCTGTCTGTAAGGCTTCATCCCATCATCCCTCACAGCAACCTGCCTTTGGCTAAAGTGCACAGTTACCTTTTTAAAAATACAGCTAATACATTTTAAAATACCAAAATACATGTTTGAATCAGAAATACTTGTTCAAATCTAATACTTATTTAAATTTCTTACTATGTTCATACTGTTTTCATGTAGATAGTTCCCCTGTTAAACTGAGGCCAGGATTTTCCCATCACATTGCATTTTTGGGCATGACACAGTCGTAAAGTGGGGCGTAAAGCGATTAACGCAATTGGCGCCGGTTTTCACGACTGGCGCCATTTTATGACAATAGAATTTCCGGCGTGGCCAGCCTCTCACCGGAAATGGGCGAGAGGCAGGTTAATTTATTGAAATTTATTGAAATAAGCATTTCAATGTCATTAGTGAGCTCAGTGCTCAATCGCCCCCCTCACCCCCCTATGACCTCACCGAGAAAGGTTCTCGCGTATGAGGAATAGGCCTGGTCCCCATGAGAACAGTCGACTTGGCCTTGCCGGTGGAACCGGAGGCTATTGAGGCCCCCTGAGGGCAAGGTGGGGTGCCTCTTGGGCAGTGCCAGACTGGTAGTGCCACCCTGGCACCTGGGTAATGCCAGTCTGGCAACAAAGAACAAAGAACAAAGAAAATTACAGCACAGGAACAGGCCCTTCGGCCCTCCAAGCCTGCACCGACCATGCTGCCCGACTGAACTAAAACCCCCTTCTGGGGACCGTATCCCTCTATCCCCATCATATTCATGTATTTGTCAAGATGCCCCTTAAAGTCACTATCGTATCCGCTTCCACTACCTCCCCCAGCAGCGCGTTCCAGGCACCCACCACCCTCTGTGTAAAAACTTTGCCTCATGCATCTCCTTTAAACCTTGCCCCTCACACCTTAAACCTATGCCCCCTAGTAATTTTACTCTTCCACCCTGGGCAAAAGCTTCTGACTATCCACTCTATCCATGCCCCTCATAATCTTGTAGACTTCTATCAGGTCGCCCCTCAACCTCCGTTATTCCGGTGAGAACAAACCAAATTTCTCCAACCTCTCCTCATAGCTAATGCCCTCCATACCAGGCAACATCCTGATAAATCTTTTCTGTACCCTCTCCAAAGCCTCCACGTCCTTCGGTAGTGTGGCAACCAGAATTGAACACTATATTCCAAGTGCAGCCTAACTAAGGTTCTATAAAGCTGCAACATGAATGCCAATTTTTAAACTCATTGCCCCGGCCAATGAAGGCAAGCATACCGTATGCCTTCTTAACTACCTTCTCCACTTGCGTTGCCACTTTCAGTGACCTGTGTACCTGTACACCCAGATCCCTCTGCCTATGGCAATGCCAGGGGCAGGAGCAATAGGGGAGGAGCCAGTGGGGGAGGGGCCAGTGGGGGCAGGGCTAATGGGGAAGGGGGCCCGCTGCCTCTCTGCAGTGATCAGTGGGGGGAGGGCAGCGGGGCCACGATTGGTGGGGGTAGGGAGGGGGAGAGGGCACGGTGCCACCCTGCAGTGGTCAGTGGGGGAGGGCACCGGAGCCACAATTGGTGGGAGAGGGAGGGAGAGGGGGCCCACTGTCACTCTGCCGCGATCGGTGGGAGGAGAGCAGCGGGACTGTGTTCAGTGGGTGAGGGAGGAGGTCCGCAATTGGTCTGGGCGGCAGGGGGTCGGTGGGGATCGCATCTATGGCTGTGGACCCCCGCGATTTCAGGGAGATGAGCTGCTCCACGTTGCCTGCAGTAGCAGGGGCTTGACAGCTCTCTCTTTGTCTGTCAGACCCCTGCTACTGTTAATGGACAAGTGCAGCATCAGAGGCCTGCACATGCGCGCTACTTCCCTCTGCAGGCTTTCGGGCACATTAAGCTCCGCCCACAGGCATCTGCAGCGAGCAACAGGCTCACTCAGAATTTTGCACCCGGGGTGCGTATGGGGGGGGGGCCTAAAAACACGCTCAAAAAATGGATCTGGAACTTTCCCAGTTCCACATCTGCCCAGCACTTTGACTAAAAATGGTAAAATACCACCCAGAGAGTCTGATCTGAGGTCATTTCACTTATTGCTAGTGTTTTATTAGTGACCTAAATCCCTGATTAATTGAAATTTCTCTAACCTACTATGAATTTCTCCAACAGGAGTGTATGGGGCTGAGGGGTCGTGAGGGTGTGAGAGCTGGCTTGGTTTTTGTTTGCAGCTGGGTCAACGTGCCAGACCATTGAGGCTGGCGATTTGTACAGCCATCATCCACACCAGGCAGTCCCTGTGCTGCCGCTGGACAGTTTCCAGTTCCAGTAATGCCTCTCTGTCCCCCTCACTGTGAAACCTCCCAAAACAATTGTATTTTGACTCTTTGCTATTCCCCCGATGCAGTCCCTTGTCCAAATCCTGGACTGCATTCCTTCGAGGTATATGGTTACCATGTATAGATGGCAGCTGAACAATGTGGGGGAGTGGGAGGGAGGGAGTGGTGGTGTCACCACAGCTAAACAGTATAGAAATGATTGCACTTTGTAGGTCCCATTATTCTCTGTCTGTAGCCAGATTGAAACAACATATTGGAACGGCTTTTATAAAGCAAATGGAATTCCCAGCCTGTGCTCCACATTAGTACGATGCACTGGCCTGTTAAGTCCTGCCAAATCTAATGCCAGCACAGCTGGGAGTAGGAAGCACTGCAGCCCCACAGTTGGTCACAGTAAACGTAAGGTGGAGCGGGGAATAGTAAAAGTAATCAGTCAGTATTTCTGCTGCTTATTCCTATTCCTTGGCCCCTGATTAAAAGTGCGTTTCAGCAGTGGTGCCTTCCACAGCTGAATAGTTGTTTGATCAGCTGGAATATCCTCACTCCCTGCACCCTGCTTTCCAATAATTAGCATTAATGGCCTAAATCAGGAGTTGTCCTTCTCTCCGATATTAACAAAAGCATCAAAAGCTGAAAATTCTGACTGTTATGTTGGGACATTTAAAAATGGGATATTTGGGAGGGGTCCCGGGGGGTGCTGCGTGTGTCTGTGGAACTGCAGAGCAGACAAAGCTTACTGACGCTTCAGAACAGGAGAGGCACAGGATGGAATTCTGAAATTTGAAGTTGGCAGGTTCTAGAATGGGGCGAGAGTGGTTTAAAAGGGCGAGGGGAGGGTGGCAGTTGTGTCAGTTGAAGAATCCAGCTGCAAAGGATAATGCGCTAACCTTAATAGGAATCACCGAATCCAACAGGGTCTTTGAAGAATGTAGACAATACAGGTCAGCTGAAAAAGGGGAATGTATGGAAAAGTACTTTAAATAAATGGAAGGCTCCAAGCACTTGCTAGAATTGTTCTGATAGGGAACCGAATAAATTGGACAGGCACCTCCTTGGACCCTTAGATTTAGTAATCCAAGGGTCCAAGAGCATGTCCTCTGATCCCAGCATTGCCAACTTGGCATGGTTGATAGCCCCTCACTTCTGAGACAGAGATCATGGGTGCCATCTTACCACCTCACCGTGCCCGTCGATCGGTGCGGCGAGCTGGGAAAATAGTGGAAGAGGCCAAAAAATCCAATTCGCGCCCGGCACAAATCAGATTCTTCCCGTCCCCTTTATATTGGTGAGAGTGGCTTCGAGCCCAGAAAGAGCGCGTAACTCATTGCCATCAGATTGCCTTGCTTTCCATATAATTATCGTGTCTGGCATGGCTGCTTCCCCCCTCCTGGATGCTTCCCAACTCTCCAGCAAATCTTCACACAGGCATGAATCACTACTTGTCTCTATCAGCACGATGGCCAAAGTGCCCACCTGGCACCCTGGCAGTGTCAAGGGGTGGGGCCTGAGGGGGGGCATGGCCTGAGGGAGTGGGGCCTGAGATAGGATGGAGCCATGATGAAGAGGAGGTGGGGGTAGTTCTGTAGAGGGGAGAGGGAAAGGAGATCGTTCTGGTGGGGGTGACAATCAGGGGGTGGGGAAACTCTGCAGGGGTGGTGATCAGGAGGGTGGGATGGGAATGCTGTAGGGATGGCAATGTCCGGGGTGGAGGGGTGGGGGGGAGGGGAGGGGGGGAGGTGGTGGAGAAAGGAGCCCAGCTCAGAGAATGATTGGCAGCGGGTCTCAAAGTCCATGGTAGGCATGGGGGGCGGGGGGGGGGGGGGGGGGGGCGGTGGGCTGGTTGGAGATCTCCCAGTATAGGGAGATCAGGGTGCCTGCGCAATGGCGCCCCGAGAGTTCATCAGTCAGTTTCCCCGGTGAGATTAGGCTGTGCTGAAATGTTCCCTGATCCCTTCGTGTCTTCAAGACACACGACAACGCAGAATCGCTGAGCAGAAACCGATAACCAAGTTCCGCACACATGAGGACGGCCTCAACCAGGATCTTGGGTTCATGTCACACTATCTGTAACCCCCATGACTTGCCTGGGTTTGCAAAATCTTACTAACTGTCCTTGCTGGAGATAATTCACACCTCTTTAACCTGTACTTAACCCTCTCTCCACTCACATTGTCTGCACCTGTAAAGACTTGATCATAACATAAGAACATAAGAAATAGGAGCAGGAGTAGGCCATCTAGCCCCTCGAGCCTGCCCCGCCATTCAATAAGATCATGGCTGATCTGACGTGGATCAGTACCACTTACCCGCCTGATCCCCATAACCCTTAATTCCCTTACCGATCAGGAATCCATCCATCCGCGCTTTAAACATATTCAGCGAGGTAGCCTCCACCACCTCAGTGGGCAGAGAATTCCAGAGATTCACCACCCTCTGGGAGAAGAAGTTCCTCCTCAACTCTGTCTTAAACCGACCCCCCTTTATTTTGAGGCTGTGTCCTCTAGTTTTAACTTCCTTACTAAGTGGAAAGAATCTCTCCGCCTCCACCCTATCCAGCCCCCGCATTATCTTATAAGTCTCCATAAGATCCCCCCTCATCCTTCTAAACTCCAACGAGTACAAACCCAATCTCCTCAGCCGCTCCTCATAATCCAAACCCCTCATCTCCGGTATCAACCTGGTGAACCTTCTCTGCACTCCCTCCAATGCCAATATATCCTTCCTCATATAAGAGGACCAATACTGCACACAGTATTCCAGCTGCGGCCTCACCAATGCCCTGTACAGGTGCATCAAAGAACAAAGAACAAAGAACAGTACAGCACAGGAAACAGGCCCTTCGGCCCTCCAAGCCTGTGCCGCTCCTTGGTCCAACTAGACCAATCGTTTGTATCCCTCCATTCCCAGGCTGCTCATGTGACTATCCAGGTAAGTCTTAAACGATGTCAGCGTGCCTGCCTCCACCACCCTACTTGGCAGCGCATTCCAGGCCCCCACCACCCTCTGTGTAAAAAACGTCCCTCTGATGTCTGAGTTATACTTCACCCCTCTCAGCTTGAGCCCGTGACCCCTCGTGATCGTCACCTCCGACCTGGGAAAAAGCTTCCCACTGTTCACCCTATCTATACCCTTCATAATCTTGTATACCTCTATTAGATCTCCCCTCATTCTCCGTCTTTCCAAGGAGAACAACCCCAGTCTACCCAATCTCTCCTCATAGCTAAGACCCTCCATACCAGGCAACATCCTGGTAAACCTTCTCTGCACTCTCTCCAATGCCTCCACGTCCTTCTGGTAGTGCGGCGACCAGAACTGGACGCAGTACTCCAAATGCGGCCTAACCAGCGTTCTATACAGCTGCATCATCAGACTCCAGCTTTTATACTCTATACCCCGTCCTATAAAGGCAAGCATACCATATGCCTTCTTCACCACCTTCTCCACCTGTGTTGCCACCTTCAAGGATTTGTGGACTTGCACACCTAGGTCCCTCTGTGTTTCTATAATCCTGATGACTCTGCCATTTATTGCATAACTCCTCCCTACATTATTTCTTCCAAAATGCATCACTTCGCATTTATCCGGATTAAATTCCATCTGTCAAGACATCCCTGCTTTTATATTCTATCCCCCTCGCAATATAGGCCAACATCCCATTTGCCTTCTTGATCACCTGTTGTACCTGCAGACTGGGCTTTTGCGTCTCATGCACAAGGACCCCCAGGTCCCTTTGCACGGTAGCATGTTAAGATTCGCATTCCAACCATTATCTTGTAATTGAGTCTGTGTCTATATATGCCTTGCTTGTGAACCCAACTCTTTTTTTTAATACTTTTCCAATTCAATCAAATCAATTCCAATTCAGAGTCTCAACAAGTTGAGACATTTCCGATCCAAGCTGACAAGACAGGGTATGTAACCCTTAACCCTGTCTTGGGCCTGATCTACATGAGCCAAGCTGATTGGAGTAGGCGGAGGTTTCCTCCTCCAAGGCTTGATCTCATTTGGATCTTAGCCAAAAGGCCGAGATGCTGCTTTTAAAAATTGCTTCATATGAAAATGAAGCTTAAATGCAACCCAATGACCTCAACCAAGTGAAGCATCCACATAACTACACTTGATCTTAGCCAAAAGGCCGAGATCTTCACTCACCTGATGAAAGGGCAGCACTCTGAAAGCTCGTGCTACCAAATAAATCTGTTGGACTTTAACCTGGTGTTGTGAGACCACTTACTGTGCCTACCCCAGTCCAACGCCACATTTCCACATCTGAGGGAGGATGTTGTCCAGGGTTAAGGTTAAGGAACTCCCTGGACAACATCCTCCTTCAGCCAACATTCTCAAAGTGCTAAAGTTAGTTATAGCATATCATTGCAGTTTGTGATGTAAAGTAACTGCTGTGTGACAAGGTGCTATATGAATGCAAAGTATTTCAGGAAGACTCCAAACAAGGGAATAATGAAATAATTATGCTATATGTCTATTTATAGAAAAGAAAAGAAGGTAATTAAGAATATGAAGCTGTATGATGAAGCTGAGCTCCATGTACAGACCAGATAAACACTGGCACGGTGGCACAGTGGTTAGCACTGCTACTTCACAGCACCAGGGACTTGGGTTCAATTCTGGCCTCAGGTCACTGTCTGTATGGAGTTTGCACATTCTCCCTGAGTCTGCGTGGGTTTCCTCTGGGGGCTCTAGTTTCCTCCCACAGTCTAAAGATGTATGGATGAGGTTGATTGCTCTGCTAAATTGACCCTAGTGTCAGGGGATTAGCAAGGTAAATATGTGGGGTTACGGGAATAGGACCTGGGTTGGATTGTGGTCGGTGCAGACTCGATGGGCCGAATGGCCTCCTTCTGCACTGTCGGGATTCTATGAATCTGCTAATCATTATGCTCTTCCCTTCCTTCCAATCCCACTTCCTTTTATCTTCCCTACTGGAGGTTCTGAGCCAAATACAGTAGTTCTATTGGTAACCTCCAGATGTGACCACATGCGAGTCTGGAAGGTGAGTCCCAATGGCTGTTTGGCCAGAAAGTGCATCACAATCAAAATCCGCCAGCCCACTCACACCTTCTAACATAAATCACTGGATAACAGTCAGGCATCAGAAATCCTGTCTTATTTTAACCCTGTAAGAAGTCTCACAACACCAGGTTAAAGTTTATACAGGTTAAAGTTATTTTAACCCTATCAGAGCAGAACAACAGGAAGCTTATTACTTTAGCAGAAATTAGCAAACTCAGTACAGATGAGGAATGGAACCTATGATCTTTGTCGTGTATATGAAATGTCCTTGGCAAACCGGATTAAGGAAAATCCCAAGGCATTTTATACATATATAAGGAACAAAGGAATAAGAGGGTAGCAAGGGAAAGGGTAGGTCCACTCAAGGACAACTGAGGGAATTTATGTGTGGAGCTGGAGGAAGTGGGTGAGGTCCTTACTGTGTACTTTGCATCGGTATTCACAAAGGAGTAGGACATGATGGATGGTGAGTCTAGAGACGGGTATGTTGATATTCTGGATATAAAAAAGGAGAGGTGTTGGTTGTTTTGAAAAGCATTAAGATAGACAAGTCCCCAGGATCTGATGGGATCCATCTCAGAATACTGAGGGAGGTGAGGGAGGAAATTGCTGGGGCCTTGCATAAAATCTTTGTATTCTCTTTAGTCACAGGAGAGATTCCAGAGGACTGGAGAATAGCCAATGTTGTTCCTTTGTTAAAGAAGGGCAACAGGAATAATCCGGGAAATTACAGGCCGGTGAGCCTGACGTCAATGGTAGGGAAATTATTGGAGAGGATTCTTAGGGACAGGATGTTGTCTATATGGAATTTAGTAAGGCCTTTGAAATTACATGGGATCTGCAGTGAGCTGGTAAGATGGATACAGGACTGGCCTGGTCATAGAAGACAGAGAGTCGTGGTGGAAGGGTATTTTTCTGACTGGAGCTCTGTGACCAGTGGTGTTCCACAGGGATCAGTGCTAGGACCCCTGTTGTTTGTAATATATAAATAAATGATTTGGAGGGTAATATAACTGGTCTGATTAGTAAGTTTGTGAATGACACAAAGATTGGGAGCGCTGCAGATAGTGAGGAAGATTGCCAGAGGATACAGCAGGATATAGATCGGCTGGAGACTTGGGCAGAGAAATGGCAGGTGGAATTTAATCTGGACAAATGCGAGGTGATGTATTTTGGAAGATCTAATGTAGGAGAGAGGTATACAGTAAATGGCAGAGCCATTAGAAGCATTAACTTACAGAGGGAACAAGGCATACGGTCCACAGTTCCCTGAAAGTGGATAAGGTGGTCAAGAAGGCGTATGGCAAGCTTGCCTTCATCAGTCAGAGCATAGCGTATAAAAATTGGCAAGTCATGTGGCAGCTAAGAACAAAGAACAGTACAGCACAGGAGCAGACCCTTCGGCCCACCAAGTCTGTGCTGATACAGATGCCTCTCTAATCTAATATTTTCTTGCCTCTATGTGGTCCACATCCCTCTATTCCCTGCCTATTCACGTATCTATCCAGATGACTCTTGAATGTTGTTATAGAATCAGCTTCCACCACCTCCTCCAGCAGCGTGTTCCAGGCATTCACCACCCTCTGTGTGAAATTCTTGCCCCGTACATCTCTTTTAAAGTTTCCTCTCACTTCTAACCTATGCCCCTGAGTAATTGACCCTTTGGCCCTCGGAAAAGGGCCCTGACTATCCACGCTACCCAAGCCTGGCATAATCTTGTAAACCTCTATCAGGTCTGGCCATATCCTCCAACGTGCCAATGAAAACAATCCAAGTTTGTTCAACCTTTCTTCATAGTCCATAACCGCAAAACCAGGCAACATCATGGTAGATCTCTTCTGCACCCTTTCCAATGCATCAGCATCCTTCCAGGAATGTGGCGACCAGAATTGGACACAATGCTTCAAATGCAGCCTAACCAAAGTCATACAGCTGCAAAATGATTTCCCAATTCCTATACTTAACACCCCGACCAATGAAGCCCAGCATGCCATACATCTTCTTGACCACCTTGTCCACCTGAGTTGCCACCTTCAGGGAAGTGTGGATCTGCACACCCAGATCCCTCTGTATACTTATATTTCTAAGTGCTCTACCATTTACTGTATATTTTCCTTCTGCAGTAGATCTTCCAAATCGCATCACCTCACATTTGTCCTGGTTAAATTCCATCTGCCATCTTTCGGCCCAGGTCTCCAGCCAATTTATATCCTGCTCTATCCTCTGACAATTCTCCTCACTATCCGATACTCCTCCAGTTTTTGTATCATTTGCAAATGTACTAATCAGATCATCTACATTTTACTCCAAATCAATTATATATATATATTACAAATAACAGAGGCCACAGCACTGATCCCTTTAGTTAGGCCACATTTGGAATATTGCGTACAGTTCTGGTTACCATACTACCAGAAGGATATGGAGGCTTTGGAGGGGGTACAGAAAAAGTTTACCAGGATGTTTCCTGGTTTTGAGGGCATTAGCTATGAGGAGAGATTGGACAAACTTGGTTTGTCTTCACCTGAACGTCAGAGGCTGAGGAGCAACCTGATAGAAGTTTATAAAATTATGAGAGGCATGGATAGAATGGATAGTCAGAGTTTTTTTTCCCAGGGTAGAATTATCAATTACTAGGGGACGTAGATTTAAGGTAAAAGGAGGAAAGTTTAAATGAGATTTGAGAGGCAATTTTTTTACAGAGGGGGTAATTTTCCTGTCATGCCCACCATGGGAATCATAGCGGGGGGGGGGGGGGGAACCATGGAAAAGTCAGTTGACTTCAGGTGGGATTTTCCGGTTTTTGGGCAAATGCAGCTGGAAAATCCCACCCAGAGAGTGGTGCCTGGAATGCGCTACCAGAGGAGGTGGTAGAAGCAGATACAATAGCAATATTTAAGAGGCATCTTGACAGATACACGAATATTCAGGGAATAGAGGAATACAGACCATGTACGGGCAAAAGGTCTTTAGAAGGGCATCATGTGTTGGTGCAGGCTTGGTGGGCTGAAGGACCTTTTCCTGTGCTGTAGTGTTCTTTATGTGTTCTTTGTTCTTTGGATCACAGAATGGGCACATTGACCCACTGAGCCACGGCAGGAAATCTTAATATCCTCGACATGTGGATAAAACACTTGCTAACTAACAAGGAAATGTGTAGTACTTGCTTTTAGCTATATAACAAAGATGTGTGGTTTTCTTTTTTTACTGCAGGCTATCTAATTCAGTTAAGGCTCCGAAATTCTGATTCCAAGTCCTGAAAAGAAATTAATTCCTTTGGGTACAGGAAACAATTCCACATTTGTGTTCCCTTTGGATTGATTTAAAGTCAACCAGAAAACTTTGGATATGAAGACCTTGAGCAGTGTTTCTAAGTAGAGAAGCTAATTGGAATTCATCAAATAAAAGGAAGATAATTATTAGTTACATAACTGAAGATTCTGTGTCCTCCCGTGTGAAGATCTGGTCGTGAGTAAAGCTACCTTGCGAAGATGTCTCAACCCATTATCCAAACTCTTCAATCCAAGAAGAAGCACTTTGAATGTCTGGTGTGCGGCAAGGAATATACTTCAAACTCCAGCCTGAAAGTACACCAGCGTATCCACAGCCAGCAGCTGGTGTACAGGTGTCAGGTTTGCAAGAAGTTGTACCGCACTGCTGCCATCCTGATGACGCACCAGCGCATTCACACCGGCGGGAAGCCATACAAATGCAATATCTGTGGCAAGAAATTTGTCAATTCTTCTGTCATTGGCAACCACCTGCGTACTCACACGGCCAAAGAGAAAACTGCATCAACAGATGCATAATTTAAAATAATTGTGGACAACTTTCAGTTATCTTGGGGAAGGGCTTCACAGTCTGAACAGTGATTTAGGACTCACAATTGGATAAACTGTATTTTTTTGAAATTGGAAAGTAACTTTATAGTCGTTTTACTTGTCAACGCGTCAAATACAGTAGCATTATTCTCTGAATAGTTTTACGTAAGCAGAGCTGTTTCGACAAACTGTGAGAATTTACCAGTTAAATGATTTAATGGGAAATGGGTTTGACATCTTGAAAAAATTGGCTAAAACTAAAGGCTATAAGATTTTCTCTTTATTTGCCATCTGAATGCAAACACACATCGTCAACAAAACACAAATACAATTTATATGAGCACCTCGTTGTGAGTGACTTATGCAAGCAAGTTGCATTAGCATAGGATAGCATAGGAACAGGATTAAACTATTTATATGTAAGAAAACTTTGAAATGTGAGAAGATTTTGCTTTAAATAATGCATTAAGTATATTTTCCCCTAATTTACTGCGCATGCCCAAGACACAGCGCGGTGGTCCAAGAGCTGTCGTACTTCTTCCCCAGTTTTCTCTATGTTACAGATCTCATTGGATACTGTAACTCCCACAATCTCTAACATACACAACTACCACTTCCACTACAATTGATATAATGAGCAGCTTCTTTTTAGAAAAAAGAACATGACTTTGTGTAATTGTGCGAAAAAAGAAACCACTGCTTTAGTTCCTGGCATTAATTTGAATATTTGAATTCAAATTGTATTATTTAATATTTATCTTTAAATCAACGTCATTCAAAAGTGTCATCTGGTCATTTTTACTTGGCTGTTTGTGGGAACTTCTCTGTTTGCAAATTGGTTGCCCTATTTTCTACATTACAGCAGTGGCTCTATTTAAATTAGTTAATTGGCTGTAAAGTGCTCTGGCACAAGCTGAGGTCATTGCAATACATACAAAGTGATAAACCACAGTACAGAGGGAAGCTATTTAGTCCACTGGCCTTTGTTAGCTCTTAAACTGGAGCTACAATCCCATTTCCCATGTCATTTTCCCATATCTTTTCAAATCTATGTCCAACGTCCTTGTAAGCATAACAGCTTCAACAGCTAGTTACATTCATGCTATGCATGTTCAAATGACTCTATAAAAACAAACAACTGTGTTATGTTTTACTGTGTGAACTGCAAGTCAATCTGAACTCACATTGATCGGCTAAGAATCATCATTCACTGCCCTGCATCACAGTTAAGTGACTTGAAGATGTCATCCATGTTTGATTTATTTTGATCCCTGATCAAATGCCACCATCACCTACAAAATGGAAGTATCAAGGATATCAATGGATCTGTACTGATTTTATATACATTAAATATCTATCCCTATTTAGATCTTTAGGAATATTCAGTAAGAGCAACAGGAGAGTTTGATAGGAAGAAAACAAAAATTCTCCCCTTTTCTCTCTAAGGTACATGGCCAATGTACTGAATTATCTGGACAAGTTTTGGAACATTTAAGCTATTAATTGGAAAGTGGGCTTTAGGCACAGCTTCTGGTTTCCATGAGGTAAGTTTTGTTTGCAATTAACTCAGTTAAGTTGCTGAAAATAGTCTTTGATGTGATACTTGAGTAGTTCATTGTATACCGTTTGCGTAATAAAACTTTGCAGTTCAAAAATAGTTCTTCACATGAAATACTTTGAAACACTGAGATGAGATATCGATTATATGAATGCATGAGATACTATTGTAGTGTTGGCATCTTTTTACATCATTACACTGGTGTTTGTGATGAATGACCATGGTTTTTTTCCCAAATGGTCAGTTATTATTCTATGAATTTAGCTCCTACACAGGGCATTTAAACAGAGGGTAGTAAGCATAAAAGTTGATAATTTTCAACAAAGCAGATGGTAGTTGATTGATATTTAGCCCTGTTCAGGCAGGCTAACTGGTTGAGTAAGAAGTATAAATTAGAGACGAAGAAGTTATGAACATTCATAATGTAATTTGTTGTTTATTTGCTCGTTGTCAACTAATAGTTGATTCTTTTTGCATTTTAAAGTAAGTGCAAACTCTTTTGATCTTTGGCCAGGTAAGGCAGTTGTCCTGCCTTAAGGTGATTACTTTTGGGTTGCAGTGAACAAACTGTCTTTCCCTGTGTTTGAGTATGCCTTATTCTGTTATTCTGGTGTTAGTGAGATAGCAAAACTGCATAAAAAGGTGTTCAACTCTGCAACATACTATATGTGATCCAAGAGTATAATTGATGTTGGCAGGGTGCTTGAAACAGGAACTCAATATTAATAATATATTGCTTTGCTTAACAAATCTTAATAAAACGGTTCTGTGTCCTTGCATGTGATTTTATTTTTCTCCAGCATTCTGACTGGTTTTGGTTATATATTTAGTAGGGTCAAACAGGTGACAGCCATATTCCACACCAAGCAATAATAACTGTACAACACCTACTGAAAGCTTCAATTGCCTAAAATAAATCTAACAATAGCAACTTGAAGTTTAACTGCGTCAGCTGAAGCTACTATATCCATTGACTGGTCAAGCCCTGGTCAGACCAGCATTTACTGCCCATTCCTAAGTGCTCATGAGAAAGTAGTGATGAGTTGTCTCCTTGAACCATGCAGTCAATGTGCTGCAGATGCACCCACAGTGCTGTTAGGGAGTGTCTTTTAGGATTTAAATGGTGAAGGAACGCGAATATAATTCTAAATCAGGATGGTGTGTGGCTTGGATGGAATTTGAAGGTGGTGGTGTTCCCATGCATCTGCTGCCCTTGTCCTTCACGGTGGTAGATATTGTGGGTTTGGAAGGTGCTGTTGTAGGAGCCTTGGTGAGTTGCTACAGTGCATCTTGTAGCTGAGCACACTGCTGCCACTGTATCAGTGATGGAGGGGTGCCAGTCAATTAGGTTACATTGTCCTGGATGGTGTCAAGTTTCCTGTGTTGTTGGAGCTGCACTCATCCAGACAAGTGGAGAATATTCCATTGCACTCCTGACTTGTGCCTAGTAGATGGTTACAGAATTTGAAGGGTCAGGAGGTGAGTTACTCACTGCAGAATTCCCAGCCACTAACCTGTTCTTGTAGCCACAGTATGTAAATGGCTCATCCAGTTCAATTTCTGGACAATGTTATCCCCAGGATGTTGACATTGGGGGAATTTAATGATGCTAATGCCATTAAACGTAAAGAAAAGGTGGTTAAATTCTCTCTTGTTGGAGATGGCCATTGCCTGGCACTTGTGTCGAACAAATTTTACTTATCCCTCCCTAAAAGATCAAGCCTGAATGTTGTTCAGGTCTTACTATATATGGAGATGGACTTTGTCAGTATCTGAGGAGCCATGAATGATATTGAACATTGTGCAATCAGGAGCAACTTTCTGACTTTCTGATGGAGGGAACATCATTGATGAAGGATCTAAAGATGGGTAGCCTATGACACGACTGCAATGATGTCCTGGGAATGAGATGATTGACTTCCAACAGTTACAAAATGAGAAACACCAGGAATAAGGAAAGGTCAGGGCCAATATAATAAAGTAATATAAATAATCCAAAGTAAAATAAAGTTAACATAAGGGAAGTAAAGTTAAGACATGGGAGGGCAGCTCAGTTGAGTGGGATTTGTGTTCAGTAATAAGTGAGAAGTCATGGACACTAATTATGTCCTAGAAGACCTTATGTGCAGGAAATGCTACCAGCTGCTGAAACTTCGGTTCTGGATTTCAGAGCTCAAGCAATGAATTAAGTCATTGTGACACATCCACAAGGCTGAGAGTTAAATGGAAACATCGAAAATAGGAGCATGAGTAGGCCATTTTGCCCTTCGAGCCTGCTCCGCCATTCATTATGATCATGGCTCATCATTCAACTGTTCCCACTTTCCCCCATATCCTTTGCTCCCTTTAGCTCAAAGAGCTATATCTAACTCCATGAAAACAAATAATGATTTGCCTGAACTGCATTCTGTGGTAGAGAATTCCACAGGATCACCACGCTCTGGGTGAAGAAATTTCTCCTCATCTCAGTCCAAAATGGTCCACCCCATATCCTCAGATTGTAATCTCTGGTTCTGGACACCCCGCCATCGGAAACACTCTTCCTGCATCTACCCTGTCTAGACCTGTTAGAATTTTATAGATTTCAATGAGATCTCCTTCATTCTTCTAAACTCCAGTGAATATAATCCTAACCAACTCAATCTCTCATCATAGATCAGTCCCATAATCGCAGGAATCAGTCTGGTAAACCTTCACTGCACTCTCTCCATAGCAAGAACACCCTTCCTCAGATAAGGAGACCAAAATTGCACATAATGGTGGCAATTCTCCCATCACGACCCGCATATTTTCTGACGGGTCGGGTCAGGAGATTCGCGTGTTGGCCATTTTGCAGGATTCGTGCATGTGTTCATGACGCATGCGTGTCTCCCAGAGTCAGAGAACAGGATCGCGCTGGAAACCGGCAGGAAGAGAGGTAAGTGATTTTAATGTTTTAAATATATTTTTAATCTATTTTAAATGTTATTATCGGGCCCGGCATGGAACTTGCCGGGCCCGGTAGCATCTTCCACTCCGCCAGGGGAATAGAGTAGCTCCCCACATTTGGGGAACTAGCGGGAGACCCCACCGGAGTGCTGGGGGGCAATCAGGGGCCCCCAGGGGGTCGGGTGGCGGGGGGTGGTGCCCTCTGGGCATGGGCATCCTGGCAGTGCCAGCCTATGCCCTGGCACTGCCCAAGAAGCAAGGTGCCCATGTCCAAGGGGCACCTTGGCACTGCCCACCGGGTATTTGGCAGTGCCAAGGGGGCAGGGCCTATTGTGGGTGGGGCCTAGGGAGTGATTGGTTGGGGTGGGGGGTCCCGCTGCCACTCTGCATGGGGATTGGTCTGTGCTGGAGGGAGGTCAGCGATTGGGGTGGGCTATGGGGGTGCTCTGCCGGGGGGGGTCTGCCTCCCTTCGGGTGGTTTACCTCCGGGGGGGGGGGGGGGGGGTTGGTCTGCTGGGGGGGCTCAGCGGGGTGGGGTCTGCTGTGGCATGGGGGCGTGGTGGGTGGGAGTGTCGCCACTGCTGTGGGAGGGGGCCTGGAGATCGGTGTGGTCTGGGATGTGGGTGGGGGAGGGGAGGGCGCGGAGGGTCAGGGCTGGCCTGGGAATTGTCGTGGGGCCGCGATCGGGCCGTGGTGGTGTCGGGAGGGGCGGCACTGCGGGGATCCCGGGCTGGCCAGCGATCGAGCTGGCCAGCAAACAGGGAGGCTGACAGATTGGGGCCACTGCCCATGTGCAGAGCTCTGGAGCTGTCAGCCTCTGGTGTGAATAGGCTCCGCCCCACCCAGGCTTTTAATGATATTTACGATTGTGACCTCTGCATTGCACAGACTGGGGAGATTCGGGTCGAAAGTTGCACTGAAAAAACAGTTGTGACCCAGACCAGTTTTCTCGCCAATTCAGCACTTTTGGGAGAATCGCTCCCAATATTCCAGGTATGGTCTCACCAAAGCCCTGTATAACTGCAGCAAGACATTAATGCTCCTATACTCAAACATGGATAACACATTCAGAGAGGTGTTCATATTGCAAACTAGCAGCCTGGAGGCAGAGAAGGAATGGCTGACTGTCAGGCAACCCAAGAGAAGGAGGCAGGTAGTGCAGGAGTCCCCTTGGGTTCAGCTCACAAATCGGTTCTCCATTTTGGAAGCTGGTGAGGGCGCTTGTTCTTGAGAAGAGTACAGTCAGTGCCAGGTTTGTGGCATCGTGAGTGGCTCAGCTGGGCAGGAAGGGAGGAAGAAGAAGGGAAGGGCAATAGTGATAGGGAATTCGTTAGTTAAGGAACAGACAAGCGTTTCTATAGCCATAGACATGACTCCATGATGTATGTTGCCTCCCTGGTGCCAGGGTCAAGGATAGCACAAAGCAGCTGCAGAACATTGTTCTGCAGAGGATGAACAGCCAGAGGTCATGGTTCACATTGGTACCAATGGCTTAGACAGGAAAAGGGGTGAGGTCCTGCAATAAAAAGTTAGAAAATTAACAAGCAGGACCTCAAATATAGAAATTTCCAGATTACTCCCAGTACCATATGTAAGTGAGTACAGAAATGCAAGGACAAGGAAGATGGTGCAGGATGGAGAGCTGTAGATTGCAGGATGCTTGATTGCGTTACTGATCAAAATATCTATCTATCTCAACCTTAAATAGACCAGGTTCGAATCCCACCATGGCAGGTGGTGAAATTTGAATTCAATAAAAAATATCTGGAATTAAAAGTCTAATGATGACCACGAAACCATTGCCGATTGTCGGAAAAACCCATCTGGTTCACTAATGTCCTTTAGGAAAGAAAATCTGCCATCCTTACCTGGTTTGGCCTACAAGTGACTCCAGATCCACAGCAATATGATTGACTCTTAATTGCCCTCAGGGGTGGGCATAAATGCTGGGCCAACCAGCAACACCCAACATCCCATGCATGAATTTTTTTAAAATACACAAAGATTCTGCCCCCACAGCTCTCTGTCGAAATGAGTTCCAAAGACTCACAACCCTCTGAGAGAAGAAATTCTTCCTCATCTCAGCCTTAAATTGGCATCTCTTGGCATTTTGAGACTATGCCCTGTGGTCCTAGACTCCCATGAGGGGAAACATCCTCTCATCATTTACCCTGTCAAGCTGCTTAAGAATCCTAGATCTTTCAATGAGATCACCTCTCATTCTTCTAAATTGCAATGAGTAGTGTTGTACCTGTTAATTCTCAGATACTTTCAACCAGTTTACTTACTCCAAGGTTTT